>NC_079200.1:81399843-82012343 GCF_029499605.1 Hyla sarda
TTTAGCAACAGCTGGAGTCTCCCTGTCTGGGTAGACACTGCCAGAAGGGTCTGTTCACATTATACAAAACGTACAATGTGAACAGAGCTTCAGATTAATTAGCCTTGTTCCCTTCTGTAGCTCCGCCCCCCCTAATGACGTCATCACTAGGGGGGCGGAGCTACACGAACCCCGCCCGGGACTCGAGGGAAGTAAGCTGGACTTCGTCTTCTGTATACACTGTATACAGCTATCTATAGATAGCTGTATATAGTGTATACCGCCCAAAGGGTTAACCTACACTGTCCAGCAGTGTAAGTTAACTCTTCCCTTGCTGGGCTTGCGCATAGCGCACAGCTCAGCAAGGGGTTAAATGAGCCAGCAATGTGTATACTGTATACACATTGCAAGCTCACTGTAAGTTCTTGCTGGGCAGTAGATATACGATATATTATATCTACGGCTCAGCGTCAGCTGTTCTCCTGGCTCTGTAGCCCTGAGAACAGCTGATCCCGACATTCACATCAGGAGGATCGCAGAGGGTGTCAGGAGGAGTGATATCCGCTGGGATCTGTCCCTTACTGCAGGTACTAATACTCCCAACATGGAGCACACTCTGCTCCATGCTGGGAGCTGTAGTACCTGCATTAATAGACATATGGCAGCGAGTGTAACCGCTGCGATCTGTCTATTAATACAGGTACTACAGTTCCCAGCATGGAGCAGAGTGTGCTCCATGTTGGGAGTATTAGTACTTGTAGTAAAGGAAAGATCACTGCGGGTATCACTCCTGACACCCGCTGCGATCCTCCAGTATAATGTATGAATGCGGCGGCCGCTCTCCTATGGTCCCCTGCACGGCCGTATATATACACATATTCCTATTTCTCACAGAGAGCTGTGATTGGCTGGAACCATCTGGCCAATCACAGCTCTGCGGGAAATATGAATATGTGTACATATACGTGAGTGCAGGGGACCATAGAAGAGCAGCCGGCGCATCTATACATTATACAAGAGGATCGCAAGGGACCCCTGCAATCTGTCAATTAGTACAGGTAACTACTACTCCCATCATGGAAGAGTGTGTTCCATGCTGGGAGTAGTAGTACTACCTAAAAAATGTTTTAAAAAAAAGTGAAAAACACGCACACACTACATTTTCATTATTGTCGGCTACATTTTTAGTGCTTTACCCGCTCACATAAATTGATCCCTGTTTAAAAATTAATAAACATTTCATAATAAAAAAGATACATTTCATTAGATACAATTTTTTTCCATCACCACTGTATCTTTTTTATTATGATTTTTTTATGATACCCTACGAAATTTTTATAAAAAAGGTATCTCCATAATTTTTTAGGATCGCTAAAGTCCAAAAAAAGAATAAAAAGATTTACCGAATGTACCCGAATACCGAATGTATCCGAAAAATCAAACTATCTATATCCTTTTTATTATATTTGTTATCAGAATGAATTCTTCACGTTCGTTTACAGATAACGAATGCATTCGTTATTTACAGCATTATGGACGGGAAATAACGAATGTATTTGTTACTTTGCTATTCGTATTATCGTGGCTATTCGGGAATGTTCAAAATATGTTTTCGTGCATTCGGATCGGTCCGAATGCACGAAAACGGTAAAATTCGTTAATTTAGACATTCGTGCCGAACCGAATTGCACATGTCTAATTACTGATATAGACTGGGAAGCTGAAACCTACCTCCAGAAAAAGAAACAGGTTTTTGGCAATAATAAAGGACAATTACCTTTCCCAGCTACTGCAGGACCCAAAAAGAGGGGGGATGCTTTTAGATATTAGCAAACAATTCCAAAAACAAAGAATGAATTGTGGCACTTACTATCAAAATGCGGTAGAAATCTTCTTTATTAATATAGCATATCTTTCTTTTGCTGCTATAGCCAAGAGCAGGGGAGTGTGTGGGGGTGTTCAAGAAACAACTACCGTTTCCCGGCGCTAGGGCACTTCTTCTGGTCTCTAAGGTTAGAAATGGTCGTAACCTATTATGGCGGATCGGTCCTGTCAGACTAATCTGATCAGCTTCTATGAGGAGGTCAGTTATAGATTGGACCAGGGTGAAACTGTGGATGTTGTGTATCTGGACTTTTCTAAGGCTTTGAGGAGTCAGTACTGGGTCCACTTCTTTTCAATATCTTTATTAATGTCCTTGTAGAGGGATTTCAGATATTAGAATTGCTAATATTTGCAGATGACAGTAAACTGGGTAAAGTGATCCCCACAAAGGAGGATAACATAATATTAAAGAGGGATCTGGGTAAGCTGTAGGCTTTAACATGGTACATGAAGTTTATTGTGGATAAATGTAAGGTTATACATTTGGACAGTAAAAATAAAATGTACTATTATGTGAGAAATAATAAAATACAATACAAGTCTATGGGAGGGGACGTGACGCCCATTCCATAGACTTGCATTGAGGGGGGCAGATGAGACATCACGAGGGGTGGGGCCATGATGTCACAATGCCCTGTCAAAAGCACCGCCCGTCATCAGCCTCAAAGAAAACTTAGCTCCAGGCTGCTGAGGTACCGGGCTGCTGTAGGGGGGGATCGCGGGGGGTCCTTTAGATAGGGGATAAAATGTCTAACAGCGGAGTACCCCTTTAACTTTTGTGATCAGTGCCAGGCAGCTGCTGCCAATGCTAACAAAGTCATGGGATGTATAAAGAGAGGCATAGAGGCTTGTGAAAGAAAGTTTAACCCCTTAAGGACCGGGGTTTTTTCCGTTTTTGCATTTTCGTTTTTTGCTCCTTGCCTTTAAAAAATCATAACTCTTTCAATTTTGCACCTAAAAATCCATATGATTGCTTATTTTTTGCGCCACCAATTCTACTTTGTAATGACGTCAGTCATTTTGCCAAAAAATCTACGGTGAAACGGGAAAAAAAATCATTGTGCGACAAAATTGAAAAAAAAAACGCTGTTTTGTAACTTTTGGGGGCTTCCGTTTCTACGTAGTACATTTTTCGGTAAAAATGACACCTGATATTTATTCTGTAGGTCCATACGATTAAAATTATACCCTACTTATATAGGTTTGATTTTGTCGGACTTCTGGAAAAAATCATAACTACATGCAGGAAAATTAATACGTTTAAAATTGTCATCTTCTGACCCCTATAACTTTTTTATTTTTCTGTGTATGGGGCGGTATGAGGGCTCATTTTTTGCGCCGTGATCTGAAGTTTTTAACCGTACCATTTTTGCATTGATAGGACTTATTGATCGCTTTTTATTTATTTTTAAATGAAATAAAAAGTGACCAAAAATGCACTATTTTGGACTTTGGAATTTTTTTGCGCGCACGCCATTGACCGAGCGGTTTAATTAATGATATATTTTTATAATTCGGAAATTTCCGCACGCGGTGATACCATATATGTTTATTTTTATTTACACTGTGTTTTTTTTTTTATTGGAAAAGGGGGGTGATTCAAACTTTTAATAGGGGAGGAGTTAAATGATCTTTATTCACTTTTTTTTTTCACTTTTTTTTTGCAGTGTTATAGGTCCCATAGGGACCTATAACACTGCACACACTGATCTCCTATGCTGATCACTGGTTTCTCATAAGAAACCAGTGATCAACGATTCTGCCGCATGACTGCTCATGCCTGGATCTCAGGCACTGAGCAGTCATTCGGCGATCGGACAGCGAGGAGGCAGGAAGGGGCCCTCCCGCTGTCCTGTCAGCTGTTTGGGATGCCGCGATTAGCCGCGGCTATCCCGAACAGCCTGACTGAGCTAGCCGGGAACTTTCACTTTCACTTTCACTTTTAGCCACGCGGCTCAGCTCTGAGCAAGCAGCTAAAGGGTTAATAGCGCGCGGCGATCGGCGCTGCGCGCTATTAGAGGCGGGTCCCGGCTTCACTATGACGCCGGGCCCGCCGTGATATGACGCGGGGTTACTGTGTAACCCCGCGTTATATCAGAAGAGCAGGACCAAGGACGTACCGGTACGTCCTTGGTCCTTAAGGGGTTAAGGAACATGTATATATAGGAAGTATTTGGCTGAACTGGAGAGGGTGCAGAGAAGAGCAGCAAGGATAATTAATGGTATGGAAGGGTTATAGGACCAAGACAGGTTATCAAGCTTGGGGTTATATAGTTTGGAGAAAATAAATCTTAAGAGCGATCTGATCACAATGTAGAAATATTTCTAGTGATCTTTTTTTTATACCTAGGCTGGTAACCATGACAAAGGGGCATCCTCTATGTTTCCAGGAAATAAAGTTTCACCAGACTGTACGGACACACCTTTTAAACAGATCTTAAATCTAAATTCTCCCACTCTGAAATAAAACACTGACACTCATGAACCTTTTAAGTGGGCTGGGTGGTGGTCACAGCTCGTTTATTTAAATATATGTAACTCTGTTAAATAAATATAACACTGCATAGCAGTAACCATGAAATACACAACTTCTTATTGCCGAAGTACTGCTTCAGCCGAAGCAGTATGCCCCACTGTCTCCACAGCGTGCATGTGCTGCCTTCGGCACCTCAAAACTCCCCAAAATAAACTTCCTTTACGCCAGCTGTGACTTACAAAATCAAACAAAGTATATTGAAATTAATTATCAAAAGGAAAATTTTTTTTTTTTTTTTTATATATATATATATATATATATTTTATTTTTTTTTTTTTTTTTATATAAGGGGGTAACAAAAAACCGAACGTCCCACAACAGGACGCCCAGTTGAATAACAAAACAAACAGGAAAGCAAAAAACCAGGGAGGGAGGGCGGGACCTTGGATGCTGGAACACAAGAGGGAGAGCTGCTTGCAGGACACCCAGTAAATACCCCTGGGCGTACACCCCTTGGAAACCCCTCCCCCAAGGTACTGGAGTGGGAGGGTTGCTGTTTCTTCCTGCTTCTTAACCCTTTCGTCCCCACAGTCAGGGCTACCTATGCCTATTCGGCTAGGTAACCTACAGACTGTACGGACACACCTTTTAAACAGATCTTAAATCTAAATTCTCCCACTCTGAAATAAAACACTGACACTCATGAACCTTTTAAGTGGGCTGGGTGGTGGTCACAGCTCGTTTATTTAAATATATGTAACTCTGTTAAATAAATATAACACTGCATAGCAGTAACCATGAAATACACAACTTCTTATTGCCGAAGTACTGCTTCAGCCGAAGCAGTATGCCCCACTGTCTCCACAGCGTGCATGTGCTGCCTTCGGCACCTCAAAACTCCCCAAAATAAACTTCCTTTACGCCACAGAAGGAGCCCGTGTACTCCTACACGGAGCTCCGACCCCCACTCAATACAAAAAGAGCCTGTTCAACGCCATCTTGAAGACCAGAAAGGAAGATGTCCAGCCCAATATCGTTGAGGTGGACACCATCGCTGATCATAAACCTCCTATTATCCCCTTCAAGCTCCCTGTGCCTAACCACCACACCGCCCTTAGACCGAACAAACCTCGCCATCCTGGAGTTAACTAAACGGCGGGACCGCTCAATCGCCTCTGCATCCCTGGCACCCTGCCATTTTACCCGCGGAACAATCTCCGACCACACCAGAACCATTTCGGAGAAAAAAACCCCGAGCCGTTCCACATCTGCTTTCATAATGGTTATCAACTCGGGGACCCTAGTGAAACATAGGTCGTTGCCACCCGCGTGGACAACCAAAACAACTCCCGATCTCAGCCTACCGGACAGGTCCACCGTCTCCGAGAGCACTTGAGGCCATCTCATACCCGGAATCCCCCTCCATTGGGCATCGACTTGATGGAAACCCAACGATCTCCCTCCAGGACGGCAGGCCGCTCGCTGTGCCGCCCGATGAACATAGGAGTGGCCCAAGAACACAACCGTAGCAACCGGAGGATCTAAAAGGAAAAACAGGTTAAAGCAACAATTCAGGGCGCACGTAACCAGCATAGCAATCCGAGCGCCAACGCCCAATACGCTGAATATCAGACACGGACAATCCTGCCCTGGACGCCTCCGTAGCCGCCCCAATCCGAAAGGAATGCGTTCCGAATTCGGAAGGGGGAGCCCCCGCGTATTGCAGACACCGCTTGAACAGCGACTGAAATTGAAAACGGGATAAAGCCGAACCATCAGCATGAGAGAAAAATTGTCTGCCAGAAACACGAATCAACAAATAGGCGGAGACAGCCCGCACCGGGCAGGCCGGGCCATCAACCGACTGAAGGCGAATCCAAGCTCCCGTTCCCGCCTGATCGGTTTTTGACCGTTGAATACGTAGCTGCAAAACACCGTTGGAGCAAACCACATCCTCAAAACGCAAACCACCAGAACCCTGCTTAGAGGAAGGAACCAGCTCCCCCACCCGTAGAGCACCAAAAAACGCAACACAAAAAGCAGCGGAGTATAAGGCAGATTCAAAGGGGGAACAACAGCAACTGACCGAGGCCTGTACTAGCGAGACAAGCAAAGGATAAGAAACCGGGCGCCGCTGTTCCTTGCGGACATGAGTACGCTGCCATCCCTTCAGTGATTGCTGAATCAAAAAACGTTTTGTAACATCTTCCCATCCCAGCAAGCGAAAATAAAAACTAACCCCCGCCAGCCTGCGCCGCGCCACTAAAGCAGAAAATTGTAAAGCGCGCAATGACAATAAGTAGTCCACAGTTACCTCCAATCTCGAATCAGAACACCCAGACACATTTCGCCCATACACCAAAAGACACCACTCCTTCCACGCCTTACCATGTCCTGACCACGTAGAGGCCGCCATCGATGATTCCAGCAGTGGCATCAATCTCCTGTCACTAGGCCCCAGTCAAACAACGAAGAACCAAGTGACGTAAAAGCGACAAGACAGGAAGAGACGAGGAAGACAAGCCATTAATGCAATGCACCACACTCGCGTTGTCCGTCCAAAAGCAAACCCTTTGATTACTGAAACGACCACTCCACAGCTCAACAGCCACAATGATAGGAAAAAGTTCCAATAACGCCAAGTTCCGGCACCAACCCCTCTCTTCCCAATCCGGCGGCCACGCCTCCGCGCACCACTCACCAGCAAAAAAGGCTCCAAAACCAACCGACCCTGCAGCATCCGTGAAAAGCTGCAGTTCACCGCTGCAGACCTCCTCCGCCTGCCAACAGGTATGGCCATTATAACACCGCAGAAACTCCCGCCACACCAACAAATCAGATCTCAGACACCGAGAGATACGGATCCGGTGACCAGGTAGGGCAACTCCCCTGGTCGCTAAAGATAAACGTCTAGAAAAAACCCTACCCATCGGCATTACCCGACAGGCAAAAACCAAATGCCCCAAGAGCACCTGCATCTGCCGAAGAGTAACTTTCTTCGCCTCACAAAAACATTCAACCCATTGTAACATAATCTCCAACTTAGCAGAAGGCAAACGAAAAACCATGGCCACCGAATCAATCTCAATACCCAAAAAGGACATTACCGTGGACGGACCTTCCGTCTTGTCCGCAGACAGCGGAACACCAAAACGCTGCATCAAAAAACGAAAAGTACTTAACAGGAAACCACATCTGGGGGAACCCGCAGGGGCAACAAACAAAAAGTCGTCCAAATAGTGAATCACCGATGAACAGCCCGTCTCAAAACGTACTACCCACTCCAAAAACGTACTAAACATTTCGAAATAGTGACATGAGATAGAACAACCCATGGGCAAACAAACATCATAATAGAAATCACCATCCATACGACAACCCAACAAATGAAAACACTCCGGATGTACCGGGAGCAGGCGAAAAGCCGATTCAATATCGGACTTCGCCATTAAGGCCGCAGGCCCCGCTCCTCGCACTAGCGCCACTGCCCTGTCAAAAGACACGTAGGAAACCGAGGAATCCTCCTTCGGAATCCCATCATTTACAGATGTACCCTTCGGGTAGGACAAATGATGGATAAGTCGGAATTTTCCAGCCTCCTTCTTAGGCACCACACCCAACGGGGAAACTCTAAACATAGGCAGCGGAGGGTGGCGGTACGGGCCCATAAAGCGCCCCAGGGCCACCTCCTTTCCAATTTTTTCACTCAACACATCCGGGCGTTCCCTGGCTGATTTTAGATTGTCAGGGTACTCCCCAGCATCAGAACCCAAAACAAAGGGGATAAAAAACCCCTGGGAAAAACCATCCCTCAAAACTCGGGCGCACTCCCTATTGGGGTACTGCTCTAACCACGGGGACATCGCGGACACGTTCACCGGCGTCCTTCCCCTCACCAGCAGCTGCGGGACGCCCCGGGAGCTTCGGGGCCCGTGGACAACGCGTTGCAGCGTGGCCACCTCCGCAAGCGGAGCATTCGTGCTTGTATTTGCACAGGTTAAGGAACTTGCAGTGTCCTTCGTTAAATAGCCAGCATGCGCCGGGACGCCGCACGGCCACTGACCCTGGTGTCCCCGCTGGGCCAGCGGCCCCAGACTGAAAGGGGGTTCCCTTCTGGGCCATCATCAAGCGCAACCAAACATCAGTTGCCTTAACTCCCCAACCAACCTCAGGCGTCAAAGCCAGGCGACGACGAAATTCTTCGTCATAACGCCACCAGGCCGAACCCCCATGAGACTTGTAGGCATTATACACCGAGTCCATATATATAAAAAGCTCCGAACAACGTTCAGGATGCTTTTCACCCATTATACAACCCAAAACAGCAAAAGCCTGAACCCAATTTCCCATAGTCTTAGCTACTTTTGGCCTAGCTGGAAAAGACTTTTCAGGCTGAGGCCTACGCTCCTTATCAATGGTGTGCTGATCCACCGACACCAACGACCAAACATCAACATACTGGTTCCCCCAAATCTTCTCTTTCACAGCCAACTCAACATGTGATCCAAGGGGACTGACACCACAAAAGAATGACTCCTTATGTACCCCAGCCCGTACCGGGGAAACCTTCCTAACCACGGGAGCCGGACTAGCCTGTGAACCCTCCAACCTGGCCAAAACCGCTTTAAGAGTAGGCAAAAGATCAGAACCCGCATCACCCCAAACCCCAGCAAAGTTGAACTCACCCGTCTGCGCAGGAACAACAGTCGGAGAAGATGAAGGTCCACACTGAGGAACCGGAGCAGGGTCCACACGCTCCACGGGTGCAGGTGTATCTACAGCCCCAGGTCGGTCAGCTCCATTCGAAGACCTCCGAGCAGGCTTGGACCTGTGTCGCCTGCCCGAACGCCTACGAGACCTCCTGTCCGGGCTAACGGAACTCCAAGAACTCTCCCCCGAGGAGGAGGGCGAACGCCAGCGGGATGAACGGGACCTGCGGGACCTGTCCCTGTTCCTGGACTCCCGGCGACAACGTCTCCTACACCCATGATGCGACACAGCAGTTCTGCTCCTGCGCGATCGGCCAGAACCCCGGGAGGACGATCGGGACCGACGCCCACGGGACCGACTCACAGACCCACAACCATCACGGTCACGCGGTGGCTGGCTGACTATAGGCGCCGGCAACTGTGCAGCAGCAACCACAGGGGGAGGGGGGGGAGGAGGGGGGGGGGTTATGCAAGGAGATGGGGGCACTATGTGGCTGTAGTGCAGGGGTTAAAAATGTAGCCTGAGAGATAGGAGGAAGCAAACCCTGGCCCACTCCCACCACCTCTACAGCATCTTCAAATAAAGGCTCACTACCCACATCCATAGAATCTATTGCAGCAGGCAGCAAAGGGGCATTTGCAGGGAGACTAGTAGAGCTGCTGCCTGCTATTGGAATCACACTGGGACCCTGGAAAACAGGGGGGGTACCAGGCACCTCATCAGCTGATGAGGATGCCTGCGAGTTATGAGAGGCCTGTGCCCCCATTACCTTATCTACCACTAAGGAGCTACGCTCAGCCCTAGCTGCAGCCGAGACAGCGCGCCGGGAAGTGCCGGGAGCCGAAACCGGAAGGGGCGGAGCTACCGCCCGACATTTCGCTGGGCCAATGCTGGCAGCGAAGGCCCGGGATCCCGGCGCCGTGCGCGCAGCCTCCCCAGCACGCCGGGCGCCGCTAGGAAGGTGAGGGGGACTGGGGCTAAGCCTGGAAGGGGGGCGCCTCTGTCTAGAAGTACGTCGGCCCCGCGGGGCCGCCGCCGGAGCCGACAATAAATTAACAGGGGCTGCAACAGGGGAGCTAACAGGAGCCGGGGCACGCATCGCAGCAGCGTCCCCGAGCTCCGCCAAAATGCGGGGGATAAGTGAAGCATCAGCCAGCACCCGCTCCCGGAAACCACACCAAAACTGTTCGTCAGCCATCACAGGGGATGCTCTCACCTTGGATGCTGGAACACAAGAGGGAGAGCTGCTTGCAGGACACCCAGTAAATACCCCTGGGCGTACACCCCTTGGAAACCCCTCCCCAAGGTACTGCAGTGGGAGGGTTGCTGTTTCTTCCTGCTTCTTAACCCTTTCGTCCCCACAGTCAGGGCTACCTATGCCTATTCGGCTAGGTAACCTACATAATCACAGACAGAGATTCTTTACTGTAAGAGCAGTGAGATTATGGACCTCTCTGCCACATGATGTTGTGATGTCTCACTCAATAAACAAGTTAAGAAGGGCCTGTTTTTCTGGAAAGTTCCATGCACCATTGTTATACTTTATAGCACTTTTCCCCAACTTGTGGCTTTCAAATGGCTGCAAAACTACAACTTCCAGCATGCCCTGACAGCTTTAAGCTGCAAATACTGGAGAGCCCCCTCCATGTACCTCTATGGGAGAGGTGGGGTTGCAGGGTTTGTGCATCTCTTCCTCTCCCATAGAGCTGTATAGGGGGGGGAGTGTTCACCGATCTCAGTGAGGTCAATGACATGCGCATTAACCAACCAATGTCGGCACCTCGCATGGGAGATCGCGGGGGTCTCAGCAGTCGGACCCCCGGTGATCAGACACATCCCCTATCCTGTGAATAGGAGATGTTTATTTCACTGCAGATCTCCTTTAAGGCCTCTCCCATTATTGGAAGTTTTCGGTTCAGCAATTTGACGCGCACATTTCTGTAATCCTGTTTACACTTCATACTTGTAGTATTTTCCCAGCAGTAACTCTACTCGGCTATTGTTGTCCTCCGGGCATCTTTGATGTGCTTAAGGTTTCTTCTTTATGGATCCTGTGCCGTCACTTTATGATGGATCATCTCTTGTTTCAGGAATGAATCACACCTGGGCTCACTATACAATGCAATGCAGTCCTAGTGCTGCCCTCTTGATCTCCGGCAGAAATTCTGCCCAGAAATTCCACAGTGTGGACCCAGCTTAAAGTCAGGCAGTCGCATCGGAATCAGGGCAACTTATGGGCTAACAATCTGGGCTGCCCACTGGGAATCTGCCCGGCCTTGTAGTTTGTCAGTCCAAGCCTCATCAGCTGCTACACTGTCATCCAATGGGTGCTTTAGCCTACCTCCCCTATAGATGTGGCAAGCCCTAGCTGTACATGTAAACAATAAAAAGGCATATCGAGTGTTATGGAGGGCAGAGATCTAGCCATGGTCCTGTGCACTACCCAATAAAGTCATAAAGTGATATATGCCATAAAGCATATATACCATATGTAAATCAGTGACTTCAAATCTTTTGGGTGTTTTCTTGGAAGTTGGGGTTGGGCCAAGCTACAAGTTTCATTCTGATCAGTCATACATTCATCATTAGTTTCACTTTGATTCTCATGTCAGCCCTGCTATATTATATTCTTTAGATTGAAAAATAAAGAGAAATGAAGGAAAATAAAGAGAATTTCTTTAAAGGGGTACTCCGCCCCAAGACATGTTATCCCCTATCCAAAGGATAGGCGATAAAATGTCTGATCACAGGAGGTACGGCCACAGGGACCCCCCCACGCGGATCTAAGGGCCAGCGCTGCGGTGTTACAGTCACGGGGCATGGTGGTTGTGTTCGCTAGTCATCCGGTACGGACGGGAGTTCGCTCCATGCACCAGATGACTCTGGGGTGCTGCTGCATAGGGTCCCCATCTGCCGGCCCCCCACGGTCAGACATGCTATCCCCTTTCCTTTGGGATAAAATGTCTAGCAATGGAGTACATGGGTTCTTTATTCCAGAAACAGTGCCACACATGTCTTCAGGTTGTGTGTGTTATCACTGCTCTGTCCTATTCACTTTAAAAGGGCACATCTATAAAACCAGATACAACCTGTGAACAGGGTGGCACTGTATTTGAAAGAAAACAGACTTTTTTTTTTCTAATCCTGAACAGCATCTTTAAAGGAGATCTGCGGTGTATAACACTTATCCCCTAAGATAAGTGTCTGATGGCGGGGGGGGGGGTACCCCCGTGATCCCCTGTAAGGGGCCCCGACTCTGCAGCAGCTCTCCCATGCAGGAGGTGTGTGGGCCACAGCATGATGCCACGGGCGACACTACCCCTCCATGTATCACTATGGGAGAGGCGGAGATGCAGCGTTCGTGCATCCCCGCCTCTCCCATAGAGCTGTTTGGGGGGAGGGCGTGTCTTCGACCTCAGTGAGGTCGACGACATGCCCATTAGTCGCACTCAGCCACGGCATTGCCTGTACTGGAGATCGCGTGGGAGTCCCAGCGTTCGGACCCCCGCAATCAGACACTTAGCCCCTATCCTGCGGACAGAGGATAAGTGTTATACACCGCAGATCTCCTGTCATTGTCATTATGAAATACTTTTTATATTTGGTAGTACTACTGATAAGATGACTTTTTAAATAAACATTTATTTTAAAAAATTTCAATTTTAGTAAAAAATGTAAATAGCCACCACTAGGGGTCATCTGTCTTTATGCAGACAGACTACTCTGTATTTTGCAGCATATAGAACACCTGACGTAAAGTGTGTTGGTATCCAGTATAGGGGATCACCATTGCACCACTATTATGGGAGCTGTAGTTTTTCAACAGTCGGGGGTACAATCTTTGTAAATCTCTGTGTTAGAGCTGTTTATTCTCCAGCTGTGTGCCTCCAGCTGTCACGATTCGGCTGGCAGGAGGTGGATCCTCTGTGCCAGAGAGGGATTGGCGTGGACCGTGCTAGTGGACCGGTTCTAAGCTGCTACTGGTTTTCACCAGAGCCCGCCGCAAAGCGGGATGGTCTTGCAGCGGCGGTAGCAACCAGGTCGTATCCACTAGCAACGGCTCAACCTCTCTGACTGCTGAAGATAGGCGCGGTACAAGGGAGTAGACAAGAGCAAGGTCGGACGTAGCAGAAGGTCGGGGCAGGCAGCAAGGATCGTAGTCAGGGGCAACGGCAGGAGGTCTGGAACACAGGCTAGGAACACACTGGGAAACGCTTTCACTGGCACGATGGCAACAAGATCCGGCAAGGAAGGGAAGGGGAAGTGAGGTTATATAGGGAAGTGCACAGGTGAATACACTAATTAAACCAACTGCGCCAATAAGCGGCGCAGTGGCCCTTTAAATCGTAGAGACCCGGCGCGCGCGCGCCCTAAGGAGCGGGGCCGCGCGCGCCGTGACAGGACCGACGGAGAGCGAGTCAGGTACGGGAGCCGGGGTGCGCATCGCGAGCGGGCGCCACCCGCATCGCGAATCGCATCCCGGCTGGAAGAGGTATCGCAGCGCACCCGGTCAGCAGGTCTGACCGGGGCGCTGCGATTGCGAGGATGTTGCGAGCGCTCCGGGGAGGAGCGGGGACCCGGAGCGCTCGGCGTAACAGTACCCCCCCCCCCTTGGGTCTCCCCCTCTTCTTGGAGCCTGAGAACCTGAGGACCAGACTTTTGTCTAGGATATTGTCCTCAGGTTCCCAGGATCTCTCTTCAGGACCACAGCCCTCCCAATCTACCAAAAAAAATCTTTTTCCTCTGACCGTCTTGGAGGCCAGTATCTCCTTTACGGAGAAGATGTCAGAAGAACCGGAAACAGGAGTGGGAGAAACAAGTTTGGGAGAGAAACGGTTGATGATGAGTGGTTTAAGGAGAGAGACATGGAAGGCATTGGGAATACGAAGAGAAGGAGGAAGAAGGAGTTTGTAAGAGACATCAAGAACTGTCTCCCCTTTGTGCGGAGTCAGCGTACGTCTTTCCAGGCGGGGAGGACGGATAGGACAATCCTTCAGGAAGTGTTCGGTACCGGCACAGTACAGGCACAGATTCTCCATGCGGCGTCGTGTCCTCTCTTGAGGTGTCAAGCGAGACCGGTCAACTTGCATAGCCTCCACGGCGGGAGGCACAGGAACGGATTGCAGAGGACCAGAGGAGAGAGGAGCCGGGGAGAAAAAACGCCTCGTACGAACAAAGTCCATATCCTGGCGGAACTCCTGACGCCTTTCGGAAAAACGCATGTCAATGCGAGTGGCTAGATGAATAAGTTCATGCAGGTTAGCAGGAATTTCTCGTGCGGCCAGAACATCTTTAATGTTGCTGGATAGGCCTTTTTTAAAGGTCGCGCAGAGGGCCTCATTATTCCAAGATAATTCGGAAGCAAGAGTACGGAATTGGATGGCGTACTCGCCAACGGAAGAATTACCCTGGACCAGGTTCAGCAGGGCAGTCTCAGCAGAAGAGGCTCGGGCAGGTTCCTCAAAGACACTTCGAATCTCCGTGAAGAAGGAGTGTACAGAGGCAGTGATGGGGTCATTGCGGTCCCAGAGCGGTGTGGCCCATGACAGAGCTTTTCCGGACAGAAGGCTGACTACGAAAGCCACCTTAGACCTTTCAGTAGGAAACTGGTCCGACATCATCTCCAAGTGCAGGGAACATTGTGAAAGAAAGCCACGGCAAAACTTAGAGTCCCCATCAAATTTATCCGGCAAGGATAATCGTAGGCCGGAAGCGGCCACTCGCTGCGGAGGAGGTGCAGGAGCTGGCGGAGGAGATGATTGCTGGAGCTGTGGTAGTAGCTGCTGTAGCATCACGGTCAGTTGAGACAGCTGGTGGCCTTGTTGCGCTATCTGTTGCGACTGCTGGGCGACCACCGTGGTGAGGTCGGCGACAACTGGCAGTGGAACTTCAACGGGATCCATGGCCGGATCTACTGTCACGATTCGGCTGGCAGGAGGTGGATCCTCTGTGCCAGAGAGGGATTGGCGTGGACCGTGCTAGTGGACCGGTTCTAAGCTGCTACTGGTTTTCACCAGAGCCCGCCGCAAAGCGGGATGGTCTTGCAGCGGCGGTAGCAACCAGGTCGTATCCACTAGCAACGGCTCAACCTCTCTGACTGCTGAAGATAGGCGCGGTACAAGGGAGTAGACAAGAGCAAGGTCGGACGTAGCAGAAGGTCGGGGCAGGCAGCAAGGATCGTAGTCAGGGGCAACGGCAGGAGGTCTGGAACACAGGCTAGGAACACACTGGGAAACGCTTTCACTGGCACGATGGCACCAAGATCCGGCAAGGAAGGGAAGGGGAAGTGAGGTTATATAGGGAAGTGCACAGGTGAATACACTAATTAAACCAACTGCGCCAATCAGCGGCGCAGTGGCCCTTTAAATCGTAGAGACCCGGCGCGCGCGCGCCCTAAGGAGCGGGGCCACGCGCGCCGGGACAGGACCGACGGAGAGCGAGTCAGGTACGGGAGCCGGGGTGCGCATCGCGAGCGGGCGCCACCCGCATCGCGAATCGCATCCCGGCTGGAAGAGGTATCGCAGCGCACCCGGTCAGCAGGTCTGACCGGGGCGCTGCGATTGCGAGGATGTTGCGAGCGCTCCGGGGAGGAGCGGGGACCCGGAGCGCTCGGCGTAACACCAGCTCTTGCAAAACTACAGACAAAGGATGTGTGGGCATGCTGAGAGTTGTAGTTTTGCAACAGCTAATGGCAACACTGCTCTAACACAGTGCTTTACAAATACTGAATCTCCAGCTCTTGCAAGACTACAACTCCCAGCATGCATGAACAGCCAAAGCTTTCTCTGACTCATGAATGACAAAGAAGCTGATCAGACATTCATGAGTCTGTGAAAGTTGAATGATACACATAGTGTCAGCTATTGTTGTTTAGCATCCAGCTTTAGCATCCAGATAGAAAATGTATGCATAAAAACTACTGTGCAAGGATTTGCAGACTGCCAGGCGGCTCCCAGACTCAGAGCAGATAAGTCATCACAGTGAGGGAGAGAGACGGACACGCCCCCTCCACAAAGCAAGAAGACAAAGCAAGTGAGCAACATATAAATGCTATTTGTTAGGGATATTTAGGTCCTAGACACAAAAATTGTATGTACATGATCAGGATTAGGTACTAACATATCATTTTTTTTTTTTGCCACTATGACAGGTACGCTTTAAGCTCAGCAGTCCTTGTGCATAAGAGCTTACTGTCAGGCTTCAGTGTAGTCCAGCCTTAAAAGCTATATAAATGTACAGACGTTAATATAAGAGCAGGCTAGATAGACCAGGCGGTCTTATTCTGCAAACGATCTATGTTTCCTCATATGGGAATGATCAGATGTGACCTGTGTACAATACATTCTGTCTTCAGACACAATTTTTTTTAACATTTTGTTGTGTTACGGCCTTGTGCTAAAAAAAAAAAAAAAAAAAATAAAATGTCCCCCCCATCATTCTGCACCTAATACCCCATAATAGCAGTGAAAACAGAATGTTAGAAATGTTTGCTAATTTATCGAACAGGAGTGTTCACAAGAATACACAAGTATTCAGATCCTTTACTATTAGCCCTGAGGACTCCCATTTCTCTTGATCATCTCTGAGATGTTTCTTCACCTTGACTGGAGTCACCTGTGGTAAATCTAGATGATTAGATATGATTTTAAAAGGCACACCCTGTCTATATAAGGTCTCACTGTGGCATATCAGAGCAAAAAACAAGCCATGAGGGGAAAAGAACTGCCTGTAAAGCTCAGAGACAGAATTGTGTGTATGGGCAGTTCTGTAGAAGGGGACAAAAACAATTTCTGCTGCACTGAAAGTTACAAAAAAGCACATTGGCCTTCACAGTTCTTAAATGAAAGAAGTTTGCAACAACCAGGACTCTTCCTAAAGATGACTGTCCCAGCAAACTAAGTAATTGGGGGAGAAGGGTAAGGCTAAGTTTCCACTTGGTTTTTTTTCTGTCAGTTTTTGGATATCTGCCACTGCAGTTTTTGAGCCAAAATCAGAAGTGGATCCATAAGGGAGGAGAAGTATAAGTCCTTCCTTTATATGTCCTGTTCCTTTTGAATAAACTTCTGGCTTTGGCTCAAAAACTGCAGTGGCAGATATTCAAAAACTGCCAGAAAAAAAACAAGTGGAAACCTACCCTAAAAGAGATGACGCAAAACTTAATGGGGGAGATTTATCATTCAAAGTTCTTTTTTTTACCGACGTTTTTTTCTGTCTAACATTTTCCGCTGTAGCGTGTAATTTATCATAAGTGTGTACTGTAGATGATGAATTCCTCGTCGCTTTGCACGGGCGGGAAAAGCTCTAGCTTACGAGGTTTTGTACCTGTACTTTTGGTTGGCGTACTTTAGCGCCTGGAAATCGGGGTTTGCGCAATTTGTTGCGACTTATTCTAAACGTCGCATATGATAAATAAGGGTGCTCTGCATGTATAAATCGGAAATAGGTGTACTGCTACTCAAAAACGTAGGAAACGTCTACTACAAAAGTCGCACAAATGTCGCTAATATTACATGACTGCGCCATCACTGCGCCAATGATAGACAGAAAATAACATCTATATTGAATGATAAATCTCCCCCAATGTCCCTATGTCTCATAAAAGCTGCCTGGAGTTTGCAAAAAGCACCTAAAGGATTCTCAGACTGTAAAAACAAGATTCTGTGATGTGAGGAAGCCAAGACTGAACTTGTTGGCCTGTCAATGCAATATATTTTTTTTTTTACATTTTCAATAAATTGGCAAAGATTTCTAACATTCTATTTTCACTTTGTCTTTTATGTGGTTTGGAGTGCAGAATAATGGGGTAAAACACAAAGAACATCATAAAAATTTGAAAAAAGTGATAAGGTCTAAAGTCTTTCTGATTGTATTGTATTTTGTGGTAGACTTGCACTATGTAGCCTGGAAGTTCTGTCATTTCCAGTCAATGGTGAAAGGAACTAAGTCTGTGTTGCACAATATTGTACATAGCCTGACTACAAGGAAATTTAATTCTGTGTACATTTGTCAATAAGCCAAAAGAAACTGAATTGGAGGAGACATGCAGCTCCTGCAGCCTTGTCCTTGTAGTTAGCAAATATTGTGTTGACGCTTAAAGGAGACATCACATTTTTAGGAAAGGGGGTTCATCAGCAGTTTTAAGCTGCACAGTGCACTAAAATGATATCATGGGATAGCAGAGAGGAATATGGGCTCTGATTGACTAGAGAAGTAAGGGAGCAAGTAACTATGTGTGTGTACAACTGGCAAGCTGTCCACTCTGGTTCCACCCCCTGAAATAGCTCTGCACCATGTAGGGGATTCTCAGTAGCTCAATAATAACAGTGAGAGCATTATAATGACACTGTCTAAACTCTGAAGGGGTTAATCTAACATAACTATGCAGGTTTATAAAAAAAAATCTTTTGAAACAACAGGAATGCTTTAAGAAATACTTTTCTTGGTCATGCAAGTTTCATGGCCAAGACACCAGGTATTGTTCAAATAGGACTCTGTTCAAGCTGAAGTCCCAATTATGATTTTCTGCAGAAAGGTAAAGCATTATAAGACCACAAGAGCAAGAGCCACTGATACTCATGAATTACACAGAGAGGGTCCATGGTGGATCCCTATTGCCCTGATCGCCATATAGTACCGCACAGTGTACCTTTCAAGTACAGCCTCTCTATCAGGGGCAGACATATCAACTGTGCAGCTGGTTCAGCTGAACAGGGGCCCAGCATGTGAGGGGGCCCACCACCCTGGCAGGCCCCCTCACACGACACACACGTGAGCAGCAGCGCTGCGCTGCCGCTGCTCACTGTTCTAAAGTGGCCCTTTAGACAGTGAACCTGCTGGCTGACCCGGGTCTGATAAGGGTCATCGCGCAAGGGAGGTACCTCTGCAGACATGCGCAGGAGGATGTCAGTGATGTCAATCGTCAGGCTGCCACCGGAGAGTAGAAGCGCTGCGCAGGCTAGGCAAGTGTGTCTATGTGTGTGTCTCTCTGTGTGTGCGTATCTGTGTGTGTATGTCTGTGTGTTGGGGGGGCTATGCTACCTTATGTGGGGAAACTTCTACATAATGTAGGGAATCTATGATACCTAATGTGGGGAAACTGCTACCTAATGTGGGGAATCTATGCTACCTAATATGGGCAAACTATGCTACCTAATGTGGGGAAACTATGCTACCTAATGTGGGGAAACTATGCTACCTAATGTTGGCAAACTATGCTACCTAATGTGGGGGTCTGAATAAGCTGCAGCATATGGAGGGCCTTAATAAATAATTAACAACTGATATTGGGGGGTCCTCCTGAGCAACTGATATGGGTGGGGCCCCCCTGAGCAAGTGACATATGGAGGTCCACCTGAGTAAATGACATATGATGGGGGGGGGGTTGGCGGTTCCGACCGGGGAACGCAGCGCATTGCTGCGTGTTTCCTTGGCAGGAGCCGTCCCTCCTACTACTGCTCCTATTATGGAACAGACACTGTCCATGATGGGATTCGTAGTAGTTCAAATGCTACTGTAGTCTCCTGAGCTGCCTGCAGACTCCTGCAGCCAGGGAAACTATTACTCCCATCATGGAAAAGAGTCTGTTCCATCATGGGAGTAGTAGTAGTCCTACAGGGCTGCAGGAGTCCCGAGTGGTTGCGGAGTATACTGTAAAAAATAGTATGGGAAAAAAATGCACAAAACCGTACACGTACAAAAATGTACACAGCCGGATACAACTAGTTGTGTGTTTTTGTATGGTAGGTCAATGTATACGGTTTTCTATACAGTTGCATACTGTAATGTTCACAAGTTGAAAACATATACTAAAACAGTATAGCAAAATCGTTATGTGAATGCACCCTAAGACAGCTCTTTTTGGAAATGCTGCAGGTCAGCTTACGGATATGATCAAGTTATTTAGGAGATTGGTGATATGAAGGGAAATGATAAGGGCAGCACATTAATAAGAGACAATATGGCTGACATGGTGACTGTCAGAAAGCTACAACCTGTCTCAAAAACTGAAGCTATAATTTTTCTAACAATTGCGGACCAGTGTGCACCTGACAGGATGGTGGTGGTGGTGCCGGGGTGTTGGGCACCTCAGAAGGACCTGAAAGATGTTTAGAGCACAGAGGTTATTGTCGTGTGCACAGGTCACCAGGTCATCACATGTCCATGTCTCATGAGGCTGACGGGCAATGGTGAGTCATTCAATCTCCCAAAACTATTGTACTCATTACCCAGAAAACCAACTTCTCTCTTCTTGAGACCTGATGCTTCAATAGCCTCTTGATTGGGTAAAGACAAACTTTCCTCACTTTTATGCCAGTAACTGGTGACCAAATGTTTCACTTACTGAAAGCTTAAACCAGGTAACACCCACCCCATGTTTGTATACTCCCCCTTTACTGCAGAAGCTTTTCTGGCCTTATCTCTGCATCATGTTATCAGTTATAGCTGAGAAGCCCAGGCTAAAATCTACTCTTCCCTTTAATCAGCTCTGGAATATAGGGGGTTACACGTTAAATTTGACTGAATCCACTGATATTGACTGTTGTGTATTTGCCTTTGTCTAACGCATATGGAGGCTTCCTGACTCTCCCCTGACTGCAGAGGAAAAAAGCATCAGGGATGTTGGAGTTCAATTGTCCTATCCTTTTGTCCTTGAGAAGATTAGCTGCCCCCAGAAGAGTCTGGAGGGAGGGGGGAAAAAGGACTCTGGGGAAGTGAGACAGAGGAGTCTGGAGGGAGTGGGGCAGGGCTGTCTGGAGGAGGGGACAGACGACTCTGTGGGAGTAAAAAAAAGCTTATTAAAGGGGTACTCCTCCCCTAGGCATCTTATCCCCTATCCAAATCTTATCCTATCCACCGCTAGGGACCCCGTGATCTCTGCTGCAGCACCCCAGTCATCCGGTGCACGGAGCGAACTTCGCTCCATTTTGGATGATTAGCAGTGCGGCGCCGGAGGCTCGTGACATCACACCCCCTCATGACGTCCTCTCAATGCAAGTCTATGAGAGGAGGCATGACGGCCCAAGGGGGAATATCATTGGTGACCTTGGGAAGATCAGGTCTTTGGAGTATGGCAGTCTTGGTACCAGTAGGGGTTCTCCAAAGGAACGCCAGGTACTGCAGGGAGATCGCGGGGGTCCTAGCAGTGGGACCCTGCGATCAGACATCTTATCCCCTATCCTTTGGATAGGGGATAAGATGTCTATGGGCGGAGTACTCCTTTAAACCCCTTCAAAAATCTATGGAAATAGCTTGTTTATTCTGCCTGACTGTGTCCCATCAGAGCTGTAGTCACTTGTAAGTTGTAGAGTTATGATAAGTTAAACAACAACTTCCAGCATAACCTTACCACTGCTTAGATCATACTTCAAGCTTTTTTTTTTTTTTCATGATAAAAAAGTCTTTAGTGATTTTTTTCTTACTTGGCAATTGGTGTATTCAATTATTATAGTCAAAAAATTTTTTCACAATGCACCTGTTACAAATTTTAATCCCACTCCTGATTCCTAAGCAATATGCATAGGTAGATTGTGTAATATATATAGGGTATAGGTAGTAATATATAGGGGGGGGGGGGGGGGGCAGTGTGTGGAGGTTTGGTGGTCTAAATCCAGAGATTTGGTGGATATTGATTTGGTGGTCTATATCCAGAGATTAACCACTCAAGGACACAGCCAAATTCTATTTTTGCATTTTCGTTTTTTCTCCTTGCCTTCTAAAAGCTGTAATTTTATTTTTCCACCCAAAAACAACTTTTACTTTGTAGTGACACCTTTTATTTTACATTAAAATGTATGGCATAGCAATACAAATATTATAACTGGGGAGAAAAGAAAACAGCAGTTTTGCTAATTTTGGAGGGGTTTCGTTTTTGCGCTGTGCACTTTATGGTTACACTGACAGGTTCTCTTTATTCTGCGGGCAATATGATTATAAGGGTTCCCATGGTTACACACTTTTCAATTATAGTACTGCTTCTAAAAAGAACTCAAACTTTTCAGACTAAATCAGTATGTTTAAATTCGCCCTGTTTAAGAGTAATTTTTTGCTCCATGATCTTTAGTTTTTATCGGTATCATTTTATTTTATTTTTGTACCACTTTTCATTAATTTCTTCTGACATATGTGACATCACTGTGCGCATTATCCCTGTACTGTGACATCACTGTGTATATTATCCCTGTACTGTGACATCACTGTGTGTATTATCCCTGTACTGTGACATCACTGTGTGTATATTATCCCTGTACTGTGACATCACTGTGTGTATTATCCCTGTACTGTGACATCACTGTGTGTATAATCCCTGTACGTTGACATCACTGTGTGTATAATCCCTGTACTGTGACATCACTGCATATTATCCCTGTAATGTGATGTCACTGTGCATATTAACCCCATACTGTGATGTCACTATGCATTAAAAACCTGTATTGTATTGTCACTGTGCATATTATCCATGTACAGTGTTGGGTAAATATGCACAGTGATGTCACAGTACAGGGTTAATATGCATAGTGACATCACAGTGCAGGGATAATACACACAGTGATGTCACAGTACAGGGTTAATATGCATAGTGACATCACAGTGCAGGGATAATACACAGTGATGTCACAGTACAGTTATAATAAACACAGTGATGTCACAGTACAGGGATAATACACAGTGATGTCACAGTACAGTTATAATAAACACAGTGATGTCACATTGCAGGGATAATACACACAGTAATGTAACAGTACAGGGATAATACACAGTGATGTCACAGTACAGTTATAATACATGCAGTGATGTCACATTGCAGGGATAATACACACAGTGATGTCACAGTACAGGGATAATACACAGTGATGTCACAGTACAGGGACAATATACAGGTGATGTCACAGTACAGGGATAATACACAGTGATGTCACAGTACAGGGACAATATACAGGTGATGTCACAGTACGGGGATAATACACAGTGATGTCACAGTACAGGGACAATATACAGGTGATGTCACAGTACAGGGACAATATACAGGTGATGTCACAGTATCCTAACCTAGTCCCACAGTGAGTATTATTTATGCAAGACTGGAAATTCCTTGTAATTGTCTATTATGGCTATATATAGTTATAGGAAGCAGTGAGTGGAGATTAGATGTATAACCTATATGTTTTACTGTGATAACATAAGTGAGTCCTGCTCTGCTATCTATAGTCATGTATGTTACGTCAAGTGTGATATCACCTCCTTATGATGATCTGCATCTTGTGACCCTGACATGTTACTCCACCTGTCTGATGTAACTTCAGATCAATCACTAAAACAATAACACATTCCTGCATTGCTTGTGAGACATGTCACTGAAACAGAAGTGACCCGTACACAAAATATGATCCTGAGAAACATCTCATCTATATACACTGCTCAAAAAAATAAAGGGAACACTACGATAACACATCCTAGTAATGAATGAATGAACTAATCACATGAAATACTTTCTTCTTTACATACAGTGGTCCCTCAAGCTACAATATTAATTGGTTCCAGGATGACCATTGTATGTTGAAACCATTGTATGTTGAAACCAGAACTCTATGGAAACTTGGTAATTGGTTCTGAAGGCACCAAAATGTCATCCAAAAATAGAAAAAAGTGAGAATTAAAGAAAAATAAGTAGATAACTAATATAGATAAAACAAATCCTTACATATAACAGTAAGAAAGATCTGCTGGGATCCGTAATCACTGTCTATGTCAGTGTTTCCCAAGCAGGGAGCCTCCAGCTGATGCAAAACCACAACTCCCAGCATGCCCGGACAGCCAAAGGCTGTCCGGGCATGCTGGGAGTTGTAGTTTTGCAACAGCTGGGGGCACCCTGCTTGGGAAGCACTGGTCTATGTAGAGGACAGGAGCTTTTTCAGGGTCCTGTACAGTACATGCAATGTCCTAAAAAAGTAACATGGAGCCGCCCTAACCTGGTGTACAAAGGAGCAGCTAACCCTGGTACAGGTAAAGTGTAGTAAAGAACATGTAATACCTCTCTGTACTGTAGGGGGCTCTACCAGACACCAGTCAGTGCATTCACTTCAGTAATACAGGTAAAGAGTACAGAACATGTAATACCTCCCTGTTCTGTAGGGGGCGCTACCAGACATCATTCAGTGCATACGCTTCAGTAATACAGGTATAGAGTACAGAACATGTAATACCTCCCTGTACTGTAGGGGGCGCTACCAGACACCAGTCAGTGCATACGCTTCAGTAATACAGGAGTTTTACCAGTGAATGCCCATTCTGATTGGTCGGTTCTTCTGGCCATTGACACGTTTCACAGATCTAGACTGTCTGTAACATTGTATGTTGAGTCTGGTTTCAACTTACAATGGTCCAGAAAAGACCATTGTATGTTGAAACTATTGTATGTTGAGGCCATTGTAAGTTGAGGGATCACTGTAGTTGAATGTGTGGACAACAAAATCACACAAAAATTATCAATGGAAATCAAATTTATCAACCCATGGAGGTCTGGATATGGAGTCACACTCAAAATCAAAGTGGAAAACCACACTACAGGCTGATCCAACTTTCATGTAATGTTCTTAAAACAAGTCAAAAAGAGGCTCAGCAGTTTGTGGGCCTCCATGTACCCGTATGACCTCCCTACAATGCCCGGGCATGCTCCTGATGAGGTGGCGGATGGTCTCCTGAGGGATGTCCTCCCAGACCTGGACTAAAGAATCCGCCAACTCCTGGACAGTCTGTGGTGCAACGTGGCATTGGTGGCTGGAGCGTGACATGATGTCCCAGATGTGATCAATCAGATTCAGGTCTGGGGAACGGGCGGACCAGTCCATAGCATCAATGCCTTCCTCTTGCAGGAACTGCTGATACACTCCAGCCACATGAGGTCAAGCATTGTCTTGCATTAGGAGGAACCCAGGGCCAACCGCACCAGCATATGGTCTCACAAGGGGTATGAGGATCTCATCTCGGTACCTAATGGCAGTCAGGCTACCTCTGGCAAGTCCTTGATGTCCCTTGATAGAGTCAAGCCAGACGAAACGTACATTGGGGCAGGCAGTGTCCGCACATCATATGGGTGAGTGTATGATATTAATGATAAAGTGATGCTATGACTGCATTTGCATTTGTATCAATAGAGTCTTATACCACTAGATTAGGATTAGGACTGTTGTCCCAGACCCTCAGTGCACCTTATTGCAGTTATATAATTATCAGATTTAAACAGAATTTTTATCACTCCCATGCACTCTTTTTGATATGGTTAATAATATATACCTTGTGACCTAAGGGTGTTTAGCTACGCTGCTCCTTGCATGTTTTTAGAATTTTCTATTTTTCGTGTATTTTAGCATGATATTTTTTCAGTAGCTATTGCTCCTTTTCTTTGTGTCAAATAGTTCAGTTGGAGCTATATTGTATATTAGAATAGGGAGACCCTTGGCACCATGATTACAGTGTGATTGATAAGTGATTATAGGGATTATACATTGTGGTGTTTTGTGTCTAATACCTCTGGCAAGCCCATGGATGGCTGTATGGCCCCACAAAGAAATGCCACCCCACACCATTACTGACCCAAACCGGTCATGCTGAAGGATGTTGCAGGCATCAGAACATTCTCCACAGCGTCTCCTGACTCTGTCACTTCACAGAAGTGTGATTCACTTGGAGTTACATTGTGTTGTTTAAGTGTTCCCTTTATTTTTTTTGAGCAGTGTATATAAAACTCAATGACCATGATTTACTAAGAGGGGAGAGTTTATTCTGGAGTGATTTCAATATCACTCCTCTTTTTTTCAGGCTTATTTATTATTCTGTCGCACATTTCGTTTTTTTTTCCGTCGCACGCTTTTTTGTGTCGCACTCGTCAATTGTGTTGCACAAACTCTCAGCTAAAGAAATTAGTTGTGTGAGTCAAAATGGTTTTGACTTGTTTGTATAAAAATGTTTACATGAATCAAAAGTATTCATGTGTTATACTTTTTCAAAAATTACAATTATCCTTGTGTGGTGCCGGGAGAGAGTAATGATGTCTGGGGTGTTGCGGTGATACTGTAGGGTATATTGGTGTTAACTCTTAATTGTCGTGATGCCAGGGTGAGGTTTCCTCAATGTAATACTCCTACTGCCAACCGTCCCACAAACGGCAGGGAGAAATAACAGAATGTTTACAGTAGATTTTAGAAAGCAAACTTGAAGTAACTTTACTGCATATTTTATGTAACGGCATGGAACATAACAGTCTTTGAGAGAGAGAACTGCGGTACAGGTTTGCTCGGACTCCGGGATCTATGACCTTTGGTGCTAGCCACTGTGCTACTATTTTTAGGAGATTTGAGTTTCTAGTAGTCATACAGAATTCAGTAGTTTGAGCTTTGAGTAACTCACGTTTTGTGGCTGCAGGTTCTTAGGCTTTGTAGTGCAGGAACAAGAGAGCAAGAGAGAGAATTTAGTGGCTGCAGCCCCTTATATATTAAGGGGGTGGGACAAAGCTCATTTGTCAGCAGAACCTGTCAGTCCTGACCCAGTGAACTCTGGGTATCACATGACTCAAAGGTCCTTAAACCATAGTACAATATAATTAAAGGCACGTGACCTCTAAGGTCCTATACAGAGGTGTTCCTATATAACATATTAAATATATATAAATACATTAAATACCATTTATATGAGGCGACTAGGAGTTAGCCCTACAGAAGAGCCCTATTGGCATGGAGGGACTCTGTCTGAGGGGACTTTAGACAAAGGGACAGGACCAGGTCCTGTACCGGGAAACCACACGTGTTTATCAGCTTGGGTGTTAAATTGATTTAAACCTAATATTTCAAATGTGTTAAAAAGAAGAAAAAAAATTAAACATTAACTATCACAAAAGCACTCAATATTTTATTCATAAAAGTGTTGAGCTGTACAAAATGTTTTCAGGCTAGAAAACAAGTTACTTTAACACACTGCAATGTTAAACAGTCCCTTGTTACAAATCACTAAATTTTTAGATTTTTACTCTGTACTGGGCCACCACACAAGGAATCGTCTCCATAAGACTCTTTTTTTTGCTAGTTCACAAGTGAATCATAAGAAAATCTGTTGCCTGTCACAGTGATTTGCATTTCCCTTTTAAATAAGACACAAACAAGAAAAGGAGGAGAAGAAAGAAAGAAATGTGTGTACATGTATGTACTGAAGACACAAACTATGTAACATTGATAGTGACGGGAGTGTTCTGCATTTCCTGCCATGCATTCTATTAGAGGAGCCTCTCCAACCTGAAATGGCTTGATCTGTCCTTCAGTCAGCCGCTTCTTCGTTGACCACAGGGGACTGAGATTACTAAGAGGGACTGAATGGAAATATACCTTTTTCTTTTTTTATCTATATGTCCATGAGGGGTGGACATTCAATGAAACTGGGTCTCAAGATTCATTACTGATGTTCTCACAAGAAACATGCAAAGCATTACAGGGCCATGTGACCAATTCACACGAGCAGCATGCTCCACTTGTATCCAAATCTTTACTGAGAAGGAAAATAGAGAAATAATTCTAGCACAGAGGTTTTATGGATGTTTTACATTATGAAGAATGTCAGTCACACTATGGAGCCTCTACTGTAAGAGCAGTCACACTATGGAGCATCTACTGTAAGAGCAGTCACACTATGGAGCCTCTACTGTAAGAGCAGTCACACTATGGAGCCTCTATTGTAAGAGCAGTCACACTATGGAGCCTCTACTGTAAGAGCAGTCACACTATGGAGCCTCTACTGTAAGAGCAGTCACACTATGGAGCCTCTACTGTAAGAGTAGTCACACTATGGAGTCCTTTACTGTAAGAGTAGTCACACTATGGAGTCCTTTACTGTAAGAGCAGTCACACTATGGAGCCTCTACTGTAAGAGCAGTCACACTATGGAGCCTCTACTGTAAGAGCAGTCACACTATGGAGCCTCTACTGTAAGAGCAGTCATACTATGGAGCCTCTACTGTAAGATCAGTCACACTATGGAGTCTCTACTGTAAGAGCAGTAACACTATAGAGTATCTACTGTAAGAGCAGTCACACTATGGAGCATCTACTGTAAGAGCAGTCACCCTATGTAGTCTCTACTATAAGAGCAGTCACACTATGGAGTCTCTACTGTAAGAGCAGTCACACTATGGAGCATCTACTGTAAGAACAGTCACACTATGGAGCCTCTACTGTAAGAGCAGTCACACTATGGAGCCTCTACTGTAAGAGCCGTCACCCTATGTAGTCTCTACTGTAAGAGCAGTCAAACTATGGAGTCTCTACTGTAAGAGCAGTCACACTATGGAGCATCTACTGTAAGAACAGTCACACTATGGAGCCTCTACTGTAAGAGCAGTCACACTATGGAGCCTCTACTGTAAGATCAGTCACACTATGGAGCCTCTACTGTAAGATCAGTCACACTATGGAGTCTCTACTGTAAGAGCAGTAACACTATAGAGTATCTACTGTAAGAGCAGTCACACTATGGAGCCTCTACTGTAAGAGCAGTCACACTATGGAGCCTCTACTGTAAGAGCAGTCACACTATGGAGTCTCTACTGTAAGAACAGTCACACTATGGAGTCTCTACTGTAAGAGCAGTAAAACTATAGAGTATCTACTGCAAGAACAGTCACACTATGGAGCCTCTGCTGTAAGATCAGTCACACTATGGAGTCTCTACTGTAAGAGCAGTAACACTATAGAGTATCTACTGTAAGAGCAGTCACACTATGGAGCCTCTACTGTAAGATCAGTCACACTATGGAGCATCTACTGTAAGGGCAGTCACACTATGAAGTATCTACTGTAAGAGCAGTCACACTATAGAGCATAGTATGACTGTAAGATCAGTCACACTATGGAGCATCTACTGTAAGAGCAGTCACGCTATGGAGCATCTACTGTAAGAGCAGTCACACTATGGAGCCTCTACTATAGAGCAGTCACACTATAGAGCATAGTATGACTGTAAGATCAGTCATACTATGGAGCATCTACTGTAAGATCAGTCATACTATGGAGCATCTACTGTAAGAGCAGTCACACTATGGAGCATCTACGGTAAGAGCAGTCACACTATGGAGCATCTACTGTAAGAGCAGTCACATTATAGAGCTCTCTACTGTAAGGGTGCATTCATACCAAGTTTTTGCAATACAGTTCACGTATGCAGGGGGAGTCTCAGACGCAGGCCACAGACTTTATCACGCCCTCCGGCGCTTCATCAGGCCACTCGATGAAGCGCCGGAGGGCGTGATACGGTCCGTGGCCTGCGTCTGAGACTCCCCCGCATACCGCCCTTCCTAGGATCGGGTGAACTAATCAGCTCGGACCACTACTGGAACCCTGACGGCGTTCAGCGTGATCATAGCTGTGTGAGTGCACCCGTTCCTCTCTTTGTATATATTTGTACAGATGTATCTATAAGGTGTTGCACCTCCCTGTTAGTTCCCTGTCTTATACCCGTAGTGTAGCATCCCGGTTTCAGGTCTCGCCGGGTGGAGAGTGTGAGTGGGGCAGTGCCGGTTCGTTTGCCTTCTCCTTGCTATTTACAGTTCACGTATACATTTTCAATGTGAAAACCGTACGGAACCGTATTGAAAACTGTATGCATTGACTCTCCATTGAAAACCGTATGCCAAACGATGCATCCGGTTGCATCCGTTTTGCGTCTTGTACGGTTTTGTCTGTTTTTTTCCCATACTTTGCACAGTTTTTTTCTTGGAATTTCAATCAAACAAGTTAAACTTTATTTATAATGGAGTGAAAAGTTAAAAACATATATATATATATATATATATTATTTTTTTTTTAAACAACAGATGCAACTGGACATCATTTTTCAAACGGTATACGTTTTTAACTTTAAATTTGTACATATGTTTTGATACAGTTTAGTCAGGTTTTGAGGAATCCGTTTTCATCAAAAACCTGATACGGGAACTGTAGAGCAGTCACACTATGGCACTCTGTACTGTAAGAGGAGTCACACTAATATATTTTGTTTTGTATTTACATTATTAACAGTGTAGCTATCATGTGACAAGCAAAACAAAATTGTGCTTGTTGCCCATGTGATAAAGTTGTCATGTTTTTTAAACAGTTTGTCAGCACTTTTTATTCCCAATGGGCACTAAAATAAGAGTAAGCAGCACTATGAGATAACATGGGTAATCCCTACCTGGCACATTCATTTTCCACTTCCTTGTTACCTAACAGATGTATCATTTATTATACAGACGCTTTCCTTATTAACATTGTTATTACTCTTCAGTTGAAGCCACCCTGCCCTTAGGTCTTGATGTTTTGCTTAGTCACACTGATGCCTATGATGCCACCGGAAGTGCTACCAACCTCAGCCCCTATACAATGTATTCAGAAAAAGTTTACTTGTAAGTTGTTTATCTCTTATAGTCCAATCACCTCCAGAGTTGCATTTAGTAATATGCAGGTTTCATGTTATCTGAGAGCAGTGGATTCTGGGAGTTGCTAAGTTGCAATGTGGAGATCAGTAGTAGCTTATTTCCAAAAGCGACCAGCAGTATTAAAGGAGTACTCCAGCACAAAATAACTTATCCCCTTATGTAAAGGATAGGGGATAAGTTATAGATCGCGGGGGGTCCAAGCGCTGGGGCCCCCGGGATCTCCTGGACGGGGCCGCGGCAGTCTGCCGGAAGTGAAGTTTCATCCCCAGCAGAAAGCCGCGGCAGACACTCCCCCTCCATGTATCTCTATGGCATTCACGGAGGGGGCGTGTCGGCCACCGCGTCATGCGGGGACGGAACGCCCCCTTTCCTGTATATTGCTGCGGCCCCGTACTGAAGATCGCAGGGGGGGCCCCAGTGCTCGGACCCCGCGCGATCTATAACTTATCCCCTATCCTTCGGATAGGGGATAAGTTATTTTGCACTATAGATGTCCTTTAAGAATGCAGCTCTGGAAGTGACGTAGCATTAATGAAGGTTGGTTCTCATAACCAAATGTATCTCTTGTCTACGCCTCTGTCAGATCCTGTTAACAATGTCTTCAGTGTTTGCGGCTTGGAATTTTCCAAAACACAAATTATTGTTCTAAATATAATGGAGGGGGGGAATTTTGGAGAATAAATGGGTACATAGGGTATGGATCCTTTGCTGTCGGCACCTGGGGCTTCCCTGCTCACATACCATCATATTCCAGTGGTTTCCCTCTAAGATCACGTCTGTCTGGGCCCCTATTGTCTTCTCTGAACAGAAGCCACACACAGATTAATAGAATTGGGGCCCCCGGGCATCCGCGAGTGTAGTAAAGAGACTAAATAAAGTTCTGCTTCTTATGAAAATTAGATCATTGTTCATGTCTGAGGCACAGTACAAAACATATAGCGACGGACACGGAGATCACATTCCTGTATAACAACTAATGTTGAAGACACGGAATCTTAAAACATGTTTCACATCATGGTAATCATTGCCTGGGCTACAGTTCATGTATACACCAACAGCCAGATCTCCTTCCCTCCGTGGGATCTGGGTTAAGGGTATGTTCACATGCAACAGCTATTCTGTGACAATTTCTTTGGTAAAGTATCCGTGCCATGTCTCTGAACGTCATGTTCCCAGCTTGTAAAGCAATAGGCATCTCGACAACATGGTGGCTCATATTAAAGTAAGGGAAACATTTGCATGGAGTTTTATTCCTACCTGTTTGGAATAAACCTAACCTGCAAGAATTAGGTAGGTAGGTCCCCTGTAGATTTTCTGTAGGTAGTAGCCACCAGTATTTTACAGCCCCCTGTAGGTTGCAGCCCTCAGTAGGTAGTAACCCCCTTGTAGGCAGTAGCTCTCTGTAGGTAGCAGTCCCCTTTTAGGTATTAGCCTCCTGTAGGTAGAAGCCCCCTGTGGGTAGCAATCCTCTGTGGCCAGCAGTCCCCTGTGGCCAGCAGTCCCCTGTGGGCAGCAGTCCCCTGTGGGCAGCAGTCCCCTGTGGGTAGCAGCCCCCTGTGGGTAGCAGCCCCCTGTGGGTAGAAGCCCCCTGTGGGTAGAAGCCCCCTGTAGGTAGAAGCCCCCTGTGGGTAGAAGCTATGTAGGTAGGAGTCCTCTGAAGGTAGAAGCCTCCTATAGGTAGTAACCTTTTGTAGGTAGTAGCTCTCTGTAGTTAGCAGCCCCTTATAGGTAGCAGCCCTTTGCAGGTAGCAGTCTCCTGTAAGTAGTAGCCCTCTGTAGGTAGTATCCGCGTAGGTAACAGCCCTCTGTAAGAAACAAACAAACAGTCTTCTGTAAGTAGCAACCCCTCTGTAAGCAGCATTTACCTGTAGATAGTAGCCCTCTGTAGTTAGCAGCCCCCCCTCCCCTTTCCAAGATTTAAAAAAACAAACAAAAAATACTCACCACCCCTTCTTGCTCCCATACAGTCCACAGCATGTCCTCCCCATTTCTCCTCTTCCTCTGCTCTGCAGGCACAAATGACACCACTCATCTTTCCCGGAGTGCAGAGTAAGAGACGCTCAGCCTCTTGTGGCTGCCAGCATAACACTGCGTAAAAGGTCGAGGAGCTAATAGCTTTTAGTTCTGTCAAACATACAACTGAGCGCCACATTTAACTTGTAAGCGCTTCATTAGCATGACTTTACAGTTAAAAGCGTTACCTTTTTTTATCCAAATCTCTGGCCAGTGACCTCCCCCGTCCCCCTAACACTACCTTGGCCCCTTTAGGCAGCTGCCTAAGCTGCCTCATGGTTGCTCCGGTCCTATTGCTTGCTACAATGTATCATAATCACATAGTTTATAAGGTTGAAAAAAAGACAAGATTCCATCAAGTTCAACCTAAAACCCTGTGTTCATCCAGAGGAAGGCATAAACCACCCATGAGGAACATGCCAATTTTCTCCATAATCGAGGGAAAATTCCTTCCAGACTTCAATATAGCAATCAGAATAAATCTCTGGATCATAGTTCTATTGCCATAAATGTAGTATCCATAACTTGTTATAGTATATTTTCCAAAAAAACATCCAGGCCCTCTTGAACTTGTTTATTGAGTCAAACATCACAACATCATCTGGTAGAGAGCAGGGGCGGATCCGGGGGGGGGGGAGAAGTCCCTACACAACTGAGTTGTGCGAACCCAGGCACAACTGTGCAATATACGTCAATCAAGTAACCACGACCGCAGCTTTTACCTCCATCTCTCCAGATGGAAATATACAAATATTTCCTTCACTTTCCTAGGAAATAATTAGCGCAGATCGGGTAGGTGTAGAATTAAATGGTTGCTCCATGTGACATCCAATCTGTTTATTTATAGTATGAGAAACATTTCCTATTTCCGCACCTATTTGACTGGTGTAAATAGGTGCATAAAAAGAAAATGCCTCTGTTGTGGTATGGTTGAAACCAAATCAAACAGGGGATATTTTTTAAATCAAAAGGTGCTTTGAACTGTTATACCAACTGTGCAGTTTATTTGCTTGAATGTCCGTATAAGCTTCAGTACGTGGGCTGCACTGTTCAGACAGAGCGGTCCTGCATGAATGCACGTCGCTTTCATATTAGGAAAGGATTTCTTTTACAAAGTGTGTCGAGACATTTAGCCTCTGCGCATGAAAGAGATCCTGACCTTGTAAAACTGACCAGTTTTACAAGGTCTTAGAAATGATTCCGGAAGATAAATCTGATAGATTTTGTAAGTTGAAGGGGTACTCCGACAAATGTTTTCAAATCAACTGGTGCCAGAAAATTATACAGATTTGTAAATTACTTCCATTTAAAAATCTTAACCCTTCCAGTACTTATCAGCTGCTGTATACTACAGAGGAAGTTGTGTAGTTATCTCCAGTCTGACCTCAGTGCTCTCTGCTGACACCTTTGTCTGTGTCAGGAACTGTCCAGGGTAGGAGCAAATCCCCATAGCAAACCTATCCTGCTCTGGACAGTTCCTGACATGGACAGAGGTGTCAGGAACTTGTACGGTCATTTCTAAACAGATTGTAACCCTGTATACCGCCCAGTCATAGCTCGCATCCAGCCATGTCTCACTTATCCCCACTATATCATAGTCTTCTTCAAACATATAGGCTAGGTTCAGACTACGGAATCTCCGGGCAGAAAATTTCCGCCCGGAGATTCCGAGTTCCGCCTGCGCCGACTGAATTAGTCGGCGCTAGGACCGCACGGACACTGCAGTCTCCCATAGACTGCAATGTGTTCCGTGCGGATTTCCGCCTGAAGAAAGAGCACCGCCTTTCTTCAGGCGGAAATTTCCAAGCGGATTTTCAAAGCGGATTTTCCGCTTTACAAATTCCGAAGTGTGAATTTGTGAACGGAAAACCATTCACTACACTAGACATTTTAGCAAGCGGAATTTCTGACGGAAATTCCGTAGTCTGAACCTAGCCTAATAGTTCCAGGTCCTCTTATTAGTGATGCTTCTTGCATTAGTATACATACCCTTGATGTTTTTATTTAGGTTTCCTTTAGGCTAGGTTCACACTGCGGAATCTCCGGGCAGAAAATTTCTGCATGGAGATTCCGAGTGCGGCCACTGCAGTCTCCAATAGACTGCAATGTGTTCCTTGAGTATTTCTGCCTGAAGAATGAGCAACACCATTCTTCAGGCAGAAATTTTCAAGCGTATTTTCCGTTCACAAATTCCGCTTCATAAATTACGAAGTGTGAATTTGTGAACGGAAACCCATTCACTATACTAAACATTTTAGTAAGCAGAATTTCTGCCTGCAATTTCAAAGCGGAATTGCAGGCAGATAATCCGTAGTGTGAACCTAGCCTTAGGGTTTATTCTGACAGCAAAATTTCTGCTTGCACACTTCCACCTCAAATTAAAGAGTACCTCTCATGATCTTGTAAAATTTTATAATCCTTCCAGTTTACTGCCCCCATCATGATAAACCACTCCCTGCCTTAATTTTTATAATTTTTTAGTTTTCTACCTTGATATTGCTCTGTATTTTCTGCTCAGTCTCAGTCAGACTCCCAGCAGGCTGTGACATCTGAAGCCATACGGAGGAGAACTTCCTCTCTCACTCTGCTACACACAGCCCCGAGCAGTTCAGGGTAAGAGGTGAGCTATGATTGGATAAGCCTGCACACCTAACCCCTCCCCCCCAGCATTTCCTCTTTTTGGACTTCTACCAGGCCAGTAGGAGTCCAACCTCTGTGCAAAAAATGTGCTCTGGACAAGTAGGGAGACACCAATGGCAGCTTTTTTTTTTAAACACAAATAAAACATAGAAAACTTCATTTTTTTAAATAAAGTATATTAGAAAGATTTTTTTATTTACCATAAGAAGTGCACAAGCTAAAATTAGTTTTAATGAGAGTGACTGTAACATCTGCGCTCCGGCCAGACACGCTGGCCGTGAGCGCGCTCTTGTCATGTCCCCGCTGCCGGGCGGGGCTGTCTACACCTGCACCTTGTCTTTGAGTATCAGCTCCTCCTTTTGTTCCCTGCTGAATCTTTGTTGCCTTTGTGCCCCAGAGAAAGCTACTGTGTTTCTGTGTTCCTGATTTCTGTGTAACAGATCCTTGTTCCGTTACCTGACCCTGCACCTGTGCCGCCTGCCCTGACCTACTGTTACCTTGACCACATCTTGCCAGTTTCCTTTTGTTCCACGCCACATCCCAGCAACCTGTGTGGACGAGTCATGCCAGGGGTAGCGACCTGGGTGCCACCTGCCGCAGCAAGACCATCCCGCTTTGCGGCATGCTCTGATTAAAACCAGCGGAACCTTAGAATCCGCTCCCTGGCATGGCTCACGTCATAATGCACACAGGCCCAGAGGATCCACCACCTGCCATGACCCTTACAGTGACCATTTAAAGCCCATAGACTTCTATGGGATTCTGCACTTCCATTCACACTTCTGAAGTTCCGCTTGCAGAATTCCGCAAGTGGAAATTCAGGAATTTGAATGGGAGGGCAGAATCCCATAGAAGTCTATGAGCTTTAATTTGAGGCAGAATTCCACAAGCGGAAATTCTGCCATGTGAATAGACCCTAACTCTTATCAGTTATATTCCCTTCCCCCACTCCACCACTGGGTTTTATTACTTTTTCCCAGCTCTCCATCTACACTGTCTTCCCTTTGTATATTGTAGTCCCCCTCCCAAAGTTGTAGTCACCACATCCACCCCTCCCCCAAGTCAGTACAGGTAAAATGTATCGGTCTAGAGTCGACAACATTTACCATGTAGAGAATTGTCAGTACCCGCGTTGTTTTCCAAACTGTGCCTTTCTTTGAAAAACTTTGATTTGTAGCAGCTGGAGAGCCACAGTTTGTGGACCACTGGTCTAGACTCACGTGTTATCTTTTTAGACTTACTCTGTCACAGGCCAAGTGTAGTAATTCTGCATTGAGCTGAGACAGACACCTTCTGTCTGACAATCTCATAAAACATTTGATGGTTGTCACGATGTAGGCAAAGGAGACATGCAACAGAAAGAGGCCGGATTTTTCTACCCATAAAACCCCTATACCCTTGATTTTATTTCCCTGGTGTCCTTCCTGTGTATTCCATGTCAGTCTGTGGCACTGGGTGTAATATGTTTTTATGGACTGTCAAGAAGACCCTGCCGAGACATATGAAGCAATAGGGACTGTGACATAGACATGACCTGCACACTTGACCAGTTGATAGGATGAAGTTTCCATATAGTAAGTTCTCACAGGGGGTCCCTGGTTCACTTTCTGTCCATTCTAGGACACCGAGACTTCCCTGCTGCTTCAGTCAGGACTATTACAGAATGGCAAAACTTAATCATGGGGAGTACTCTGGGTGTTCCCATACACTAAATAAGGTCGCAGAGCCTGCCAAGTCTCCAGTGACAACACATTGAGCAACCTGCCTGGCTGGAAAATTGAGACCAGTCACGGAACGCTGTGAACTTGGCACCAGCTGTGAATGGCTCATGCAGGGTTAATGTCAGTCTAGTGTTGATAACTACCAACAGCAACTTAAGAATGCCCATCCAGGTTGTCACCCAGCTTTCCACTATACCTGTATGACAAACCTGCAGGATAACATACCCCTCGTTCTTCTTCTGCTCTGCCTGTGTAAGTGTCAGTAGTACTATAGTATGCTATTTATTAACCAGGATGAACAAATAGGGGATAGGACACGAGTTTAAAAACATTAAGAAAAGGATGAAATTGGCCTAAAAAATTAAAATAAACTTTACTTATTCTTAAATACAACACTGCTCCGGTGTCCCCCACCCCTGGTATACTGTCATGACACGGCGTTCATGGTTCGCAGTCTCTGACAACAGGCCCAAACTATAACAACAGGCCCAGGAGGACACTGGAGCAGATTTAGGGGTGACTGGAGGTTGCTTATTTTTTGGGCCAGTTTGAGCTTGCACTAAAATTGTTAAACTGTTACCATCAGAGGGGGTCTCAGGACTGTGGAAAATCCTCTGCCGTGGAGAGCAACCCCGATTGCAGCGGGAAAAAACACTGCAATCTCGCAATAAAATTTGCACCCCCTCCCATAGACTTGCATTGAGTAGACGTGGCGTGACGTCACGACCCCCGCAGTCCGCACCCAGCATTCGGAACAAAATGTTCCAGACACTGGGGCAGTGAAGTATCCCTTTAAGTCTGAGATGGCACATTGTAAAAGTAAACAACGTGCTAGCAATGCATCTCTACAGTATTTATTGCATGAAATAATGTTTCTTTTCATTAAAGCCAACAATTTCTTCCCATTCAAACCAACACTTTTGTCCATTTACATAAAACAATTATCAATAAAAAGACTTATCTGTCAGATCTTAAAGGGGTTATCCAGGAAAAAACCTTATATATATCTCAACTGGCTCCAGAAAGATAAACAGATTTGTAAATGACTTCTATTAAAAATCTTAATCCTTTCAGTACTTATGAGCTGCTGAAGTTGAGTTGTTCTTTTATGTCTAAGTGCTCTCTGATGACACCTGTCTCGAGAACTGTCCAGAGTAGAAGCAAATCCCCATAGCAAACCTCTCCTACTCTGTGCAGTTATCGAGACAAGCAGAGATGTCAGCAGAGATAACACTGCTGACAAACAAAAAAGAACAACTCAACTTCAGCAGCTGATAATTATTGGAAGGATTAAGATTTTTTAATAGAAGAAATTTACAAATCTGTTTAACTTTCTGGAGCCAGTTGATATAAAAAAAAAAAGTTTTTCCTGGAATACCCCTTTAACCATTTAAGGACTCAGGGGGTACCTGTTCGCCCTGAGTCCGCTCCCGTTCTATAACGCGGGGTCACGGCCGGGACCCTTGGCTAATAGTGTGTGGCACTGATCGCGGTGTTGCGCGCTATTAACCCTTTAGACGCGGCGTTCAAAGTTGATTGCCGTGTCTAAATTGAAAGTAAACATATCCCGGCTAGCTCAGTGGGCTATTCCGGACTGCCGCGGTGAGATTGCGGCGTCCCGAACAGCTGGAACACACAAGGAGGATCCCTACCTGCCTCCTGTGTGTCTGATCGTTGAATGACTGCTGAGTGCCTGAGATCCAGGCATGAGCAGTCAAGCGGCAGAATCATTGATCAATGTTATCCTATGGGATAACAATGATCAATGTAAAAGATCAGTGTGTGCAGTGTTATAGCCCTCTATGGGGGCTAGAACATTGCAAAAAAATTTGTGAAAAAAAAGTTAAGATCTTTTAACCTCTTCCTTAATAAAAGTTTGAATCACCCCCCTTTTCCCATTTGAAAAAAAAACCTGTAAATAAAAATAAAGATATGTGGTATCGCCACGCGCAGAAATGTCCACATTATAAAAATATATCCTTAATTAAACTGCACGGCCAATGGCGTACACGCAAAAAAATTCCAAAGTGCCCCGTACGCAGAAAAATAAAAAATGTATAGGGGTCAGAGGATGACAATTTTAAACTTATTAATTTCCGTAGTTTAAATGTAGTTATGATCAAACCTATATAAGTAGGATATCATTTTAATCGTATGGACCTACAGAATAAAGATCAGGTGTCATTTTAAGCAAAAAATTTACTGCATAGAAACGGAGTCCCCCAAAATTTACAAAATGGCATTTTTTCTTCAATTTTGGCGCACAATGATTTTTTTTACATTTCGCTGTAGATTTTTGGGTAAAATGACTGATGTCATTACAGAGTAGAATTGTTTGCATAAAAAACAAGCCAACATATGGATTTTTAGGTGCAAAATTTAAAGAATTGTGATTTTATAAAGGTAAGGAGGGAGAAAACAAAAGTGCACAAACGGAAAAACCCTGAGTCCTTAAGGGGTTAAGAAAAAGCGTTGGGGACGATTTATCAAAACCTGGGCTGAGCAAAAGTTGACCATTTGCCTACAGCAACCAATTAGATTGGTTCTTTTTTTTTTCTTTTTTTGCAGAGGACTTTTTAAAAATGAAAGAAGCAATCTGATTGGTTGCTATGGGCTACTGGTCTGCTTTTCCTCTGCACAGGTTTTGATAAATCTCCCCCATTGCGTTAAGCTGCCACAACAGATGCCACTGTAAAGTGAGCATGTAATATTCATGTGGCCACTGGGGGCGCAGCTTAGTAACTGATTAGTAAAAACTAGGACAGTAAACTATTGACCTTTACCTTGTAGTCAGTCCAGCATGAAGCCAGCATTGTGTTTGCCTTAGGTAAACAGATGCACATGAAGTACAAGCATGTGAGGCACAGAGGTCAGTGCAAAGTCCGGTCAAGGTTATTTAACCCTGTCTGTCAATCTGTCATGGTATGCAATGCAACCACAACTAAAAATGTATCAGAGCTTCACATTTTCTGTTGCCTGTGAACCGGGTAGCAAAAACTTCATTCACATGCAGGGAATGTGAACTGTTATTAGATTTGACATTGATTTTGCCATGAATCTAATTCAAATCAAAGATGTAAACCGGGCATTATCGTGTTGACAGCGGGCACTGCCATTAGGGAATTTTTTCTGCCATGAAGAGGGCAAATACAGTGTTCAGGAAGGTGACATGTGTCATACAGGGCTAGCTCTGCCTATAGGCAAAATAGGCAGCCGCCTAGAGCACCCTCTTGATGGGGGTGCCGCTCTGCCTACTGCAATAAAGTTTGCCAGCATCTGAAGCACCCACCCATCCAAAGCCCCTGCCCATCAAGCAAAACCAGGCCACGCTACCCCCACCCGTACTATAATCTGCATTTTTCAGCCTGCTGGAGGATAGCAGCGCCACCTCCGAGGCAGACAGGGGCAATCACTAAGGTCAGGTCCTTCAACATCCTGACATCGTACGCACTTCCATACATCAGGAGGAGCCAATGGGCAGTGCCAAGAGGCAGCAAAATTAGCTTTCGCCTAGGATGGCAAAAATTCTTGCACCAGGCCTGGTGTCATAGTAACATCCACATAATGCCAGGACCCCAGGTTTCCAGCAGAACATTGCCCATGACACTACATCCAATAGATTATTTTCTTCCAATGAATATGAAGAAAATAATTCAGCGCTCCTCCAGAAGTAGATTAAATCAGGATTATTGAATTCTATAAAAAAAAAACATCATGTAGGCACGTACAACTATAGCTTATCTTAGGAGTTTCGTGGTGTCCCACTTTATCAAAAGATTTTGATAAAGTGGGACACCACGAAATGCGTCAAGCTACGCTATAGTGGTACGTGTCTACATGATGTTTTTAATGGAATTTAATAATCCTGATTTTATCTACTACTCGAGCGCTGGATTAATATTTCTTTATATTTGTTGGTTGCTCTACGGCACTGTGGATATCTGTGCACCCGGATATCTTCCCGTTAGAGGGTGAGCTGACTTTTTATAATTTGTAATTTAAAATTTGTATTTTGAGCTACTTGCTTCTCAGCATAATTAAAAAAAACAGGTTGTTAGTATACATTTTGTCAAAAAGTACAAGCCCACTCGCCACGTCAAGGCCACCTAGTCAGAGTGGGTCCCTAACCTAACACTGGCATATTTATCTGTTAACCCTATGCGTATTTATTTCTGTGTGTGAACTATGTTATATAGAATATGCATCTTTTCTATCATGCCAATAAGTAGGAGTGTGACACAAAAGGGTAGATAAGTGGAGGAGGTTACTCACCTGCAACAGATGTATTGTATTTCTGTTGATGACTCCTCCTCTTCCTTGCTATTTTACCGAACCAAGTGCTGGTCCATCATGTTTGTTTGATTAATATTGCATGGAAGTGGTTAATTCCTGTCCGAGACGCTCTGGACTATAGAGGGAGAGCTGGACTTTTTGCCTCACATTGTATTTTTTTAACACTAGCGTAGCACCGGGCGGCAACCACCGCCTCCGAGACACCATGCCCACAGGGGGAATGACCAGTGGCCAGGCAGCCCCAATGCTGCCCGACCAAGCCCCTGACTCTGGGCCACACGACCCCACAGACAAAGCATCACAGAAACAATGGCCGCCAGAGAGCAGCAAACCAGTGTGAAGACCTACCTTGTGCTCCCTACCAGAGGGCTGGGAGAATGTTAGGAGGAAACTCTTCCTGCTAATTAAAAACGCCTGGGCCGAATGGGTGGAGTTGAGTGCTGGAAGAAGGGAGAGACTACAAATGTACAACACAAATAGAGAAACATAGCCGCACATCCACCATTTGTATTTTGATCTACTTGCTTCTCAGCATAATTTCAAAAACTAACAGGTTGTTAGTATACATTTTGATCAAAAAGTACAAGCCTACTCGACACGTCAAGGCCACCTAGAGTGGGTCCCTAACCTGACACTGGTGTAGCGCCGGGCGGCGACCACCACCTCCGAGACACCATGCCCACAGTGGCCAGGCAGCCCCACTGCTGCCCAACCAAGGCCCTGGCTCTGAGCCGCACCACCCCACAGACAAAGCATCACAGAAACAATGGCCACCAGAGAGCAGCACACCAGTGTGAACACCTACCATATGCTCCATAGCAGAGGGCTGGGAGAATGTTAGGAGGAAACCCTTATGCCGTCTCCTGCTAATTAAAATGATATTAATATATGTTTTTGTTTTAACCTAAAGCAGCAAATTCTATACTTTTTTTCATTTGCAGCTGTTCTGACCCATGTGAATTTAAAGGGGTACTCCGCCCCTAGACATCTTATCCCCTATCCAAAGGACAGGGGATAAGATGTCTGATTGCGGAGGCCCCGCTGCTGGGACCCCCACAATCTCTGTTCAGAACACTGGGAGCGGGCAGAGGGGTTGTGACGTCATGGCCACACTACTCGCGACATCACGCCACGCCCCCTCAATGCAAGTCTATGGGAGGGGGTGTGGCTGTCAGCACACCCACTTCCATAGACTTGTATTGAGGGGGCATGGCTTGACATCACAAGGGGCCGTAGCTGGGACGTCACAACCCCGCATTGGGAACAAAATGTTTTGAATTCTGGGTCAGCAGAGTACTCCTTTAACCAAGTGATGATGTATTTTTTTCTCTCCAGGCTATAGCATGGCATCAGCAGCAACATCAACATTTTATTATTTAGTATTATCATTTTTCTTACTCACTGAAGTGCTCCCCCCCGCCCCCCCCCCCCCTCCTATCAATAGTACTGCCCTAAGCACAGGCCCAGGGTGCCTAATGGCAAATACAGTTTAGAGACCTCATAAGCTTAGTATTGGAGGGCAAACATGTTTAGTTATTGTCCCACAGCCAAGTCTCTGTATAATGATCATCTATTCACTGCAGTGCAGAACAAAGCAGAGTCTCTACCATATAGGTGAGAAGACTCCTTCTGCAAGGGAAGTAAGTAGGGACTATAGGGGCAGCTGCCAGAGGGGGAAGGAGAAGAGTCTCTGCCGTAGCATGGCAGAATAGCTGAGAAGACTCCTTCTGCAGGGGAAGTAAGTAGGGACTATAGTGGCAGCTGCCAGAGGGGGAAGGAGAAGAGTCTCTGCAGTAGCATGGCAGAATAGCTGAGAAGACTCCTTCTGCAGGGGAAGTAAGTAGGGACTATAGTGGCAGCTGCCAGAGGGGGAAGGAGAAGAGTCTCTGCTGTAGCATGGCAGAATAACTGAGAAGACTCCTTCTGCAGGGGAAGTAAGTAGGGACTATAGTGGCAGCTGCCAGAGGGGGAAGGAGAAGAGTCTCTGCTGTAGCATGGCAGAATAGCTGAGAAGACTCCTTCTGCAGGGGAAGTAAGTAGGGACTATAGGTGCAGCTGCCAGAGGGGGAAGGAGAAGAGTCTCTGCTGTAGCATGGCAGAATAGCTGAGAAGACTCCTTCTGCAGGGGAAGTAAGTAGGGACTATAGGTGCAGCTGCCAGAGGGGGAAGGAGAAGAGTCTCTGCTGTAGCATGGCAGAATAGCTGAGAAGACTCATTCTGCAGGGGAAGTAAGTAGGGACTATAGTGGCAGCTGCCAGAGGGTGAAGGAGAAGAGTCTCTGCTGTAGCATGGCAGAATAGCTGAGAAGACTCCTTCTGAAGGGACTATATAACTTTTGAGTGAACATTCAAATAAAATTTTTTCATTCCTTCATTTTTTTTTTTTCAGTAGATTGACCGGAGATGATTCTTCGCATTCATTTTCTTTATTATAAGCAGAATTTGCTTGTGTCTTTCTGGAAACATTTTGCTTGAACATGTTTGACATTAGGAATGAGATCCAGATGCTGCCAGTATGATAATTGTTCCATATGATGTGAGGCCGCCATGACTATGATAATGATAGCGCTGCTTCCCTTGATGTGATGCTAGGTGTCATTTACATAACCGCATTGTTTGCCCCATAGTCTTCTGTCTCCTGCCAAATAAGGAGGTGCATTCCACGGTTCTGGGGAAACGGCCGTATATCGTCACCATTCAGATCATTATGATGTGGCTGTACCAAAAGTCAAGTCATCTATGTCCAGCATGGAAATACTACAAATACTGGTGTCCATAGTCACTAGTAGCCTACACTGGCAGGACTGGACTGGTTGCATCATAGAGCATTGCAGGCTCCAGTCCATATGTTTGACTGTACTGTGTACATGTAAGGGTTAAAGTATAAAAATCCAGCCTTATCTCACGTTTGCATTCCGATCCAAGCTGCTGCACAGTATAGGAGGCCGTCAGGCACCTTATAATTTAACTCAGGAGAAATTCTTTCAAGTTCCAGCAGAGATGGCGCTAACATTTGGAAAAACCCAGTGTGGTAGAATGTTCCGGAGTCAAACATTACTGGAATGCCATTAATGTCACGTTTGGTCTGATCAAACGAATCCTGCAACCATTTTATCTTGTCTGTGCCCATAGAGGAAACTTATGAAGGCTGTGTTAACATGTTGCATTTTTGTTTTTTTGTTTTTTTATAGTTACTTTGCAGGGTTTTTATGCCACAGTTTTGGAAACTGTGGAAAAAGCAGCAAAATTACAATGCAGCATGTGAGAACAGCCTAATTGATATGATCATGGAAACTGCAGAATTACCTTGAAAAAAGGCAACTTTTGGATAAAGCCTAAATGTTCAGCTACATGGAAATTATACAGGATGTCATAATATGTCCTTTGAGTCCGGTGAGTGCCCTAAAGCAGCTGTCCATGTATAGTTACAGTAGTTCACACACAGCGGTAGTGTGCCATGGGGTGAAACCCCTTGCAATTTACCACAAATTGCTGCGGTTTTGCATTGCAGGTATAAGGCTGCGTTTCCAATTTAGAAAACTGCCACTGTAGTTTTTGAGCCAAAGCCAGAAGTGGATCCCAAAGGAATGGGAAATATAAAAGAAAGACTTACGGTGCATTCGCATCACATTTTGGGGCAGCCTCACCCCATTAATTTTAACCTGTTGGGGACCACACGGGCGTACAGTTAAGCCCTTGCGCCCTGGTACTTAACCCCTTAAGGACCAGGCCCATTTTGGCCTTAAGGACCAGGCCAATTTTATTTTTGCATTTTCGTTTTTTCCTCCTCGCCTTCTTAAAATCATAACTCTTTTATATTTCCATCCACAGACCCATATGAGGCCTTGTTTTTTGCATCACCAATTGTACTTTGTAATTACATCACTTATTTTACCATAAAATGTACGGCGCATTCAAACAAATATTATTTATGTGGGAAAATTGAAAAGAAAACTGCAATTTTGCAAATTTTGGAAGGTTTTGTTTTCACACTGTACACTTTCCGGTAAAAATGACATGTTTTCTTTATTCTGTGGGTCAATACGATTAAAATGATACCCATGTTATATGCTTTTCTATAATTGTACTGCTTAAAAAAATTTTTTTAACAAAATTAGTATGTTTGAAATTGCCCTATTTTGACCACCTATAACTTTCTCATGTTTCCGTATATGGGGCGGCATGATGGCTCATTTTTTGCGCCATGATCTGATGTTTTTTATCAGTACCACTTTTGCTTAGGTTTTACATTTTATAAATTTTTTATTAATTTTTTTTGGAATAAAATGTGACAAAAAAGCAGCAATTTTGGACTTTTTTTTATTTTTTTTTATGTTTATGCCATTCATTGTACAGGATAATTAACAATATATTTTAATAGTTCAGACTTTTACGCACATGGCGATACCAAATATGTGTATTAGGTTTTTTTTTACGCTTTTTTGGGAGTAAAATGGGAAAAACTGACATTTTACTTTTTTATTGGGGGAGGGGATTTTTCAAATTTTTGTACTTTTTTTATTTTACATTTTTTTTTACTTATTATTATTTTTTTTACACTTTGATAGTCCCCATAGGGGACTATTCATATCAATCATTTGATTGGTAATACTGTTCAGTGCTATGCTTGATCTCAGACCAGAGAAGAAGACCCCAGGAGACAGCCGAAGACAGGTTAGGGGACCTCCGGCTGCCATGCTGGATGATCGGATCCCCGCGGCAGCGATCCGATCATCCATTCAAAGTACCGCACTTCCGCAGATGCCATGATCTGTACTGATCACGGCATCTGAGGGGTTAATGGCGGACAGCCGTGCGATTGCGGATGTCCGCCATTACCGGCGGGTCCCTGGCTGCTGATAGCAGCCGGGACCTGCCTTGCATGACGCGAGCACCGGAGCGATCATGGCGGCGCGTAAATGTACGTCATGGAGCGTTAAGTACCACGTCACCATGACGTCCATTTACGTCCATTGTCGTTAAGGGGTTAAGGACCAAGGGCGTACCTGTGCGCCCGTGGGAATTTCGATCCCCGCCGCTAGCCGGATGGGAATCGGACTGGGATGCCTGCTGAAATCATTCAGCAGGCATCCCGCGCAAATGCCTGGGGGGAGCCTGAGAGCCCCCCATGTTGGCAATTCAGATCGGCGGTTTGCGGCAATTCCGGGCTGATCGGGTCTCTGCTGACCTTATAGCCACGAAAATAGGGATGATCGCAGCTGTTAGACATATCCCTGATTATTCTGAAGGATAGGAGGGAGGTGACAGGGTGCCACCTCCTCCTATCCCCTGTGATTGGCCAATCAGGACTGACCGGCGAATCGCAGGGCAGGGGCGGGGGTGAAAATTCATTTCAGGGCCGAGCGGGGGAATGATGGCGGCGATGGTGCAGGGACCGTGGATGCGGTGGGGACTGGCGGCAGTTACCTGCGATTACGGTGCAGGGACCAGGGACCGGTGGCTGATAGGAGGCGGCAGGCAAGTGGAAGCAGCGGCCGGCATCAGAGGCAGCAGTGAAGATCACCATAAAGTGATCTTCACTGCTTCTTCTAGGAGTTTCAAAACTACAACTCCCAGCATGCCTGGGCAATCTGGCCACGCTTGGAGTTGAAGTTTTGCAACATCTGGAGGGCTACGGTTTGGAGACCACTACACAGTGGTCTCCAAACTGTTCTGCTCCAGTTGTTGCATAGCTACAACTCCAAACATGCCCTTCGGCTGTCCGGGCATGCTGGGGGTTGTAGTATTGCAACAACTAGAGGCACACTGGTTGGGAAATATTGTCTGTGTTTCCCAATCTGTGTGCCTCCTGCTGTTGCAAAACTATAACTCCCAGCATGCACCGACAGTCCATGCATACTGGGTGTTGTAGTTTTGCAACAGCTGGAGGCACATGGGTCGGGAAAAACTGAGGTAGGAAACAGACAGTGGTGCGGAAACACTACGGTAGTCTGTTACCTAACTCAGTGTTTCCCAATTCCAACCAGTGTGCCTCTAGCTGTTTTATAACTACAACTCCTGGCATGCACGGTCTGTCAGAGCATGCTGGGAGTTGTAGTCCCTCCCCCCCCCCACGTGAATGTACAGGGTACATTCACATGGGCAGGGGTTTACAGCAAGTTTCCCGCATCAAGTTTGAGATGCGGCAACTTTTCCACTGCAGTGGAAAACTCACTGTAAACCCCCGCCCGTGTGAATGTACCCTAAAAACACAACACTACACTAACCCTAAATATAACGTTAAACGCTTGCATCCGGGTCCACCCCTATGAAAATCCCTAATTTAGGTCTCAAATGCGCATGGTGTTCTCTCACTTTGGAGCCCTGTCGTATTTCAAGGCAACCGTTTAGGGCCACATATGGGGTATTTCCGTACTCGGGAGAAATTGTGTTGCAAATTTTAGGTGGCTTTTTCTCCTTTTATCCCTTATGAAAAGGTAAAGTTGGGGTCTACACCAGCATGTTAGTGTAAAAAAATAAAACATTTTACACTAACATGCTGGTGTTGCCCTATACTTTTCATTTCAGAGGTAAAAGGAAAAAAAGACCCCTAAAAATTTGTAACACAATTTCTACCAAGTACGGAAATACCCCATATAGACTCAGGAGTGAGAGTGCCATGTACATTTGAGGCCTAAATTGGTGATTTGCAAAGGGGTGGATAACATAAATGCTGACATTACACCGGTTAGGACATAAACGCAAAAAAAAAAAAAAAAATTCCCACATGTGACCCCATTTTGGAAACTACACCCCTCACGGAATGTAACAAGGGGTGTAGTGAGCATTTACACCCCACCGGTGACTGACAGATTTTTTGGAACAGTGGTGAGCAAAATTTGCTCTCCAAAATCCCATTGTCACTCCTCCTCTTCTGAGCCCTCTAGTGCGCCCACAAAACACTTTACATCCACATATGAGGTATTTCCTTACTCGAGAGAATTTGGGTTACAGATTTTGGGGGGCTTTTTCTCCTTTTACCCCTTGTAAAAATTAAATATATGGGTCTACAAGAACATGTTAGTGTAAAAAATGAAGATTTAGAATTTTTGCCTCCACTTTGCTGCTATTCCTGTGAAACACCTAAAGGGGAAACAAACTTACTGAATGTCATTTTGAATAGGTTGAGGGGTGCAGTTTTCATAATGGGGTCCATTATGGGGTATTTCTAACATAAAGACCCTCAAATTGTCTTCAAAACTGAACTGGTCCCTGAAAAATTCAGATTTTTTTATTTACTTAAAAAATTGGAAAATTGCTGCTAAACTTTGAAGCCCTCTGATGTCTTCAAAAAGTAAAAACATGTCAACTTTATGATGCAAACATAAAGTAGACATATTGTATATGTGAATCAATATATAATTTATTTGAAATGTCTATTTTCCTTACAAGCAGAGAGCTTCAAAGTTATAAAAATGCAAAATTTTCAATTTTTTCATGAAATTTTCGAATTTTTCACTAAAAAATTATGCAAGTATCGACGAAAATTTACCACTAACATAAAGTAGAATATGTCTCGAAAAAACAATCTCTGAATCAAATTCAGAAGTGAAGGCATCCCAGAGTTATTAATGCTTAAAGTGATAATTGCAAAAAATGCTCTGCTCCTTAGGGTCAAAATGGTCTCGGTCCCCAAGGGGTTAATGAGCTTGGCGGAGACAGATAGTGACTCCGGTCGGCTCATTTTTGAAGTAGCCTGCACCTCTGATGTAGCCTGCACCTCTCATGTATTTGAGTGAAACTAGTTAGGTGGCAGTGTCTGTTTGGTTTTAAAATTCAATGTTGTCACGGTTCACAGCCTAATGGCCTGCAGCCTTAGGCTAAAATAATACATATTATAACCTATATTTACAGTGTCAGTGGCATTAGCTATAGAATTGGATGGGAATTTTTCCCAATACACCTTTACACTGTGGTATCTAGTGAACTCTCCCAAAAACCGTGACAATATAGGTATTTTTAATTCACGTCAGTCTTAATAGACATCTAAATAAAAGTTAAGTTTTATTATTAGGGATAACCAGCTTTTCTGTGCCTAGTTGACACTTGTATTTGATTGCTGTAACGCCGAGCGCTCCGGGTCCCGCTGCTTCCCCGGAGCGCTCACGGCGTCCTCTCTCTGACAGCACTCCAGTCACTGCTCCTGACCGATAGCACTGTTCCCCTGTCTGTGGGAGGGATGCGATCCGTGTGGCGGGGCGTTCCCGCTCACGGATCGCATCCCAACTCACTCACCGTCTTCCCACTGCTCCTTCCTCCCGGCAGAGGAGCGGGGCCGCGCACGTGCCAACTTCCTGAGATTTAAGGGCCAGTGCACCATTAATTGGTGCCTGGTCCAATCAGTTCAAAATGTGTGTATCCCTAGCCTGTGTATCCAGACCCTTTGCCGTTGCCCCTGACTACGAACCTTGCCGCCTGCCTTGACCTTTTGCTACGTCCGACCTTGCCTTGGCCTTGTGTACCGCGCCTGTCTCAGCTGTCAGTGAGGTTGAGTCGCTATCAGGGGATACGACCTGGGAGTTACCGCCGCAGCAAGTCCATCCCGCCTTGCGGCGGGCTCTGGTGAAAACCAGTAACTTCTTAGAACCGGTCCCCTGATATGGCCCACGTCATCGCCCCACTGACACTGAGGATCCACTACCTGCATCCTAACCGCTTACCAGTCCGGTTCCTGACAATTGCCTTCCCTAATAAGGGTACCTGTGGTATTAGTTTGTTTAACCTTATACTGCGCCCTGAACTACATCTAGTCTGTTGTGGCTGCTGCTTCTCTCCTACTCTGTTGTTAACATAGAGTCCTATCTGACAGTCTGGCTGCTACCACTACGTGTTTACACAGCTTGAAGGTGTACTTCACCCCTAGACATCTTATCCCCTATCCAAAGGATAGGGGATAAGATGTCTGATCACGGATCTGGTCCCCATTTAGTTCCAAACAAGAAAAAGCAAAAGCACACACAGGGGCACACCAATAGATAAATAACAATTTGTACTTTATTCAGGTCACATAATAAACAATGTATATATCACACAATTAAAAACAATTAAAATATGGGAGCCAAATAACACATGGTCTCCCAAAGACCCTCGTGCCCCTGAGGAAGTCCCCCTTGTTGACGGAACGTGTGGGGACCTGTTTCTGGGGGGACACCAGCTCCGGTACCTACTATGTGATGTATTGCTAATTGTCTTTCCTCCGTTGACCGCATATTAGGTAGTATTACTGCGAATATTGTGGCTGTTAATACTGTGGCTGCTTATTATTGTGCACTTTCATTATTGTCTGTGTGGTGCCGGGATGGAAGGATGCAATAGGGGTGTTGCAGAGTGGTAGTGTAGGGTATTGGTATTAACCCTATGTTGTCGTGATGCCAGGATGCGGTTTCCTTAGGGTAATGGTCCTACCGCCAACCGTCCCAGAAACAGTAGGGAGAAATAATTGAATGTCCACAGATATTGATGAAAACCGGAATAAACTTTACTGCATATTTTATGCAACTGCAGGAAACAGAACAGTCTTTGTATAGAGGACCATGTTACAGGTTCCTAACAGGTTTGCTGGGACTTCTTAGATATCAATGAGCTTTGACTGCTAGCCACTGTGCTACTGAATTTAGGATAATTGAGTTGTGGTAGTCACACAGGATTTTAGTAGTTTTGAGCTGGATAACTCACGGTTTAGTGGCTGCGGAAGATAAGGCTTCAGGCCTAGCTTGAATTGGTGCTGAAGATATGAGATGTGCTTTCTCTGATAATCCGTCAGGAAGAGAGAGAATTAAGTGGCAGCAGCCCCTTGTATATAAAGGGGGTGGAACAAAGCTCATTGGATAGCCAAACCTGTCAGTCCTGACCCATGGAACTCTGGGTATATCACATGACCCAAAGGTCCTTAAACCATAGCATAACATAAATTAAAGGCACGTGACCTCTAAGGTCCTATACAGAGATATGCTAGATTAATTAAATATATAAATATATACATTAAATATTACCATATTAAGAGGCGACTAGGGGTTAGCCCTTCAGGAGAGCCCATTAGCATGGAGGGACTCTGGCTGAGGGGACTCCAGACAAAGGGACAGGACCAGGTCCTGTACCGGGACACCACACCTGTGTTTGCATAGAATTTGTTTACTGTGTATGTTAGTTTACATCCTTTGGCTGCTAGGAATTGTGCAATAATACTCATACATCTACATAGACATATAGGGGTATACGGTGACAAGGGAGTGTTTGTTACACAATATTGTGGATTAGCGGGTATCCCTTGAGGGGACTCTCCAGGTCACTGGGGGTTCCCATCAGTTGCTTTGGGAGACCATGTGTTATTTGGCTCACATATTTTAATTGTTTTTAATTGTATACATTGTTTATTATGTGACCTGAATAAAGTACAAATTGTTATTTATCTATTGGTGTGCGCCTGTGTGTGCTTTTGCTATTTCTTGTTTGGAATTATTGTGTCTTTTATGAAGCATTGGTAGCACCCATCTTTTGTTTATTCATTAGTTGAGCCCACTAATATTTATGTGTGTTCATTGGTTCCCATTTAGAGTGTCTGGTGCAGCACCGATTTATGTGTTATAGCTGTCTATACCCAGGTATTGGTGAGTAGATTTATACTTTCCCTCACATATAAAGGTGTAGGCGCTATGTCTAAATGCATTGCGGAAAGTCTTTGAGGTGGCCACACTAGCGTAGGATACATTGTTTCTCTAATAGAATGTCCAGATCCTGCATAACACGGCTTTCTTCTCACAAACAGCTTGTCTCTAGATAATAAAGTGCTCACACAGGGTGAATCTCCGGGCTGGATCTTCATCAGAGGCTTTTGTGGTAAGACTTCCAGCCGTTTGGACAGAGTAAAGTGTTATCTTGGAAAGCTCCATGTGATGAGAACAAAGGATGTTCCAAAAACTCCAAGAAAGGGAACTTCTCCAGATCATTTATTTTGTTTCCAGGGATAAAAAAAGAGAAATTTAAATGTGGTGGCCCAGTACGGGAGGTGTTACCCCGTACCCTTGCTGCCCTGTTAGGCAGCCTCTTACAGTGTCCCCTGCCCCCCCCCCCCGGCATCTGTTTATTGTAATTGTATATAATCCCTATGTTATACCTTTAAGACTGTTCACCATGTGATTTGTCATGTAATTGTTACCCAGGAGGTATCAGTGACCAGGTGACCAAGGGGTGACCAATGGGACCCAACCACTCTGCACTCTCTTAGTCTTTGCTGAGGTCCAGTCAAGTCGTGCCTAAGTGAGTGTCCAGAATATTGGAGGCCTCAAGTCCAGTCTGCAGCCACAAGCTACAAACCTGCAAGTAAGTCACAATCTTGTTAACAAGTCAGTCAAGTCAAAGTCATCTGTCTAGTCAATGTGGCCTGCACTAAATTGTCCACATCTACTACAAGTCCCAGCAAGCCCTTAAGGTCTCTGAAGTCAATGGTCACCTCCTTGTCCCTGGCTGAACTATATAGACTTTTCCACCTGTCTAACCTCAGTAAAGCTACCGTTATCCATAACTTGGCATCGGAGTCATTATTGCCCCCGTGCCTAGCCCAGGATCCAGCAGTATACCTTCGGGTCGTATTGAGGATAAACCATGCCCTGGCGTCATGAATACAAGGGGTTAATGCCATCTGCCCCTAGGGTAATTCCATCTGTCCTTTGCATCACACCCCATACCACAAAAATATAAAAGATATGGCTGATGGAGACAACCCTAGTATAGGGGCATTTCTAGAAAGGAAATCTGAGACCATATCTAGGTGTATGAAATGTTCTACAAAAGATGCCACATGCTTTATGGTCCATAGATATGAGGTAAAGAAAGCTAAAAGACTAGTTCTGTAATTTTCTGATACACTTTACATCTTCAAGATCATTGCTTGCTGCTAGTGAATGGTAACATTCTTGTTTACATTCAGAGGTTGAAAACAAATCCTTACGTAATACCTTCAATAGCTGAGGGTTTGCTATTTTGGCCCTCATTTACTAAGAGTGGAGTGGAGTTTTCTTTGTGGGTTTTTGTTTCCCACAGGTATTTATTTGTGGTATTTACTATTTTGTTTTTCTTTTTTACACCTGTTCTCAGCTGTCCGGTTTTCCAGAGCTCAAATCCACCACATTTTATGCGGAAATGTTAGTAAATATGTAGGTTTCTTTAGAAAATGTAGTTGTTTTTTTTTTTTTTTGGGGGGGGGGGGGGGGGGACACTGCCCTTTTCCCTGATGACCACGCCCCTTTGTAGGGTTTTGTGAGTAAAGTGGAGAGTTAGTAGGGTTTTTTGAGGATTTTTTTGTCTGAAATTCTGGCACATGACACAAAAAAAAACCTCCTCGGAAAAGCCTTAATAAATGAGGCCCATTGTGTGTGTTTAGGCAGTTCCCTTCCGTTGTACATAACAGAAAAATGCTAATGTTACATCCACTGGTTGCTCATTTACTCTTGTCAATAAGCTTTCCCAAATACCGAATAGTATCCACTAGTTCTCCATTGCTGATTGTTGATGCTGCTAAAAAGGCTCCTTCCATCTACAAGGGAAGAGGCCTCACAAGTCCCGAGAGAGAGAAACCTGTTCATGAGAGCTTACGATCTGGAACAAAAAAGGACTTGCAAGTCCTGGAAGAGAGGGCAATGCCCTTGAGAGCTTACAGTCTGGGTGGGTGGGGAGAGCTGACATTTCCCGGAAAAATAGGACCCTTCTCACAAGGATCTTACAATCTTTAAGGAAAAAGGACTTCCAAGTCCTAGAAGAGAGGACCCTCACAAGTCGTGGGAGAGAGGACCCTCACAAGTCGTGGGAGAGAGGTCCCTATCCACAAGAGCTTACAATCTACAAGGGAACGGGGCTTACAAGTCCTGAAAAAGATGACCCTGCCCACAAGGGCCTGCACTCTACAATGGAAGAAGGCTTGCATATCCTTATGAATACTGTACATAAGTGTTTAAAATCTAGGTGAAAGGGGCTCACAAGTCCTAGGAGAGAGGACATTGCCCATCATGGTTTACGATCTACTAGGAAAAGGGGCTCACAAATCCCGAAAGAGACCACATTGCTCACAAGAGCTTACAATCTACAAGGAAAAGGGACTTGCAACTTCTAGGAGAAAGATCTATCTCTGTGAAAGCTTACAAGCTACAAGGAAAGAAAAATCACAGGTCTTGAGAGAGAGGATCCTGCCCACAAAAGCTTACCATTTAAAAGGGATGGGGGCTCAAAAGTCCTGGAAAAGAGGACCCTGCTTACAATCTACAAGGGAAAAGGGCTCACAAGTCTTGATTGAAAAAAGATGGATAGTGAAGTTGTGTGCCAGCTGTCAGAGAATGTATTGTGCCTTGTGTGGTGCCAAGGTTAGTTCCTCTCATCCCACATTGTCTGGCTCGGGGAAATTCCCATGTGCTCTGGTTTGCTGTTGCAGGTATCTCTGCTCTTCTCTGCCACGTAGAAATAGCTGACCGGAGTGATTTACTGAATCATGCAACAGATTTACTGAAAATGCATTAAAGGGGTACTCCGGCCCTAAGACAGCTCCCAGAGGTGGGTGCTGCATGCGAGATAGCGGAGGGTCCCCCGCAATCAGACATCTTATCTTCTATCCTTTGGATAGGGGATAAGATGTCTTAGGGCCGGAGTTCTCCTTTAACCTTTTAAGGACAACGGGCGTATGCATACGCCCTGCATCCCGAGTCCTTAAGGACCGGGATGCAAGCTGAAATCATTCGGCAGGCATCCCGGCACATCGCCGGGATGCCCCCCCCCCCCATGTTGGCGATCGCAGAAAATCGCATGTCAATTCAGACATGCGATTTTCTGCTATTCCGGGCTGATCGCGTCTCTGGTTACCCGATCACCCGGAAAATAGGGATGATCGGAGCTGTCAGTGACAGCCCTGATCATCCTGAGGGATAGGAGCAAGGTCGCAGTGCTGCGATCTCCTCCTATCCCCTGCCATTGGTCAGAACTGATTCTGACCAATGGCAGGGCAGGACCATGGCAACCCCCCGTTCTGCCCACCCCTGGATGTCGAGGGGAACGTGGGGAGAAGATGGAGGCCGGTACCTGGAGGAGAAGATACCTGGGGACCCCCGATCGTTGCTGGAGACTGCTGGATCCTGGCTCAGGTAGGGAAACCATGTTGGGGGGGGGGGGGGAATGAAAGTGAAAGTTAAGTGATCTTTACTGTGGCAACCATTAGGAAGGCCAAACTGCAACATGCTGGGAGTTGTAGTTTTGCAACATCTGGAGGGTCACAGTTTGGAGACCACTGTTACAGTGGTGCCCAAACAGTAGCCCTCCAGATGTTGCCAAACTACAACTCTCAGCATGCCTAGACTGCCCAGGCATGCTGGGAGTTGTCGTTCTGTAACATCTGTCCCTTCAGATTTTGCAATTTTCATGACATTTTTGAAAATTGCTGCTCTACTTTGAAGCCCTCTAATTTTTTCAAAAAGCAAAAATATGTCCATTTTATGATGCCAACATAAAGTGGACATATTGTATTCGTGAATAAAAATAACATTTATTTGGAATATCCATTTTCCTTACAACTAGAGAGCTTCAAAGTTAGAAAAATGCAAAATTTTCAAAATTTTCATGAAATTTGGGGATTTTTCACCAAAAAAGGATGCAAGTAACGCCGAAAATTTACCACCAAAATAAAGTAGAATATGTCACGAAAAAACAATCTCAGAATCAGAATATTCGGTAAAAGTGTTTTCGAGTTATTAAAGCGACGGTGGTCAGAATTGCGAAAAAGGGCTCAGTCCTTAAGTTGAAAAAGGGCTGCGTCCTTAAGGGGTTAAGGTCAATTTCTTGAATTAAAAAAACAGAAGTACCCACTCCACACCCTCTGCACAAAGCCTTGTATGCAATTTTCCTTTCTGCTGCTTTGACATTTCTTTAATAAATGAGATTTAAAGAAAAATTGTCTCATAACTAATTATTGTGCACAGGGGGAAGCCAATGCCCGCAAATGTGTTGGTGATGGACGAGATCCTGGGAAGTGATAGAGCATGTGTCACATAACTACCACACACTTCACTTTTTTACTTTTTATTTCATTTTGTCATATCATAAGTGTGGTGGCCCAGTACAGAATTTTCAGCTGCTTCCCATTAGAGAGTAGTCGGATGACTGAGGTATAATAGGTTTGCTGCATGAATAATATGTCTCTTAAAGAGGAACCAATCAGCAGATTTTAACATATATATAACGCTTGACAACATGTTATATATGCTAAAATCTTTATCCTGACCATCACTGGGGGACATTTTTGCCCCAAGGCATGTTGAAGATATGAAGTTATGAAGTCCCTCCCGGCCGCCCCTTAAGCAGTCCCCTGGGTGGGACTTATACTTACCGGGTCCCCTTGCTCCGGCCGTTTGCTTATGAAGCAAAGCATCGATGCTATCCGTCAATCAAGACAAGGAGGTGGGAACTTTATAACTACATATTTTAAAAAATGTTCCCCGGAGATGGTGAGGATAAAGATTTTAGCACATATGACGTGTTGTCAAGTGTTATATACAATATGCTAAAATCTGCTGATTGGTTCCCTTTAAGTATTGTAGGATATTTTATGCATGAAGTTAGTGAGCCTAGGTACTGCTAATATCAGGCATACCTCCTAACTATAGGCCAAAATTCATCTGCTAGAAAATCACTGTAGCCTGCTGCAAGGATACAGGCTACAGTCTTCAGTCTAATTAACCCAAGAGGGAATTCTCAAGAATGGATAGTTTGTAAAAGGACCATTCTCCCTTTTGCATGATTTTTATTTGGTCGGACAAGAGATAGCCTGCATGCCAAGTCAGGGAGGACTTCCCTGAATACACTTCTGAGTGTCGTGTCGCAGATTACTGCCAAAAGTGTGAGTAAAGTCCTTACATTACATTACACCACAGTTTACTAGCCGTGGAAATCTTCGTACAGCAGTTTTAGTGAATTGGACATTAGAATTTACAAGCTTGAAAAGCTTTAACATCTACACATATCTACAGAGAGTGAAAGATCCAATTACACTAAAGAAGTATTATTTAAAGGGACCGGGACCTTATTATCATAATCCTGACCTCTAAGTTGCACTCAAATTTGTATGCAAGTGACTGAATTTTTAAAAGTTGAGAAAGGAGGTTAGTAAAGTTACAATTTGTTTTGCAAAACCCTGCTTCAGAGGTCTCATTCATGGGCAGGATTTAATCATATTTCAAGAGAATGTGCTCTAAAACTCCCCATTTGAGGCATAAAATGTGGGACAGAGTGGGACAAGAGCCAGCTTCAATATCAGGAGTTAACTCCACCCCAAGATTTTCTTGCCCATGCTGGCAACTCGGTTCTGCCCACCTACATGGGGTCAAGGTATTAGCTTCTACACCACAACTTTGCTCTGTGAAACTGCCCGGACCAAATAGAAAATCTGCTAGGTGCCGCCATCTTGGAAGGGAGAAAACAGCTCTGCTTCTGCTGCGATCCTTCTTTCAGTGCTTCCAGATGTTCAAAAGTGTTTCAACACTTTACTGATATGCCGCTCTCCTTATCATCCAGTGCCACAGAATGAAGTCTGTCTGCCTGAAGAATTATCCCATAAAACGCTATTGCCCACATGTATCAGCCACAAGTTAGTTAGTGCTAATAGAAAGAAGGGGTGAACCTCTTCAAGCCAGGCCATAGAGTCTGAGTCATTGCTGCAGCTGCTAATGCTCATCTTTAGCCATCTTAAAGTGACCAAACCCCAATATTACTTTAGGAGCACAATCAAAGTTTTCAGCAGGTCAAAACCTAGTTCCAGTGAGCTCCAGCCATTAGAGCCACTCCATCACCTGCGAACAGTGCTTCACCTGCTCCAGCAACCAGTGCCATTCCACCTGCAATAGCTGCCATCACTACAGCTCTTGTCTTCCTTGGAAATCCAATGCTCACCATCCGCAGAGGAGATCCATACAGTCCTCAAGAAATTCCAAAAGCTTTGACTTTCCTGGAGGACATTTGCCTCTTTCATCTCTCTCAACATCTCCTTGACATGCTGGTACACAACAGGAGAGATTGGACGATGCCTCTGTTTAAGTGAGCAGAGTCGCCTGTGATTATGCAATGTTGAATTATTTTGGCAACTGGGTAGTAAGTTTGGCAACTGGGTAGAATGGTGCTGAGACTTCTTACTGCTTTCACCAGGGTCCTACATTCTGAGAAAGGTAGGCCTGGTGCTGAGTAGCTAATATGTGTGGTTGTGTCTGGATAAGCTTAGAGTTTAGCCCCTCTATGAAAAGATCCAGCAGGATCTTGTCTCCGTCCTCAGGGTCTATGTTATTTCCGTTTGCTTATTTTTTGCTTTAGCCTTGAACCTCTTTCGCAGCTTGGCAAGGATTTGGTAGACAAAAGACTTTGCAGTTTGCCAGTTTTGGACTTCCTCAGCAGCGGGTCCCTAAAGCTGTCCCAGCAGCAGCTGTACCTGTTAGGCAGCAGAGAGAGAGCAAAATTGGGTTGTACCTTGGTCCTCCTAAAAAAGATAGAAGGGTCAATTAGATTCTGAGTGGATTACTGGAAGGGTCAATTAGATTCTGAGTGGATTACTGGAAGCTGAATATTACACACAAGGACACATCCCTTGCCATGTATCAAAAAATCACCTGGTCCACAGGGAATGTTAATGGGAAGCTTTCGGTTGATTGGGCAGAAGAACGAGAAACGGCATTCCAAGCTCTGAAACATCTGTTGACTCCAGTTTCAAAGATCTAGGAGCTGTGTTATCCCAAGGGCAAAATAACATGGAGCGCATCATTCCTTACTTTATCCATAGTTTATGAGGTGCCCCAAGGAATTACAGAAAGTACGGTTCCTTTACGCTAAAGCTGCTAGATCTGGCGTGGGCAGTTATAGAGACGCATACACACGTCACTATGTATACAGACAACAATCCTGTGGCACATCTCGATGCAGGAAGGTTAGATGCCCTATAACAAAGATGACCATCCAGATTGGTAAATTACCAAGCACAAAAGTTGCAAGACCAACATCAATGCGGACATGCCATCCTGTCTATGAAATGGAAGTGGGAATGCCTCCCGGCTACAATAGATTCACTCACTAAAGTGCTATCACTGTAGCCATAGATAGTGTTGAAGTTTGTGTTAAACTATCTGAACCTCTACAAGATTTTTCTAAATGGAAGACAAATATAAGCCATGTTCTACGAGGACTGTATGATTACTTTAACTCTGGTAAAATACCAACACAATTACATTGTGCCCATTCAGATATTGAACACAGTCGACTATGGAGACAAAGTGCTAGTTTATCCAGAAAGGCATGATCCTGTGTAATACCCTGGATCCAGCCTCTGGGATCTCGGCTGCAGCACCCCGCTTTCATTAACGCACAGAGCAAACTCGCTCTATGCGTAATGATGGCAATACAGGGGTCGGAGCATCGTGACGTCACGGCTCGGCCACCTCGTTACATCACGGCCCGCCCCTCAATACAAATCTATGCGATGGGGCGTGGTGGCCGTCACACCCCCTCCCATAGACTTGCATTAAGGGGGCGGGCATTGACGTCACGAGGGGCGGAGCTGTGACATCCCGATCCTCCGGCCCCTGTATCGCTCGTCATTACGCACGGAGCATGTTTGCTCTGTGCAGTAAAGAAAGCGGTTGCTGCAGCCGAGATTCCGGGGGTCCCTAGCAGATCCTCGCGATTGGACATCTTATCCCCTATCCTTTGGATAGTTGATAAGGTGTCCTGGGGCGGAGTACTCCTTTTAGAATATATCTGAATGAGAGACCACACAAACAATAAAACAAAGCAGTGGTAGTGTGGAGTAAGATACTATCAGGGATGCCATCAGGGGAGTACAACCAATACCCCAGTAAGGGGCCCAGGCTGGCGGTTGTCACTTTAAGGCCGCCAGACTACTGGTACTGAAGAATAAGCTCTATCATCCACAAACACTGTGACTGTACAGTCACACAGATCATACGTCTCCACTATGGCTGGCAGCTGCTGCCACTTTAAAGGAGTAGCGACTGCTGGAAGGTAGTGTAGCGAACTACCGGTGTGGGTCCAGAGAGCGTCACTGGCAAGAGCATTCCTGGACCCTGCCAGTTGCCACTCTGATCTGAAGGAGTAGCGGAGAGAATATGCTGTCCGGCCCTGCCCTGGGGCGGTATCTATCCTGTGTTGGTCAGCTTCTGTGCTCCACTGCTTCTCCAGTCCAGGGTCAGAAGGGACCTACTGCTATGGCTTATAGCAGTGGGTCCTGTACAACCCCATAGAGGAGTAACAGTGGAGCACAGAAGCTGTGGTGTTAAACTATACGTGGAAAATGTCACCTGTGAGTTGCTTTATGTAACTGTAATCACTTATATGTCTGCAGAGCGCTTGCGTACAGCTGGTTTCTACCTCTATGGTCAGTATGTGGGAACACTGTCAAATTTTTGGGGTGATTTTTTAGGGCCGTTTTACAGTAATCAGAATAAAGTATATTGGATTATAGCAGAGTGCAGTGCATCTGTTGACTGCACTGCCCTTCTATAATCTAATTCTAAATATATGGTTACAAATCAAACTAAAATAGGGGATAGACTCGAGGCAGGCCCTGGGGCAGACTCAGGGGCATGCCACAGGGGGCTCACGCTTAGGCCTGTGTAAGAGGCCCCAAAATTTCTGATGGCAGCCCTGGAAACTAGACAATTATACACCGTGAGTGTAAGGTAGGCAAAGGCATGTGCCCCTGGCGAGGTGCTGTGTCGGCGCCCCCAAAACCCCACCCCACAGAAATAAGCAAAAAATTTTGCAAAAAACAATACACATACGTCTAACATTTTTTACTTGCCTGAGCTATTTTTAACCCCTTAAGGACAAAGGCACAGCTGAGTGCGCATCATAGCCGGTTGGACTACTATCAGTAGCCGGGTCCCGTGGCTAATGCCTGAAATCCCTGATTGTGCCAATGCCCGGCATTAACCCTTAGACTCCACGATCAAAGTTGACTGCGGCATCTAAAATGTAAAAAAAAATCAATCCCAGCTACTCAGCTAAGAGAACAGCGGGAGGAAAATTGTAAGTGTCATGATTATTTGAAGGGGAGGAGGAAAAAACAAAATTCCTCCGTCATTAGGGGTTAAATACTGTGTCTCCCTAAATGGATTAGAGACTGTCATAGTATGATACTGCGCTCCCCTCAATGGATTAAATACTCTGCCCCCATATATGAATTAGATACTGTAACCCCCTACATGGATTAGATACAGTGACCTGCCGATATAAATTAGATACTGTGCCCCTATATGGTTTGAAGGGGGGGGGGGGGGGGGGCATTATCTAATCTATATAAGTGGATCATAGTATCATTGTATTTAATTCTAATACATATTGGGGGGGTACAGTATCTAATCCATATGCGGGGCATATTATGTAATGCATATGGAGATTGCCCAGTATTTATTCCATATGAGGGGGTAACAGAGTATTTTATCCATACAGGGGGCACAATATTTAATCCATATATGGGGGGGTGACGGCACAATATGAATTAAATATTGAGCGTGCCCCCTCCTGTATGGATTAAATCCATGCTGCAGCCTGCTTGCATTAGTATACTGTATGTGTCTCAAATTTTCTATACGCAAAATAAATATAACAATATAATAGAAATAAACATATTTTTGTCTGTGTTTTTTTTTTTTTACCTTTTAAAGTTTGAACTCACAGCAGCTCCCTGGTAATTCCTCACATCACGGGTGCTCCAGATAATACAGGCCCAGCCTGCGCTCAGCAGCGGTGCACGGGTCCCAGCTCTCCTCCTTACAATGGTGTGTAGACGCAGAGGGAGTCACGACAGAGGGCGCCACACCTGATGTGTCATCAGCAAGGCTCCCCTGCGCTGCTGGGACCAGGATGCGGTGCAGCCACAGGCAGCAATTGAGATTAAACATGATGATTGCTGCGCTGTTAGCGGAATCTGCAAAAAACGTTGAACAGGTTAAAATGTTTTTGCGGACGCTGGAATAAGGATTTCCATGGCAGATGTTGCTGCCGCGGAAATTCTGTTGTGTGAACAGAGCAGTAAAATGCCATTGAAATCAATGGGACTCTGCTGCTTTGTCACTTTCGTGTGGAATATTCATGCGGCATTAACCTACTCTTATACAGTTGGCACCGGCCGCCCATAGAATCTCTAATAGTGAGATTCCCAGTATGAACCTAGCCTAAAGCTGGCCACACATAATAGGTAAGTGTCAGCCGAATCCACCATTGACTGGACCTGCAAACTATTCAATCTGTATAGAAAACTCCAAACTCTTCCCTGATGTCTGATAATAATAATACAGTATTAATAATGAACATTAAAATGTATTTGTATAGTATCATAACATTTCATATATTATTTAAACCAGAGGAGCGAGGACCCTGCTTGCAAGAGCTTACAATCTATGGGGGACAGAGCAAATTTTAGGGAAGAGAAGGTTCAGGCATTTTGGATTTGAACTGCCCAGCCCTTTTGTTCCCGAGGAGATAAGCCATCAGACTGAGTGTGGTAAGGGCAGATAAGTCTGGCAGCGGCTTTCTCCCCCTCCCCATTCGGACTACAATCACACTCGGCCAAGCTGAGCATGCTTATATATGAGGGGATTGGGAGGAACAACTATTGAATGTCAATAGCCAGTTTTAGCCTGTAACCTTCCACAAGTAAGCAAACACCTCCTGAAATTCTTAGTTTTTCTAGGTAAACTGATGGGAATACAATACTGATACCACTCTTTAACATTTAGGGGGAGATTTATGAAAACCTGTGTAGGGGAAGAGAGGTGCAGTTGCTCATAGCAACCAATCAGATTCCTTCTTTCATTTTTTACAGGCCTCTTTAAAAATGAAAGAAGCAATCTGATTGGTTGCTATGGGCAACTGCACCACTCTTACTTTAGAAAGGCCTCGTTGTGAGGCTGAAACGTTGCATTTTGTAACATGAATGGGTGAATAAACCACTTATATAATGACTGGAGTGCCGCTCTACTTTCTATAGAAAGGGAGCAGAGCATCCATTATTGGACTTGAAGTCTACATGCAGTGCTGACCTTCAGGACATTTCTATTTCTGGATGTGCAGAGGAAGAGTGTTGCAGTTGCCCATAAAATCCAATGAAATTCTTCATCTTTTATTTTTTATAGGCCTCTTTAAAAATGAAAGAAGCAATCTTATGTGTTGCTATGGGCAACTGCACTACTCTTCTTTTACACAGGTTTTCATAAATCTCCCCCTTAGGCCCCTTTCACACTGCCGTTGTGCCCCATCGGAAACGCCCGTTAGGCTCAGATTCAGAGACCACAATGCACAATGGCCCTTATTTCCTAAGAGTAGGGTGTAGGTTTCTTTGTGGGTTCTAATTCCCTACAATTTATTTTCCATGGTATTTACTAAGGTTTCCCTACATTTTCCACTTTCCCTACATTTTCCACTTTCCCTACATTTGGCTTTTTTTTTTTTTTACACATGCTCTGATCTGTCTGGTTTTCCTCAGCTCAAATCCAGCACATTTTATGTGGAAACCTTAGTAAATATGTTGGGTTTTTGTGAAAATGTCGGGAACACGGCCCCTATCGGAGACCACGCCCCCGTTTCCCAGCAACCACGCCCCTATTTCGGGTTTTCTTAGCAAAATGGAGAGTTAGTCGGGGTCTTTTCAACCCTGGTGCAAAATCTGGCGCAGACAGAATTTCTGGCGTAATGCGACAGAATCTGGCGCACAACCCGACAAAACATGTTGGGATTGCAATAGTAAATGAGGGCCAATGTGTTGTTTCTCCAGCCCAGCAGGGTACTGATGAGACCGGCACCACTACAAAGGTTTAGATGCTTGTTCTTTGTCCATGAGTGGAACCAGCCATGTGCTGGAGAATTTCATCCAGTCAGGACTTACAGTAGATTTAAAACCCAGGAGGAAGTTCCCCTGCTCCTGTCTCTCCCCCATAGCTCTTTCTCCTGATTTCTGTGGTTCTTTTTACTGTTTTGCAATCTACTCAGAAAAGCGTGGGCTCACCTATAAATAGCAGCATTTACTACAATCTGCTGATAAACCTTCCCTTTACTGAAAAAAAAAAACAAATAAAGAAGTCAGAAGATATTGTGTAAGACTCTGCTTTTCTCTGTTCATCCACGACTACACCCTGACCGAGTGATTCATAGACAGGCGGGGGCAACCGCAATGTGTGGAGATCACATGGGGTCCGATGGGTAACTATAGGAGGTAAAGAGACTGAAGTCACACCCGTCACCCTGCAGCCAGAGATCACCCACTGTCTCATTTGGCTAATGAGAGATCATGATAATAAAGTTTACTAATATAATTTATGATATGTTTGGCTGAAAACTGAAACCAAAAATAATTTGCCCTGCCCACTTTTATTTTATTTTTATTTTTTTTAAAATAATTTTTGTGCAATAATATTTCTTTAGAATTTTAATAACATATGGCTCTGCGGCTGACCCAAACCAAAACTACAAGTTGTACGGTAGCTTTGGTTTGGGTGAGCTGCTGAGCCATACGCTGTTTCAGAGCATGCTGGGAATTGTACTAGTTTTGGGTCAGCTGCACCATAGAGCAGGGATCTACAACCTGTGGCTCTGGAGCTGGTGCAGAACTACAAATCGCAGAGGAAGGGGCACACTATAGGGGGGTAGGCAGAGGAGTGAATACTATAGGGGATACACAGAGGAGACACTATAAGGGGGTACACAGAGAAGGGGTCACTATAGGGGGTTACACAGGAGGGGACACTATTGAGGTACACAGAGGAGGGGACACTATAGGGGGTACACACAGCACGGCTACACAGAATGTTTGTGATTGACAGATATAAATCACACTCGCTGGTTCTGGGCTGCTCTCCTTATCTCTCCTTTGCTGGGCTCAGGATCCTGCTACAGCTACAGGCTGTATGGTCGCCTCCTTAAGGTGCATTCACACGCTATTTGTTTTTGCGGGTTTTCCGCTGCATGTTTGAAAGGGGGCGGGCTCCTCTCGGCTGTCCAAAGCAGATTTTCCACAGAGGAATTTACGCTGCGGAAAATCCGCCGCAACCCCATTGAAGTCAGTAGGGACTGCTGTGGATTTTCCGCAGCTTAAATTCTGTCGCCGGAAATCTGCTGCGGACAGCCGAGAGGAGCCCGGCCACTTTCAAATACGCAGCGGAAAACCCGCAAGAACAAATAGCGTGTGAATGCACCCTTAAACTCCATGTCACAGCAACATTCGTAGGCCCCGGCAGTGCAGAAAACCTTTGAGGCAGCACACTGCAGGCACAGAGAGGAAGGGAGCCGCCACACCAGACACATGATGAGGTTGTACTATCTGATGGCCATGCCCCCTACTGTCAGGGCCGCAATAAGAGCATCACGGGCCTGGTGCTGAGGATTTTGATGGGCCTACAAGTGTCCGTGACCCAACAGCTGGGTTGTGGCCATTTGTGGGTTGCAGTGCAACTCCATTAACTAACATTATGTGCGACACGTACGACAAACATATGACATAGGTAGGTAGCCAGGTAAGTAGCTTGTTAATTGGATTGTTAGCTAACTAGGTAGATAGGCAGATAGCTAAGTAGAAGCAAGGTAGAGCAGCACATCCGAACAGCGTCAAGGTGATGTGGGTGCAAGCTGGCCCAATCACAGCCCTGGTCGCTGGCGGCAGTAATCGACACAAATAGAAAGCGTCCCACAGCCTCCAATATAAGGTGAAAAGCAGTGTAGTTTATTTCCTCATATGTGGCAAGCAACGTTTCGACTGTCTGTACAGTCTTTATCAAGCATACAAAAGTGACCAGAGTACTGGTATTTATGTGTGAACACACACAAACTCAATTACAGGGTAATTATAGTAAATCAAAGTGAAAAGGTTCAAAAAAAAACCAAAAAACAATGATCCACTGCAAAAAAAAATAAAATACACATACAGTGATCCCTCAACTTACAATGGCCTCAACATACAATAGTCTTTTCTGGACCATTGTAACTTGAAACCAGACTCAAAATACAATGTACAGACAGTCCAGATCTGTGAAACGTGTCTATAGCTGGAAGAACTGACCAATCAGAATGGGCATTCACTGGTAAAACCCCTGTATTACTGAAGTGCATGCACTGACTGGTGTCTGGTAGCTCCCCCTACAGTACAGGAAGGCACTACATGTTCGGTACAACTCTTAACCTGTACCAGTCAAAGCTGTCTATAATAGCTGAACTATGATAAGCAAATATGGCATTCAGGAGTATGAAAAAGCTAGGTGAGAAATTGTAATCTAACTTTTCTGGGCTCCTGAATGTCATATTTGCTTATCATAGTTGAGCTATTATAGACAGCTTTGACTATATGTTATAGACTAATATATATATATACATATATATATATATATATATATATATATATATGTGTGTGTCAGGATCCGGATGGGTATACTGTGAGGATACTGGTGGTGGATCCTCTGTGTCAGTGGGGTGATGGCGTGGGCCGTACCAGGAGAACGGAGTCTAAGGGGTTACTGGTTTTCACCAGAGCCCGCCGCAAAGGGGGATGGACTTGCAGCGGCAGGTAACCCCCAGGTCGTTCCACTCGGTAGCGACTCAACCCCAACTGACGGCTGAGACTGGCGCGGTACAAGGGATTAGACAAGAGCAAGGTTGGACGTAGCAGAAGGTCAGGGCAGGCAGCAAGGATCGTAGTCAGGGGCAACAGCAGAAGGTCTGGAACACAGGCTTGGGACATACACAAAACGCTTTCACTGGCACAAGGCAACAAGATTCGGCAATGCAAGGAAGGGGAAGTGGGTTTTTATAATGAGGGCACAGGTGTGAGTACTGATTGGGCCAGGCGCCAATCAATGGCGCACTGGCCCTTTAAATCACAGAGAGTCGGCGCGTGCGCGTCCTAGGGAGCAGGGCCGCGCGCGCCGGGACTGAGCGGACGGAGGACGGGGCAGGTGAGGAGACTGGGGTGCGAGCCGCATCCCCGCCGGAGGAAGTAGTGCAGCGCTCCCGGTCAGCGGGTCTGACCGGGGTGCTGCACGGAGGTGAACGCCGCGAGGAGCAGGGACCCGGAGCGCTCGGCGTAACAGTACCCCCCCTTAGGTCTCCCCCTCTTATTATCTGCTCGTCCCCTTATACGAGACGAGGCCAGTGGGAGCGACTCTTGAGTCTCCTTCCAGATAACGGAGAAGTCCTGGGTTACTTCATCTACAGCAGGAACTCCAGAAGAAGTGGGAATGGGGAGGGGGGGCAGAGGGTGAAGCTTGCCACGGGGCAGAGTGGTACCAGGGAGGAGGCTATGAGGAGGCAAGATCTCTGCTTGCTTTTTGCAGAAAAGATCAGAAAAGCCCTGGTAAGCCTTGGGAGGGCCCGTTAAAGGTGGAACCTCAGGGGTTAGACAAGTGGGAGCAGATGTGAGGCATCGTTTGTGACAAGAAGGACCCCAATTTTTAATCTCCCCGGTGGTCCAGTCGAGGGTGGGTGGGAGCATGACGTTGGAGCCACGGCAGGCCGAGAAGAACTTCAGAGGTGCAGTTAGGCAGAATGAAAAATTCAATTTTTTCATGGTGAAGTCCAATGCTCATGGGCAGGGGTTCAGTGCGGTAGCGCACAGTGCAGTCCAATTTTTCTCCGTTAACAGAAGAGATAGAGAGCGGTTTGACGAGACGGGTTACTGGGAGGCTGAACCTATTAACAAAAGAGGCCAAAATAAAATTTCCTGCAGAACCAGAGTCCAAGAAGGCCACAGCTGAGAAGGAGGAGTAGCAGAATTCACACCAAGAGACGCCACTCCCACGTGAACAGGGTGCGTGCGCGCGTTTCCCAGACGCGGGGGACGAATAGGGCAGTTCACTAGGAAATGTTCGGTACTAGCGCAGTACAGGCATAAATTTTCATCTCTGCGACGAGACCTCTCTTCATGGGTCAGGCGAGACCGATCCACTTGCATAGCCTCCTCGGCGGGAGGCACAGGGGTAGATTGCATAGGATTCTGGGAGAGAGAAATCTTTGATGCTGCTGGATAAGCTTTTCTTGAAGGTCGCACAGAGGGCCTCATTGTTCCAGGATAGCTCTGAGGCGAGGGTACGAAACTGGATGGCGTATTCGCCTACGGAAGAACTTCCTTGGACTAGGTTCAGCAAAGCAGTCTCGGCAGAGGAGGCCCGGGCTGGCTCCTCGAAGACACTACGAACTTCAGCCAAGAAGGACTGGACAGTGGCAGTGACAGGATCATTGCGGTCCCAGAGCGGTGTGGCCCATGACAAGGCCTTTCCAGACAGGAGACTAACCACGAAAGCCACCTTAGACCGTTCTGTGGGAAATTGGTCTGACATCATCTCCAAGTGTAGGGAACATTGAGACAGAAAACCACGGCAGAGTTTAGAGTCCCCATCAAATTTGTCTGGCAGGGACAGGCGGAGGCTAGGAGCGGCCACTCGCTGCGGAGGAGGTGCAGGAGCTGGCGAAGGACATGGTTGCTGAAGTTGTTGCAGCATGACGGTAAGTTGGGTCAGCTGTTGTCCTTGTTGCGCTATCTGTTGAGATTGCTGGGCGACCACCGTGGTAAGGTCAGCGACAACTGGCAGCGGAACCTCAGCGGGATCCATGGCCGGGGGACGGGGAGTAGAGATGCGTGGGACGGGGAGTACAGCTGCGTAGGACGGGGAGTAGAGCTGCGGGGGACGGGGAGTAGAGATGCGGGGGACGGGGAGTAGAGATGCGGGGGACGGGGAGTACAGCTGCGGGGGACGGGGTGTAGAGCTGCGGGCGTGGGTAAATGTATATGAGGCAGCCGTATGAGCTGCGTACATGTGTGAACTTCTGTCGGGCCACAGAGGCCATGAGAGCTCCGTACAGCTTCAGCTATCACAGGGTGAGGAGATCCTCTCCCTGTGATAGCCAAACTGACACTGCTGTGCGCATCGATGCGTGTCGTTTAAATATGTCACGTGACAAGAGAGAGCCAATAGGATGTGATGGAGGCGGACCATCTCATTCTATGGCAAATCTCATTCCACGGCAATGCACCGGATCTATTGTCAGGATCCGGATGGGTATACTATGACGATACTGGTGGTGGATCCTCTGTGTCAGTGGGGTGATGACGTGGGCCGTACCAGGGGAACGGAGTCTAAGGGGTTACTGGTTTTCACCAGAGCCCGCCGCAAAGCGGGATGGACTTGCAGCGGCAGGTAACCCCAAGGTCATTCCACCCGGCATCGACTCAACCCCAACTTACGTCTGAGACTGGCGCGGTACAAGGGATTAGGCAAGAGCAAGGTCGGACGTAGCAGAAGGTCAGGGCAGGCAGCAAGAATCGTAGTCAGGGGCAACAGCAGAAGGTCTGTAACACAGGCTTGGGACATACACAAAACGCTTTCACTGGCACAAGGCAACAAGATCCGGCAATGCAAGGAAGTGGGTTTTTATAATGAGGGCACAGGTGTGAGTACTGATTGGGCCAGGCGCCAATCAATGGCGCACTGGCCCTTTAAATCACACAGAGCCGCCGCGCGCGTGCCCTAGGGAGCGGGGCCGCGTGCGCCGGGACTGAGCGGACGGAGGACGGGGCAGGTGAGGAGACTGGGGTGCGAGCCGCAGGTGGGCGCGTCCCGCTACGCGGGTCGCTTCCCCGCCGGAGACAGTAGTGCAGCGCTCCCGGTCAGCGGGTCTGACCGGGGCGCTGCACGGAGGTGAACGCCGTGAGCAGACCTGCCATTCAGGAGCATGGAAAAGCTAGGTGAGACATTATCACCTAGCTTTTCTGTGCACCTGAATGGCAAGTTAGTTCATGCCTGGTGGACTAGTGATACCTTTGGGGGAACTCCTGGGGCAGAGGCAGAGCGTAATGTGCGCCGGCAACAGGACCTCAGGCAGGTGGCAGCTACAGCACACACAGTAGTTTTTTTAAACTTGGCGGGCGCTGGCCGAACGGGGGGAGGAGTCACATATGCTACCCTGATGTCATGTGGGGCACGCAGGTCTGCAGGTTACGCAGCCACATCACCAGGGCTGCCCCTTACACACTGTGGCACACGCTAGATTTTATAAACATAAAATAATATCGCCACTCCATATTATTTCTGCAGTGACTAAACAATACCACCATACTGTAAGGAAATAAAAGTCACTATACACAGACCAGTATCACTAATAACAACACAATACAAGGGACATATACAGTAATTCTGCCGCAGCAAGACCACTACCATTACCACTAACACTGCTATATTGTTATTGAATAAAAACCAGTACAGTATACAAAAGATCAATAACTCTACACAGGAATAGATTTGAGCTGTACACAGGTGCTGCAGACCATATAAGTCATTATAGTTATATACTCACAGGGGCGTCTACTCTGTTCGGAGTCGTTCACTTCTCTTTCTTCTCAATCTGTCCTGGGTCATCATGAAGATTTCTCCCAATCACATCTCGTCTTCACCGAATCTGCCAGACAAACATTTTAGGCTTCTCGCTACAGCAAAGTCCTCAACTCTATACAAACTCACTATATGTATTACACTGACCCATATAGTAGTCCCTTCTATGCCCCTGTATAGTATTACGCCCCAACATTGTCCTCATACATTATAATGCCCCCTCTCATTGCCCCATATAATATAATGCCCCTGTACATTGCCCTTATATATAGTAATGACCTCTCACACTGCCCCCATATATAGTAACGTCCCTGTACACATCCCCCATACATAATGCCCCCTCACATTGACCCCATATATATTAATGCCTCCTTACATTACCCCCATAGATTATAGTGTCCCCTCATATGGTCCCCATATAATTTATGCCCCCTCACATGACCCCCCATATAGAGTAATGCCCCCTCATATGACCCCCCATATATAGTAATGCCCTCTCACATTGCCTCATATATAGTAATGCCCTCTCACATTGCCCCCATATATAATAATGCCCCCTCACATTGACCCATATATAGTAATGCCCTCTCACATGCCCCCCACACATAATGCCCCCCTCACATGTCCCCCACATATAATAATGCCCTCTCGCATGTCCCCCACATATAATAATGCCCCCTCACATGGCCCCCACATATAATAATGCTCCCTCACATGGCCCCAACACTTATTAATGCCCCCTAACATGGCCCCAACACTTATTAATGCGCCCTACACATATTAATGCCCCCACACATGGCCCCCTACACATATTAATGCCCCCTCACGCATGACTAAGGGGGCGTGCCCCCAAAACGTTGGGCCAGACTGAAAGGAGCACGGAGCATGTTATCATCTATGCTGCTATTAATGAAATATCGTTGCTGACTTTATGTCCTGCGAGACAACATACCTGGAAATACTTGAATAAATGAAAGAAAGTCTTTCTGCTAAACCGTGAGTCACTGCTATTCCTGTGTACTCTCACCTAACTTCAGTTGCCGGCGTGACTGTTGTTTGCCCTATACACCTGTGCGCTATTAAGATTGTTGAGCAGAGTTACTGGAACTCTGTTGTATGGGCCGTGTTCATATACACAAGTTTCGTACATAACTCGGTTATATGTTGATGTGGATCCCCTCACATGTCCCCCAAATATAATAATGCCCTCTCACATGCCCCCCACACAATAATGCCCCCCTCACATGTCCCCCACATATAATAATGCCCCCTCACATGGCCCCCACATATAATAATGCCCTCTCACATGCCCCAACACTTATTAATGCCCCCTAACATGGCCCCCACACTTGCGCCCTACACATATTAATGCCCCCTCACATGGCCCCCACATATAATAATGCCCTCTCACATGCCCCCCACACATAATAATGCCCCCTCACATGCCCCCCACACAATAATGCCACCCTCACATTTCCCCCAAACATAATAATGCCCCCTCACATGGCCCCAACACTTATTAATGCCCCCTAACATGGCCCCCACACTTATTAATGCACCCTACACATATTAATGCCCCCACACATGGCCCCCTACACATATTAATGCCCCCTCACATGGCCCCCTAACATATTAATGCCCCTTCACATGGCCCCCACACATTAATGCCCCCTCACATGGCCCCCACACATATTAATGCCCCCTCACACGGCCCCCACACATATTAATGCCCCCTCACACGGCCCCCACACATATTAATGCCCCCTCACACGGCCCCCACACATATTAATGCCCCCTCACACGGCCCCCACACATATTAATGCCCCCTTACACGGCCCCCACACATATGAATGCCCCCTCACATGGCCCCCTCACATATTAGTGCCCCCTCACATGGCCCCCTCACATATTAGTGCCCCCTCACATGGCCCCCTCCTATATTGATGCCCCCTCACATGGCCCCCTCACATATTAATGCCCCCTCACATGGCCCCCTCACATATTAATGCCCCCTCACATAGTAATGCCTCCTCACATGGCCCCCTCACATATTAATGTCCCCTCACACACACATATATATATATATATAGTAATGCCTCCCTCACAATGCCCCCATATATTGAGGTCATGTGAGGGGGCATTACTTATATGGGGACATTACTATATATGGGGGCCATGTGATGGGGCATTACTTATTGGGGCAAAGTGAGGGGGGCATTACTTTTTATTACTTTGCCCCCATATAAGTAATGCCCCCTCACTTTGCACCCATATAAGTAATGCCCCCGTCACTTTGCCCCCCTATAAGTAATGCCCCCGTCACTTTGCCCCATATAAGTAATGCCCCCATATAATAATGCCCCCAGCAAAAAGCAAAAACACCACTCACCTCTGCCTCGTTCCCCCGCAGCTCTTGTTCTCTCCTCTTCTCTCCTGTGCTGACAGCCTCCGCAGAGCCGCTGCCGCACAGGAAGCCCGGGCTGGAGTGACAGGACGGAGCCGAGCGCACGCTCACGCTGTGTGCGTCCTAAAGGCGCACTCAGCGTTAAAAGCTGTGGTCGCTCGGAGATTCGGGACAGGTGTCCCGGATCCGCTGGCGTCCCGGATCCCTTCACCTGCTAGCTCAGTCGCAGGGGGAACGATGGGGCCCGCAGGTAAAGGGTCCGGTTATGGACATGCAGGGACCGTGCCAGCACCGGTCCCAGCATGTTGCAGCCCTAGGTCTGTGCGGCCGCCGGGCCTATTTTAACGCAGGAGCCTGGAGCTGTCGCTCCATCCACCCCTACGTTAATCCGGCCCTGCCTACTGTGAGCCACACCCACCCCATATTTTATGCAATTTTGTGTAGTTTATTTTGTGTACAAAAGTTACACAAAGTTTGTTAGACTTTTTTCTGCTCCATCCCTGATGTGATTTTGACAAAAAGCCCTTTTTTTTTTACACACTTTTTGTTTTCCACTTTGCAGTCATGGCTAATTTCTAAAGTGCGACTTCCCTTAAAAAAAATGGCTGCAGAGAGTAATTTTAAAAAAACGCACAAAATTTTGCGTAATGGGTTAAAAAAATTCTGAAAAAGTTGCACAGGAGGAAACATACAAAGTAAAACATACAAAGTAGTGAACATGAGTGTAATTTCTAAAAAGTGCGTACTATCGCCATATTTATCACATGCCATGTGAATATTTAACCCCTTGCCGCAAAATGCTGTTTCTAAACGGCACTGTAGGGTTATGAAACGAGCTCAGGAGCTGAGCTTGCATCATACCCGCATGGTCCCAGCTGCTATCAGCAGCCAGGACCCGTGGCTAATGCCAGACATCGCCGTTCAGATGTCTGGCATTAACTCTTTAGATGCCACATCTAAAGTGAAAGTGAAAGCTTCCCAGCAGCTCAGTGTGGCTGATCAGGACCACCGCGGTGAAGCTGCGGTGTCCCGATCAGCTAGGACGCAAGAGGAGGATCCAGTACCTGCCTCCTCTGCGTCCGATCGCCGAATGACTGCTCTGTGCCTGAGATCCAGGCAAGAGCAGGCAAGCGGCGTTAACACTGATGAATGCTATGCTATGGCAATGCATTGATCAGTGCCTGCAATCTGTATAATGCATGTTATAGTTCCTTATGGGGGCTATAACATTGCAAAAAAAAGTTAATAACGATGATTTAACCCCTCCCCTAATAAAAGTTTGAATCACCCCCCTTTTCCCATTTAAAAAAAAAACCTGTGTAAATAAAAATAAACATATGTGGTATCGCCGTGTGCGTAAATGTCAGAACTATAAAAATATATCATTAATTAAACCGCATGGTCAATGGCGTACGTGCAAAAAAAATCCAAATTCCAAAATAGCGTCTTTTTGGTAACTTTTTATACTATAAAAAAATTAATAAAAAGCGATCAAAAAGACTGATCAAAACATAAATGGTACTGATAAAACCTTCAGATCACGACACAAAAACAGAGCCCTCATACTGTCCCATACACAGAAAAATAAAAAAGTTATAGGGGTCAGAACATGACAATTTTAAACATATTCATTTTCGTGCATGTAGTTATGATTTTTGTCCAGTAGTAAGACAAAATCAAACCTATATAAGTAGGGTATCATTTTAATTATATGGACCTACAGAATAAAGGTAACGTGTCATTTTTACCGAAAAATGTACTGCACAGAAACGGAAGCCCCCAAAATTTACAAAAGTTACAAAGTAGAATTGGTGGCGCAAAAAAAAAAAAAGACATCATATTGATTTTTAGGTGAAAAATTGAAAAGGTTATGATTTCAAAAAGGTAAGGAGGGAAAAACGAAAGTACAAGAATGGAAAAAATGCAATGTCTTTAAGGGGTTAATTAATGGCACCACACAAATGGTGTAGAGAAAATGTTCACCTTCATCACCCTTGATAAATTCACCCAACTGTCTCACAACAATAACCCTTCCCATTTCTGCTCTAGGTCATATTCCTGCTCCCCTTCTATATGTCAAAATGCCTCCCATCCTGGTGTTCCAATGTACCCATGAATTATGTAGACATTCATTCATTTAAATGGCTGCCATGTAATTTTACATCTCCCCTGCTACAGACATTGCTGGATAATGTGTACCTGGATCAGCTGATAGCCAGGGGTGTTAGACTAGCAAAAGGGGGGGGAGACGGTAGGGTTGTCTGTGTGGTTGCCCAGTACAAAAGTTGGTCTCCTGTACCCTTTCTGTCCTGTGTGTTGGACTCTATTTCAGTGCCCTGAGTCCACCGTCATTATATGTACCCTTTGTTATTTATTAATTTGTCTTTATAATGTTCCTATGCCTTTAAATGGATACTGTCATGAACTTTTTTTATATATATATATATGTTGTAGTACTGATGTACTACAACATATTTCTAGTATACTTTAATAATTTTTTTTGTCATTAAAATACTTTATTTTAATTTTGAAATCCGGCCACTAGGGGTCTCCCTTGTGACGTCACAGATGAACTCGGACCTATCCCGGCCAGGCATCGGTCCGAATTCAGTCAGGCTGCGCTCGCTCCCTGCCTGTCAATCAGACAGGCGGGAGTGAGCGCTCTGAACTATGAGGATGCGCGCAGGCTCCCTGGCCTTGCACACCGCCCCCGGCTCCCAGTGTGAGTGAAAACCCTGGGGCCCGGCTCCCGGTGTGAGTGAAAACCCTGCACTTTAGTCTTTTTTTTTTTTTTTGGAGGGGGTGATGGCGGGTTGCATGGCGGGGTGGGGGTGGTGTATAGCGGTGGTGACCTATAGGACCCCTCCAAATTGCTCCCATATAAACCAAGGGAGCAGCTAGTTTAGTGAGTTCTGGTCAAGAGTTTGCTGAGTACAGTACAGTCAAGGCCTGAGAGTGTGTGGTGTTCTGAGGAGACCCAAGGCCTAATCACGCAGCCACGCTTCAATCACCAAGCGCCCCTTCAGGTGAATGTCAAAGCCTGGTAGGCAACCACAGGGGTGAAGTCTAGTCAGTCACAGTCCAGTCAGTCAAATCTTCTAAAGTCAGCGTGGGTCTTCACAATTCAGTCCAAGTCCACTACAAGTCCCAGCGAGCCCGCAAATCTGCCTCCATTGCGGATTTTCTGCTGACCCATTGAAGTCAATGGTATCCAAATCTGTTGCAGATTTTCCACAGCAAATATGCTGTGGAAATTCTGCAGGTAATTCGCTCGTGTGAATGTATCCTTAGGCTGGGTTCACATTACAGAATGTCCCCATAGACCAAGCACATTCTTTCAGTGTATACATTTCTGCGTCTGAAAGCGCCGCCGTGGAAATTCCATCTGGTTTACTGCGCAGTGGAATCCCATTGGCAGCAATTCCACTCCAAAAATGTTGTAGTGTGAACCTAGCCATTGATTGATACATTGTAGAAGCATGAATTCTGCCTCAAATTAAAGCCCCTAGACTTCTATGGGATTCCGCACTCCCATTAACACTTCTGAATGTCCGCTTGCAGAATTCCGCTAGCTGAAACTCAGAAGTGTGATGAATGGGAGTGCGGAATCCCATAGAAGTCTAGGGGCTTTAAAGGGTACCTCTCATCAAATAAACTTTTGATATATTTTGGACTAATGAATGTTGAATAACTTTCCAATTGCATGTTAATGAAAAATATGCTTCTTTCTATTGTATTTTTCCCGATCAGTCCTGTCAGCAAGCATTTCTGACTCATGCTGGAGTCCTAAACACTCAGAGCTGCCAGCCTGCTTTGTTCACAGCCAAACAGGCTGTGAACAAAGCAGGCTGGCAGCTCTGAGTGTTCTCCTTTGTGAACAAAGCAGACTGGCAGCTCGTAGTGTTTAGGACTCCAGCATGAGTCTGAAATGCTTGCTGCCGGGACTGGTAGGGAGACCCCTAGTGGTCATTTCTTCAAAGTGGAAAATGAAATAGAAAGATGCATATTTTTTAATAACATGCAATTGTAAAGTTATTCTGCATACATTAATCTATAATATATCAAAAGTTTTTTGCTCAGAGGTACCCTTTAATTTGAGGTGGAAATTATGCCATGTGAATAGACCAGTGGTCTTCAAACTGTGGCCCTCCAGATGTTGCAAAACTACAACTCCCAGCATGCCCGGACAGCCGTTGGCTGTCCGGGCATGCTGGGGGTTGTAGTTTTGCAACATCTGGAGGGCCACAGTTTGAAGACCACTGGAATAGACCCTTAGGCTTACAGGTCTTCAGCCTCTGAATGAAAACACGAATATTCTTTCCCTGACCGCAATGAAACAGTTAGAAAATGGTGAGAAATTGAAACACGAAGTATAAGTTAAAGAACTTTTCAATAAGGTTTCTGCTTTGGGTTCTGGTCCGCAATAAGCTAAGGGATGAACGACGGGCTTCTTTATGAATGGCACAACTGGGGTCCCTGGGGGATGGTAGACTCAGCTGGATCTCCGCACCAGCAGCAGAAGAGTTAATAAGATAACTCTGTTCTGGCTGGATACATTCTGCTCCCATTAGTCATCACTTCCTGCTATTTCCAGGTTGGAGAGATGTCAGATCCCTCCCGGCTAGTGATTGGCTGCGGCCTTAGCCCCAGTGTTTACGTTCTTGTTCTGCTGTGTCACACTTTACTCTAGATGACCCCACAACCACATGATGGTCAATTCTGGGAAGACAGGGGGCAGATTCCCTGAAAAGTCAACATGTTCTGTAAACACTCCGGGCCAAGCCCCTTCCCAAAAAATCCCACTTTACAGGACTGGATATTGAAGTGGATGAGGTTACCTCTACTTCATCATTTCATTACATCAGTGTTTTCCAAACTGTGTGTCTCCAGCTGTTGCAAAACTACAACTACCAGCATGCCCGGACAGCCTTTGGCTGTCCGGGCATGCTGGAAGTTGTAGTTTTGCAACAGCTGGAGACACACTGTTTGAAAAGCACTGCATTACATGAAAGTGTAATCACTGTATACCTGTCTCATATACATTTTGGCCCACATTTATAATTGTAGGTGTAAGTGAAGCATTTTTTTACACCTTTTTTTGTATGTGCTGGTAATGTGTAGGAGAACCAAATTTATTAAATGATCACAGAGCATTTGATACATTTTGTGCAGGAAAACATTTTCTAAAATTTCTCTCTTCACATACACTAAAAAGCTAAGCTAAGTCTGGGATGGTGTAGTTTTATAGACTTTTGCAAACCAAGCAATTGCATGGGGCCCTGAGCTGACCCGGGGCCCCGAGTAAAGCCGGTGTTTGCCCATCCTGTAGCAATGGGGCAATTCCCCCCAGCACTATTAACTCCCTGCGGCCCCGCGTTAAGTTTAAAAACGCAGGGCCGCCAGGACATAGCGCACGCCGGGACGTCACTCTGTCTGCCTAATGTGGGGGAACTTTTTCTGCCTAATGTGGGGGAACACTGCCTGCCTAATGTGGGGGAACTCTGTCTGCCTAATGTGGGGGGAACACTGCCTGCCTAATGTGGGGGAACACTGCCTGCCTAATGTGGGGGAACACTGCCTGCCTAATGTGGGGGAACACTGCCTGCCTAATGTGGGGGAACACTGCCTGCCTAATGTGGGGGAACACTGCCTACCTAATGTGGGGGAACACTGCCAGCCTAATGTGGGGGAACACTGCCAGCCTAATGTGGGGGAACACTGCCTGCCTAATGTGGGGGAACACTGCCAGCCTAATGTGGGGGAACACTGCCTGCCTAATGTGGGGGAACACTGACTGCCTAATGTGGGGGAACACTGCCTGCCTAATGTAGGGGAACACTGCCTGCCTAATGTGGGGGAACACTGCCTGCCTAATGTGGGGAAACACTGCCTGCCTAATGTGGGGGAACACTGCCTGCCTAATGTGGGGGAACTCTGTCTGCCTAATGTGGGGGGAACACTGGCTGCCTAATGTGGGGGAACACTGCCTGCCTAATGTGGGGGAACACTGCCAGCCTAATGTGGGGGAACACTGCCTGCCTAATGTGGGGGAACACTGCCTGCCTAATGTGGGGGAACACTGCCTGCCTAATGTGGGGGAACACTACCTGCCTAATGTGGGGGAACACTGGCTGCCTAATGTGGGGGAATACTGCCTGCCTAATGTGGGGGAACTCTGTCTGCCTAATGTGGGGGGAACACTGTCTGCCTAATGTGGGGGGAACACTGCCTGCCTAATGTGGGGGAACACTGCCTGCCTAATGTGGGGGAACACTGCCTGCCTAATGTGGGGGAACACTGCCTACCTAATGTGGGGGAACACTGCCTGCCTAATGTGGGGGAACACTGCCTGCCTAATGTAGGGGAACACTGCCTGCCTAATGTGGGGGAACACTGCCTGCCTAATGTGGGGGAACACTGCCTGCCTAATGTGGGGGGAACACTGCCTGCCTAATGTGGGGGAACACTGCCAGCCTAATGTGGGGGAACACTGCCTGCCTAATGTGGGGGAACACTGCCTGCCTAATTTGGGGGAACACTGCCTGCCTAATGTGGGGGAACACTGCCTGCGCCTAATGTGTGGGGGAACACTGGCTGCGCCTAATGTGTGGGGGAACACTGCCTGCGCCTAATGTGTTGGGGAACACTGGCTGCGCCTAATGTGTTGGGGAACACTGGCTGCGCCTAATGTGTGGGGGAACACTGCCTGCGCCTAATGTGTCTTAATGGTTTTGTTCTTTAATGGTTTTGTTCATTTTGTGCACCTATGTATGAATATATACTTAAATATATACCTCCTATGTTTTGAATTTGAAAAAAATCATATTACATTTTTCCAATTAAGAAGGGTTCGGTGAATGCGCATATGAAACTGGTGGGGTTCAGTACCTCCAACAAGGTTAAGAACCACTGCTCTAAAGTATTAGGCCATGTTCACACGGCAGAATTTTCATGCCGGATTCCGCATTGGAATCAGATACGGAGATTCCGCTGCAGAAGACTCCTGTTAAATTCAACGGGATTCTGTTGCGCTGTGCACACGGTGGAATTTCCGTGCCAGATGTTTACATGTGAATATAGCCTTAGAGTGACTCCCACCTGTGGTTCTCCAGCTGCTGCAAAACCACAACTCCCATTGTGCTCCTACAGTTGCAGTTCTTATATGGGAGTGTTCCCCATACTGTGGTTCTGCAACTCCCATCATACTCGGACAGCCTTCGGCCCAATGGGAGTGGCGGGTAAAGTTACATTAAAACCAAGCACATCATTGTTTTTCTTGTGAAATTCCCAATAAGTTTGATGTGTCACATGACCCTCTTCCTATTAAAAAAAACAAAAGTTGGATCCAAAATGGCCTACTTCAAAATGGCCGCCATGGTCACCACCCATCTTGAAAAGTTCCACCCCTCACATATACTAATGTGCCACAAACAGGAAGTTAATATCACCAACCATTCCCATTTTATTAAGGTGTATTCATATAAATGGCCCACTCTGTGCACAATTTACATAGGACAATGATCAGGGATGAATTATTGCATGAATGATTGTTCTTCATGCTGCAGTATTTCTGCAGGGGCCTTCTACAGAACTTGTTTACATAGCTGTGATGCCCCCACTTCAGTTAGTGGGGGGAATGGATCTCTGGAGCTCAAACTGCAGTAACCCTACCCTGGAACAGCGTGCTCTCATTCCTTCTATGCAGAGTCCTGTACTGACAAACTGCTCTAGTCACAGCAGCAGCTTAGTGTCCTGTGATCAGCAGTGTATCTGAGGTCGTCCATAGACAACACAATGGGGTTCCTGCCCCATATAGAGATGTCTCATGGCAGCTCAAAGCCCGAGTATCTGCTGTGAGATGTAGTTGGATATTATAGGATGTAGTTAGATTTCGTAGGTGGAAAAGCCGCAGTGCGATAAAATACCAGCAAAGCAATCCAGATTTTACGGAGTTAAATTTCTGTGTAAGGCTAAGTTTCCATTGCCAGTTTATTGCAGCATTTTTGCTTTTTTTCAGGTGTGTGTAAATGCCATTTATATTTTTTACCATGTGGCAGGTTTTTTTTACTGCCTTTAGTATACAACACTGAGGGTCAGATGCAGAGTGCCCAGCCCACCAAGTGTAAGGAGGTAAGTAGTGATGCATAATATCCCTACTGCCCTCTGCCAGTGGTACAGTATACCAATGATACCATGGTGCAGAGCGCATTTCAATTTCATCTTGAACATTACAGTCCAGGAAATACCCCCCCGGCATCCTTTCTCCCTGTGAATATGGCAAAGTCTAGTGTAAGGAGGTACCGTATTTTTCACCGTATAAGGCGCACTTTTTCTTCCCCAAAACTGGGGGGAAAAAGTCGGTGCGTCTTATACGGCGAATACACCCCTATCGCGGCGGTCCCTGCGGCCATCAATGGCCGGGACCCGCGGCTAATACAGGACATCACCGATCGCGGTGATGCCCTGTATTAACCCTTCAGACGCGGCGATCAAAGCTGACCGCCGCGTCTGAAGGGAAAGTGACACTAACCAGGCTGTTCAGTCGGGCTGTTAGGGACCGCCGCGATTTCACCCCGAACAGCCCAACTGAATAGCCGGGTTAGTGCTTACAGGACACCGGGAGGGAGCTTACCGGCGCTCTCCTTCCTCGTCATCACGTCGTCGCGTACGTGCGTCGGCGTGCGTAACGACGTGATGGCGGCGACGGAGAGCGAGGATACCCGTCCGGCAGCAGAGACGTTCCGGAGCGACGGGGACACGGCGACAGCAATGGAGCAACATCCAGGGCAGCGGTGACGGGTCCGGAGCGGCGGGGACATGTGAGTATTAAATCCTATGCAGTGGTCTTCAATCTGTGGACCTCCAGATGTTGCAAAACTACAACTCCCAGACTGCCCGGACAGCCAACGGCTGTCCGGGCATGCTGGGAGTTGTAGTTTTGCAACATCTGGAGGTCCGCAGGTTGAAGACCACTATTGGGTTCAAAATCTTTATTTTTTTAGATTTTGCACCTATAAATTGGGTCCGTCTTATACGCCGGTGCGTCCTATAGGGCAAAAAATACGGTAAGTAGTAATGCATAACATCCCTACTTCCCTCTGCCAGTGGTACAGTATACCAATGATACCATGGTGCAGAGTGCAGTGCTGTATTCAGTATCAAAGCCTGGACTCCCATCAGTATACTGACAGGAGTCCCTGCTCTGCGTGGGGCTGCTCTGTGTGGGACTTGGTATGGGATCTCAAACAGTTTTGTTTTTTTAAATAAAAAAACGTGTGGGGTTCCCCCTATTTCCATTATCGGACAGATACAAAACAAGCAGCACCAGCCTGACATTACTATGGTGGGCAAGGTACATCTTTTATTTTTAACACTCCCCAGCCTTATAAGCACCAGCCTGCTGCCGCCCAGGCTCAGGAGCGCTTTTTTTGTAATGCTCCAGACTTGACGGTACCTGAAACTTCACGGTACTCCTCTGGCACTATGTACTACCATAGGTCTTGTCACCTGGTGTTTTTCCAGCAAAGATGCCAAGAAATGCCAATATGAAACTAACCTGGCATTTTTCTTGCAGTTTTTTTCCCCTGGGATTTCAATAGGAGATAAAACATCAAGATTATTAAAAAAAAAAAAAAAAGTCTCAGCATACTGCGATTTTGGAGAACTGCCACTAAGGCTAAGTTTCCACTTTTTTTTTCTGGCCATAAAAAAACGCAAGAAAAAAAGCCACGGCATTGTCCTGCGTTTGGTGTTTTTTTTCTTGCATTTTTTCTGGCTATTTCCCTTTGAGTGGAAATTGCATTTTTCGCCGTTTGGCTTTTTTTTCAAAATTTGTTGGGTACCAAAAAAAAAAAAAAAAAAAAAGAATGCAGTAGGGATGCAACAAATTGTATGTAACGAAATTGATATTCATTTTTAAACAGGGACCAATTTATCTTGGTGGGCAGGGACCTAAAAATGTAGCCAACAATAATAAAAATGTAGAAAGGGGCCATTTAATTGTAAAAATAATATATATTTTTATAATTAATTTAGTTAAACTTTTTATTAGTAATGTATTTTAATAATGTGTTTAATAAAGTGTATGTGTGTTTTGAACTTTTTTTTTATTTTTTTTATTTTTTACTGTTCCATGTTGGGAGTAATAGTACCTGTACTAATAGACAGATCGCACCAGGTGTCACTTCTGACACCCGTTGCGATCCTCCTATGTAATCTATAGAAGCGGTCGGCATGGGCGCTCTTCTCTGGTCCCCTGCACTGTATTCTCTGTCACATCACATATTCATATTTCCTGCTGAGAGCTGTGATTGGCCAGATGGCTTTAGCCTATCACAACTCTCAGCGGCATATACAAACCTGTGATGTGAAGATAACTTCACATCACAGAAGCATACAGTGCAGGGGACCAGAGAAGTGTGGCCGTCCGGCCGCTTCTATAGCTTGTATAGGACGATGACGGAGGGTGTCAAGAGTGACACTCGTGCGATCTGTCTATTAATGCAGGTACTACAGCTTCCAGCATGGAGCAGAGTGTGCTCCATGTTGGGAGCAGTAGTACCTGCAGTTATGGACAGATCACAGCAGGTGTCACTCCTGACACCCGCTGTGATCATCCTGTATAAGCTATAGAAGCGGCTGGCAGCACTTCTCTGGTCCCCTGAACTGTATGCTTCTGTGATGTGAAATTATCTTCACATCACAGATTCGTATATATATGCCGCTGAGCCAATCACAGCTCTCAGCTGGAAATATGAATCTGTGATGTGAAGAGAACTTCAAATCACAGAGAATACAGTGCAGAGGATCGGAGAAGCGGCCGTGCCGCCGTCTTCTATAGATTATATAGGAGAATCGCAATGGGTGGCAGAAGTGACACCTGGCGTGATCTGTCAATTAGTACAGGTACTACTACCAGGATGGAACAGTCTGTTCCATGCTGGGAGTAGTAGTACTACCTAAAATTTTTTTAAAGTAAACAAAAAAAGTGAAAAACACCAAAACACTTTATTAAAAACATTATTAAAATACATTACTAATAAAAAGTTTAAAAATTAATTCTAAAAATATATTATTTTTACATTTAAATGGCCCCTTTCTACATTTTTAATATTGCCGGCTACATTTTTAGGTCCCTGCCAGCCCACATAAATTGATTCCTGTTTAAAAATTAATAAAAAATGTGTTATAAAAAATATAAATTTTGTCAAATACAATTTTTTCCATCCCTACTGTATCTTTTTTTTGTTTTGTTTTTTATGGTACCCGATGAAACTTTATTATAAAAAAAAAAGGTATCTTCATCCCTTTTTCGGATCGCTAAAGTTAATTCCCACATGAGTTTTTTTTGGCGATTTTTCACTTCCATAAACTTCTATGGGAGAAAAATGCCACGATTTTAGTGAAAAAAATGCTCAACATGCTGAGATTTTGAAGAACTGGCAAGGACCTTAAAAACACCCAAGAGCAGGTAAAAACGGTGGAGAAAAACGTGGTGGTTCATAATTTCCTAATGACGCCCTATTGCCTTTTTTGGGGCATTTTTGCAGGTTTGGCATTGTTTTTAGAAGCAGCCATGTTTTTCTATTCCTTAGAACAAATGTATTGTGGCTGGAGTTTAATAGGAGGACCATGGTGATGTATACCCCTACCCAAGCAACAAATTACCAAACATGTTACCGCTCCTCCCTGACCCTTTGTGTGCGCAGCTCTTATTTTTTAGCTTGCAAAAATGTATTAAATATTAATCGAACTAGCTGAGTACCCGGCGTTGCCCGGGTTTTCCTTCCTAATCCTTGTTGGGGAGGAAAATAAACAAAGGAGGAAGCTTTTGACTTCATATCCCGTCCTCATATATTGTTGTCATATCCCAACCCCATATCCCGAGCTCCTATCCCCTCCTCCTATGTCGACCTCCTGTCCCGACCTCCTATACCGTCCTCCTATCCCAGCCTCCTATCCCGATCTCCTACCCCGTCCTCCTATCCCGACCTCCTATCCTGACCTCCTATCTCGACCTCCTATCCCGTCCTCCTATCCCGTCCTCCTATTTCAACCTCCTATCCCGTCCTCCTATCTCGACCTCCTATCCCGACCTCCTATCCCATCCTCCAATCTCGACCTCCTATCCCAACCTCCTATCCTGACCTCCTATCCCGACCTCCTATCCCGACCTCCTATCCCGTCCTCCTTTCTCGACCTCCTATCTCAACCTCCTATCCCGTCATCCTATCCCGACCTCCTATCCCGTCCTCCTATCCCGACCTCCTATCCCGTCCTCCTTTCCCGTCCTCATATCTCGACCTCCTATCCCATCCTCCTATCTCGACCTCCTATCGAGACCTCCTATCCCGTCCTCCTATCCCAACCTCCTTTCCCGTCCTCATATCTCGACCTCCTATCCCAACCTCCTATCCCGACCTTCTATCAAGACCTCCTATCCCGACCTCCTATCCCGTCTTCCTATCCCGACCTCCTATCCCATCCTCCTATCCCGTCCTCCTATCCCATCCTCCTATCCCCGACCTCCTACCCAACCTCCTATCCCAACCTCCCATCCCGACCTCCTATCTCGACCTCCTATCCCAACCTCCCATCCAGTCCTCATATCCTGACCCGTAATATGTGTACCAAGCATTGAGATAGCTACAGCCGTACGGAAATTATATGGGAAAATACATTTCCCATTGATTTGCATGGAACTTTAAACAAGAACCCCGACCCTCACAAATGGGGGTAGTTAAGGGTTAAATTAACTATTCTATATTTTAAGTGGACATATAAGTAACATGTGACCAAGTATTATCGAAATATCTCCAGCCGTTTGGAAGTTATGCAGTAACGTATATTTCCCATTGACTTGCAAGGGACTTTAAACATAAGCCCCGCCCCTGGCAAATGGGGGTGAGTAAGGGTTAAATCACCTATCCTATGTTTGTTGTTGACATATAAGTAACATGTGTGCCAAGTTTCATATTAATATCTTTAGCCATTTGAAAATTTTTGTGGAACATACATACATACACACACATACACATACATACATATATACATACATACACACACACATATATACATACATACATACATACACACATACACACATATATACATACACACACACACACACACGTTGAGTTTTATATATAGATTCTGTACCCATCCCAGGGTTTGTCTGATAAAGCAAGCGTAAGGCTGAGGATAAACTGCTGGAGGAGCAGGATTTGGTGCATAGGTTAGGGTTCTTAGAAAGATACAACAAGATTCAAAGTATCCAGACGAGAAAATGTTGACTTGTGGTGTTTCGGTTCTCCTTCTGTTATGTCCGTGGATACACACCTCTGAAAACTGGAAATGAAAACTGCACATTAAAGTGAGTGGTCACCAGCTCTCAGAGATCTGCACTGACTTGAAATGGCTCCTAAGCACAGATCCAGCAGGCAGACATGATAAATTTAATTTTTTTTAAAGGGTACTCCACTGGAAAACATATATATATACTTTTTTTTTTCATGAACTGGTGCCAGAAAGTTAAACAGATTTGTAAATTACTTTGTTTAAAAATCTTACTCCTTCCAGTACTTATCAGTTGCTGTATACTACAGAGGAATTTCCTTTCTGTCTGACCACAGTGCTCTCTGCTGACACCTCTGTCTGTCTCAGGAACTGTCCAGAGTAGGAGCAAATCCCCATAGCAAACCTATCCTGCTCCAGACAGTTCCTAAAATGCACAGAGATGTCAGTAGAGAGCACTATGGTCAGACAGTAAAGAACGACTCAACTTCCTCCGGAGGATACATCAGCTGATAAATGCTGGAAGGATTAAGATTTTTAAATAGAAGTAATTTACAAATCTGTTTAACCTTCTGGCACCAGTTGATTTAAAAAAAAATGTTTTCCAGGGGAGTACCCCTTGAATGTAACAAAGGAAAATAGGAAACAAAAAGTCGTTTATCCAGAAGCAAATACACAGACCGGTCCATATGTCATAGAAAAACATAAAAGCAATAAACGGGGTAGAACTCTGTATGTCACTGTCTTTATGGTGTACAGCTTCACTCTATGCACAGTCATGTGTATTTGGCTACATTCTATATCTGTCTAGGCATTGCGCCATGGAGTCCTCCTACAAAATCCTCTTTCTCATCCTCTCGACTGCTCTCTTCCCTCCTCCAAACTCCTCTGCTCTGCTCCTCCAGACTCCTTGGTCCCTCCAGACTCCTCTGTTGGGGGCTTATCGACCACAAAACAAAATGATCAGGCATCTAAAATCCAACATGCCTGATCCTTCTTTCTCTCAAGGTCTGCTGGCAGGGAAGAGTCAGGAGGCCCCATATGTACGGTGTCCCAGTACCTTGGATTTCTTGTTTGGTCGTGGTGCTTTTCTTTGTACATTTTGTTCCTAGGTTTTGTACGTTGCAGCTGGCGTGAGAAGGTAAAACAATTGGAGTATACAAGGTGCCGAAGGCATTTCTTGCACGCTGTGGAGATGGCGGGGCATACTAAGACGCACCCAATTTATAGGTGCAAAATCTAAAAAAATTAAGATTTTGAACCCAATAGTGGTCTTCAACCTGCGGACCTCCAGATGTTGCAAAACCACAACTCCCAGCATGCCCGGACAGCTGTTGGCTGTCCGGGCATGCTGGGAGTTGTAGTTTTGCAACATTTGGAGGTCCGCAGATTGAAGACCACTGCATAGGAGGTAATACTCACGTGTCCCCGCCGCTCCAGACCCGTCACCGCTGCCCTGGATGTCGCTCCATCGCTGTCGCCTTGTCCCCGTCGCTCCGGAACGTCTCTGCTGCCGGCCGGGTATCCTCGCTCTCCGTCGCCTCCATCACGTTGTTACGCACGCCTACGCACGTACACAACGACGTGATGACGAGGAAGGAGAGCGCCGGCCATACAGGGGATCCCTGAACGGAGAAGACACCGAGGAGGCAGGTAAGGTCCCTCCCGGTGTCCTGTAAGCACTAACCCGGCTAGTCAGTCGGGCTGTTCGGGACCGCGGCGGTGAAATCGCGGCGGTCCCGAACAGCCCGACTGAACAGCCGGGTTAGTGTCACTTTCACTTCAGACGCGGCGGTCAGCTTTGATCGCCGCGTTTGAAGGGTTAATACAGGTCATCACCGCGATCGGTGATGTCCTGTTTTAGCCGCGGGTCCCGGCCGTTGATGGCCGCAGGGACCGCCGCGATAGGTGTGTATTCGCCGTATAAGACGCACCGACTTTTTCCCCCCAGTTTTGGGGAAGAAAAAGTGCGTCTTATACGGCGAAAAATACGGTAAGTGTCGTGTCACAGACTGCCACCAAAAAAGTGAGTAAAGTGAAGTGCACCTTATAACATGGTTAAAAAAAAAAAACCTCCCCCCTGCCCCACCCCGCCCCACTGAGATCCTCGTCCGGTAGTTTCAGTAACTTGGACTTTAGACCTACAGAAAACTTTAAATTGTTGCACACATATCTGCAGAGTACATTTCAATTATATGCTGCTAAGCTGTTATAAAAACAACTATTTTCCAAAAGTAAGATACAGTTCACAGTTGGCACTGCCACTCGGTGCAATGTTGGAGGCACCAGTATACTGCTATATAAATCACCCGCAGCTGCATTGAGTGAGTCCGGTCTCTTTCATTTGACGAATCTACATTTTACTGACTCCTCAGCCGTACTATATGAAGCTGTATTTAGAAGACTGAATTTTTTCTGGATTTGTAAAAGGAGATAAATAACGTTTACAAGTTGTTTCACATAATCCTAGTGTCAGAAGTTTCATTTCAGTGCTTTACATGCGTGAACAGCTTAATTTAGAAAAAAGGTTGTGGTTCACAGAGGATCATCGAGTCAGCATTAACCATCTACGAGACACAACCGTAAGGGATTACTACACCCAGCATAACCCTCATCATTGCTCTAGGGATCACCACATACACATACGATGGTCAGACAAACTGTTCAGTACAAGTATCAAAGTGGGCAGCACCACATCATATAGTTGGGTAATATATATTAGGCCCTGCTGAGGGGCTTAGCAAATGTAGTAACTCAGAAAGTTCCTGAATTCTTCCTTAACCCCTTCATGACCAGGGGTTTTCTGTTTTTGCACTTTTCTTTTTTCCTCCTTACCTTTAAAAAATCATAACTCTTTCAATTTTGCACTTAAAAATCCATATGATTGCTTATTTTTTTGCGCCTACTTTCTACTTTGTAATGACGTCAGTAATTTAACCCAAAAATCGACAGTGAAACGGAAAAAAAATCACTGTATGACAAAATTGAAGAAAAAACACAATTTTGTAACTTTTGGGGACTTCCGCTTCTTTTTCGGTAGAACTGACACCTTCTCTTTATTCTGTAGGTCCATACGGTTAAAATGATACCCTACTTATATAGGTTTGATTTTGTCGGACTTCTGGAAAAAATCATAACTACATGCACGAAAATCTATACGTTTAAAATAGTCATCTTCTGACCCCCTATAACTTTTTTATTTTTCCGCATATGGGGCAGTGTGAGGGCTCATTTTTTGCGCCGTGATCTGAAGTTTTTAGCAGTACCATTCTTTTTAATGATCGGACTTTTTGATTGCTTTTTATTCATTTTTTCATGATATAAAAAGTAACCAAAAATACGCTATTTTGGACTTTGGATTTTTTTGCGCGTACACCATTGACCGTGCGGTTTAATTAACTATGCATTTTTATCATTCGGACATTTCCGCACGTGGCGATACCACATATGTTTATTTTTATTTACACCGTTTTGTTTTTTTTATGGGAAAAGGGGGGTGATTCAAACTTTTATTAGGGAAGGGGTTAAATGATCTTTATTCACTTTTTTTTTGCAATGTTATAGCTCCCATAGGGGGCTATAACACTGCACACACTGATCTTTTACATTGTTCAATGGTTTCTCATAGGAAACCAGTGATCGATGATTCTGCCGCTTGAATGCTCATGCCTGGATCTCACTGCACTGAGCAGTCATTCGGCGATCGGACAGCATGGAGGCAGGTAGGGGCCCTCCTGCTGTCCTGTAAGCTGTTCGGGATGCCGCGATTTCACGGCGATCCCAAACAGTTCCCTGAGCTAACCGGCATTAGTTTACTTTCACTTTAGACGCGGCATTAAACTTTGAACGCCGCGTCTGAAGGGTTAATAGCGTGCGGCACAGCAATCAGTCACGGGTTATTAGTCACGGGTCCCGGCCATTGCTAGGTGCCGGGCCCGACCCGCTATGACGCGGGGCCACACGCGTTATAGAATGGGAGCTGACCCATGACGTACATGTATGTCATGGGTCGGGAAAAGGTTAAAGGGGTACTCCGGCCCTAAGACATCTTGTCGCCTGTCTATAGGATAGGGGATAAGATGTCTGATCGCGGGGGTCCCGCCGCTGGGGAGCCCCACTATCTTGTATGCAGCACCCACCTCCGGGAGCTGCATGCAGCGCTGCAGCCTCGGAGTCTGCCGGGTCACGACTTCGGGGCTGGAGTATTGTGATGCCATGACTCCGCCCCATGTGTCATCACGTCCCGCCCCCACAATGCAAGTCTATGGGAGGGGGCGTGACGGCTGTCACAGGGGGGGGCGGAGTTGTGATGTCATGATACTCCAGCCCCGTAGTCCTGACCAGGCAGACTCCAAGGCTGCAGCACTGCATGCAGCTCCCAGAGATGGGGGCTGCATGAGAGATAGCGGGGGTCTCCAGCGCCGCCAGGGACCCCCGCAATCTTGTATTCTCAACCTACCTGTTTGTGTTGCACGCCGTGGTCCCAGCTCACAAACAGCCGGGTGGCGACCACAGGGCCGGAGAATCGTGACGTCACGCCCCCTCCCATAGACTTGCATAGCGGGTGCCGGGGGTGACGTCACACGGATGCGGAGTCGTGACGTCACGTCACGATTCTCTGGCCCCATGGTCACCACCCAGCTGTTTGTGAGCTGGGACCGCGGCGTGCAGCTCAAACAGGTAGGTGGCGAATACAAGATTGCGGGGGTCCCCGGCAGCGGAACCCCCGCGGTCAGACATCTTATCCGCTATGCTTTGGATACGGGATAAGATGTCTCAGGGCCGGAATACCCCTTTAAACTGCCCCTTTGTTGTCTGGGCTTTGTGCTTAGAGTCATAGTATACCTGCATCCGGGAATGCTCCAGGAATGATACTGTATCATGGCAGATGATAACTTTTATTCGATGAAAAACAATGGCTCAAAATTCGGAAACGTTTGGAAAAAGTTATGCTCCTACGTAAAACTGAATTGTTCTAAGAAGTGGCATTTGACATTATGTGCAATGTATAATATATACAGTATAAGAACTCAGTCTTGTTTCTGACTCTATTGTGTATCTTACTGTCATAAGATACCTATGTTTTATTGAGAAAGAGGTTGTATCCTCGAAACGCGTCTAAAATCTGGCAATAAAAAAGAACTTATATCCATACTGGATTGCTGAACATTATTACAGCACGCGCCTACAGATCCCGGCTTTTTTTCCTGCTTCCACTTGATGATCCAGATCAGAAAGGGACACCCCTCTCTGATTCCCGGGAGGCAGCTCCGTAAAAACACTGACAAGTGCTTCATGGTGGTTGTGTCTGGCACACAACCCCACAACGTGAGCGGACACCTTTAGTGGAATATATCCACACTGACTATTATCTGATGTTATAAAACATACTACTCTTAGAGGAAGCTCTGCTCTCTCCTTTTTCTATATCGAACTGTCATAGAGGTTAGATACACCCCCTTTGTCCCTTTTCTCTGGTGTCACTTGTTTTCGTTTACACTTGTTATTGCGCACATTTTTTGTTGTTTTACACCATAGTTGCTCCTTTGCTCCCTGTGTTGCTCTAGTCTTGCATCATGTCCCTACCGCCTACTCATGGCATCAAGCTTCCACATGACATGCCTTAGCCTCGTCTATTGCTCAGGAAGGGGGAGGGGAGTGTGTAAAGATAACAGCGAAAGGCAACAAACCTAAAAAAAAACTCTCACATTTACAGATTTAGGGTCATACATAAAAGAAAAGGATGTTGGCCAGAAATCAGCAGATATTTTAGATAATATCCCAGATATTTTTTTACTATTGTCTCTACAGTGTAGACAGACCCCTATAGCTCGTGGGACTACTCTCCCAATCATCATCATCATCTCATCACCTTGTTTTCTATTGGTTGTAATGTCATGTTCACACTACATTTTTCTCAGGAAGAAATCTCTTCATCTGTCTCAGCTTGTGTTGGCCACGTTCCTGTTAACCCTGTACTATGAACTCTATGGAGATGTTAGTACAAATATGTGATAAGGCATGGTACAGGGGTATTGATTTGTGGGGGGCATTTACACATCTATACAACTGTGTATAAAGGTGTCTTCCGAATGCAAATTTCAGAGAGAAAAGAGGGTTGGGCATCATGGATTTTAATCCTTTTGTCCTTAAAAAAAGATAAGATGCCACCAGAGGAGACTGGAGAGGTGGGACAGAGGGGTCTGGAGGGAGAAGGACCGATGTGGCTGAATAGGGACAGAGGCACTTGAAGAAGGAGGACAAAGTCTGGAGGAGGGGGACAGAGGAGTCTGGAGGGAAGAGAACTGTTTAGAGGGGAGAAGAGGTGATTTATAGGGGACAGAGGAGTCTAAAGGACAGAGATAGAGTACAGTGATCCCTCAACTTACAATGGCCTCAACATACAATATTTTCAACATACAATGGTCTTTTCTGGACCATTGTAACTTGAAACCAGACTCATCATACAATGCTACGACAGTCCAGATCTGTGAAACGTGTCAATGGCTGGAAGAACTGACCAATCAGAATGGACATTCACTGGTAAAACCCCTGTATTACTGAAATGTATGCACTGAATTCCTGTTTGGTAGCGCCCCCTACAGTACAGGGTGGTACTACATGTTCTGTACTACTCTTTACCTGTGCCAGGTTTAGCTGCTCCTTTGGACACCAGGTGGGGGCAGCTCCATGTTACATTTTTTTTGGGACACTGTGGGACGCTGTGAATACTGTACAGGACCCTGAAGAAGCTCCTGTCCTCTACATAGACAGTGATTTACAGCTCCCAGAAGATATTTCTTACTTTTATATGTAAGGACTTACTTTATCTGTATTAGTTTTCTACAAATTTTTGTTTAATCCTCACTTTTTCCTATTTTTGGATGACATTTTGGTGGCTTCAGAGCCAAATACCAGGTTTCCATAGAATTATGGTCTCAACATACAATGGTTTCAACATACAATGGTCGTCATGGAACCAATTAATATTGTAACTTGAGGGACCACTGTAGTCTTGAGGAGACAACTGTTTGGAGGAGGAAAATAGGTGTCTGGAGGAGGGGACAGAGGGATCTGGGAGGTGGCCAGAGATGTCTAGAGGGGTCTAAATGAAGGGGATGGATAAGTCTAAAGTCTGGGAAAGGTCTGTTGGTAACAGAAGTGCATTAAGAGGGGATGGAGGTATCTTAAGAGGAACAGGAGTCTGGAGGAAGAACAGAGGTGTTTGGAAGAGGGGGGCAGTAAATGGGGACAGAGTCTGGAGGGATGGGACAGAAAAGTCTGGAGGGAAGCAGAGGGTCTGGAAATAACAGCGGTTTATAGAAGAGGAAAATGAGGTATCTGGAGGGGGACAGAGATGTCTCTAGGATGTAGAAATGTATGTAGGGGTCACGTATGAGTGTGAAGAAGGCAGAGTTGTCTTGGGTGAGAACAGAGGAGTCAGAGGAGTGTAAAGGGGACAAAAGTGTTAGGCGAAGAGACAGAGGAATCTGAAGGAGGGGACAGAGGAGTCTGGATGAGGGACAGAGAAGTCTAAGGGGGAGAGGGAGTCTGGAGGATAAAAGAGGATTCTTAAAGGGTCAGAGAAATTTAGAGGGGACAGATGTGTATGGAAAGGGGTAGAGGTGTCTGCGGTGATATAGGAGCCTAGAGGGGGGGGACAGGTGTGTCTGAAGGAGAGAAAAGAAGAGTCTGGAAGAAAGACAGAGAGGCCTAGAGGAGGGTCTAGATAGGGTATACAGAGTGATCTGGAAATAATGGAGGTGTAATAAAGGACAGATTGTATGGAGGGAAGGCAGAGGAGTTCTGGAGAAGCTGACAGAAGAGTCTGAAGAGGGGTGACAAAAGGGTATTCTGGAGATTGGAGAAGTCTGCTTGGGTCAGAGAGGGGATGGAGGTTTTGGAGGGTAGCAGATGTATCTGGAATGGCAAGATAGGAGCCCAAAGGAGAGGAGTCTGGAGACAGGCAGAGGAGTCTCAAGGGGTCAGAGGAGTTTAAAGGGGACAGAAATGTATGTAGGGAGTGGCAGGGGAGGTGTATGGCCATGAAAGTAATTTATAAGAGAACACCCTCTTTAATAGCACACCCCCTTTAAAACGGGTTCTAGCCTTTGGTAAAGCCTTTTTTTTAAAGGTGGATCCTTTAGCAATCATCCAATCACAGAGTCTCTGGCTGTTTAGACCACTGTAATATCTGCAAAGGAATCCAGCAATAAATGTTTGATTTCCCTGTAGAGCTACCCCAAATTACTACACAGTGTCCAAAGTGAGACATTACATTGTTACATAGTTAGAATGGTTGAAAAAACGACACATGTCCATGTCACTCTGTGGAGGACTCTTTTAAGTTTTTTTTTGTTTGTTTAGTTTTAATTAAACCAGACATCCCTGGACATAAAAATTGGATACTAGACATGGGTCCTGCACAATAATGTTTGCATTTTCTGTCCGATTCGAGAGAATATTTTAGTTTTTGTGAAGACTTTCAATGTCATTGTGACAGTGCAGTAACCATCAGACCAGCTGTAAATGAGGTGATGAACACGGGGTGGGCAGAGTGAGAAGATCTTCAGTATTTCCAGACCACAGAAGAGTCTATGGGGAATCACTAGTCAGGCAGAAGGGGAAGCTCTACAGAGAAAGTTCAGGGTAAGTTTTATTGATTTATTTTTGGTCGTATTTTTTCCTTATTAGAACTGGACGATGAGATTTCCCCCAAAGGATCCCAGGAAGACTCCAGATATGCAAAAAAATAGCATAATAGGCTATGTCTCATCCAAAGATCTCCATAAACTGTAAAAGAGATACTTTATGGGTTAGGGTAACCCTCTGTGGTGGCAGGGTGTGTGGTGCAGGGAAGATGTCATTAACCCCTTGTATTCGTGATGCCAGGGCATGGTTTAGCCTAACCAATCCCCCCCCCCCCGAAGGTATACCGCTGGATCCTGGGCTATAAATTGCCCCGGCTATATCTGGGGCAATAAAGACTCCGACACCAAGTTACGGATAACGGTATCTTTACTGAAGGTAGACAGTTGGTAAAGTCTATACAGTTCAGTCAGGGCCCAAGGAGGTGACCAGTGACGCAGAGACCTTAAGGGCTTGCTGGGACTTGTAGGAGGACTGGACAATTGCAGACCACGCTCACTTGACAGATGACAGGGACTGACTTGACTCATAAAGCTGTGACTTTAGCTTACTTGACTTGATGGTGGCTGCAGGACTGGACTTTGAGGTCTCCAACACTCTGGACACACACACTAGACAAGACTGCACTGGACCTCAGCTTAGCAGAAGAGCAGAGCTCAAAGAGAGAGAAGCTCCACCCAGGGCTTATATGGGGGAGACTAGCAGGGAGCCCATAGGTCACTCTTGGGATCACCTGGTCACTGGTACCTCCTGGGTCACAATCACATGACATATCACATGGTATAATTCTTAAAGCAACATTACATTTTATAACACTTTACATGGTAAAACATATTAACAATGGGGAAACAAGTGCAGGGGGCGTTGGGGACACTGAAGGAGGCTGCCTGACAGGACAGCAGGAGCACGGGTTAACACCTCCCGTACTGGGCCACCACACCCCTCTCTCTCCTGTAGTGTTATATATTACTTAGAGTGCAGCTCCGTCTTTCAGCATCTGTGCTTCTGACTCTTCCTGACTCCTGTGCGGTCTCTTTTTTTCTAGGCCTACCCCTTGTGCTCAAGGAATCAACCTGCTTCCATTTCAGGGGTAGAATGTAGCTGTTGAATATTCTTGTCTGCTATATTAATTTTAAGAGGACCAATATCTCCGCCCTCAGGTGACCAAGTATATCCTCCATAGGAGTCGTCGAGTGTGTTGTCCATAACTGTTACTTAGTGTGCCCTTCAAGACAGTCACCAAGTGTGTCCACATGACGGTCACCAAGTTTATACATTATGAGGGTCACTAAGTGTGTTCTCCATGACGATCATCAAGTATATACTCAATAATAATTACTAAGGTGTTCTCCATAATTTTAAGTGTGTCCTCCATGATGGTCACCAAGTGTTTCCTCCATAAGCATCACTAAGTGTATCCTCTATGAGGGTCACCAAGTGTGTCCTCCATGAGCGTCACTAAGTGTGTCCTACATAATGATTACCAAGTGTGTCCCCCACAATGGTCACCAAATAAATCTTCTATGAGAATAACCAAATGTATCCTCCATGTCACAGTGTCCCATGTCTGTTTTTGCCAATAGAGTACGAAACACAATCTGACATCAGTGACTGAACATTTATTTATCAATCAGAAATGTCAGACATTCCAGAGCCTTCACCAATTCTTCATAGCCTAAAAAGAGGAAAAGAAAGGAATGCTGGGTAGTGTGACTTAAATAACTATTTTCTCCTCTCAAGTGAATTGTAGTAGAAAGCAATACAGATGCAGAAACGGGTCAGACCTGGGATTTGCTAGAAGCAGATGCAGCAGTTGTAATGTCCCTCCTGATACACAGACCCAAATGTACCTGGTCTCCCAAAATTATTTATTATAACATAATGGTATAATTTCCTCCGTGACTCTTATACAGAACATGGCTGGTGTGGTTGTATGACGCTGTTATACGGCTGTGAAACCTGTGTTGTATTGGCATGCAGTCAGTGCAGTGCACATTTTTTCCATTATGGGACTTAAAAACCATTGCCTATATAAAGAAACAAACGTATAAAAGAGCTGCAAGATCGGGGATGACATCAGTGTAACATCAGTGATTGGTGTCTTCAGGGATCACTGGTCATTTCCGACAAGGGGGGATTAGTTCTAAGAATACATTACTACAGGAGACTGCAATGTTAGATTAGGATCAGGGGTGTCTAATAGGAGGTATCTAAGCTTATGTAACTTTAGTGCCTGAATGGTAAAAACTAAAATAATGAATTGTTGGTTTCTGGGACTCCCATCTGCCAGAACAGGGGACCCCAGTCCCAAAACTGCAAGACAGGAGGTGTGAGGAGTCTGAATGGAGCGACAGTCAAGCAAGCTCCCCTAATGCACCATGGACTGGGGTCCTCCATTATGGCAATTGGTGGGAGTCCTAAAAATCATCCTCCTACTGATCTAATAATTGCATATTACCGGAATAACCATATAATGATAATTGCCACTGGGATTTACTGGTGTTCTATAAAGAAAACTTCTTTGTCGTATAATGAACATTTCTATACCATTTTTATAAACTTTGGGGGCCCATGTTCTCTTTTTCACCACCTCTGTACCCACTTGCCTCATTTACATATTAACAAAAAAGCTTATATCTTGGCACAGGAACAGACTATAGAGCAGGCCATTACTGGGTGCCATCCGATCCCACAACAGTAGCCATTGCTGCTCACTGATTTAAAGTGCTGGCTGCATGTTCAAGATCTACAGCCTGGGCCATGGCCACTTTGATTCACTGATGAGTGATGCCCCTAAAATTTACAGAGCCTGCCAGAGCACACTGGGGGATACAGGCCAGGTAATCGGCGGAGGAGGAGGGGGGGGATGAATGATTTGGCGCAGGAGGAATAAAGGGGGGAATAAAATGGCACAGGAGGAATAGAGGGGGGAATAAAATGGCACAGGCGGGATCAGAGGGGGGAATAAAATGGCACAGGGAAGATCATGGGTGGATGATGTGGCAAGGGGGTAATAAAGGAGGGGGGGGGGAAATTAAAGGTAAACTGTCAGCTTTCTCCCCCCGGCACTAACCAGCGGTACTGGCTGGTAGTGCGGGGGATGCTGATCAGCTTGATCCTTACCATGCCCGGATCAGCCGCGCCGTGCGGCCTTAATCTTCTATTTCCTGTATATGCAAATGAGGTGCTAACTGGCACTCTGACGTCAGTGCCGCCGGCCACAGCGCTGCCCAGCTCAGCTCATCATCAATATATTGATGAGCCAGGCGGCGCTGCAGCTCGTCACTGATGTCAGAGTGCCAGTTAGCACCTCATTTGAATATACAGAAAATAGAAGATTAAGGCCGAACGGCGCGGTGGATCCGGGCATGGTAAGGATCAAGCTGATCAGCATCCCCCGCACTACCAGCCAGTACCACTGGTTAGTCAGGGGGAGAAAGCTGACAGTTTTCCTTTAAAACAGCACACAAGGGATAAAGGGGGGGATGGCACAGGTGGAATAAGAAAGAATAAAATGGCACGGAGGGGGGGGGGGGGGATGATGTGGCATGGGGGGGGTGATAAAGGGGACAATTGAAATGCCACAGGGGGATAAAGGGGAGAAATATGGCACAGGGGGGATCAAAGTGGGGGGATGATGTAGCACAGGGGGGATCAGAGTGGGGGAATGATGTGGCACAGGGGGATCAGAGTGGGATGAAATGGAACAGGGGGTGATGGGGAGAAGAAATGGCACAGGGTGGATAAAGGGGGGGGGGGTAAATTGCACAGGAGGATAAGAGGGGAAAATAAAATGGGATAGAGAAGATCAGAGGGGGGAATAAAATAGCATGGGGGATAAGAGAAGGGGATAAAATTACACAGGGGGTGATAGAGGGGGGGGGGGGGGTATGAAATTGCACAGGGGGAATGATGTTGCACAGGGGGTGATAAAAAGGGGGTGCTGTATGCGCTTTTATAACCGGACCTAAAACCATGGTTGACCACAGTTTTAGGTCCGGGGGGAAAGCGCATACGGCGCAAAAATGAGCCAACTGGACCGAACGTTTCACTCCGGCCGGCTCATTGAAATTAATTACATACGGGAGCGCATAGAAAGGCATACGGGAGCGTGAGGTTTTAGCTCCCCCCTGCCGTATGCGCTCCCGTATGGGGGAAAACGTGAAGTGAACCCAGCCTAACTATGATGCCCAGTTGGCTCAGGAACCTTATTGCACACAAAGGGTGCGTCAGTGAAAACCGTGTCTGCTTCTACACAGCGTATTTCACGCTACTCGGCAGATTTCTCCGCTCAGCGTGACGTACCCTTAAAGAGAATCATGACTAGCTTTTTTTGCACCCAGTTGTCCTGCAGATAAGTCCACTGTAAATTTGTTATCCCAAGAATAAAATGTATCCCCTATCCACAAAAATAAGGTATACCTAGCTGATCTGTAGACATAGAGTAGCTACCGTATTTATCGGCGTATAACACGCACTTTTTAGGCAAAAATTTTTTAGCCTAAAGTCTATGTGCGTGTTATACGCCGATACACCCCCAGGAAAGGCAGGGGGAGAGAGGCCGTCACTACCCGCTTCTCTCCCCCTGCCTTTCCTGGGGTCTAGAGCCCTGCTGCCGGCCCTTCTCTCCCCCTGGCTATCGGCGCCGCTACCCGTTCTGTCCCCCTGACTATCGGTGCCGGCACCCCCATCCCCGGTGGCATAATTACCTGTTGCCGGGGTCGGGTCCGCGCTGCTGCAGGGCTCTGGCAGGCGTCCCCTGCGTCGTTGCTATGCGCTGCACGGCGCGGCGCATGACGTCAGTGCGCCGCGCATAGCAACGACGCAGGGGACGCACGCCGGAGGCCTGAAGCAGCGCGGACCTGACCCCAGCAACAGGTAATTATGCCACCGGGGATGGGGGAGGCAACGGGGCAGCGGCGCCGGCAATAGGTGCCGCTGCCCCTTCTCTCCCCCTGGCTGTCGGCGCCGCTTCTCTCCCCCTGGCAATGGGGCGCCGGCACCGATAGTCAGGGGGACAGAACTGGCACCGGCGCCGATAGCCAGGGGGAGAGAAGGGCCGGCAGCAGGGCTCTAGAACCCAGGAAAGGCAGGGGGAGAGAAGCGAGCAGCGACGGCCTCTCTCCCCCTGCCTTTCCTGGGGGTGTTTCGGGGTATACACGCGCACACACGCACCCTCATTTTACCATGGATATTTGGGTATAAAACTTTTTTTACCCAAATATCCTTGGTAAAATGAGGGTGCGTGTTATAGGCCGGTGCATGGTATACCCCGATAAATACAGTACAGTGGTCCCTCAACATATGATATTAATTGGTTCCAGGAGAACCATCATATGTTGAAACCATCATATGTCGAGTACATATGTCTATGTAAAAATGGTAATTGGTTCTGGGGCCTCGGAACCATTGTATGTTGAATACATATCTCTATGGGAAACTGCTAATTGGTTCTGGGATGACCATTGTATGTGGAGTGTATGGGGAGTGTTTAACAAACCAGGGTGCCTCCAGCTGTTGCACAACTACAACTTCCAGCATGCATGTACAGCCATTGACTGTCTGGGCATGCTGGGAGTTATAGTTTTGCAACAGCTGGAGGCACACTGATAGGGAAACATTGATGTATGGGGTGTATAGTGTGTATATGTATTGTATGTGATGTGTGACATTGCATACAGTACTGTGCAGTTCTTTAAATACCTTCAGGGGGGACAGAATGTCCTCCATTACCATCCTGCCAACTACAGCTCTATAGGAAAGGAAGGGGAGGGCAGCCAGCAGCTCATTGGATGCCTGCAGCAAGATGCTGCAGGCTATTGGCTATGGCTGCACTGGGGGGCGGGACTTACACGGAGCTCACAGTGGAAGCCTGCGTGAGTTAGCAGGACAGCATGTGAGTAACAGGAGGCAGAACGGGGCACATTATACAACTATCTGTCAGTTACTGAAGTTGTCAGTGCTGTCAGATAGCTGTTTGTATGATGGCCCCGACACACAGCAGCTTCATATGTCGATGCTGCCTTCAACATACGATGGGCTCTGAGAGGCCATCATATGTTGAAATGATCATATGTCAAGGCCATCATAAGTTGAGGGGTCACTGTATTTATTTTTTTCCTTGGAATAACCCATTTGAAATTCAATGAGAAATGAATGTTAATAATGATTATGTGTGTAGGGCAGTGTTTTCCAAACAGGGTGCCTCCAGCTGTAGCTAAACTTCAACTCCCCGTATGCCTGGACAGCCAAAGGCTGTCCAGGCATGCTGGGAGTTGTAGTTTTGCAACAGCTGGAGGCGCACGGTTTGGAAAACACTGCCTGGGAGTTGTAGTTTTGCAACATCTGGAGGCACATTGTTTGGAAACAACTGGTGTAGGGAATAAGTTCTATCATTTGTTCCAGAAGGAGGAACTCTAACTTTTCTTTGTCATTTACTGATTACACCCTGATATAACACACAGTGGGGTTGGGCTGCCATACCACACACAGTCCACAGACAAGAGAGGCACTGTTTTTGAAAGAAAGTAGCCTAGTTTTCCAAATCTCAAACAAACCCCCAATTCAGTGCTTCTTGAGACTCAATAACTAGCGTGCAACTACAAGTCCCAGCATGTGGACGTCAGGACATGCTGGCAAGCTATTATTGCCCTCGTAGTGATACTCTGCAGGGTACACAGCAGGTCCGGCCTCTGGTAGTCACACACGGACTCGTCTTGCGTAAAACCCTGAAGAGCTGAGTCATAACCCGTCAGAGCGCGCCTTTCCTGCTGCCTGTCGTCGTTCCCAGCGTTTTGGGATCGGGGTGCGATTACAGGCTGAGCCGAGTTACTGACACAGTTAATTGCAGTGACAGTAAATGTTTGGAGCGGCTTCTAGTCATGTGATGCACTTACAAGAAGCCCGGCCCTGGACGACGCTGGGAATTCCCCTGAAAAGGCCATGGCTGCTTCTTCCTGTTGTGCATCACAATGGCGCCGCTCATACGGCTCTGACTAGCTCTCTTCTCCGTGTGACTCATTGCTGCACTCTGCTTGTTCCCTCTATCCACCTGACGAGGGGTGACTTTGCAGGTCGCCTTCCCGGCATTGCAGGGGTTACATGAGCTTGTGGCAGCTGAGACTTGTGGTCGCCGTTGTTCCCCTTCTCCCTCCATCTGGCAGATCTGTGGTTGCGCAATGTTCTTTTATTTGGACGGATTTCTGTTATGACTGACAGGGGGACAGGAAGCAGCAATGTGACTGAGGCAGGTTAGATGTTGGCTCCGAGGAGTCTCTTGTCATGTGCAGAATGCTGCTGGGTCTTGTCAGGAGAAGGGGAAGGGGGTGTACTTGTCAGGAGAAGGGGGTGTACTTGTCAGGAGAAGGGGGTGTACTTGTCAGGAGAAGGGGTGTACTTGTCAGGAGAAGGGGTGTACTTGTCAGGAGAAGGGGTGTACTTGTCAGGAGAAGGGGGTGTACTTGTCAAGAGAAGGGGGTGTACTTGTCAGGAGAAGGGGATGTACTTGTCAGGAGAAGGGGGTGTACTTGTCAGGAGAAGGGGTGTACTTGTCAGGAGAAGGGGGTGTACTTGTCAGGAGAAGGGGGTGTACTTGTCAGGAGAAGGGGGTGTACTTGTCAGGAGAAGGGGATGTACTTGTCAGGAGAAGGGGATGTACTTGTCAGGAGAAGGGGATGTACTTGTCAGGAGAAGGGGGTGTACTTGTCAAGAGAAGGGGGTGTACTTGTCAGGAGAAGGGGGTGTACTTGTCAGGAGAAGGGGATGTACTTGTCAGGAGAAGGAGGTGTACTTGTCAGGAGAAGGAGGTGTACTTGTCAGGAGAAGGGGTGTACTTGTCAGGAGAAGGAGGTGTACTTGTCAGGAGAAGGGGTGTACTTGTCAGGAGAAGGGGTGTACTTGTCAGGAGAAGGGGATGTACTTGTCAGGAGAAGGGGGTGTACTTGTCAGGAGAAGGAGGTGTACTTGTCAGGAGAAGGAGGTGTACTTGTCAGGAGAAGGGGGTGTACTTGTCAGGAGAAGGGGGTGTACTTGTCAGGAGAAGGAGGTGTACTTGTCAGGAGAAGGGGTGTACTTGTCAGGAGAAGGGGGTGTACTTGTCAGGAGAAGGGGATGTACTTGTCAGGAGAAGGAGGTGTACTTGTCAGGAGAAGGAGGTGTACTTGTCAGGAGAAGGGGTGTACTTGTCAGGAGAAGGGGTGTACTTGTCAGGAGAAGGGGGTGTACTTGTCAGGAGAAGGGGTGTACTTGTCAGGAGAAGGGGTGTACTTGTCAGGAACAGGGGTGTACTTGTCAGGAGAAGGGGGTGTACTTGTCAGGAGAAGGGGGTGTACTTGTCAGGAGAAGGGGGTGTACTTGTCAGGAGAAGGGGGTGTACTTGTCAGGAGAAGGGGGTGTACTTGTCAGGAACAGGGGTGTACTTGTCAGGAGAAGGGGGTGTACTTGTCAGGAGAAGGGGGTGTACTTGTCAGGAACAGGGGTGTACTTGTCAGGAGAAGGGGTGTACTTGTCAGGAGAAGGGGGTGTACTTGTCAGGAGAAGGGGGTGTACTTGTCAGGAGAAGGGGGTGTACTTGTCAGGAGAAAGGGTGTACTTGTCAGGAGAAGGGGCTGTACTTGTCAGGAGAAGGGGTGTACTTGTCAGGAGAAGGGGGTGTACTTCATGTGCGGGTCTCTCCCCCTCACCATTCGCGAATAACTTCAGGATAGAGCTCTTCGACAGTTCCCTGTATACAGTGATCCCTCAACTTACAATGGCCTCAACATACAATAGTTTCAACATACAATGGACCATTGTAACTTGAAACCAGACTCACCATACAATGCTACAGACAGTCCAGATCTGTGAAATGTGTCACAACTTGAGGAACTGACCAATCAGAATTGGCATTTTACTGGTAAATCACCTGTATTACTGAAGTGCATGCACTGACTGATTGTCTGGTAGCGCCCCCTACAGTACAGGAAGGAACTACAAGTTCCGTACTACTCATTACCTGTGCCAGGGTTAGCTGCTCCTTTGGACACCAAGTAAGGGCGGCTCCCATTTGGGACACTGTGTGTACTGTATAGGACCCTGAAGAAGCCCCTGTCCTCTACATAGACCATTGTTTCCCAACCAGGGTGCCTTCAGCTGTTGCAAAACTACAACTCCCAGCATGCCCGGACAGCCAACGACTGTCCGGTGCATTGCCATAGAATGAGATTTGCCATAGAATGAGATGCTCCGCCTCCATCACATCCTATTGGCTCACACGTGTCACGTGACATATTTAACCGTCACGCATCGACGTGCACGGCAGTCTCAGTTTGGCTATCACAGGGAGGGGATCTCCTCTCCTTGTGATAGCTGAAGCTGCACGGAGCTCTCATGGCCTCTGTGGCCCGATTCAGCTGAAGTTGCATGGAGCTCACATGGGCTATGTGGCCCGATTCAATCAGGCCACAGAAGCTCATACATTTACTCAGCTCGTAAGGCTCATACATTTACTCTTTTATTACATTTACTGTTTTATAGATCTACAGCGCTATCGGGATCCCTATGCCCGATAGCGCTGTCATCAGTGTGCCTCCACGCGAGCGCAATAGATCCACAGCACTATCGGGATCCCTATGCCAGATAGCGCTGTCATCAGGTGGTGTTTTAAATTGTATATGGATCCAGCATGTCACCCAGTCAGAGGCTATATGCCCAGCAGAGGTGAGTTGGTATCTGAGTGTTAGGCTCAGAATGTGTATTAGGTTCCCATCCTAAATGAGGCCACCTCCCCGTGGTGGATGGGGGACACGTTTTTGATCAAAAGAGTGCGCTTAGAGGCTCAATTTTTTGACCAATGTGTGCTGCTGCAATCCTCTTTTTTGTAGACTTATTACCCCTGATGTCTTTGCTATGGCCTAAGGACTACACCCTGTTCCAAATACCTAAATAACTGATGTAAATAACAATCAGCATAATTCTCATGTTATCAACTATTAAAGGACATCTGTAGTGCAATGTAACTTATCCCCTCTCCGAAGGAGAGGGGATAAGTTATAGATCGCGGGGGGTCCGAGTACTGGGCAGTACTGTGCAGATTTGTTATACGCTGATAAGCCGCTGCAGTTCAATGATTTAAAGCGGGCGCTTTAAATCAATGAACTGCAGCGGCTTTGCAGGTGCAGAGACCTGCCGTCGCTTCCGGCTTCTCTGCCCCTGCCTGTCCTGGGGTCTAGAGCCCTGCTGCCGGCCCTTCTCTCCCCCTTGCTATCGGTGCCGCTGCCCATTCTCTCCCCCTGGCTATCGGTGCTGCTGCCCCTTCTCTCCCCCTGGCTATCGGCGCCGCTGCCCCATTGCCGGCGCCGCTTCTCTCCCCCTGGCTATCGATGCCGGCAATGGGGTGCCGGCACCGATAGTCAGGGGGAGAGAACGGGCAGCGGCGCAGATAGCCAGGGGGAGAGAAGCGGCAGCAGGGCTCTAGACCCCAGGAAAGGCAGGGGGAGAGAAGCGAGCAGCGACGGCCTCTCTCCCCCTGCCTTTCCTGGAGATGTATCGGGGTATACACGCGCACACACGCAACCTCATTTTACCAAGGATATTTGGGTAAAAAACTTTTTTTACCCAAATATCCTTGGTGAAATGAGGGTGCGTGTTATAGGCCGGTGCGTGGTATACCCCGATAAATATGGTATATACGTTTGATTTTGTCTTACTTCTGGGAAAAATCCTAACTACAAAAAAAATGTATATGTTTAAAAATGTCATCTTCTGACCCCTATAACTTTTTTTATTTTTCCACATATGAGGAAGTATGAGGGATCATTTTTTGTGCCATGATCTGAAGTTTTTATAGGTACTATTTTTGTTTTGATCAGACTTTTTCATTGCTTTTTATAAATTTTTTCATGTTATAAAAAGTGACCAAAAATACACTATTTTGGACTTTTGAATTTTTTTTATGTGTACGCCATTGACCATGCGGTTTAATAATATATTTTTATAGTTCGGACATTTATGCATGTGGCGATACCAGGGGGGCCATGTTAAGTTGAGGGGGGCCATGTTAAGTTTTTAACTTTGAGCTCCATTGTCCTACAATAGCGTTGAATGTAGGTGGTCTGCAGGCACCTCGTCTCCGCTTCAGTGTGCATTCAATTCATAGACCGGATGGTCTATTTATATATATATATATAGAATCAAACAAGTAGGACGATATGGTGCTCTATATTTTAAAACACCATTAAGTGCGAACCGAATACAATAAAGATTGCACTTTTAATCTCACTCTTTTGATATATGGGAAATAAAGGTTTTTTTTTGGGCTACCTTTTCCTGGTAGTCTATGAGTTAGTGGTCAAATTCCACCCTCCATATATTGGTCTCAACTTCATATGTTTGGCGATACCACATATGTTTACATTTATTTTTATTTACATAGTTTTTTTTTAAATGGGAAAAGGGGGGTGATTCAGACTTTTATTAGGGAAGGGGTTAAATCACATTTATTAACACTTTATTTTCAATTTTTTTTTCAATGTTATAGCCCCCATAGGGGTGATTTCCTACACTGATCACTGCTATGCTATGCAAATAGCATTAATCAGTGTTATCGCCGCTTGCTCCTGCCTGGATCTCAGGCACCGAGCAGTCATTAAGTGATCGAACAGCGAGGAGGCAGGTAGGGACCCTCCCCGTGTCCGTACAGCTGATCGGGACACCGCGGTTTCACCGCAGTGGTCCCGATCAGCCCAGCTGAGTTGCTGGGAAGGTTTCACTTCAGACACGGCAATCAACTTCGGTGATGTCCGGTATTAGCCGTGGGCAGGGCCGTATCATCATTGGTGCTCCGGACCCCGTGCCCGCAGGGGGCCCCCTTCCCGCAGGGGCCGCCGGGAGGTAGCGCACGCAGGGACGTCACTGACGTCCCGTGCGTGCGCCCATAGAAGAGCAGATTGGAGCAGTGAGGAGGACACGCGCATGGTAAGTCACCAGCGGCATGTCATATTCAGTGCTCCGACCACCACTCCACTCCGGTCCCGGGACCTACTGCTATGGCCCATAGGCCATAGCAGTAGATCATGATCCTGGACCGGAGGAGCGGTGGTCTGAACACTGGGGCAGTAAACATGCATACAGCCTCCAGCCATACACTGTGTTTGGCTGAAGGCTGTATGTCTGTGGGGGAACTGTACTGCACCTAACGTGGGGGAACTATACTGCACCTAATGGGGGAACTATACTGCACCTAATGTGGGGGAACTATACTGCACCTAATGGGGGGAACTATATTGCACTTATGTGGGGGAACTATACTGCACCTAATGTGGGGGAACTATACTGCACCTAATGTGGGGGAACTATACTGCAGCTAATGTGGGGAACTGTACTGCACCTAATGTGGGGGAACTGTACTGCATTTAATGTGGGGAACTTTACTGCACCTAATGTGGGGAACTGTACTGCACATAATGTGGGGGAACTATACAGCACCTAATGTGGGGAACTGTACTGTACCTAATGTTGGGAACTGTACTGCACCTAATGTTGGGAACTGTACTGCACCTAATGTTGGGAACTATACTGCACCTAATGTGGGGAACTATACTGCACCTAATGTGGGGAACTATACTGCACCTAATGTGGGGGAATTATACTGCACCTAATGTGGGGGAACTGTACTGCACCCCTAATGTGGGGGAACAGTACTGCACCCTTAATGTGGGGGAACTGTACTGCACATCTAATGTGGGGGAACTGTACTGCACACCTAATGTGGGGGAACTGTACTGGACACCTAATGTGGGGGAACTGTACTGCACACCTAATGGGGGGGGGACTGTACTGCCAACCTAATGTGCGGGGACTTGTACTGCACCTAATGTGAGGGAACTACAACCTAATGCGGGGGAACTATACTGCCAGCCAAATGTGGGGGAACTATACTGCACCTAATGTGGGGGAACTATATTGCACCTAATGTGGGGGAACTGCAGGGGGGGCCCATCATAATGAAGTGCTCGGTCTTCCAGGCAGCCTTAATCTGGCCGCTGGTCCCGCGTGACCCTGCGTTATATTTCGGGAGCTGGCGCAGGACGTAAATATACGTCCTGCGTCGTTAAGGGGTTAAGCTGAAAAAACTTACAATGCACTGTTCCAAATTATTACACACAGTAAGTTTATAGGTTGTAAAGAACTGAAAATTGTCATTTGTTGTGTTTGCAGCATATTTACTGAATTCAAAAGCTATTTCAATCAAACTTTTAACAACATTTAAACTTTTAAACATTTTAACAGTTCACGTTACATTTTAACATAGGACCCTTTATTTGATAGCAGCGTCACAAGTCTTGCATCCATTGAACTTGTGAGTTTTTGGACAGTTTCCTTTTGAATTTGTTTGCAAGATGTCAGAATAGCCTCCCAGAGCTGCTGTTTGGATGTAAACTGCTCCAAAGGTTCTCAATAGGATTGAGGTCAATGGAAGATTGAGGCCTAACCATAACTTTATCTCCATTTATTCCCATATCAGCCATTGATGCAGAGGTATTCTTTGCAGCATGAGATACATTGTCATGCATGAAGATGATTTTATTACGGAAAGCATAGTTCTTCCTTCTGTACCAGGGAAGAAAGTGGTCAGTCATACTCCTCACTCCGATGACCTTTGCAAGTACTCCTCATACTTTGCAAAGGTCATCTTTACACCTTCGGGGACCCTAAAGCTCTCTTCCCATGATTCCGGCCCAAAACATGACTCCACCACCGCCTAGCTGACGTTGCAGCCTTGTTGGAACAGGATGGCCGCACACCAACCATCCACTACTCCATCCATCTGGACCATCCAGGGTTGCACGGCATTCATCAGTAAACAGGACTGTTTTAAAATTAGTCTTCATGTATTTTTCTGCCCAATGCAGCAGTGATTACTTGTGAGCATTGGTTAATGGTGGCCGAATAGGAGGTTTATGCACAGTTGTAAGACTCTCTGGAAAACTCTACACCTTGATGTCCGTGGGATTCCAGAGGCACCAGCAGCTTCAAATATCTGTTTGCTGCTATGTAATGGTATTTTAGCAGCTGCTCTCTTGATCCAATACATTAAGGCTATGGCAGAAATCTTTTTCAATGTGCTTTTATCTGCACGAACCCATCTGTGCTCTGAAGAATCAGCCACAAATCTCTTATATATATATATCATCAGATTTTACCCTATATAATGCCTGGCAAACCATTATATAGGATAAAAACCTTTATCCTCACCAACCCCGGGGGACGCTCCTTCCCCCAGGGATGGTGAAGATATGAAGTTATAAACTAGTTCCTGCAGGCCCCGCAAGTAGTTCCCTGGGCGGGGAGCTCCTCTTACCAGGTCCCTTACTTCATCTGGCAGCGACGCCCCCACCGCTTAATTGACGGGCCGCATCATCGCTCTGCTCACTGAACAGACGGAGCAGAGCGATGATGCGGCCGTCAATCAAGTGGAGGGGGCGTTGCTGCCGGCCGAAGTAACGGGACTGTCACGATGCCGGCTGGCAGGTAGTGGATCCTCTGTGCCAGAGAGGGATTGGCGTGGACCGTGCTAGTGGATCGGTTCTAAGTCACTACTGGTTTTCACCAGAGCCCGCCGCAAAGCGGGATGGTCTTGCTGCGGCGGTAGTGACCAGGTCGTATCCACTAGCAACGGCTCAACCTCTCTGACTGCTGAAGATAGGCGCGGTACAAGGGAGTAGACAGAAGCAAGGTCGGACGTAGCAGAAGGTCGGGGCAGGCAGCAAGGATCGTAGTCAGGGGCAACGGCAGGAGGTCTGGAACACAGGCTAGGAACACACAAGGAACGCTTTCACTGGCACAATGGCAACAAGATCCGGCAAGGAAGTGCAGGGGAAGTGAGGATATATAGGGAAGTGCACAGGTGAAGACACTAATTGGAATCACTGCGCCAATCAGCGGCGCAGTGGCCCTTTAAATCGCAAAGACCCGGCGCGCGCGCGCCCTAGGGAGCGGGGCCGCGCGCGCCGGGACAGGACCGAGGGAGAGCGAGTCAGGTACGGGAGCCGGGGTGCGCATCGCGAGCGGGCGCTACCCGCATCGCGAATCGCATCCCGGCTGGAAGCGGAATCGCAGCGCCCCGGGTCAGTGGATCTGACCGGAGCGCTGCAGCGGGGAGAGTGAAGCGAGCGCTCCGGGGAGGAGCGGGGACCCGGAGCGCTCGGCGTAACAGTACCCCCCCCCTTGGGTCTCCCCCTCTTCTTAGAGCCTGAGAACCTGAGGAGCAGACTTTTGTCTAGGATGTTGTCCTCAGGTTCCCAGGATCTCTCTTCAGGACCACAACCCTCCCAGTCCACTAAAAAAAAAGTTTTCCCTCTGACCTTTTTGGAAGCTAAGATCTCTTTGACAGAGAAGATGTCCGAGGAGCCGGAAACAGGAGTGGGAGGAACAGATTTGGGAGAGAAACGGTTGAGGATGAGTGGTTTAAGAAGAGAGACGTGAAAGGCATTAGGGATACGAAGAGAAGGAGGAAGAAGAAGTTTGTAAGAGACAGGATTAATTTGACACAAAATTTTGAAAGGACCAAGATAGCGTGGTCCCAACTTGTAGCTAGGGACACGGAAGCGGACATATTTAGCGGAGAGCCATACCTTGTCCCCAGGGGAAAAAACGGGAGGAGCTCTTCTTTTCTTATCCGCGAACCTCTTCATGCGTGATGAAGCCTGTAAGAGAGAATTTTGGGTCTCTCTCCATATGATGGAAAGGTCACGAGATATTTCATCCACAGCGGGCAGACCAGAGGGCAAGGGGGTAGGGAGGGGGGGGGAGAGGGTGACGGCCGTACACCACGAAAAATGGGGATTTGGAGGAAGATTCAGAGACTCTGAAGTTATACGAGAATTCGGCCCATGGAAGGAGATCTGCCCAGTCATCCTGGCGGGAGGAAACAAAATGTCGCAAATAATCACCCAAGACCTGGTTAATTCTTTCTACTTGTCCATTGGACTGGGGGTGATATGCAGAAGAAAAATTTAATTTAATCTTGAGTTGTTTACAGAGAGCCCTCCAGAATTTAGACACGAATTGGACGCCTCTATCCGAGACGATCTGCGTAGGCAACCCGTGAAGACGAAAAATGTGTACAAAAAATTGTTTAGCCAACTGAGGCGCTGAAGGAAGACCAGGAAGAGGGATGAAATGTGCCATTTTGGAGAATCGATCAACGACCACCCAAATAACAGTGTTGCCACGGGAAGGGGGTAAATCAGTAATAAAATCCATACCAATCAGAGACCAAGGCTGTTCGGGGACAGGCAGGGGATGAAGAAAACCAGCGGGCTTCTGGCGAGGAGTCTTATCCCGGGCACAGATAGTGCAGGCTCGCACAAAGTCCACAACATCCGTCTCCAGAGTCGGCCACCAATAGAAGCGGGAGATGAGTTGCACAGATTTCTTGATGCCCACATGACCTGCGAGATGGGAGGAGTGACCCCATTTGAGGATTCCGAGGCGTTGGCGTGGAGAAACAAAGGTCTTTCCTGGAGGAGTTTGCCTGATGGAGGCAGGAGAAGTGGAGATCAGGCAGTCAGGTGGAATGATGTGTTGCGGAGAGAGTTCAACCTCTGAGGCATCCGAGGAACGAGAGAGAGCATCGGCCCTAATGTTCTTATCGGCAGGACGAAAGTGAATCTCAAAATTAAATCGGGCAAAGAACAGAGACCACCGGGCCTGGCGAGGATTCAGCCGTTGGGCAGACTGGAGATAGGAGAGGTTCTTGTGGTCGGTGTAAATAATAACTGGAAATCTTGATCCCTCCAGCAGATGCCTCCATTCCTCAAGTGCTAATTTAATGGCTAGAAGCTCTCGATCCCCGATGGAGTAGTTCCTCTCCGCCGGAGAGAAGGTCCTAGAAAAAAAACCACAAGTGACAGCATGCCCGGAAGAATTTTTTTGTAGAAGAACAGCTCCAGCTCCCACTGAGGAGGCATCAACCTCCAATAGGAAGGGTTTGGAAGGGTCAGGTCTGGAGAGCACGGGAGCCGAAGAAAAGGCAGACTTGAGTCGTTTAAAGGCGTCTTCCGCTTGAGGAGGCCAAGACTTGGGATCGGCATTTTTTTTGGTTAAAGCCACGATAGGAGCCACAACGGTAGAAAAATGTGGAATAAATTGCCTGTACTAATTGGCGAACCCCAAAAAGCGTTGGATAGCACGGAGTCCGGAGGGGCGTGGCCAATCTAAGACGGCAGAGAGTTTGTCTGGATCCATTTGTAGTCCCTGGCCAGAGACCAAATATCCTAGAAAAGGAAGAGATTGGCATTCAAACAGACATTTCTCAATTTTGGCATAGAGTTGATTGTCACGAAGTCTCTGAAGAACCATACGGACATGCTGGCGGTGTTCTTCTAGATTGGCAGAAAAAATTAGGATATCGTCCAGATATACAACAACACAGGAGTATAACAGATCACGAAAAATTTCATTAACAAAGTCTTGGAAGACAGCAGGGGCGTTGCACAGGCCAAAGGGCATGACCAGATACTCAAAGTGTCCATCCCTGGTGTTAAATGCCGTTTTCCACTCATCCCCCTCTCTGATGCGGATGAGGTTATAGGCGCCTCTTAAGTCCAATTTAGTAAAGATGTGGGCACCTTGGAGGCGATCAAAGAGTTCAGAGATGAGGGGTAGGGGATAGCGGTTCTTAACCGTGATTTTATTAAGACCGCGGTAGTCAATGCAAGGACGTAGGGAGCCATCTTTTTTGGACACAAAGAAAAATCCGGCTCCGGCAGGAGAGGAGGATTTACGGATAAAGCCCTTTTTTAAATTTTCCTGGACGTATTCCGACATGGCAAGAGTCTCTGGGGCAGAGAGAGGATAAATTCTGCCCCGGGGTGGAGTAGTGCCCGGGAGGAGGTCGATAGGACAATCATAAGGCCTGTGAGGAGGTAGAGTCTCAGCTTGTTTTTTGCAGAAAACATCCGCGAAGTCCATATAGGCCTTAGGGAGACCGGCTACTGGAGGAACCACAGAGTCACGGCAAGGGTTACTGGGAACCGGTTTTAGACAGTCCTTGGAACAAGAGGGCCCCCAACTCTTGATCTCCCCAGTGGACCAATCCAGGGTTGGGGAATGAAGTTGAAGCCAGGGAAGTCCAAGGAGAATTTCCGAGGTGCAATTGGGGAGGACCAAAAGTTCAATCCTCTCGTGATGAGATCCGATGCTCATAAGAAGGGGCTCCGTGCGGAAACGTATGGTACAGTCCAATCTTTCATTGTTTACACAATTGATGTAAAGGGGTCTGGCGAGACTGGTCACTGGGATGTTGAACCTGTTGACGAGGGAGGCCAAAATAAAATTTCCTGCAGATCCGGAGTCCAAGAAGGCCACAGTAGAGAAGGAGAAGGCAGAGGCAGACATCCGCACAGGCACAGTAAGACGTGGAGAAGCAGAGTAGACATCAAGGACTGTCTCACCTTTGTGCGGAGTCAGCGTACGTTTTTCCAGGCGGGGAGGACGGATAGGACAATCCCTCAGGAAGTGTTCGGTACTAGCACAGTACAGGCAGAGGTTCTCCATGCGGCGTCGTGTCCTCTCTTGAGGTGTCAGGCGAGACCGGTCGACCTGCATAGCCTCCACGGCGGGAGGCACAGGAACAGATTGCAGGGGACCAGAGGAGAGAGGAGCCGAGGAGAAGAAACGCCTCGTGCGAACAGAGTCCATATCTTGGCGGAGCTCCTGACGCCTTTCGGAAAAACGCATGTCAATGCGAGTGGCTAGGTGAATAAGTTCATGTAGATTAGCAGGAATTTCTCGTGCGGCCAGAACATCTTTAATGTTGCTGGATAGGCCTTTTTTAAAGGTCGCGCAGAGGGCCTCATTATTCCAGGATAATTCTGAAGCAAGAGTACGGAATTGTACGGCATACTCGCCAACGGAAGAATTACCCTGGACCAGGTTCAACAGGGCAGTCTCAGCAGAAGAGGCTCGGGCAGGTTCCTCAAAGACACTTCGGATTTCCGAGAAGAAGGAGTGTACAGAGGCAGTGACGGTGTCATTGCGGTCCCAGAGCGGTGTGGCCCAAGACAGGGCTTTTCCAGACAGAAGGCTGACTACGAAAGCCACCTTAGACCTTTCAGTGGGAAACAGGTCCGACATCATCTCCAGATGCAGGGAACATTGGGAAAGAAAGCCACGGCAAAACTTAGAGTCCCCATCAAATTTATCCGGCAAGGATAGGCGCAGACCAGGAGCGGCCACTCGCTGCGGAGGAGGTGCAGGAGCTGGCGGAGGAGATGACTGCTGAAGCTGTGGTAGTAACTGCTGTAGCATAACGGTCAGTTGAGACAGCTGTTGGCCTTGTTGCGCTATCTGTTGTGACTGCTGGGCGACCACCGTGGTAAGGTCAGCGACAACTGGCAGAGGAACTTCAGCGGGATCCATGGCCGGATCTACTGTCACGATGCCGGCTGGCAGGTAGTGGATCCTCTGTGCCAGAGAGGGATTGGCGTGGACCGTGCTAGTGGATCGGTTCTAAGTCACTACTGGTTTTCACCAGAGCCCGCCGCAAAGCGGGATGGTCTTGCTGCGGCGGTAGTGACCAGGTCGTATCCACTAGCAACGGCTCAACCTCTCTGACTGCTGAAGATAGGCGCGGTACAAGGGAGTAGACAGAAGCAAGGTCGGACGTAGCAGAAGGTCGGGGCAGGCAGCAAGGATCGTAGTCAGGGGCAACGGCAGGAGGTCTGGAACACAGGCTAGGAACACACAAGGAACGCTTTCACTGGCACAATGGCAACAAGATCCGGCAAGGAAGTGCAGGGGAAGTGAGGATATATAGGGAAGTGCACAGGTGAAGACACTAATTGGAATCACTGCGCCAATCAGCGGCGCAGTGGCCCTTTAAATCGCAAAGACCCGGCGCGCGCGCGCCCTAGGGAGCGGGGCCGCGCGCGCCGGGACAGGACCAAGGTAGAGCGAGTCAGGTACGGGAGCCGGGGTGCGCATCGCGAGCGGGCGCTACCCGCATCGCGAATCGCATCCCGGCTGGAAGCGGAATCGCAGCGCCCCGGGTCAGTGGATCTGACCGGAGCGCTGCAGCGGGGAGAGTGAAGCGAGCGCTCCGGGGAGGAGCGGGGACCCGGAGCGCTCGGCGTAACAGGGACCTGGTAAGAGGAGCACCCCGCCCGCTTTGTCAAGCGTTATATAGGGTAAAATCTGATGATTGTTCCCTTTAAAAGGGGCAGCTGGTGTCGGGATTGCTACGTTGTCAATAATGGTGCGATAGAAACTACTAGCTTGACTAGGAAACTGGAATCTCTCTTTTATGGTTTGGAAGGGTAGGATTAAGTGCTCAAAGGAGAAATCCCCTCCGGGTCATCACTGTCAAAAGGATTAAATAGAAGGGGAGTTAGCAGAGAAAAAGAAGATCTTAAGGGGTCGTTTGCAGTCGCCTTCGCCAAAATATGAAGGGTCAATTTCATGGAGCCAAGCAGATTCCTTGAGATAGAGGGAGAGGGCGAGTACCACAGAATCACTCTTTTCGGCAGCAGAGAGATCCTTTTATTCTCCATGTTGCTTGAAAATGGTGCTCTGCTTAATAATGTGGAACACCCACCTTCAGGGCCGCCATCAGTACAGGGCCCGGTGCCCAGGGGGGCCCGGGCTCCATGACCGACCATGCCCGGCCAGGTTAAGGGCCGCCGCCACTACTGAGGATCCGAGACGCTCATCCCAGATCCCCAGCAGACAGCGGTGCCTTCTCCTGTATGCACGATACATGCACATACAGAAGAAGGCGTCCCCTCTGTGTGAGCCGCATCCGCAGCTACACAGAGGAGACGTGACCACCGCCCCCACGCAGCACGCAGTACAGGCGCCGATGACGTCACTCATCTGGCGACTGTACTGTGGAGGGGAGAAGACACAGGCCCCTGCTGCTGAGGAGATCGCTGCGTGGGACCTCAGGTGAGAATCTTTTTTTATTTTTTTAACTATGCCTATACCTATGGGGAAGGAAAGAGAGGGGGGGGGGGTAACTGCCTATACCTATGGGGAGGAGAGGGGGGGTAACTGCCTATACCTATGGGGAAGAGAGGGGGGGTAACTGCCTATACCTATGGGGAAGAGAGGGGGGGTAACTGCCTATACCTATGGGGAAGAGAGGGGGGGGTAACTGCCTATACCTATGGGGAAGAGAGGGGGGGGGGGGTAACTGCCTATACCTATGGGTAAGAGGGGGGGGTAGCCACCTATATCTATGGGGAAGAGAGGGGGTGAATCTGCCTATAGGGAAAGGGGGGTAACTCTGCCTATAGGGAATGGGGGGGGGGGGTAACTGCCTATAGCGAAAGGGGGGGGGTAACTGCCTACATCTATGGGGAAGGGGGTGTAACTCTGCCTATACCTATAGGGAAAGGGGTTTAACTCTGCCTACAGGGAAAAGGGGGGGGGGGGGTAACTCTGCCTATACCTATAGGGAAAGGGGGTTAACTCTGCCTATAGGGAAAAGGGGGGGGGGGGTAACTCTGCCTATACCTATGGGGAAAGGGGGGGGAGTGACTCTGCCTATACCTATGGGGAAAGGGGGGGGTGATTGTGCCTATACCTATGGGGAAGGGGGGGGGTGACTCTGCCTATACCTATAGGGAAAGGGGGTAACTCTGCCCATAGGGAAAGGGGGGGGGGAACTGCCTATACTTATTGGGGGGGGGGCTACCTAACTTTATACCTGGATGCCTAACTACCGTACTTACCTACATACCAGGCTATCTATCTGTGTACCTGGCTTTCATATATGGCTGCCTAGCTAGCCCCCTACCTACCTAGCTTGTCACCTACTTACATATCCGGCTTCCTGATCTACCTACCTAGTTACCTATTTACCTGGCTACCTACCTACCTGCCCTTTTACTGTGCAGGACACCAAGGAGGGCATTATTACAGTTTGTGGGCCTATAGATGGAAACATTTTGTAGAGGAGGGGAGGGCACTGGAAAAATTTAAAGTCTGACATGTTTTTCCTGCAGATGTTAAGTGATCCACATGGCGGTCTTATCTGGACGGAGAAGAAAAGGAAAGAGTACGCCGCTGATCACAAAATACGTAATTGTGAGTCCCAAAATGTTACTGTAATCACTTATATGGTAGAGAAGAAGTGCAAATCAGCTCACCCCTAAGCCCACGACATGAGCACAGAGAATGGTGCGGACCACACCCGAACAATCAGAAGCACAAAGATGAAGGGCTCCAGCTCGATTAACAGATCAATATGCCATCTTTATTTCTGGACGCTACATGGATCACAGGTAAGACAGGATGTGACGCGTTTCAGCCAGGTGTATGAGTAAGGCCAGCACCTGGCCGAAACGCATCACATCCTGTCTTACCTGTGATCCATGTAGCGTCCAGAAATAAAGATGGCATATTGATCTGTTAATCGAGCTGGAGCCCTTCATCTTTGTGTCATTTATATGGCATACACATCCTGTGTACAGCTGATATCTACCGCCATATGGTCCTGTATATAATCACTTATATTGTATACAGATCCTTTATAGTATACTGGTCTGTGTATAGTGGTTTTATTCAGTACAATATGGCGGTATTATCCAGGTATTGTGTGGTGGTATATATTTACTCCTTGTATACCAGTATTATTGGTCGTGGAAATGTACCTATGTTTAAGTGTTTCTTACATATACAAATTTTTGTTTATTGTGTGTAGGATTTGGGTGGAATAGGGACGTAGCAGAAGATTGATGAGCTGCAGAGCCAAGCAGGGGCCCTTGCCTTTTTTTTGGTCCATGGGCCCCGAGTGTTGTCAGTCCGCCCCTGGCTATGACCCATAGGCCATAGCAGTGGTTCCTGACCCCAGACTAGAGAAGGAGTGATTGGACCACAGAAACTGGCCCTTACACAGACATACTGCCTGCAGCCGTATCCTATATATGGCTGGAGGCAGTATGTCTGTGGAGGGCCTACAGCAGTAAATGGAGGCACGGGGGGGGGGGGGGGGTCATTAAATATATTATGGGGGCACCAAGGGGGGGGGTCAATAAATATATAGGGGGCACAGAGGGGTGTACATATATACAGGGGCACAGAGAGGCACAAAGTGGGCACTATTAATGTGTGCAGCCATACACATGAGGAGTCTGTAAAGAAGTGGGCATTGTGCTGAAGAAAAGCGCCTAAAATGTTTGTCTGGTAGGTTCTTTGGAGACGAGTCTTCATGATGGCCTCTAATCAAAGAAGACGTAGCTTGTGAGTCAGTAAATGTAACTGTAATCCCTTATAATAGCTGCAGAGCCCTAGCTAGTATCTACCTCTGTATGATCAGTATGTGGCAATATTGTTGAATTTTTAGGGTAGTTTGGCCTGTAAAAGGATGTTATCATTGTTTATACATGTTTATACACCTCCATGTATAAGATTTGAACAGCAAGAAAAAAAAGTGGTTTCAAATGGCAGGAGGTGCTCATCCCCAAATGCAGTTGTGCATTTATGCTGGGGAGCAGATCCTGCGCTTGAGGTCCATTGCTAAGGGCGATCCCCAGCATAAAATGCATACAATGGGGGATGCCTGCAGCAGACAAGTGCCACAATGGCATAAATGCCCAGCATAAATGCACAACTGCATTTGGGGTTGAGCATTTCCTGCCATTTTAAACTATGTTTTTTCTTATTGTTCAAATCTTATACTTGGAGGTGTATAAACTCCAAATTTAATGCGCCTTAATCACTCTTATAGGCAGCATTTTGGTGCACCTGTGAGGCCGGCAACATATCAGCCTACTTGTGTGGGGCTCATAGCCTTCCTCCCTCCTCCCACTGTATGTGGGCTTAGCCACACTGGAGCTAACTGGGTGCAGGCTGTGAGCTAATGCCTGCAGATCTAAGGCCGCTGTAATTGCCCACTGGCCCCTGGTTTTGCCCATGCGGCACAGGTAGGTTTAGTGTTAGGTCCCGTGCCACTTAAGAAACTTTGGCGTTGGTGTGCGGGCTCAGGTATGTCTTTCATATAAGGATATACTGGCTAATGTCTAAATTTTAACATCATTTTGAGGGTTAGTCATATGTTACTGTCTACATCTACCACAGTAGTGCACCTACATTTTATGTATTAACATTGGTTAGGGCAAAAGACAGGTTCACATTGCTGTAAAAGTTTTCATCCCCTTCTGTTTGTCTAGTTTTTATTTAATTGTCCCAGAAAAAAATAAAGGTAAATTAAAGCCGATAAATCGCATAACATGGGTCAGATTTATTACTGTTATCCAACATATACAGAAGTAAGTGCCCCTTGTACTTAAAAGTCAATGTAAACAGCCCCCAAACACTTCCTGAAATATCAGATATGACAAATTCTCTCCTTTCTAAACCGCAGACACATTGGGAGGTTTTCTTTCATAAACTACGTGTTTGGAGTCCAGAGAATAACTAAGTGATCAGTATTCACTGTGGTACAGTACAATATTAAAGAACATATCAAAGGGTGCAAATACTTTGTATATGGTCCGGACCCTGTGTGTTATAGTATGGGTCATGTGAATTCTGAAATCATTACAAGGAAGCGTTTCGGTTACAAATGATGATTATTTTATAAATGGCCACCGCCCCTGGTGTCCTACATGAATATAGACTGGATGGGAATAGCTATGTAAGCTGCTGCTTTCATGCATTGTGGCTATTTACCTATCTTCATGATTTATCACATCGAGAAACCTCATGCTTCCTGCTCAGCATTGATTCTATCTCCAATACTGTCAGAAAGAGCGGAAAAAATCATCGTTATCATCACATATTTCACCCTTTGCTTCATCCCCCCTAAGCTCTGACCTCATAGCAGTGTCTTGCGTAAATCGCACAAGCATCTTAGCACATCACAGCTCTGCAGATAAGATCACTGACGTGATCACTGAAGACGATATTCACCTGAACATGTGGCAATGTCCCCAGCTATAAAAACTTCTTCCTATGTGTCAATTATATTTGTATCTCCTGGTAATAGAGGACTAGGTTCACTGGCACCTAATGGCCTTTTACTCAGGCCAACCACAGGCTGCAGGAAACAAGCTTCGAGTGCTTATTTAAAGGGGTATTCCATAATTTTTTTATTTGACTATGCTTCAGGGGCTGTAAAGTTAGTTACCTGTGTTTCATAGTGGTCTCGTAATTCTGTGATTTTCACCCCAATATTTATTTTTAATAGCATACAAAATTACTGTCTTCTAAAATTTTCCCAGGTTGCAGTGCGTTCGAGACATGACTTCCCTAGTCAGATGTACAAAGGGAGACTGTCCTGCTTCAATGGGTGTAGACACCCTGGTTAGAAAACACTGGTCTTTTAAATGGAATGCAGCTCATTTGTGTTTCAATGGGTGGGGTGGCTGATATTGATTGGAGGTAGAAAAGTGACCTCACACTTACAAACACTGAACTATGGGAACAAACTCCAACAGGAAATACCCAGTTCACAAAAAGATAGCTGCAGCTATCATAAGCATGTCCATTACTGTCTGGCAGGTACTGTCTGGCAGGTACGTACTAAAATCACCTTATGGTGGATAACTTCTTTAAAGAGCCTTAAAAGGCTCAATCCATCATGCAGCTCCTCTAATTCATCATCATTGGCTGCAGATCACCAGTTTACACAAGGGCATATGCAGCTGAGAACAATGGTTTTATTGGCCGCACAAAAGATCAGTTGACGAATGCCACATGTAACAAGAAAGTATGGGGCTCAACATACACTATCCTAATGGGTGCTGTCCTAGAGTTTAAAACAAACCATATACAATTGATACATTTATTTAAAAAAAAAAATATCCAAAAATATAACAAACTTTATTATGACCAAAGATACATAAATAAATATAAAAATAGCTCCTTTTAAAACAATTAAAAGTTTTTAGACTCTGAGCTCACTCCCCAATCAAAGGGGGAGGGTATAAACCCCTCCCAAGTGGCACTAGGCCAACAACAGAATAAATACAATAACCACTGGCCCTACAATGTAAAGTATGTACTATAAAAGCAACAATTTTGTATTTCCTAAAAGTACACAATAATGCTCCTTCTAGCTCATATAATGCATCAATCAATTAATAATCACTAAATTAAAAACAAAGGAAGGTATGTAAAAGAGAATAAAGGGCTAACCGACTGCCTTAATGAATGCTTCTGTTCAGTTTTTACAGATGAAAAAGAAGGAAAAGGACCTCCATTAATGAGGAAGACTAATGAATCGTATGATGCAGGTGTCTTTACAGAGGAAGAGGTTCTACGTTTGCTGTCTAAAGTGAAGACAAATAAGTCGCAGGGGCCTGATGGGATACACCCAAAAATATTAAAAGAGCTTAGTGATGAGCTAGCAAAATCATTAACAGATTTATTTAACCAATCACTGGTAACAAAAGTCGTCCCGGAAGATTGGAAATTAGCAAATGTCGTGCCCATTCACAAGAAAGGTAGTAGGGAGAAATGAAGCAACTATAGGCCAGTAAGTCTGACATCAATAGTGGGGAAATTAATGGAAACCCTACTAAAGGATAGGATTGTGGAACATCTAAAATCCCATGGATTGCAAGATGAAATACAACATGGGTTTACTTCAGAGAGATCATGTCAAACAAATCTTATTGATTTTTTTGATTGGGTGACTAAAATAATAGATGGCGGAGGGGCAGTAGACATTGCATTTCTAGGTTTTAGTAAGGCTTTTGACACTGTCACACATAGAAGACTTATCAATAAACTACAGTCATTGAGCTTGGACTCCCATATTGTTGAGTGGATTAGGCAGTGGCTGAGTGACAGACAACAGAGGGTTGTAGTCAATGGAGTATATTCAGAGAAAGGTCTTGTTACCAGTGGGGTACCTCAGGGATCTGTACTGGGACCAATTTTGTTTAATATCTTTATTAGTGATATTGCAAAAGGTCTCGATGGTAAGGTGTGTCTTTTTGCTGATGACACAAAGATATGTAACAGGGTTGATGTTCCTGGAGGGATACGCCAAATGGAAAAGGATTTAGGCAAACTAGAAGAATGGTCAGAACTCTGGCAACTGAAATGTGGATAAGTGCAAGATAATGCACCTGGGCGTAAAAACCCTCAGGCAGGATATAGACAATTTGACACAGTCCTGACCTCAGTATCTGAGGAGAGGGATTTAGGAGTAATTCCAGAAGACTTAAAGCTAAGAAGACAATGTAATAGAGCAGCAGGAAAAGCAAGCAGAATGCTTGGATGTATAGGGAGAGGTATAATCAGTAGAAAAGAGAGAAGTGCTCATGCTGCTGTACAGAACACTGGTTAGACCTCACTATCCAGAAGGATATACACTGCTCAAAAAAATTAAGAGAACACTAAGATAACACATCCTAGATCTGCATGAATGAACTAGTTATATGAAATACTTTCGTCTTTACATAGTTGAATGTGGTGACAACAAAATCACACAAAAATGATCAATGGAAATCAAATTTATCAACTCATGGAGGTCTGTATATGGAGTCACACTCAAAAACAAATTGGAAAACCACACTACAGGCTGATCCAACTTTCATGTAATTGTCACGATGCCGGCTGGCAGGTAGTGGATCCTCTGTGCCAGAGAGGGATTGGCGTGGACCGTGCTAGTGGATCGGTTCTAAGTCACTACTGGTTTTCACCAGAGCCCGCCGCAAAGTGGGATGGTCTTGCTGCGGCGGTAGTGACCAGGTCGTATCCACTAGCAACGGCTCAACCTCTCTGACTGCTGAAGATAGGCGCGGTACAAGGGAGTAGACAGAAGCAAGGTCGGACGTAGCAGAAGGTCGGGGCAGGCAGCAAGGATCGTAGTCGGGGGCAACGGCAGGAGGTCTGGAACACAGGCTAGGAACACACAAGGAAACGCTTTCACTGGCACAATGGCAACAAGATCCGGCGAGGGAGTGAAGGGGAAGTGAGGTATAAATAGGGAGTGCACAGGTGAACACACTAATTGGAACCACTGCGCCAATCAGCGGCGCAGTGGCCCTTTAAATCGCAGAGACCCGGCGCGCGCGCGCCCTAGGGAGCGGGGCCGCGCGCGCCGGGACAGGACAGACGTAGAGCGAGTCAGGTACGGGAGCCGGGATGCGCATCGCGAGCGGGCGCTACCCGCATCGCGAATCGCATCCCGGCTGGAGACGGTATCGCAGCGCACCGGGTCAGTGGAGCTGCCCGGAGCGCTGCGGTAGCGAGAGAGAAGCGAGCGCTCCGGGGAGGAGCGGGGACCCGTAGCGCTCGGCGTAACAGTACCCCCCCCTTGGGTCTCCCCCTCTTCTTAGAGCCTGAGAACCTGAGGAGCAGACTTTTGTCTAGGATGTTGTCCTCAGGTTCCCAGGATCTCTCTTCAGGTCCACAGCCCTCCCATTCCACCAAAAAGAACCTTTTTCCTCTGACCGTCTTGGAGGCCAGTATCTCTTTCACTGAGAAGACGTCAGAAGAACCGGAGACAGGAGTGGGAGAAACTAATTTGGGAGAGAAACGGTTGATGATGAGTGGTTTAAGAAGAGAGACATGAAAGGCATTAGGAATACGGAGAGAAGGAGGAAGAAGAAGTTTGTAAGAGACGGAATTAATTTGGCACAAGACTTTGAAAGGACCAAGATAGCGTGGACCCAGTTTGTAACTGGGGACACGAAAGCGGACATATTTAGCGGAGAGCCATACCTTGTCTCCGGGAGCAAAAATGGGGGGAGCTCTTCTTTTCTTATCGGCAAACTTTTTCATGCGAGATGAAGCCTGTAAAAGAGAATCTTGGGTCTCTTTCCATATGGTGGAAAGATCACGAGTCACTTCATCTACAGCGGGCAAACCAGAGGGCAAGGGAGTAGGGAGGGGGGGAAGAGGGTGACGGCCGTACACCACGAAAAATGGGGATTTGGAGGAAGATTCAGAGACTCTAAAGTTATACGAGAATTCGGCCCATGGTAGAAGATCTGCCCAATCATCCTGGCGGGAGGAAACAAAATGTCGTAAATAATCACCCAAGACCTGGTTAATTCTTTCTACTTGTCCATTGGATTGAGGATGATATGCAGAAGAAAAGTTTAATTTAATCTTGAGTTGTTTACAGAGAGCCCTCCAGAATTTTGACACGAATTGGACGCCTCTATCCGAGACTATCTGTGTGGGCAACCCGTGAAGACGAAAAATGTGTACAAAAAATTGTTTAGCCAACTGAGGCGCTGAAGGAAGACCAGGAAGAGGGATGAAATGTGCCATCTTGGAGAATCGATCAACGACCACCCAAACAACAGTGTTGCCACGGGATGGGGGTAGGTCTGTAATAAAATCCATACCAATCAGAGACCAAGGCTGTTCAGGGACAGGCAGAGGATGAAGAAAACCAGCGGGCTTCTGGCGAGGAGTCTTATCCCGGGCACAGACAGTGCAGGCTCGCACAAAGTCCACGACATCCGTCTCCAGAGTCGGCCACCAATAGAAGCGAGAGATGAGTTGCACAGATTTCTTGATGCCTGCATGACCTGCGAGATGGGAGGAGTGACCCCATTTGAGGATTCCGAGGCGTTGGCGTGGAGAGACGAAGGTCTTTCCTGGAGGAGTTTGCCTGATGGAGGCTGGAGAAGTGGAAATCAGGCAGTCAGGAGGAATGATGTGTTGCGGAGAGAGTTCAACTTCCGAGGCATCCGAGGAACGAGAGAGAGCATCGGCCCTAATGTTCTTATCGGCAGGCCGAAAGTGAATTTCAAAGTTAAATCGGGCAAAGAACAGAGACCACCTGGCCTGACGAGGATTCAGCCATTGGGCAGACTGGAGATAGGAGAGGTTCTTGTGATCGGTGTAAATAATAACTGGAAATCTTGATCCCTCCAGCAGATGCCTCCATTCCTCAAGTGCTAATTTAATGGCTAGAAGCTCTCGATCCCCGATGGAGTAGTTCCTCTCCGCCGGAGAGAAGGTCCTAGAAAAAAACCCACAAGTAACAGCATGCCCGGAAGAATTTTTTTGTAGAAGGACCGCTCCAGCTCCTACAGAGGAGGCATCAACCTCCAATAGGAAGGGTTTAGATGGGTCAGGTCTGGAGAGCACGGGAGCCGAAGAAAAGGCAGACTTGAGCCGTTTAAAGGCGTCTTCCGCTTGAGGAGGCCAAGACTTGGGATTGGCATTTTTTTTGGTTAAAGCCACGATAGGGGCCACAACGGTAGAAAAATGTGGAATAAATTGCCTGTAATAATTGGCGAACCCCAAAAAACGTTGGATAGCACGGAGTCCGGAGGGGCGTGGCCAATCTAAGACGGCAGAGAGTTTGTCTGGATCCATTTGTAGTCCCTGGCCAGAGACCAAGTATCCTAGGAAAGGAAGAGATTGGCATTCAAACAGACATTTCTCTATCTTGGCATAAAGTTGATTGTCACGAAGTCTCTGAAGAACCATACGGACATGCTGGCGGTGTTCTTCTAGATTGGCAGAAAAAATCAGGATATCGTCCAGATATACAACAACACAGGAGTATAAGAGATCACGAAAAATTTCATTAACAAAGTCTTGGAAGACGGCAGGGGCGTTGCACAGGCCAAAGGGCATGACCAGATACTCAAAGTGTCCATCTCTAGTGTTAAATGCCGTTTTCCATTCATCCCCCTCTCTGATGCGGATGAGATTATAAGCACCTCTTAAGTCCAGTTTGGTAAGATGTGGGCACCTTGGAGGCGATCAAAGAGTTCAGAGATGAGGGGTAGGGGGTAGCGGTTCTTTACCGTGATTTTATTAAGACCGCGGTAGTCAATGCAAGGACGTAGAGAGCCATCTTTTTTGGACACAAAGAAAAATCCGGCTCCGGCAGGAGAGGAGGATTTACGGATAAAGCCTTTTTTTAAATTTTCCTGGATGTACTCCGACATAGCAAGAGTCTCTGGGGCGGACAGAGGATAGATTCTGCCCCGGGGTGGAGTAGTGCCCGGGAGGAGGTCAATAGGACAATCATAAGGCCTGTGAGGAGGTAGAGTCTCAGCTTGTTTTTTGCAAAAAACATCCGCAAAGTCCATATAGGCCTTAGGGAGACCGGTTACAGGGGGAACCACAGAGTCACGGCAAGGGGTACTGGGAACCGGTTTTAGGCAGTCCTTGAAACAAGAGGGCCCCCAACTCTTGATCTCCCCAGAGGACCAATCCAGGGTTGGGGAATGGAGTTGAAGCCAGGGTAGTCCAAGGAGGATTTCGGAAGTGCAATTGGGGAGGACCAAAAATTCAATCTTCTCGTGATGAGGTCCGATGCACATTAGAAGGGGCTCCGTGCGGAAACGTATGGTACAGTCCAATCTTTCATTGTTTACACAATTGATGTAGAGGGGTCTGGCGAGACTGGTCACTGGGATGTTGAACCTGTTGACGAGAGAGGCCAAAATAAAATTTCCTGCAGATCCGGAATCCAAGAAGGCCATAGTAGAGAAGGAGAAGGCAGAGGCAGATATCCGCACAGACACAGTAAGACGTGGAGAAGCAGAGTAGACATAAAGGACTGTCTCACCTTTGTGCGGAGTCAGCGTACGTCTTTCCAGGCGGGGAGGACGGATAGGACAATCCTTCAGGAAATGTTCGGTACTGGCACAGTACAGGCAGAGATTCTCCATGCGGCGTCGTGTCCTCTCTAGAGGTGTCAGGCGAGACCGGTCGACCTGCATAGCCTCCACGGCGGGAGGCACAGGAACGGATTGCAGGGGACCAGAGGAGAGAGGAGCCGGGGAGAAAAAACGCCTTGTGCGAACAAAGTCCATATCCTGGCGGAGCTCCTGACGCCTTTCGGAAAAACGCATGTCAATGCGAGTGGCAAGATGGATGAGTTCATGTAGGTTAGCAGGGATTTCTCGTGCGGCCAGAACATCTTTAATGTTGCTGGATAGGCCTTTTTTAAAGGTCGCGCAGAGGGCCTCATTATTCCAGGATAATTCTGAAGCAAGAGTACGGAATTGTACGGCGTACTCGCCAACGGAAGAATTACCCTGGACCAGGTTCAACAGGGCAGTCTCAGCAGAAGAGGCTCGGGCAGGTTCCTCAAAGACACTTCGAATTTCCGAGAAGAAGGAGTGTATAGAGGCAGTGACGGGGTCATTGCGGTCCCAGAGCGGTGTGGCCCATGACAGAGCTTTTCCAGACAGAAGGCTGACTACGAAAGCCACTTTATACCTTTCAGTAGGGAACTGGTCCGACATCATCTCCAAGTGCAGGGAACATTGGGAAAGAAAGCCACGGCAGAATTTAGAGTCCCCATCAAATTTATCCGGCAAGGATAGTCGTAGACCAGAAGCGGCCACTCGCTGCGGAGGAGGTGCAGGAGCTGGCGGAGGAGATGATTGCTGAAGCTGTGGTAGTAGCTGCTGTAGCATCACGGTCAGTTGAGACAGCTGTTGGCCTTGTTGCGCTATCTGTTGTGACTGCTGGGCGACCACCGTGGTGAGGTCGGCGACAACTGGCAGAGGAACTTCAGCGGGATCCATGGCCGGATCTACTGTCACGATGCCGGCTGGCAGGTAGTGGATCCTCTGTGCCAGAGAGGGATTGGCGTGGACCGTGCTAGTGGATCGGTTCTAAGTCACTACTGGTTTTCACCAGAGCCCGCCGCAAAGCGGGATGGTCCTGCTGCGGCGGTAGTGACCAGGTCGTATCCACTAGCAACGGCTCAACCTCTCTGACTGCTGAAGATAGGCGCGGTACAAGGGAGTAGACAGAAGCAAGGTCGGACGTAGCAGAAGGTCGGGGCAGGCAGCAAGGATCGTAGTCGGGGGCAACGGCAGGAGGTCTGGAACACAGGCTAGGAACACACAAGGAAACGCTTTCACTGGCACAATGGCAACAAGATCCGGCGAGGGAGTGAAGGGGAAGTGAGGTATAAATAGGGAGTGCACAGGTGAACACACTAATTGGAACCACTGCGCCAATCAGCGGCGCAGTGGCCCTTTAAATCGCAGAGACCCGGCGCGCGCGCGCCCTAGGGAGCGGGGCCGCGCGCGCCGGGACAGGACAGACGGAGAGCGAGTCAGGTACGGGAGCCGGGATGCGCATCGCGAGCGGGCGCTACCCGCATCGCGAATCGCATCCCGGCTGGAGACGGTATCGCAGCGCACCGGGTCAGTGGAGCTGCCCGGAGCGCTGCGGTAGCGAGAGAGAAGCGAGCGCTCCGGGGAGGAGCGGGGACCCGGAGCGCTCGGCGTAACAGTAATGTCCTTAAAACAAGTCAAAATGACCTCCCTGCGACGCCTGGGCATGCTTCTGATGAGGTTCCGCCAACTCCTGGACAGTCTGTGGGGCAACGTGGCGATGGTGGATGGAGCGAGACATGATGTCCCAGGTGTGCTCAATCGGATTCACGTCTGGGGAACGGGCGGGCCAGTCCATAGCATCAATGCCTTCCTCTTGCAGGATCTGCTGACACACTCCAGCCACATTCTAGCATTGTCTTGCATTAGGAGGAACCCAGGGCCAACCGCACCAGCATATGGTCTCACAAGGGGTCTGAGGATCTCATCTTGGTACCTAATGGCAGTAGAGCCACCTCTGGCAACCAAATGGAGGGCTGTGCGGCCCCCCAAAGAAATGCCACCCCACACCATTACTGACCCACTGCCAAACCGGTGGAGGGCTGGAGGATGTTGCAGGCAGCAGAACGTTCTCCACGGCATCTCCAGACTCTGTCACGTCTGTCACATGTGCTCAGTGTGAACCTGCTTTCATCTATGAAGAGCACAGGGGGCCAGTGGCGAATTTGCCAATCTCGGTGTTCTCTGGCAAATGCCAAACATCCTGCATAGTGTTGGGCTGTAAGTGCAACCCCCACCCGTGGATGTGGGGCCCTCATACCACCCTCATGGAGTCTGTTTCTGACCGTTTGAGTGGACACATGCACATTTGTGGCCTGCTGAGGTCATTTTGCAGGGCTCTGGCAGTGCTCCTCCTTGCACAAAGGCGGAGGTAGTGGTCCTGCTGCTGGGTTGTTAAAGGACCTTAACATGTATAGCTTGGAAGAAAGAAGAGACAGAGGTGATATGATAGAAACTTTTAAATACATAAAGGGAATCAACACGGTTAAGGGAGGAGTGCATATTTAAAAGAAGAAAAACTTCCACTGGAGGACATCGCTTTAAATTAGAGGGCAAAGGTTTATGCAGTAATATCAGGAAGTATTACTTTACTGAGAGAGTAGTGGATGCATGGAATAGCCTTCCTGCAGAAGTGGTCGCTGCAAATACAGTGAAGGAGTTTAAGCATGCATGGGATAAGCATAAGGCTATCCTTCATATAAGATAGGCCCAGGGACTATTGATAGGATTCAGAATATTGGGCAGACTAGATGGGCCAAATGGTTCTTATCTGCCGACACATTCTATATTTTTATCACTAAATACATCCAGCCATACAGGATTATGAGCACTGACAACATGTGGACAAGATGACCAGATGGAGAAATTAAGATGGTACCAGTATAGTGGACTAATGCCCCATTACAAAACCCGACGCATTACATCCCCTTCTGGTGACTTCCTCAGTGGTGCTGATCAATGTTTCCCTGTTCGTCGGCTGTTGGCTGTCCTTTTTACATGGGCAGATTATCGGGAATGAACATTCCTTGAAATGTTTATTTAACTGATAATTGGCCAGTGAAGGACTTAAAGGGGTATTCCAGGAAAATACTTTTTTTTTCTTTTATATCAACTGGCTCCAGAAAGTTAAACAGATTTGCAAATTACTTCTATTAAAAAATCTTAATCCTTCCAATAATTATCAGCTGCTGAAGTTGAGTTGTTATTTTCTGTCTGGCAACAGTGCTTTCTGCTTACATCTCTGCTTGTCTTGGGAACTGCACAGAGTAGAATGGGTTTGCTATGGGGATTTGCTTCTACTCTGGACAGTTCCTGAGACAGGTGTCATCAGAGAGCACTTAGAAAAAAACAACTCAATTTCAGCAGCTCATAAGTACTGAAAGGATTAAGATTTTTTAATAGAAGTAATTTACAAATCTGTTTAACTTTCTGGAGCCAGTTGAGATATATATATATATATATAAGTTTTTTTTCCTGGATAACCTCTTTAACCCCTTGAGGACTCAGCCCATTTTGGCCTGAAGAATTTTTACGTTTTCATTTTTTCCTCCTCACCTTCTAAAAATCATAACTCTTTTATATTTTCATCCACAGACTAGTATGAGGGCTTGTTTTTTGCGCGACCAGTTGTCCTTTGTAATGACATAACTCATTATATCATTAAATGTATGGCGCAACCAAAAAACACTATTTTTGTGGGGAAATTAAAAAGAAAAACGCAATTTTGCTAATTTTGGAAGGTTTCGTTTTCACGCCGTACAATTTATGGTAAAAATGACGTGTTCTTTATTCTGAGGGTCAATACAATTAAAATGATACCCATTATTACATACTTTTCTATTATTGTTGTGCTTAAAAAAAATCACAAACTTTTTAACCAAATTAGTACGTTTATAATCCCTTTATTTTGATGACCTCTAACTTTTTTATTTTTCCGTATAAGCGGCGGTATGGGGGCAAATTTTTTGCGCCATGATCTGTACTTTTTTTGATACCACATTTGCATATAAAAAACTTTTAATACATTTTTATAATTTTTTTTAATAAAATGTATTAAAAAAGTAGCAATTTTAGACTTTTTTTTTCGTTCACGCCGTTCACCGTACGGGATCATTAACATTTTATTTTAATAGTTCGGACATTTACGCACGCGGCGATACCAAATATGTCTATTTAATGTATTTTTTACGCTTTTTGGGGGTAAAATAGGAAAAAACGGACGTTTTACTTTTTTATTGGGGGAGGGGATTTTTCCCTTTTTTTTTACTTTTACTTTTACATTTTTTAACATATTTTTTTTACACTTGAATAGTCCCCATAGGGGACTATTCATAGCAATACCATGATTGCTAATACTGATCTATTCTATGTATAAGACATAGAACAGATCAGTGTTATCGGCTATCTTCTGTTCTGGTCTGCTCGATCACAGACCAGAGCAGGAGACGCCGGGAGCCGGACGGAGGAAGGAGAGGGGACCTCCGTGTGGCCTTATGAATTATCGGATCCCCGCAGCAGCGCTGCGGGTGATCCGATCATTCATTCAAATCGCGCACTGCCGCAGATGCCGGGATCTGTATTGATCCCGGCACCTGAGGGGTTAATGGCGGACGCCCGCGAGATCGCGGGCGTCGGCCATTGCCGGCGGGTCCCTGGCTGCGATCAGCAGCCGGGATCAGCCGCGCATGACACGGGCATCGCTCCGATGCCCGCGGTTATGCACAGGACGTAAATGTACGTCCTGGTGCGTTAAGTACCACCACACCAGGACGTACATTTACGTCCTGCGTCCTTAAGGGGTTAAGACTCTATTGTTTGGTGCTCGTTAGTTCACTTTCACAACCTTTGGCTAGAGTCTAGGAGTTCCTTTCCTTGTCTTCACTGGGACCTGGAGGATCTCTCTTGCTTTGCTTGGTTTACTTCTAGGGGATCTCTTTCTTAGCTTGCACTGGGCAAGAGGGAGTACGCTTTGCTAGAAACAGAGAGATCTCTCTTATGGCCTGTGCTGGGGTAGTGGTGGAATATGCCTCAAACTAAACTAAACTTTTAATATATTGTTCCTTATGTAATTATAAGACACTTTGCTATTTACTTGCAGTTAAAACTCTCAACCTTTATATGCTTTTAATGTGATTGAAAAAAAAAACTGCCACTAGGGGGCTCTGTTCTGTTCCCCGCCTCAAGTCAAACAATTAGTTTGGTCTCCTCCCAGCCTGGCAGGAGACCAAACTCAGGAAGTGCATGTGGTGCAGAGTGAGGCACAGCTCTCGCAGGCTTCAGTGATGTCGTGCCTGCTGGGGAACGCCCACTTTCTAATGCTGGGAGCTCACACAATGTGATCAAGGGGAAAGGTATGATAGAGAGCTTTTTAAAGCTCTGAAATGTTTTTTTAAGGGCAAGAGAGGTGTTAGGAGTAGTCAGGGAATATAATCCGAGTTAGTTTAAAAAATATGGTTTGATGACAGGTACTCTTTAACTGCCATGTGGATATCCCTTCTTTTTATGATACATAGGCATCTGTTATTTTGGTGCCATGAAATACATTGCTACAATGCAGGACACATAATCATGGCATTTTTACCTTTTCTCCTGGTCCCCTGTGCCTGACATGGCCAGTAATAATCTATGACTCAATATTTTTCCCTGTGTCAGTAAATCTGGCTGATGTCCTTTACATGTCCACAGCTGAGGCTCCAGCACTGTACTAACTGGACAGCTCCCAAAATGTGGAGCCAAGAGTCCAGAGGCACATCAGGCGTCATGTGCTCAGTAACTAACAGAAGCTGCGCAACAATGCACCCACTGCTGCAACACATCACACTTAGTGCCACTCAGTGCAGAAGATAATGTGGGCCTGGACTTGAAGGCTCCGTCACTGCCGGTTCATGCTGTTCCAATGTTGGAGGCTCTGAAGAAGAAACAGATGAGTTTAGTTAAATGTTGGACAATAAAATCTACTCCAGGAGCACAATAAAAACTCCAAAGTGTCCATGTCATGTACGATGTGTAAAGCTGTTACCATTGTTGCTCAAAGGATGTAAGCAGCAGACAAGAGAGAGGGCCCATTTACTGTCCTTTTGAGTATAATGATCACTTCCAATGCTCCCTACAGGGTTTATCTATCTATCTAGATTGGAAAGAGGCTCTAGTACCCTATTGGGTGCCTCCAGCCTGCATACACAATAAGATACCAACCATGCTAATTTGCATAATGAATTATCAATGCTTGACATCACAGGAAGTGATATAAGAGATACAATGCGTATGCAAGGGAAATTTTCCTAAAACAAAAATCTTTAGGGGGAGATTTATCAAAACCTGCCCAGAGAAAAGTTGCTGAGTTGCCCATAGCAACCAATCAGATCGCCGCTTTAATTTTTCAGAGGCCTTTTCAAAAATGAAAGAAGCAATCTGATTCTTTAAAGGGGTACTCCACTGGCCACTGGCAGTGTGCTCGCTGTGGGGGTCGGCCACGCCCCTCATGACATCACAGGGGATGCATGGCAGACCCCCGCAGCGAGCACACGGCGTTCGGAACTAAATGTTCCAAACGCTGGCCAGTGGAGTATCCCTTTAAAGAATAAAATCACATAATTGTAAAGAACACTTATTTATTTAACAAAAACTAATGAATTAAAGGGGTTGTCCAGCGGGGAGGGACCTTTGGCCACTGCACAGTATATAAAGCCAGCATTCCTGCGGTGCCTGTCATAAATTGTGATGCCCAGGCCCGGAATGACGTAGGGTCTAGCATGTCATACTGTCCCTCAGCGAATCACTGGCCTCGTCAATGTAGCGCCAGGAACTGGAGCAGGAACACTGGAAGTGAGTATAGTTTTTTTTTTTTTTATACACTTTGCAATGGCCAAAGGTCCCTCCTCACTGGATAACCCCTATAAAGGGATTTCTAAATACAAAGGACAGAAAGCAGAGGATGCAAATCCCCTTATCTTAAAGGAACAGGAGGTTGATGAGTCAGGGGGCACTATTGGCATTCGCCACCCTGCCCCTGCACTGTCCAGAGCATAGGCAAATACCCATAGCAAACCTCTCCTGCTCTGGACAGTTCCTAACATGGACAAAAGTGGCAGCAGAGAGCACTGTGGTCAGACTGGAAAGAAAGACACAACTTTCTCTGTAATATACAGCAACTGTTAAGTACTAGAAGGTTTATGTTTCTTTTATTTAAATAGAAGTAATTTAGAAATATGTACAACTTTCTGGCATCAGCTGATAAACAAAAACACATTAACCCAGAATACCCCATTAATGACAGTAACATCTATAGTTTCATATTTACTGACTGTGTTTCAACCTACAGTACTGTGCAAAAGTTTTAGGCACTGAAGGGTTCAAAGGCCATTGCCCCCCCTCCCCCTCCCACAACTCTGGGTCATTTATCTAATTGACCTTCAAACTTCTGGTTAGATATATATTCCTAAAGCTGGGTAGTCTGTGTGCGCCTTGGCAGCCCATCGCAGGTACACCTAAAAGGGGGAAAAAAATAATACACTGGCTAGGTTAGGCCAAACATGATTATTTATTGGTAGTACATGCATGAGTATCCGACTTTACATAGCTAGTTCACGTAAAAGCAATTTGTGAGTACCGTGCAGACTTCCAGCCAACCAACTTTTTTTCCCTTCTAACATATCTGTTTTTATTAAACAAAAAAAATAACACTAAGTCAACATGATGCAATATAGAACAAGTTAGTATGGCAGATACAATGGAGATAACAGTTGTACAAGTGTCAAGTCAAAACATGTTGGCAAAGAACTTACCAATGGCATGTTTCGATGCTTTTAAAGCATCACATAATTAAAAAGGAATGGCCGGATATACTTTTCGGATTGAGGCCCAAAGTTATTGATAATATTCAAATATGAATACAGTCCCAAACAGATAACAGAGAAATGGAGCACTCACCAGGTCATTCAGGGTCATCAAGCTTCTTTCATTTCATGGAGCTTGGCAGCATACAAACATGGTCTGTATTCGTGCTCACAGCACTTCGTCAGGCCCCTCGGGGCCTGACGAAGTGCTGTGAGCGCGAATACGGACCGTCGCCCAACCCTCTCCCCCACCTATCTTGTTCCGTCTGCTCCCTTACATGTTTGTATGCTGCCAAGCTACATGAAATAAAAGAAGCTTGATGACCCTGAATGACCTGGTGAGTGCTCCATTTCTCTGTTATCTGTTTGGGACTGTGTTCGTATTCTAATAATGGGAGCACCGAAAAGGTCTAATACTGGAGAAGAGCATAGTGGATTACTGGAATACGGAGTAGCAGTGCTGGGCTTTTTTCTGTTTGGGACTGTGCAATATTCAAATATGGTTAAGAAAAGTGGCTGACATTATTGGAATTGTGGGAAAAGGCAATAGGGGATAATCTGTTTGCCTTTCGGTAGCTGAAGTATCTTATCTACCACTTGGATTGGGCACCAAAGGTTATGTGTAAGAAAATATGTGACGTTGAATTTACCCACAGTTTGCCACAATTTAGTGTGCGTTTATGTAGATTTGACAGTGTAATATGTTTTGATGTAAAATTTTGGAATGGTTACACCTTTTTGGAAACTCTCCTGGTCTAAGAAATCTGTAGAAAGCTTAAGTATATAGCTGATATAAGAACAGTACTACATACAAAACCAAATGGCTTGGTATCCAGCAATAGAACAGTTCAGGTGATTGGGAACCTAGTTTGAGTCTTAAGATCTTCCATATAAATAACACTGTAAACCTGCCAAGTATAAACAGATAATACAGTATGACATTATGACTTTATGTTTTCATAAAGGCTTGGTAACCCAGCATTAGGCTGGTGAACTGTGACTTCTGCTTCGGGTAATTCTTCGTGGAATATCTGAGGCTTCCAGTTGGGCTGCAGTGAGCGCAGTGGTGACACTGGTGGTCGCCGGTGTGACCACTGAGGTGGTGTGGGTTTCTGCGACCTGTAGCCTATTTTCAATGTCTTGCAGTGAAGTCGATAGACATCTTAACAAGGTGTTCATTTGAGTCAGAGAGGTATTGATGGATTCCACTACCTCACTCTCATGGATTGTGGATGAGGTGTGTGAGCATAACAACCGATATAGTTCGGCTTTCCTTGCTGTGGCTGGGAAAGGTATATGTCGACGATGTAACTCGGTGGTAAGTTTTGGAATCGTCCATGACCTTATAGTATGGGTACTACCATGCTCTGATCCTCTAGATAGCGATGGCGGGTTTGAAGCTGTACCCTCGTTTACTGAGACATGCGACATGACAATCCTATAATGACCAAGCCAAATAGTTAAAGCTGCAACTTGATCAGACAAATATGTTTTACTGAATTTGTTATTATAAATTATGGTACCTGTGTGACATTACAACGTGCTATATATATTTGTATGTACCACTGCTATAAGTTATACATCTTCTGTATATAGTGATATGGACCATGCTGGTATAACCTGGGTATATACTGTATATAATTATATATGTACAGCTGGTATAAGTTATATATCTCCTGTATATAGTGATATGGACCATGCTGGTATAACGCTGGGGACGCACGACGGAGGCCTGCAGCAGCGCGGACCCGACTCAGGTAATTATGCCACCGGGGATGGGGGGAGGCAACGGGGCAGCGGTGCCGGCAATGGGTGCCGCTGCCCCTTCTCTCCCCCTGGCTGTCGGCGGTGAAAACCAGGGGGTGAAAAGGGCCGACAGCAGCGCTCTAGACCCCAGGAAAGGCAGGGGGAGAGAAGCGGGCAGCGACGGCCTCTCTCCCCCTGCCTTTCCTGGGGGTGTATCGGGGTATACACGCGCACACACGCACCCTCATTTTACCATGGATATTTGGGTAAAAAACTTTTTTTACCCAAATATCCTTGGTAAAATGAGGGTGCGTGTTATAGGCCGGTGCGTGGTATACCCCGATAAATACGGTATATATATATATATATATATATATATATATATATACAGCTGATATAAGTTAAATATCTTATGTATATAGTAATATGGACCATGCTGGTATAACCAGGGTATATACTGTATATAATTATATATGTACAGCAGGTATAAGTTAAATATCTTCTGGATATAGTGATATGGATCATGCTGGTATAACCTGGGTATATACTGTATATAATTATATATGTACAGCTGGTATAAGTTAAATATCTTCTGTATATAGTGATATGGACCATGCTGGTATAACCAGGGTATATACTGTATATAATTATATATGTACAGCTGGTATAAGTTATATATCTCCTGTATATAGTGATATGGACCATGCTGGTATAACCAGGGTATATACTGTATATAATTATATATGTACAGCTGGTATAAGTTAAATATCTTCTGTATATAGTGATATGGACCATGCTGGTATAACCTGGGTATATACTGTATATAATTATATATGTACAGCTGGTATAAGTTATATATCTCCTGTATATAGTGATATGGATCATGCTGGTATAACCAGGGTATATACTGTATATAATTATATATGTACAGCTGGTACAAGTTATACATCTTCTGTATATAGTGATATGGACCATGCTGGTATAACCTGGGTATATACTGTATATAATTATATATGTACAGCTGGTATAAGTTATATATCTCCTGTACATAGTGATATGGACCATGCTGGTATAACTTGGGTATATACTGTATATAATTATATATGTACAGTTGGTATAAGTTATACATCTTCTGTATATAGTGATATGGACCATGCTGGTATAATCTGGGTATATACTGTATATCATTATATATGTACAGCTGGTATAAGTTATATATCTTCTGTATACAGTGATATGGACCATGCTGGTATAACCTGGGTATCTACTGTATATAATTATAGATGTACAGCTGGTATAAGTTATATATCTCCTGTATATAGTGATATGGACCATGCTGGTATAACCTGGGTATATACTGTATATAATGATATATGTACAGCTGGTATAAGTTATATATCTTCTGTATATAGTGATATGGACCATGCTGTTATAACCTGGGTATATACTGTATATAATTATATATGTACAGCTGGTATAAGTTATATATCTTGTATATAGTGATATGGACCATGCTGGTATAACCTGGGTATATACTGTATATAATTATAGATGTACAGCTGGTATAAGTTATATATCTTCTGTATATAGTGATATGGACCATGCTGGTATAACCTGGGTATATACTGTATATAATTATATATGTACAGCTGGTATAAGTTATACATCTTCTGGATATAGTGAAATGGATCATGCTGGTATAACCTGGGTATATACTGTATATAATTATATATGTACAGTTGGTATAAGTTATATATCTCCTGGATATAGTGATATGGATCATGCTGGTATAACCTGGGATTATGTGTTATGTACATATGTACCTCACTATCGCTTTATGTGTTACTCATGTGTGACTCAGTAGTTTCTGTTTCTGTCATTTTGGTTGCCCGTCATATGCTTTACTGTATTACACATTATCACATGTTTGGAGGCATTTATTGCTCCCCTGCTCCCTCGTTGCTTGTGATTATATATATATATATATATATATATATATATATTACACATACATTAGGATCTATAAGGCTTTGTTTTCATGTTGTGATGAAATGGTAACAAAGCAGTCTCCCCCCAAAGCTGTGAAGGCATAAATTGTATCCCCCATCACCTATCAGGTGCCATTATGGTGTTGTCTTATGAAGCTGAGGGATCTTTGGGCCACTTATGTCTGCTACCCCAAATTCCCCTTCTAGGTGCCACAAACAACATACCCAGGGCCCTGAGCTCTTCCCCGGGTTATATGGACACCTCACCAAACTTTCTGGGGGATTTCAAGCAACAGGGAGATTCTAAGAAGGTTATTGATACAAATCATACAGAGAGGGTGCTGCCAACCTGCAGTCCTTATACATTGTGTCACCCCCACATAATAAAACTACACGTGCTGAGCGATCGCAGCTGATCACACTGCTTGAATGCGTTCTCACCCAGCTTTTCACAGATCCTGAATGGCATGCACATTGACAATGTCATACCTACGTCTCCTCTCCTACTGTTCTGCCTGTGCCAATTTCCACTGCCAGACTGGCACCCTATTCATGAATCAGAAGTTTACTTCCTAGTGCGTTGTTATATACATAACAGATCTTATGGGTTTGGTACTATGGGCAGGCTGGGGGTGTAGCCCGACGATCCTGGCATCACCAGAAATACAAAACCTTACTGTGTATTTTAACCCGTTGTATACCATGATGCAGCAAATGATATTATTTAAGGTTTGGTGCATCATAGAAAGTAACAGATCAATAAACATCAATGTAAAGTTTCCTATATCTGTATGAAATGTAAGATATCACTCCATATAGTAGTGTTCCCCATTCTGTGGCTTTACAAAACTACAACTCCCATCACACACAGACAGCCAAAGTTCTTATATGATAGTGTTCCCACCATGTGGCTCTCCAGCTGTTGCAAAATGACAACTAAATTTCTTAATACAGCCTTTGGCTGTCTAGGCATGATGGGAGTTGTAGTTTGCAACAGCTGGAGAGCCGGAGGTTGAGGAACCCTGTTGTTTAGGATTTGTATGATGACATGAGGTCACTTGCTCATGATGTCACAGATTTTTTTTTCCGTGTACAGTTTACAGTTCGGCAGACACCGGCGAAAAGATCGTCCAGGGGATTATATAGAAGCCATGCTGGGAGGTCGCAAGACAAACCACACACACCACAACAACGCATGTCTAGAGAGAATAGAAATGCTGGGAAGCCATAAAGCCATTCATCCCAAAGGACGTTAAAGGGGTATTCCACTGGAAAAAAATTTTTTTTTAACTCAACTGGTGGCAGAAAGTTAAACAGATTTGTAAATCAGTACTTATCAGCTGCTGTACACTACAGAGAAAGTTATTTTCTTTTTGAATTTTCTTTCTGTCTGACCACAGCGCTCTCTGCTGACACCTCTGTCCATGTCAGGAACTGTCCAGAGCAGTATAGGTTTGCTATGGGGATTTGCTCCTGCTCTGAACAGTTCCTGACATGGACAGAGGTGTCAGCAGAGAGCACTGTGGACAAACAGAAAGGAAAATCAAAAAGAAAAGAACTTCCTCTGCAGTTGATAAGTACTGGAAGGATTAAGATTTTTTTTTAAATAGAAGTCATTTACAAATCTGTTTAACTTTCTGGCACTAGTTGATTAAAAAAAAAAACTGTTTTCCAGGGGAGTACCCCTTTAAATAAATACGGTGATACCCTTGTCCTGTCCTGTGATATTATTCATCATTGTCAAGCAGCATCTACAGATTTTAGTGCTCTTCACACAGCTGCAGGGATTGTTACATTGCGTCAGGAGGAAAACCATAGAAAAAACAAGTGGCACCGATACCTCACAAACGTAGACCCTCAGCAGGACAATATAGCAACTGGACAGGTAGCCAGGTAATCTCCAGCAGCGGCGGTGCTAGAACAAAGTGAACAGCAATCACCAGTATGTATACCAAAAGAATCAAAGGTGCTCTGCACTCACCGCTAGATGCTGGTTAAATGGCTTCCATCTCGGGCTGATACTCCGGCACGGCTCACAGGACTGCGTGGGGCGGTCAGAGGCGACTGCCCTGAGCAGTATAGTATAGTCTGGGAAAGCAGAGCTCTGTGCTGCTTTTGTGCTGTCCGGGCATGCTGGGAGATGTAGTTTTGCAACAGCTGGAGGCACACTGATTGGAAAACACCGTCACAGATGCAGGTTCCCAGCTCTATGCCAATCCCCAATTTTCCCCAGGGAAAACAGCGGGCACTCCCTGCTATTCTCCCCGGGAAATATCGTCTAAGGTGTAGCTGCTGCTCACCTGTCTTTCTTTAGTAATCCTGTAAATTTAGGGGGTTTCAGGTTTCTTGTCAAAAAAGCTTAAGGTAATGTTCTAAAACGCTCTGATAAACATTATGGGGGGAAAAGGTGCCTGTTCTTTCTAAATGGGTAAATAGGTTAGATCTAAGGGAATTTTGAAGTGTGAGATTGGCACAAAAATTTGAGTTTGGCCAAAAAGTTTGCGACCCCCCCCCCCCCCCACGATCTTCTATCCTTAGGAAAGGGCAGGCATAGGGAACTTTTGGCACTGCAGATGTTTTGGACTACATCTCCCATGATGCTCTTACAGCCAAAATGCTGCAAAAGCATCATGGGAAATGTAGTCCAAAACATCAGCAGTGACGAAGGTTACCTATGCCTGGCATAAGGGATACATTTTTCTATCCCGGAGTACCAATGCTAAATTCCCCACTGTTTAAGATCTCTCATACTCCAAACAGATCAGGGTTTGCTACATTTGTATATCACATAAATATTGAAAAATAGCTCTACTAAAAAGTAAAATTTAATGGGAATATATAAAATTAACAGTCCCCCAGCACCACTATAAGCAAACATAAATAGCAGTAAACAACAAAAAAGGCATACCTAGGCCTGCTGATCTATTAACAGAAATGAGATGTAAAGCCAAGTAAATATGGCCAGAAAAATTTACCCACGCAATGCTGCCTAAATACTATTATGAATTCCTGCTTATGAAACAAGCAAATAAACAATATCTGTCCCATATGCCCCAACACGTTTCCCCCCTCACAATAGTGGGATACATCAGGGGACCCTAATAGCAGGATATGACATCAAACATATGGCTGCATAATATGAAAGAAAGTACCAAACAATTCAGATTAGATATCCTGGTTCAGTTAAGGACCAGTCACTCCGATCCAGGATAGATGGAGAGTTTATACACTGCGGAAGAAAAAGGGATCCTTTGATATGAAGTATGGGGACGGGTATCATATAAATAATACAATGTGTGTGATAGTGAGATTAGGATAATGCGTTCGTTAAAGGGGTACTCCGGTGAAAACCTTTTTTCTTTTAAATCAACTGGTGGCAGAAAGTTAAACATATTTGTAAATTACTTCTATAAAAAAATCTTAATCCTTCCAGTACTTATTAGCTGCTGAATGCTACAGAGGAAATTCCTTTCTTTTTGGAACACTGATGACATCACGAACACAGTGCTCTCTGCTGACACCTCTGTCTCAGTGGTTAGCACTGCTGCCTTGCAGTGCTGGGGACTTGGGTTCAAAGCCCACTAAGGACAACAATAAATAAAGCGTTATTATTATTATAATAATAACGTCAGCAGAGAGAACTGTGTTTGTGATGTCATCAGAGAGCATTCCAAAAAGAAAAGAATTTCCTCTGTAGTATTCAGCAGCTAATAAGTACAGGAAGGATTAAGATTTTTTAATAGAAGTAATTTACAAATATGTTTATCTTTCTGCCACCAGTTGATTTAAAAGAAAAAAGGTTTTCACCGGAGTACCCCTTTAAATCAGGGATGATGGGAGTGATCCATTGTGTGTCATAGGAAGATTAGATTGTGCGTTCCTGGAGGCAGGGATGATGGGAAAGATACATTGTGTTACTGTGTACAGTAGTATGGAAAATATTACACATCTGTCATCTTGCAGATTTGGGCTCATGATTTTGGGTTCTCCAATATTCGAGAACCTATAGATGCGGTCCCATCTCTTAATGGAATGTCCAGGTGTAAAGAGTTAATACATATGTACAGGATAATCCCTTATTTCTACAAACAGACTGTGAAATATGGAAATTTTCTCCTAACCAGGATCTGTTTATACTCAAGAAATCGCAGCAAAGGGAGAATATAGGACTCGGCCTACACCCAGTGTACACGACCTGTGAAGGAATGAGGAAAATCTACACAATGTGCTCCAATGTGATGCCTCACTGACCCGCAACCTTCTGAGAGTGTATCAAACATGATAGACTTAGAAACAGCAGCATAACAGACAATTTAGGCTTACTCAACAGATAGTATAGACTTAAGATACATAAAAGCTATTTTTATTGTGCTAAATCAGCTTTTTGTTTTTTTCAGTTTTTCTTCTCTTTTCTACTTTTGATATGCGTCCAACCTATCCACCATCATAAAGACCTTCATATCAACCAGAACCTGTGCCAAGCCTAACATGGTTGTGTGGTGGCCCAATACGGGAGGTGTTACCCCGTGCTCCTGCTGTCCTGTCAGGCAGCCTCCTTCAGTGTCCCCAACGCCCCCTGCACTTGTTTCCCCATTGTTAATATGTTTTACCATGTAAAGTGTTATAAAATGTAATGTTGCTTTAAGAATTATACCATGTGATATGTCATGTGATTGTTACCCAGGAGGTACCAGTGACCAGGTGACCCCAAGAGTGACCTATGGGCTCCCTGCTAGTCTCCCCCATATAAGCCCTGGGTGGAGCTTCTCTCTCTTTGATCTCTGCTCTTCTGCTAAGCTGAGGTCCAGTGCAGTCTTGTCTAGTGTGTGTGTCCAGAGTGTTGGAGGCCTCAAAGTCCAGTCCTGCAGCCACCATCAAGTCAAGTAAGATAAAGTCACAGCTTTATGAGTCAAGTCAAGTCAGTCCCTGTCTTCTGTCAAGTCAGCGTGGTCTGCATTCAATTGTCCAGTCCTCCTACAAGTTCCAGCAAGCCCTTAAGGTCTCTGTGTCACTGATCACCATCTTGGGCCCTGGCTGAACTGTATAGACTTTTCCACCTGTCTAACTTCAGTAAAGCTACCGTTATCCGTAACTTGGCGTCAGAGTCTTTATTGCCCCCATGCCCAGTCCAGGATCCAGCAGTATACCTTCGGGTGGTTATAGGCTAAACCATGCCCTGGCGTCACGAATACAGGTGGTTAATGCCATCTGCCCCTAGGGCATAGGCGTGCGCACGGGGTGTGCCGGGTGTGCACAGGCACACCCTAATCACCGCGGCCCGCTGCTGCAGGACTCTTTTTTTTTTTCGCCGACATCACCAGCCCGACCCACCACCCCCGCTCGGCGTCGCAACCGCTACTACACAAATTATCGCTACGCTGACTGGCCTTACAGAGCGCGGGGGCTGATGGGTCCGGCGTCAGTGCGCACGGCTGCACATGACGTCATGACGCCCGCCCGCACAGGAGAGGCCCGCTGCCAGAGCAAGGACAGGAGAAGCCCGGGCCCCCAGCTCTGGAGTCTGGGCTGCTGGAGAGGGCAGCTAAGGAGAGAGAGGCCTGCAGCAGCAAGTGCCGGTAAGTGGCTGCTGGCCTGCTGCCATACATGATGGGGATGTAGTCCTGAACTGTGAGCCTACATTATGTAGGCTCACAGCTCAGGACTACATCCCCATCATGTATGATTGTGACTGTCTATTATATGTAGGCTCACAGCTAAGGACTACATCCCCATCATGTGTGATTGTCTATTATATGTAGGCTACATATAATAGACAGTCACAATCATACATGATGGGGATGTAGTCCTGAGCTGTGAGCCTACATATAATAGACAATCACAATCATACATGATGGGGATGTAGTCTTGAGCTGTTAGCCTGGGCATGTGTGGTGTGGTCAGGGCATACTGGGAGTTGCATGCTGGGAGTTGCAGTTACTACTGTAACACCCAGCATGCCCTGATAGTATCAGGGTATGCTGGGCATTACAGTTAGTATTAACTGCAACTCCCAGCATGCCCTGACACAATCTCGGTCTGCTCTGCAGCTGTCCCAAAATTAGTTTTGGGTCAGCGGCAAAACCATAGGCTGTATCAGCCTGATACAGTCTATGGTTTTGTAGCTGACCCAAAACTACAACTCCCATTATGTTGCACTATACCCCTGAGTCCTGGGGAAGTAATGCATTAATTTTGGGAAAGCTGCAGAGCAGACCAAGATTGTATCAGGGCATGCTGGGAGTTGCAGTTACTATTTGTAATGCCCAGCATGCCCTGATGCAGCTTATGTTTTGCAGCTGACCCAAAACTACAACTCCCATTATGTTGCACTATAGTATAGGTTATATGGTGCTACATGCTGGGGGGAGCTGTAGTTTCAGTTCAGCTGCAGAGATATAGGCTGTGATCTGGATCAAGAAATTTCCTTGATCCAGATTCCAGCCTATATCTCGGCAGCTGAACCGAAACTACAGCTCCCCCCAGCATGTAGCACCATATAACCTATATTATAGTATAGTGCAACATAATGGGAGTTGTAGTTTTGGTCACCATATATTGTATCAGGGCATGCTGGGAATTGTAGTTGGTAACTGCAAATCCCAGCATTGCATTCCTTGAAGGAATGCAATGCTGGGAGGTGCAGTTACCAACTACAATTCCCAGCATGCCCTGATACAATCTATGATGACCAAAATTACAACTCCACACATCTATATAGGAGTACAATTTAGATTATGGTGCAACATGCTGGGAGTCCTAGTTTTGGGTCAGCTGCAGACCCAAAACTACAACGTGCACACTGCTCCAAGCTTGCTGGGTGCCGCATCACTTTTTAAACCAATCTGGTGCAAAAAAAAATTCTATTTGGAATATTCCCCCCTCTGTGCCCCCATCTTATAGTAAAAGCGTTCTTCTGTTTGCCAAGTAAAGAAAAACATGAGTTTTACCATTCAACTTACTATTTTTTTTTTTCAAATCCACATCAAATGCATCCCTATAAACACCAGCAACATACACACAAGTGGGAGGTCTAGTCAGGGCTGGTGCATGGATTTTTGACACTCTAGGCAAAACCTAATTTTGACAACCCTTTGGCTCCGCCCATTGAACCCCTTGGCAAATATAAGATCAGGGGTAGAATTAGTCCCGTAAGCCTCATGGTAAAATCTAGACTTGTCCTCCTCCCTACAATTATAACTATACTGCACCTAATGTGGGGGAACTATACTGCACCTAATGTGGGGGAACTGTACTGCACCTAATGTGGGGGAACTGTACTGCACCTAATGTGGGGGAACTGTACTGCACCTAATGTGGAGGAACTATACTGTACCTAATGTGGGGGAACTATACTGCCAACCTAATGTGGAGGAACTATACTGCCAACCTAATGTGGAGGAACTATATTGCATCTAATGTGGGGGAACTGTACTGCACCTAATGTGGGGGACTATACTGCACCTAATGTGGGGAGCTATACTGCACCTAATGTGGGGGAACTATACTGCACCTAATGTGGGGGAACTATACTGCACCTAATGTGGGGGAACTATACTGCACCTAATGTGGGGGAACTGTACTGCACCTAATGTGGGGGAACTGTACTGCACCTAATGTGGGGGAACTGTACTGCACCTAATGTGGGGGAACTGTACTGCACCTAATGTGGAGGAACTATACTGTACCTAATGTGGGGGAACTATACTGCCAACCTAATGTGGAGGAACTATACTGCCAACCTAATGTGGAGGAACTATACTGCCAACCTAATGTGGGGGAACTATATTGCATCTAATGTGGGGGAACTGTACTGCACCTAATGTGGGGGACTATACTGCACCTAATGTGGGGAGCTATACTGCACCTAATGTGGGGGAACTATACTGCACCTAATGTGGGGGAACTATACTGCACCTAATGTGGGGGGACTATACTGCACCTAATGTGGGGGAACTATACTGCACCTAATGTGGGGGAACTATACTGCACCTAATGTGGGGGAACTGTACTGCACCTAATGTGGAGGAACTGTACTGCACCTAATGTGGAGGAACTGTACTACTAACCTAATGTGGGGGAACTATACTACACACCTAATATGGGGGAACTATACTGCCAAATTAATGTGGGGGAACTATACTGCCAACCTAATGTGGGGGAACTGTACTACTAACCTAATGTGGAGGAACTATACTGCCAACCTAATGTGGGGGAACTATGCTGCCAACCTAATGTGAATACAAAAATATAAAATTGTACTATTCTGATCCCTATAGCACTTTATTTTTCTGTATATGGGGATGTATGAGGGTAATTTTTAGCGCTGTGATTTGTAGTTTTTATCGGTACCATTTTTTATTTTTTTTTGCTTTTTAGATATTTTTTATGGTATTTGAAGTGACCAAAAATGTGCTAATCTGATTAGTGCACTATTACAACATTTGGGACCCCACTTCTGATTTTGCCCAGAGCCACGCTAAGCCTAAAACCGGCCCTGGATCCAATCCTCCTACACTATGCAAGCAGGAGTGTGTGTGTGTATATGTATGTATACACACACACACACACGCGTGTGCAGAGTGAGTTTGTGCTTTAGGGTGCACACCCTAATGCAATAGGCTGCGCACGCCTATGGCCTAGGGTAACAACATCTGCCCTGCACCACACACCCCACCACCACAGTTGGTTTAGTCCAATCCCACAGAAGAACCGTCTTGGCCACAATAAATATAACATGCACCAAAGCTGGGACTGGCTGGGACAGTGGTTTAACAAAAAATTCATAGGTTTAGATACATTGGCTTAGTAAACAAAATGAAGAGATAGTACAGGCTTGGACACAGTGGTTCAGCAGTATAGGCTTAAACAGATACAACACTTTAGGAGACCGTATGGGCTCAGAGACAGTGGGTCAGCAGACAGTAAGCTTAGATACATGTGTTCAGCAGCAGAATATAGGCTTAGATACTTGCCGTATTTTTCGCCCTATAGGACGCACCGGCATATAAGACGCACCCTATTTTTAGGTGCAAAATCTAAAAAATTTAAGATTTTGAACTCAATAGTGGTCTTCAACCTGCGGACCTCCAGATGTTGCAAAACTATAACTCCCAGCATGCCCGGACAGCCGTTGGCTGTCTGGGCATGCTGGGAGTTGTAGTTTTGCAACATCTGGAGGTCCGCAGATTGAAGACCACTGCATAGGATTTAATACTCACGTGTCCCCGCCGCTCCGGACCCGTCACCGCTGCCCTGGATGTCGCTCCATTGCTGTCGCCGCGTCCCCGTCGCTCCGGAACGTCTCTGCTGCCGGCCGGGTATCCTCGCTCTCCGTTGCCGTCATCACGTCGTTACGCACGCCAACGCACGTATGCGACGACGTGATGACGAGGAAGGAGAGCGCTGGCCATACAGGGGATCCCAGAACGGAGAAGACACCGAGGAGGCAGGTAAGGTCCCTCCCGGTGTCCTGTAAGCACTAACCCGGCTATTCTGTCGGGCTGTTCGGGACCGCCGCGGTGAAATCGCGGCGGTCCCGAACAGCCCGACTGAACAGCCGGGTTAGTGTCACTTTCCCTTCAGACGCGGCGGTCAGCTTTGATCGCCGCGTCTGAAGGGTTAATACAGGGCATCACCACGATTGGTGATGTCCTGCATTATCCGTGGGTCCCGGCCGATGATGGCCGCAGGGAATGCCGCGATAGGGGTGTATTCGCCGTATAAGACGCACCGACTTTTCCCCCCAGTTTTGGGAAAGAAAAAGTGCGTTTTATGCGGCGAAAAATACGGTATGTTTAGCAGCAGAGTATAAACATAGATACAGCAGCTTAACAGGCCAGGATAGCCTTAGAGCAGTTTACTACCAACACAGTTTGGGCTTAGATACAGCAGTTAAGCAGCAAAGCTGGGTTTACTAAGGTTTTCTCTTCTCACAGACACACATATGATCACATGTATGAGTCAGGCAGGCGTGCTACATCTTCTCGCTCCCATGTTTTGCAGGTGGTTGTTACCTTTTGACTGCGGCTTTTGCACAGAACCTCCTATTACCTGGAGATCTTCTCTCATCTCAGGAGGGGGAGGATTCTTTTTTTTATTAGGCCTCTAAAACCACCTAAACAATGTTAATAATTTCCTGGTTGCCAGATATAGAACATAAAGGTGCGCCTGTTTATTGAAACCGAGACGTGATACCTGTTGGAAAAATACTGAGAAGAGAATGGAGACAACACAGCTGGGAAAGGCTATGTTCACACGGGCAAAGAACACACGCTAAAAAGACGCTTAAAAAAAAACACCTCAGATTTTAGCGCTTCTATTCAAGTGGTAGACTTGTAGACTTTTTTATTTATTTATTTATTTATTTATTTATTTATTTATTTATTTATTTTAAGCTCCCATGGATTTCAATGTAAGTTTTCAAGCTGAACAGCACTGAAAAAGTAACATTTCTTTTTTTCAACACTGATTTTCATGCTTTGAAGTCAATAGGAGCTAGAAACAGCACATTTTAGGGGCTTTTTTGTCCTTGTGAACATAATGATAGTATGATCTCTTCATATTAGAGAAGGTGAGACATAATGATCAGTGTTGTTGTCCAATCCTACAACCCACAACAGTCTTTGACTTTAATGGACTATTTAACTAATATTCTATATAATGACGTTTTGCGTCCATCCTATCTACTGGACTATTGTCCAACCTAAGTCCTCTAAGTATTTGTAAGACCCTTTGGATTAGTCATGATTGTCACAATCTGGTTCCTGGATTTACACTTTTAGCTCCCAGCTTTTGGCGCAGACTTGCCTTTATATGCATCTACATAGTTTCAGATTGTATTATGCAACATAGAAAACTTCTCACTACCAATCCTACAATGCTACAATGCTAATAAAAAGAGTAATACAATTACAAACTGTTTAAAAATAGTATCCCTTTATAAAAAAAAATATGTAAACAACTAGACTAACCCTTAAACAACTTATATCCCCAAAGGAACAGAATAAACCCCCACATCTATATATATATATATATATATATATATATATATATATATATATATAAAACTCAACGTGTGTGTGTATGTATGTATGTTCCACAAAAACTTTCAAATGGCTAAAGATATTAGCATGAAACTTGGCACACATGTTACTTATATGTCAACAACAAACATAGGATAGGTGATTTAACCCTTACTCACCCCCATTTGCCAGGGGCGGGGCTTATGTTTAAAGTCCCATGCAAGTCAATGGGAAATATATGTTGCTGCATAATTTCCAAACAGCTGGAGATATTTCGATAATACTTGGTCACATGTAACTTATATGTCCACTTAAAATATAGGATAGTTAATTTAACCCTTAACTACCCCCCATTTGCGAGGGTCGGGGGTTTGTTTAAAGTCCCATGCAAATCAATGGGAAATGTATGTTCCCACATAACTTCCGTACGGCTGGAGATATTTCAATACCTGGTACACATATTACAGGTCGGGATAGGATGACGGGATAGGAGGTTGAGATAGGAGGTCAAGATAGGAGGTTGGGATAGGAGGTCGGGATAGGAGGTCGAGACAGGAGGTCAAGATAGGAGGACGGGATGGTCGGGATAGGAGGTCGAGTTAAGTCGGGATATGAGGACGGGATATGAGGTGGAGATAGGAGGACTGGATAGGAGGATGGGATAAGAGGTCGAGATAGGAGGACGGGATAGGAGGTTGAGATAAAAGGTCGGGATAGGAGGTCGGGATAAGAGGTGGAGATAGGAGGATGGGATAGAAGGTTGAGATAGGAGGACAGGATAGGAGGACGGGATAGGAGGTCGAGATAGGAGGTCGGGATAGGAGGACGGGATAGGAGGTTGAGATAGGAGGATGGGATAGGAGGTCGGGATAGGAGGTCGAGATAGGAGGTCGAGATAGGAGGATGGGATAGGAGGACGGGATAGGAGGTCGAGATAGGAGGTTGAGATAGGAGGTCAAGATAGGAGGACAGGATAGGAGGACGGGATAAGAGGTCGAGATAGGAGGACAGGATAGGGGGTTGAGATAGGAGGATGGGATAGGAGGTCGGGATAGGAGGACGGGATAGGAGGTCGAGATAGGAGGTCGAGATAGGAGGAAGCGATAGGTCAAGATAGGAGGACGGGATAGGAGGTCAAGATAGGAGGTCGAGATAGGAGGTCAGGATAGGAGGTCAAGATAGGAGGACGGGATAGGAGGTTGAGATAGGAGGACAGGATAGGAGGTCGGGATATGAGGTTGGGATATGACAATAATATATGAGGACAGGATGTGAAGTCAAAAGCTTCCTCCTTTGTTGATTTTCCTCCCCAACAAGGATGAGGAAGGAAAAACCGGGCAACGCCGGGTATTCAGCTAGTATATATATATGAGAGGGTAATACTGCACAAAGCCTATATTGTGCACAACAATCCAATAGAAGAATTGTAGGTTTTAATAGAAAACTTGTCAGTCTATTCACTGCTCTCAGAGCTGTAATGATCAGTGTTCTGTTCTTTCTCTGTGCTTTATACTGCAACTCTGTCGGTTTAAATTGACTGCTGTGTATTTGCACAACCCCAAGAGGCAGTCAGTACATAAAAAGGTCACATTATTACGTCAAGGACTAAATATGATGTATACTTTGAGAAATTAACTTTATTAATGGGGTTAGTGGTGGGGGGCATCAACATTGGGACATCTATGGAAATTCTCAATGAGTATTCGGTGTTAGGCTTGTGTGCCGGCACATCGTCAATAATCGTCAACCCACAGACATTCGTCAAGGATGGTGTTGTTTTGGCGTGGGCGTGTTGTTATGGTTCGCACAAACCCCTATTGTCTTTCCATGTTCTGCCTGGATTATTATGCTCCTGTATTCCTGATAATAACAATGAGTTGCTTTATATGGCAGAATCTGGCCCTGGAGGAATCTTGGGAGGACTGGTACAGAGGAGCCAAACCTCACATATTACAGCGATGGATGTCCTTCAGTCGTCCTAGTCTATAAGCTCCAGGTAGCTATTTTTACTCGGCTTTCCCAGACTCCTGAATTGCAGCTCTGCCTAGTTATACATTTCAACCTATGCACATTTCAGGACCAAAGTATTATTATCTTTACATCTTTGAGAGGTCTGGATGGGACCATGATAACTTCACAATGTTTCTGGGGATCTCATTCTTGGGTAGGTAAAATGCATGGTGGGGGTGCACAGCTTAGGACTTCACCTTTGGGCTTAAACCAGTGCACCTCCATGTTCTTTTTATTGCAGTCACTGTACTCCATGAAATCATTACTCTGATATACGGCTGGTCAACACCCTGGGGCCACAGTTCCCAGCACAGAGCACTACACCCATCTCCAGCCGCTCTGTACCAGTGTCACCTCCATAAAACATGACTCATATGTACTAGAACATATGAGCAAGGCCAAGACCCGCCCTTTCCTCCCAATGCAACCCCCCCAGTGGTCATTGAGGTTGCCCGGACCAGTTCTTTCAAAACACTACGAGCCAAGTAGTCATTTATCTAAATGTGTATGGATGAACTCACTGGAGCTGGGTACTGAGGCTCAAACTCATGATCACTCATGACAAGTAGTCATCATGTCAGCGTGTGCCCCGGATAATATTGTCTAGTTCTTATTAACCTTATCTCATGATTCTTAAGAAGCTCCCTCACACCATCATCACAAAAATCCTCTAGTGCTGACTGCTAGCCGGCACAAATACACTCTTAGAGTTTGTCACTAATCTTTCCAAAGAGTCAGAATGTCTTCTAAATAGGCTTCTCTATTCATTTACTATACTCTGACTAAGCTTGAAAACTACTACCTTCAAGGACCCTTTCACCTGCCAAGAACTACAAAAGTCTCACAAATACAAAAGGGAGGGGGGAATGGACCTTATTCACTAACTTTCTCCCACTGTCTGATGGCTCCTCCCCTCCCTGTCACCCCAATACTCCGCTACGGGTTCCCCACCACTCATTTTGCTCTCATTTTCCATCATGTGGACTGCCAGATGGGTGTCACTTACAGTGAGGCAAAAAAGTATTTAGCCAGCCACCAATTGTGCAAATTCTCCCACTTAAAAAGATGAGAGAGGCCTGTAATTTTCATCATAGGTATACCTCAACTATGAGGGATATAATGAGAAAAAAAAATCCATAAAATCACATTGTCTGATCTTTTAAGAATTTATTTGCAAATTATGGTGGAAAATAAGTATTTGGTCACCTACAAACAAGCAAGATTTCTGGCTCTCACAGACTTGTAACTTCTTCTTTAAGAGTCTTCTCCGTCCTCCACTCGTTACCTGTATTAATGGCTCCTGTTTGAACTTGTTATCAGTATAAAAGACACCTGTCCACAACCTCAAACAGTCACACTCCAAACTCCACCATGACCAAGACCAAAGAGCTGTCGAAAGACACCAGAAACAAAATTGTAGACCTGCACCAGGCTGGAAAGACTGAATCTGCAATAGGCAAGCAGCTTGGTGTGAAGAAATCAACTGTGGGAGCAATTATTAGATAATGGAAGACATACAAGAACACTGATAATCTCCCTTGATCCGGGGCTCCACGCAAGATCTCACCCCGTGGTGTCAAAATTATAACACAAATGGTGAGCAAAAACCCCGGAACCACATGGGGGGACCTAGTGAATGACCTGCAGAGAGCTGGAACCAAAGTAACAAAGGCTACCATCAGTAACACACTACGTCGCCATGGACTCAAATCATGTAGTGCCAGATGTGTCCCCCTGCTTAAGCTAGTACATGTCCGAGTCCGTCTGAAGTTTGCTAGAGAGCATTTAGATGATCCATAAGAGTATTGGGAGAATGTCATATGGTCAGATGAAACCAGAGTAGAACTTTTCGGTAAAAACTCAACTCGTCGTGTTTGGTGGAGAAAAAATGCTGAGTTGCATCCAAAGAACACCATGCCTACATGGCATGGGAGTAAAACTTCATGCTTGGGGATATTTTTCTGCTACAAGACCAGGACAAATGATCCGTGTAAAGCAAAGAATAAATGGGGTTATGTATGGTGAGATTTTGAGTGAAAACCTCCTTCCATCAGCAAGGGTATTGAAGATGAAACATGGCTGGGTCTTTCAGCATGACAATGATCCCAAACACACCACACAGGCAACGAAGGAGTGGCTTTGTAAGAAGCATTTCAAGGTCCTGGAGTAGCCTAGCCAGTCTCCAGATCTCAACCCCATAAAAAACCTTTGGCGGGAGTTGAAAGTCTGTGTTGCCCAGCGACAGCCCCAAAACATCACTGCTCTAGAGGAGATCTGCATGGAGGAATGGGCCAAAATACCAGCAACAGTGTGTGAAAACCTTGTGAAGACTTACAGAAAACGTTTGACCTCTGTCATTGCCAACAAAGGGTATATAACAAAGTATTGAGAGGAACTTTTGTTATTGACCAAATGCTTATTTCTCACCATAATTTGCAAATAAAAATCAGACAATGTGATTTTATGGATTTTTTTTTTCTCATTACGTCTCTCATAGTTGAGGTATACCTATGATGAAAATTACAGGCCTCTCATCTTTTTAAGTGGGAGAACTTGTACAATTGGTGGCTGACTAAATACTTTTTTGCCCCACTGTATCTGAGGAAGAGATGGATTTGTATCCAGTCTATACAATCCTTTGTGAGCTAAACACATCAACAGCAAAAATATTTGTCCTGATGTAGTTTAACTACAATGTACTCACTGAAATCAAGCGTCAATTTTAAAGTTGTTTGACCAGTGTTTTTCCCTTAGATGTGCGGTGGATTCAGCCTCATACATCACATCTGCGTCGGTCTCCTTCTAAATATCAATCTCTATAGGAACAGTTAGCAGGGAGGTCAGCTGGTTCTCCTGACCATTGGTCACCTCACACTCGGGGCTCCAGAGGGCTTTTCCAGGAACATACTGAAATTTTATGTCTGTGTATTTCCAGTATTGTGAAATGAGACGACGTTCTGCATGACGTCATATTGTCTACAATGAAAAGAAAAATATTCTGGATGCACAGAGATTGGGAAATTGCAACAGCTTTGGGAGTGACAAGGATGTTGTAATATTCTGATTCATTGGCCGCAGACACTTGGTGATAGATAGTAAACACTGAGCACATGGATCGCCCTTGGAGATCAGCACCAGAAGTAAACGGAGAATCGTATAGGTCCGGGTAATATGAAGGAGGAATTAACATTTGCACAGAAAGGCCTAATAGGTGATGAAATGCACTATACTCTTAAAGAGAGCAGTGCATGACTCCAAGGAGTTTGTCATTCACAATCAAAGACTGCTATATGTTTTATGTATGTGACTGCTGTTAGCCATTTTCTTGGGCCATTGTGCTGGTTTATGGCTTCCACCATCCAGGTAGAGGAGCTGTACCTGATAAACTCACCATAGAGAAGCTGTACCTGATAAACACACCATAGAGAAGTTGTACCTGTTGCACACATTTTAGAGGGTATGTACATGGCGCACACACCATAGAGGAGCTGTACTTGATGTAAAAGCGATAGAGGAACCATATCTGAAGCACATACCTAAGAGAAGCTGTATCTGATGCACACGCTATAGAGGAGCCATACCTAAAACACCTGCCATAGATAAGCCTTACCTGATGCACATGCCTTAGAGGGGCCGATAAAGGTGCTGTATCTAATACACACTTCATAGAGGAGCTGTACTTGATGCACACTTCATAGAGGAGCTGTATCTGATGAACACGCTACAGAGCAGCCATACCAAAAACATATGCCATAGAATATCCCTACCTGATGCACACTCCATAGAGGGCCAGTACTTGATGCACACTCCATAGAGGAGCTGTACTTGATGCACACTCCATAGAGGGCCAGTACTTGATGCACACTCCATAGGGGAGCTGTACTTGATGCACACTCCATAGAGGGCCAGTACTTGATGCACACTCCATAGGGGAGCTGTACCGGATGCACACTCCATAGAGGGCAAGTACTTGATGCACACTCCATAGCGGAGCTGTACTGAATGCACACTCCATAGCGGAGCTGTACTGGATGCACACTCCATAGAGGCCTAGTACCTGATGCACACTGGATAGAGGGCCAGCACCTAATGCACACTCCATAGAGGCCTAGTACCTGATGCACACTCGATAGAGGGCCAGCACCTAATGCACACTCCATAGAGGAGCTATACTTGATGCATACTTCATAGAATAGCTGTACCGGATGCACACTCCATAGAGGGCCAGTACTTGATGCACACTCCATAGCAGAGCTGTACCGGATGCACACTCCATAGAGGGCCAGTACTTGATGCACACTCCATAGCGGAGCTGTACCGGATGCACACTCCATAGAGGGCTAGTACCTGATGCACACTCAATAGAGGGCCAGCACCTTATGCACACACCATAGAGGTGCTGTACCTGATATACACAAAATGGAGAAGCTGTACCTGGTGGACACACCATAGAGAAGCCATTCCTGATGCACACACCATAGATGAGCCATACCAAATGCACGTGCCATGAAGGAGCCATATCTGGTGCACATACTATGGAAGAGCTGTACCTGATGTGATGCAATGGTAATTACAGCTTCTCTGAGTCTCTAAACATGGGTGGGAGAGAGGGGAAAAGTTGAATTCATGATATTGAACAGATTTGCCCGGAGGAGGCGCTGAGTAGCAATATCTGTAATTAGAGGATAATACATTATAATTATCTGGGCCTCTCTACATGCTCGGCTTCTAGGTGAAGTCCTGATCACTTTTATGACCATATGAAATAAAGAGTTCATGTTACTAAATTGTAATCATTCATCTCATTATACGTTTTACTCCTTTACTAAGTCTCCAATCTGTCCCCCCTAAAATCAAGAAATTATACCTGGTCCCCATATTGTTAAAAGAGATTTTTGAAATTGATATGTATTTTAAATTCAACACCCAAACTCCGGAAAGAATCGTTATTCTCCCCACAACACATTTCATATGAGACAGAGATTCCATAGCTATAACACATCCAGATATACAGGACCAAATAGCATGCGATGAAGTAGTATTATAGAGCATCCAGGTTTAGTGCAGGAAAGTAAGGGTATGTTCACACAGCAGAATTTCTGCACGGAATTCTGCGTGAAAATTCTGCAGTAAATTCTGCAGAATTGCCCATTCACTTCAATGGAATTCCTACTGCAGAAATTCTGCTGTGGGAATGGGACAGCGAAATCCCATTGCAGATCGGGGGCTGTTAAAGAGAGCAGCCTATAGAAAGCCAGAGCCACACAGGAAGCCAGCATCCCGGGGTAGGCACGTGCAATGACGTCACTCATCAAACAGAGGATGCAGAAGTCCATGCTGCAAGCCAGAAGATGGTAAGTTGTTTCTCACCTATCAGGGGCCCCATCTCCCTACTGGGGACTCCCTGCCTGCCTACTTGATAAACAGACATAACTACCTGATGGGAGGACAAACCTATCCGGCGCCCTACCTATTGGGCAAACTACCTACTTAATGGGGTATATTTACTCATCAGGGGCCCGATCCACCTAATAGGGGGAACTACTTACTTTTTTAATGAGGGAGACCTACTTAATTAGATGTTATCCAGGCATAAAAAATAATATATGGCTCAAGGTGCCATTAAAAAAGAAAAAAAAGCGGTGCCTCCCTGCAAGGAATTGAGTCGTGGCTGGAAGAAGTCATCCTGGTGGCCTTGGATGGATTTTTCCCAGAGCCACACCAAGTCTAAAACTAAAAGTGATTTACTGCTGAAGCCAGTCAGGGCTCCAAAGACCACACACAAAGTGACTGTCCCTAAAAGATGGCTAACAACTCCTAGAGCGGAAGCCATGCATACCCATATGGTACCACTGTTTAGATCATGCTGGGATGTGAAGTTTCACATGTTAAAAACTTCATTAGAGATTTCCCCTTACCTGGCAATTGGTATATTTTATTATTATTGTTGAAATAAATTTCTTCATTGCCCTCCACCATGGGCATCCATCACACCAAGTGTTTGTTTTCTGTGGATTTTATGCGTCATTTGGAGATTAGTGGACTATTCATCAGTACTAATATGGGAATATAATCTGGATTCTAATAGCGCGGGTGGAGTCTGAGACGCTCCTTATATAACCCATGGTCAATGCCTGGGCCATTACCTGTCATTCATAGGTCACACCATGCTTGATGGCAGATTGTCTTGCTGGGGATCAGGTGACCTCTGATGTAATCATCCATTGATCCCGAGTGACATGGCATCTAGATTATCTAGATAATTCTGCGATCATTTTTGAAGCCCAGCCTGCAGTTGATTGAAACATGATCAGGTGACCTCAGGTGATCCAGAGTAACATGGCGTCTACTATGTAGATAATTTTGCGCTTTGTTTGAACCCCAAAACCATGTGAAGGCTTATTCAGCAAACGCTGATCAACAAGATTGGTGCTCATTATAGAGACCTGCTGGGCTTGTGTAAAAGGGCCCATAGCTACAGTTGTTGAAAAAGGTGGGGCCCTACTATAGATTTAGCATTAAAGGGGTATTCCGGGCAAAAACATTTCATCCCCTACCCGCTGCTGAGACTCCCCGCGATCTCCCTGCAGCACCCGCATTCTATGCGGGGACTGCATCTCTAGTTTCGGAAACCTCCAGGTTTCCGGGACTGGGGACGTGACTTCACGCCACACACCCTCCTTTCATGTCTATGGGAGGGGGCGTGACGGCCATCACGCCCCCTCCCACAGACATGAATGGAGGGGGTGTGGTGTGACGTCATGTCCCCAGTCCTGGAAACCTGGAGGTTTCCGAAACTGGAGATTCAGCATAGAATGCGAGTGCTGCAGGGAGATCGCGGGGGGTCTCAGCAGCGGGGCCCCCGCAATCAGACATATTATCCTTTGGATAGGGGATAAAATATTTTTGCCCGGAATACCCCTTTAAAGCCGAGAAACTTCAAGCTCTGGTATCTGATCAGTAAATATTGAATTGGTTGGTGTATGACACCGGCAGACACTAAATGTGAACAAGATGCTCTTTCCATGACCTCCTACCAGCACAACTACACCAAGCATACTACAGCAGTGCATTAGATTGACAGCACCCGTATGCATACTGAGCCTATACCTTATACAGAGAGCACCCACCCAGCACCCATTTCTGTCAGCACCACCCAGAGAACATTTCAGAGCCGCCACATAGATCACCCACAGCTGTAGTCTATATACTGTATGTTGAGTAGTCCAAGTGCCATAGGTGACATGTATGCGCAGCATACATATAATGTATAGTGCAATGTATGTGCAGCATATACACGTATATAAAGGCATCCGTACCACCCAGGCCCTGCAGCGCACCCACCCAGAACTTGTCTAAACTTCCCTCTGTGTCCTTGGCACCAGTTGTGCACTCCCTGCCAGGACAACACTCAGCAGGGAGGAGATTTCTTTCTTCTTATCACGCACCCAATCCTATCTGCGGTGTAATGATTGGCTGGGTGCTAATGGAAGACTATAGGAATGGCTTATTAAATTCATTTATTGCATGACTGAGAGGATTCTATTTATACGAGAAGTTTCTCCACGCCAGGAACACCCACTTATAAGACGTCACAGAAGTAACTTTTTGTTTTCGTGGTGGAGCCTACAAACATGATGCAATACTATATACAGATATAGGGGGGGGGGGGGACTGAGGAGATCTGGTACATTGTCATAAGTCTAATGTAAGGAGCAGCACAGAGTATTCAGGAGAAGAGCGTGCTGTTACATGGGGGAATGAGCAAAGTCCCCAGCAGCACAGAGCATTTCAGGAAAAGAGCGTGCTGTTACGTGGTGGAATGAGCAAAGTCCCCAGCAGCACAGAGCATTTCAGGAGAAGAGCGTGCTGTTACGTGGTGGAATGAGCAAAGTCCCCAGCAGCACAGAGCATTTCAGGAGAAGAGTGTGCTGACTTTATGGAAAGTCATAAACAGAGAGTTACGTAGTGGAATGAGCAGGGTCCCTAGAAGCACAGAGTATTTCAGGAGAGGAGTTTCCTGACCTTTTTGGAAAGTCATAAACTGAGAGTAAGGCTGGGTTCACATATGTCTAAATCTTGACGCAACTGATGCCACAACTGATGACAACTCTTGATACTAGAGCTGTTCCCATTCATTTGAATGGGACAGTTCACAATCATTCAGCGTCTTAATTTTGACCCCGGATGGTGGACACGCCGGAGGGCACCGGACAGGGGAACGGAGCTTGCTGCGTTCCCCTGTCCGGTGCCCTCCAGCGTGTCCAACCATCCGGAATCAAAATTAAGATGCTGAATGATTGTGAACTATCCCATTCAAATGAATGGGATCAGCTCTAGTATCAGTTTCCCTCTGGTGCACGCTGGAGGAAAACTGTGCCAGACTCCTCATATATGTGAACCCAGCCTTACATAGTGGAATGAGCAGGGTCCCTAGAAGCACAGAGTATTTCAGGAGAGGAGTTTCCTGACCTTTTTGGAAACACATAAACTGAGAGTAAGGCTGGGTTCACATATGTCTAAATCTTGACGCAACTGATGCCACAACTGATGACAACTCTTGATACTAGAGCTGTTCCCATTCATTTGAATGGGACAGTTCACAATCATTCAGCATCTTAATTTTGACCCCCGGATGGTGGACACACCAGAGGGCACCGGACAGGGGAATGCAGCTTGCTGCGTTCCCCTGTCCGGTGCCCTCCAGCGTGTCCAACCATCCAGAATCTAAATTAAGATGCTGAATGATTGTGAACTGTCCCATTCAAATGAATGGGATCCGCTCTAGTATCAATTTCCCTCTGGTTCACGCCGGAGGAAAACTGTGTCGGACGCCTGATATATGTGAACCCAGCCTGACATAGTGGAATGAGCAGGGTTCTCATCAGAGCAGAGTATTTCAGAAGAGAAGTGTGCTGATCCTGTAGGGGGTCATAGACTGAGAATTCGATAGCGAAGGAGCAGGGTCCCCAGCACTCCATCAGTAAACCTTGTGCACATTGTACATATTTCTTCAGCAACTTGGCTTTTCCAGACTGGGATAACTAAGAAACATTTCACTGAACAGAACTTGATAAGAAAAGAGCAAAATGAAGAGTATGTGGGATGTATGAGCTGAGATGCATGCGGTGTATCAGCTGATAATGATTTTCAATGAGGGGGCCCGACACTATTTACAGGAGCCCCAGGTACCTGGACCCTGACGCTTCAAAGGAATGCGCAGTGTAAATGTTTACAGCAACTTTTTCTGGCACCAATAGAAGCCGCATAAACATTGGCCACTGATAAGGGAGAAGGGACCCTCCGCTGCCAAAATGGAGATGTCTGCTTTCTCGAATCTGACTCCCCTAATCTCTACACCGAGCATCGCTCGCCAGGACATAGCAAGTCATAATTCAGGGCTATAGATAAGCTGGAACGTGAAACTGAAAGCAGAGTTGGAATGGTAAGGAAACGGTATGCTCCCCAGGGCCCACATGGAGCAGAGGGGCTCCCAGAAAACTTCTTGGAAAGTGGTTCATCCAGAGGGAGAGACATAGGCCAGCTCTAATAGAGCAGGGTTCCAACTGCAACAAACCCTCTGCTGTGAGAAGAAGCAGATCTTACATAATTACATAGTTTATAAGGTTAAAAAAAGACAAGAGTCCATCAAGTTCAACCTAAAACCCTACTGTGTTGATCCAGATGAAAGCAAAAAAAAAAACCTCATGAGGCTGATGCCAATTGCCCCATAACAGAGGGAAAATTCCTTCCCGACCCCAATATGGTAATTAGGAAAAATATCTGGATCAACATTTTATCCCTATTAAGCTAGTATCTATAACTTGTAATATTATGATTTTTTTTTAAACATCCAGGCCCCATTAAACTTGTTTATTGAGTGAGACATCACAACATCATGTGGTAGAGAGTTCCATAGTCTCACTGCTCTTACAGTAAAGAATCTCTGTCTGTGCTGATGGTGAAACCTTCTTTCCTCTAGATGTAGAGGATGCCCCCTCATGGTTACCGGACTAGGTATAAAAAGATCACTAGAAAGATCTCTGTATTCTCCATTCATATATTTGTACATTGTGATCAGATCGGCCCTAAGATGTCTTTTATCTAAACTAAGTAACGCCAAGCTTGATAACCTGTCTTTGTCCTGTAATCCTCCCATACCATTCATTATCCTTGTCGCCCTCCTCTGCACCCTCTCCAGTTCGCCCATGTCCTTCTTATATACAGGTGACCAAAACTGGACACAATACTCCATATATGCGGTCTGACTAATGATTTATACAGAGGCAAAAACTATGTTCCTGTCACACTCCTCTATGCCTCTCTTGATAAATCCCATTTGTTAGCCTTTGCAGCTGCTGCCTGGCACTGATTGCTAAAGTCGAGTGTACTGTCCACCAGTATCCCCAAGTACTTTCCGGTAATCGTTTTATCTAATGTTTTATTATTTAGCAGATAATTGTACATGTTGGGGGAGATTTATCAAAACCTGTGCAGAGGAAAACTTGCCCAGTTGCCCATAGCAACCAATCAGCTTGCTTCTTTCATTTTTATGAAAGCCTGTGAAAAATGAAAGAAGCGATCTGATTGGTTGCTATGGGCAACTGGGCAAGTTTTCCTCTGCACAGGTTTTGATAAATCTCCCCCGTTGTTTTTACGGCCCCGGTGCATAACGTTACATTTATCTACATTAAACTACAATCTGCTTTGGGTTTTAGCCTCCGTATTTAGGAAATAATGTTTCTATTCACTGACAGAAAGCAGAGATCTTGAAAACGATAGGAGCTTAAAATACAAGATCTGTGAAAAAGTTGCAGAAATTCTTCTCACATGGCAGGTCAGATGGGCAATATTTCGGGTGCCCATCTTTGGCCACCAGAATGTGATATCTGGAGAGGATCAGTGAGGACACAGATAGGGTGCATGTCCCTGGTTCCCACATGTCACTCCTATAACTCAGAGATGACACATTATAAAGCCATGGAAGACACACCTTCATGACAAAGCCTCAGTGCCCCGGGGGCCCCACTCACCGACACAGTCACTCCCTACTGATTAACCACATCACTGCTGGACTCCACTACAAGCTGCATGTGTTGTAGATTATAATGTATACAATGCATATGATACGGCCCTGTACTCGTGATATATCAATCACATCCAGGGGCCAGGTTGGAGGGAATGCAGAGGATGCGCCTGGGCCCTGTTGGGTTGTATCTTGTGCCTTGTGAGAGGACGGCATACCTAATGCTAATTTATACCTAATTTATACCTATACCTAATTTATATATAAACACCGAAGAAGATATAAACTCCACATAATCCTGGAATTTAGTGAAGTCCTGCATAAAGCCCATGACTACCCCCCCAGAAGTACCAACAGATGACTGATGATGATCGCTGAATTTATATAGCTGTTCATCCAGGGCCTCCTGGTTCAGACAAAGAAATTGCAGTGAAAACTGACATACCGTATATACTCGAGTATAAGCCGACCAGAATATAAGCCAAGGCCCCTAATTTCCCACCAAAAACCCAGGAAAAATTTTTTGATTCGACTATAAGCCTAAGGTGGGAAATACATCATCCCCCCATGTCATCATCCCCCCCCCCTTCATCATCACCACCTGTCAATCCCTTCATCAGTGGTCTTCAACCTGCGGACTTCCAGATGTTTCAAAACTACAACTCCCAGCATGCCCGGACAGCCATCGGCTGTCCGGGCATGCTGGGAGTTGTAGTGTTGAAAGCTCTGGAGGTCCGCAGGTTGAAGACCACTGCGGCCTTCATCATCATCCAGACCCCCGTCATCATCACTGCCTGTCAATCCCTTCATCAGTGGTCTTCAACCTGTGGACCTCCAGATTAGGGATCGACCGATATCGTTTTTTTAGGGCCGATACCGATAATCGGTGGAGGTTAGGGCCGATAGCCGATAACTTATACCGATATTCCGGTATAAGTTATCGGCTATTTATCCCCCCGGGACACCGCTGCAAGTCATTGATTTAAAGCGGGCGCTTTAAATCAATGCACTGCAGTGGCTTTTGCGGTGCCATAGGCCGCCGCCGCCACCCGCTTCTCTCCCCCTACCTGTCAGGGTGGTCCGGGCCATCCATCCTTCCTGTAGTGTCCGGCAGGCATTCCGGGTGGAGGGTGCACCGGGCTGTCCTTCTTCTCCGGCGGTCATCTTCTCCACTCCGGGCAGGCTCCAGGCCTAGTACACTGCATAGACGCCACTGCGCAGTGACGCCCGTGCGCAGCGACGCACCTGACGTCACGGCGTAGCGGCGTCTATACAGCGTACTAGGCCGGAGCCTGTCTGGAGTGGAGAAGAGGACCCCTGGACAAGAAGGACAGCCCGGACCGGTTCACCCTTCACGCGGAATGCCGCCGGACACTACAGGAAGGAAGGATGGATAGCCCGGACCACCCCCATTACGGGCTACGTTTATTTTATTTTTATTTTTTTATTGACTCGGAGGGTGGGGGAGGGGCCCGACCTATATAGCTGTATGGGCAAAAATCCATACCGGTATACCGCCCAGCACTACGGTGGGGGGTGCGATGCGGTGGGTCGGGGGGGCGGTCGCAGTGCGGCGGGTCAGGGGGGCGGTCGCGGTGCAGTGGGGGCGGTGCGGGGGGCGGGGCATTATCGGCTTATCGGCAAGGTAATTGCCGATACCGATAATGCCCAAAATCGTGATTATCGGCCGATAATATCGGCCATACCGATAATCGGTCGATCCCTACTCCAGATGTTGCAAAACTACAACTCCCAGCATGCCAGCATTCACTCGAGTATAAGCTGAGGGGGGCATTTTCAGCACGAAAAATCGTGCTGAAAAACTCGGCTTACACTCGAGTATATACAGTAAGCAGGGAAGGGATTAGTGGGATTTATATTGTGTCTGTGGATGACACCCCTCATGGGCACTGTATGGCAGTAATCTGTTACCCATGAAAGAAGCCAAGATCAGCTGTGGAATATTCAGACTTCATATAAGAAGGCGACTCGGGGTTCACCCTTCCAAGTCAATTACATGACATTACTTTATAGATTAGGGGTAGTCATCTCTAATACATTTAACTGTCAGCAGAAGGGAAATCTCTTCCTTCATACATTCCTGATATAAAGTGAGCGGAATCCGGCAAATGTGAAATGTCCAAATATGTGGAGGAAACTGGGCCAAAAAGTGGTGGATGAAGTGTGAACCTTAATCCCAGAGGAGCTGGAGGAAGAAACAAGTCAGCTGCCTCCATGGCCATGACCACACACGGGTTATGGAGCCTGATCAGAAGAGCAGTTCTCTATGTATAGAGTATTATATAGAATTGTATTATGGTGATGTTGGGGATTTGTAGTGCTCTATGTATAAAGTATTATATGAATTTGTATAAGGATTTTATAAGAATTTAATAATAACATCATTGACTCAAGTTAGGGGTTACCCTATATAGTATGTGAATCCCTACAGTCTGACAGCTTATCCCACAGGACATCATCATACATGGCGGATCATGATTTCTGCTCTGAATTAGAAAACCCCTTTAAAAATGAACTTTTTACAATAAATATGTATTTCAGTCTGCAGCCATCATATTATAGAACAGAAGGAGCTGAGCAGATTGTTACTTAGTATTGTGGTAAAAAAATGCATTATAACTTGTTATTTATTCATTCAAATCTATTCTCATTCTGGGCAAGGTAGTCAAGTGGGCGGTCCTGCTCAGTGATTGACAGCTTTTTCCACTCATCCCCTGCATAACAACTGACACCAGATGGAAACCAGATGAACCCCATTCAAAGTCAATGGAAGCCGTCAGGATCCAATGGCGTCTGTTGTTTAATGGACCTTCCGGGTCAGTTCTTTTGCATCTGTGACAGAACTTCCGAATGGAGCTGTGATCTTAGCCTAACATTTTGCCTGGAGACTGGACTACATTTGTAATGTGACAGGTTCCTTTTAAGCAGGTCATAGCCATAAGACATCGGATAGGTCCTCCCAGTACTATGCAGTCCTAAGTAAATATACACAGGGCAGACGTTTCACTGCTTCTTCAGAATTTATATAAAAATGCTTAAAAAAGGGCCTGTGGTCACAAAAATGTGACTGTTACCTATACATAGCTGGGGGGGCTGATCACATACTCGCATACCTTATTGTAGAATGTCATTCAGCTTAACATTGTAGGACTTTGTAAAGGTCATTCGTGTTTATTCAGAGTGACCACAGGTCTTTTTAAAGTACACTTTACAAACAAGTAGTGATAGCCATATACACTTTACAAACAAGTAGTGATAGCCATATACACTTTACACACAAGGAGTGATAGCCATATACACTTTACAAACAAGTAGTGATAGCCATATACACTTTACAAACAAGTAGTGATAGCCATATACACTTTACAAACAAGTAGTGATAGCCATATACACTTTACAAACAAGTAGTGATAGCCATATACACTTACAAACAAGTAGTGATAGCCATATACACTTTACAAACAAGTAGTGATAGCCATATACACTTACAAACAAGTAGTGATAGCCATATACACTTTACAAACAAGTAGTGATAGCCATATACACTTTACAAACAAGTAGTGATAGCCATATACACTTTACAAACAAGTAGTGATAGCCATATACACTTTACACACAAGTAGTGATAGCCATATACACTTTACAAACAAGTAGTGATAGCCATATACACTTTACAAACAAGTAGTGATAGCCATATACACTTTACAAACAAGTAGTGATAGCCATATACACTTTACAAACAAGTAGTGATAGCCATATACACTTTACACACAAGTAGTGATAGCCATATACACTTTACACACAAGTAGTGATAGCCATATACACTTTACACACAAGTAGTGATAGCCATATACACTTTACAAACAAGTAGTGATAGCCATATACACTTTACAAACAAGTAGTGATAGCCATATACACTTACAAACAAGTAGTGATAGCCATATACACTTTATAAACAAGTAGTGATAGCCATATACACTTACAAACAAGTAGTGATAGCCATATACACTTTACAAACAAGTAGTGGTAGCCATATACACTTTACAAACAAGTAGTGATAGCCATATACACTTTACACACAAGTAGTGATAGCCATATACACTTTACAAACAAGTAGTGATAGCCATATACACTTTACAAACAAGTAGTGATAGCCATATACACTTTACAAACAAGTAGTGATAGCCATATACACTTTACAAACAAGTAGTGAAAGCCATATACACTTTACAAACAAGTAGTGATAGCCATATACACTTTACAAACAAGTAGTGATAGCCATATACACTTTACAAACAAGTAGTGATAGCCATATACACTTTACAAACAAGTAGTGATAGCCATATACACTTTACAAACAAGTAGTGATAGCCATATACACTTTACAAACAAGTAGTGATAGCCATATACACTTTACAAACAAGTAGTGATAGCCATATACACTTACAAACAAGTAGTGATAGCCATATACACTTTACAAACAAGTAGTGATAGCCATATACACTTACAAACAAGTAGTGATAGCCATATACACTTACAAACAAGTAGTGATAGCCATATACACTTACAAACAAGTAGTGATAGCCATATACACTTTACAAAAAAGTAGTGATAGCCATATACACTTACAAACAAGTAGTGATAGCCATATACACTTTACAAACAAGTAGTGATAGCCATATACACTTTACAAACAAGTAGTGATAGCCATATACACTTTATAAACAAGTAGTGATAGCCATATACACTTTACAAACAAGTAGTGATAGCCATATACACTTTACAAACAAGTAGTGATAGCCATATACACTTTATAAACAAGTAGTGATAGCCATATACACTTTATAAACAAGTAGTGATAGCCATATACACTTTACAAACAAGTAGTGATAGCCATATACACTTTACACACAAGTAGTGATAGCCATATACACTTTATAAACAAGTAGTGATAGCCATATACACTTACAAACAAGTAGTGATAGCCATATACACTTACAAACAAGTAGTGATAGCCATATACACTTACAAACAAGTAGTGATAGCCATATACACTTTACAAAAAAGTAGTGATAGCCATATACACTTACAAACAAGTAGTGATAGCCATATACACTTTACAAACAAGTAGTGATAGCCATATACACTTTACAAACAAGTAGTGATAGCCATATACACTTTATAAACAAGTAGTGATAGCCATATACACTTTACAAACAAGTAGTGATAGCCATATACACTTTACAAACAAGTAGTGATAGCCATATACACTTTACAAACAAGTAGTGATAGCCATATACACTTTACAAACAAGTAGTGATAGCCATATACACTTTACAAACAAGTAGTGATAGCCATATACACTTTACAAACAAGTAGTGATAGCCATATACACTTTACACACAAGTAGTGATAGCCATATACACTTTACACACAAGTAGTGATAGCCATATACACTTTACACACAAGTAGTGATAGCCATATACACTTTACAAACAAGTAGTGATAGCCATATACACTTTATAAACAAGTAGTGATAGCCATATACACTTTACAAACAAGTAGTGATAGCCATTTATCACTATGTCATGTGTGCACAGTAGAAGTCTATTTGCAATCCTGCATGGACAATCCAAGTGAGCATGCTCTTTGCTGAGCACCTGGAGAATCCACTAGGAGCAGAGAGATGATGCATAGACCCATGTAACGTTTCGGAGGTGCCGCCTGTTTCTTCAGACATGCTCATAAAACGTTACCGGTCCCTTTCATATCCTTATTACTTGTTGCTGGGCTCTTTAGTACTTTATGCAAATAAAAACAACTGGTCTAGAAGTCGGTCCAATATAGACCATCCCACATGGACACTTCAATGTGTACACCACATTAACAGAGTTATATGTGAAGTGCTCAGGTGCCAGGACTTTAGTCCCTTTGGTGGGGTGTACCATTCCCCATTTATAACAGCAGAGCAATTTTGGCCACAAAGACACACAAACATACCCTTCTTACAGGGCTGTAGAAATCTAGGCATACATCCCTTTTTAATATCTGATCTTATCAACTGGCTAGCCAATAATCTTCCCCATAACATTTATGTTGGCAGTTAAGAGTAACAACTGCCTTTAATTCTTCCTGGGGTGTTCTTAAATACAGCACTTGATATATTTAATGAATTTACTTGCCCATATCACCTTATTCTTAAATGCCGACATGAAAAATGTTTGCTATACTCGGCACTGCATGGGACCCCATCGACACCCCCTGTAGCTGCAAGTAATAGCCCTCTCCAAACTCCTCTCTAAATTAGTTCTTTTTAGAATAAATTCCAACAAGCACATCAAGAAAGCAATTTTAGGAATTGCTTTAAGAGGACCTGTGGCCAGCCAACCAAAAAATGAGATTGTATCAGTAAATAGCTTAGGGTGCCCTGATCACACTATAAGCTAATGAATTACAGTAAAATCTTAATTTTATGGGTTGGACACATGTCCTCTTTAACCTCTTATAGACATGGGGCATATCTGTATGCCCTGGTCTCGCTCCTCTTCTATGTAGCGTTCAGGAGCTAAGTGCACCTCATACGTGGTGGGTCCCGGTTGCTATGGGCAGTCAGGACCCTGGGCTCATGCCGGACATTGCCGATGCCCAGCATTAAACCTTTATATGCCGCAATAAAAGTTGATCACGGCATCTTAAACAGGAAATAACTATCTTCAGTAGCTCAGCGGGTAGAATGGCGGGAGTGCCCTTACCTGCCTCCTCGTCGTCTGATGGGCGCTCCTATGCTCCAATCAGCCATGGCAGGCTGGAGCAATGGAGCACCGATAGCACTGTTCAATGTTGTTCTATGGAGCAGCATTGAACAGTATATGCAATCAGAAGATTGCATGTAATAGTTCTCTATGGGGACTGAAAACGTGTGAAAAAAATTTAAAATAAGATAATAAATGTGATTTAACCCCATCTCTAATAAAAGTTCGAATTACCTCCCTTTTCCCATTTTTTTTCTTTTTTTAGAAAATAATGTAAAAAAAAAAATGGGGGTTATCCAGGAAAAACTTTTTTTTATATATCATCTGGCTCCAGAAAGTTAAACAGATTTGTAAATTACTTCTAGTAAAAAATCTTAATCCTTTCAGTACTTGAGCTGCTGAAGTTGAGTTGTTTTTTTCTGTCTAAGTGCTCTCTGATGACACCTGTCTCGGGAACTGTCCAGAGTAGAAGCAAATCTTCTACTCTGTGCAGTTCCCGAGACTAGCAGAGATGTCAGCAGAGGGCACTATTGCCAGACAGAAAAAGAACAACTCAACTTCAGCAGCTGATAATTATTGGAAGGATTAAGATTTTTTAAAGTTTTTCCCTGGAATACCCCTTTAACATATAATTTATCACTGCGTGCGTAAATGTTCAAACCATTAAAATACAATGTTAATTTAACCACACAGTGAATTCTGTACACGTAAAAAAAATACCAAAATGTAAAATTACATATTTTTGGTCACTTAATATTCCAGAAAGAAATGAATAAAAACGAACAAAAACTACAGATCATGGTTCAAAAAATTTGCTCTCACACATCCCAGTAAACAGAAAAATATGAAGAGGACAATTTTAAGCATACTCATTTTCATACAAAAAGTTATAATTTTTTTTTAAAAGTAGTAAAACAACACCATATGGACCTACAGAAACTGTATGGACCTACAGAATTTATATCACATGTCATTTTTACCAAAAAATGCACTGCATAAAAACGGAAGCCCCTAAAAGTTACAGAATTACTTTTTTGTTTAGTTTTTTTTCAGAAATATTTTTTTTTGTTTTTTTCCAGCGATTTGGTGATAAAATGATTGATGTCATTACAAATTAAAATTGGCAATGCCAAAAACAAACCCCATATGGGTCTGTAGGTGGAAAATTGAAAACGTTATGGCTTTTAGAAGATGAGGAGGGAAAAAACGAAAGTTAAAAAAAAACAAAAAACATTGTCCTTAGGGGTTAATGCAGACTCCACATCCAGCACTTTCCTCATCACAGCAATGACATCATCACATGTACTTTGAGTATATGTATAGAGGCCTTTTTATATCTAAAGTGCAAAGAATGTTGCGGTAGAACTATCTAGTCCCTGTATCTGTCCCAAGAACTAATTGGTGTCTTTCCAACATTTAGGCAGCCATCTAACTATTGTTTGCAAATGGGAGTCAATGTATGTCACCAAGGGTTCAAAAACAGAATTAACCCCAGAGATTGGGAGATTTTGCTGATATTTATTCCTCTTAGGTAATGTATAAAAAAAATTTCAACACATAAACTATAATTTTTCAAAGCTCTTTAGAGACATCAATCACCCCAACCTATAAGATGCTATCAACTTTGGTTTCATTACATAGACAGTACCACAAAAAGTGGGGCTGAAGGAAATAAAAGATCGCCATGCAGCAAGCTAGGAGTGACAGCCCAAGGGACAGTAAGAAGAAAGAGGATAGGATATTGTTTGTGTTCATGTGATTGCTATAGCCACGAGTTAGAAAACTCAACCCATCCCACAACATTTGGTCAAATCCAAATTGACTAGTCTTCTCTCGAATTCAAACAAAGCCTTTGGCAGCACCTATTCACCTTGGCAGAAGTGGATATCTTATTTTGGTTCCACCCTTTGAACCTTTAATACAATTAACTTCTTTTATTCCTCTGCCATATCTGTAGGGTTCCTGACCGCATTCAGAGCTCAATCTCTACACCCCCTTCCCCCTCCTGTCTGCTCAGAATAAGCCAAGTGATGTAAGGAGGGGGAGCTCATATAAGTGCTCATTAGATTTAAAGGCAGCAGGAAACCTTTCTCAGTAGTCACAGAAATTTCCCCCAGAACAAGCTCACTGCTGTTTAATAGTGTTGCTTGCGAATATTCGCAATGCGAATTTTATTCGCGAATATCACATATTCGCGAATATAGCACTATATATTCGTAATTACGAATATTCGTTTTTTTGTTGTTTTTTTTTCACAGTACACATCACAGTGATCATCCCTCTCTGCTTCCAGCTTGTGTGGTGTAAAGAAGGCTCTAATACTACTGTGTGAGACTGGCGTGCGAATTTTCGCTTATGCTAATTTTTGTATATGCTAATTTTCGCATACGCGAATTTTCGCATATGCGAAAATAAAACGTGAATATTACGAATATGCAAATTTAGCGAATATATGACGAATATTCGTCCATATATTCGCGAAATATCGCAAATTCGAATATGGCCTATGCCGCTCAACACTACTGTTTAATATGAGAAAGGCTTCCTGCTGCCTTAAAATCTAAGGAGCTAATGTAAGTATGCTTCGCCTCTTCACATCAATGGTCTTATCCTGAGCAGACTGGGGGGGGGGGGAGCAGGGGCATTCAGAGAGTGTGAGGTGATGTCACAGCTACAAGGGAGTGAGCAGATCTGATATGGAGAGATCTGTGCAATATGACTAATAACATTATTACGCCCTGCTCCCAGTCTATGAAGCATGATCAAGAGCTGAGCGTGCTTCATACCCTGGACCCACGTCTAATGCCAAACATCAGGGTGATGACCACCATTTAGAAGCAGCAATGAGAACTCATCATGTCCTCTGTAAGTGCCAAAATTACATTGCCGGTAGCTGATTAGGACCACCACGCCAAAATCACAGGGTACCAATCAGCTGAGAGGACAAGTGAAGGTCCCTTATTTGGCAAAAAAGTTAATAAATGTGAATAAGCCTCTTCCCTAATAAGTTTAAATCAACAATCAATAAAATAAATATTTGGTGTAAATGTCTGAACTATTAAAATATAACTTTAACCGCACGTTGATTTGAGTGAATGCAAAAAGCCCAACAAAGTCCAGAATTAATGATTTGGGGTCAGATCATATAGCAGAAAAAATATAATTTTTTTTTTAAAAGAAACCCATCTAAATAAAAATATAATGATAAAAACTACAGATCACGGCACAAAAAAATTAACCCTCATACATACCTGTATACGGAAAAATAAAAGAGTTATAAGAGATAGAGATCAGAAGAGAACAATTTTAAGAATACTCATTTTCTTACAAAAAGTTATATTTTTTTTAAGTGCTAAAATAAAATAAAACAAATATAAATGATGTATCACTTTAATTATATGGACCTACAAAATAAACATAATGAGGGAGATTTATCAAAACCTGTCTAGAAGAAAAAGTGAAGAAAAAAGATAGCTTCTTTCATTTTTCAGAGGCCTTTTCAAAAATGAAAGAAGCGATCTGATTGGTTGCTATGGGCAACTCAGCAACTTTTCATCTGGACAGGTTTTGATAAATCTTCCCCTATATGTAATTATGGAAAAGTCACTGCATGGAAACAAAAAACCCTCATAAAGTGGCTGTTTTTTATTTTATTTATTTTGATTGTAGATGTGCGACCATGTCTGTTTTCTACCTGAGTACACATTGTGTTTTCTATCCCCTCTTTTTTTTTTTTTTTTGAACATGTTGTCTGCACTCTTCCCCACCCCCTCAGCCCAACCCTATATAAGTAGTAGTTAGCTACACATGGGCCATTTCTTTCCTGGCAGCCTCCCAGTCTGACTGGGAGAGCATGGTAAGTGAGCTGTAACATCTTGTTCACACTGGTGTGGTGCTGTGCGGCGTCCGTTGCTGCCGTGGTGCCGTGTCTGCGGGGAGGTGCAATCCATGGACTGGTTTGAGTGGCGTTGGGGCCGCTCTGCCAGTGGGTCGTTCCCCCTGTGGGCACTGGTGTTGCGGCGGCGGTGGTGGTCGCCGCCCAGTGCTACGCCATTTTATGCTAGGGATGTTAGGGACCCACTCTGAATAGGTGGCCTTGATGTGGCGATTGGGCTTTGTACTTTTTGATCAAAAAGTATACTAACAACCTGTTAGTTTTTGAAATTATGCTGAGAAGCAATTGGATCATTGTGCAAGATTGTAGATGTGCACCATGTCTGTCTTCTACTTGAGTACACATTGTGTTTTCTGTCCCCTCTTTTTTTTTTTTTTTTACATGTTGTCTGCACTCTTCCCCACCCCTCAGCCCAACCCTATATAAGTAGTAGTTAGCTACACATGGGCCTTTTCTTTCCTGGCAGCCTCCCAGTTTGACTGGGAGAGCATGGTAAGTGTGCTATAACATACTGTTCACACTGGTGTGGTGCTGTGCGGTGTCCGTTGCTGCTGTGTCTGCGGGGAGGTGCGACTCATGGACTGGTTTGGGTGGTGTTGGGGCTGCTCTGCCAGTGGGTCGTTCCCCCTGTGGGCACTGCTGTCGCAGCGGTGGTGGTCGCCGCCCAGTGCTACGCCATTTTATGCTAGGGTTGTTAGGGACCCACTCTAAATAGGTGGCCTTGACGTGGTGAGTGGGCTTTGTACTTTTTGATCAAAACGTATATACTAACAACCTGTTCGTTTTTGAAATGATGCTGAGAAGCAATTGGATCATTGTGCAAGATTGTAGATGTGCGACCATGTCTGTTTTCTACTTGAGTACACAAGAAAAAAGATAGCTTCTTTCATTTTTCAGAGGCCTTTCCAACAATGAAAGAAGCGATCTGATTGGTTGCTATGGGCAACTCAGCAACTTTTCATCTGGACAGGTTTTGATAAATCTTCCCCTATATGTCATTATGGAAAAGTCACTGCATGGAAACAAAAAACCCTGATAAAGTGGCTGTTTTTTATTTTATTTATTTTTACCCACTATTATATACACTGCTCAAAAAAAAATAAAGGGAACACTTAAACAACACAATGTAACTCCAAGTCAATCACACTTCTGTGAAATCACACTGTCCACTCAGGAAGCAACACTGATTGACAATCAATTTCACATGCTGTTGTACAAATGGAACAGACAACAGGTGGAAATTATAGGTAACAAGCAAGACACCCCCCAATAAAGGAGTGGTTCTGCAGGTGGTGACCACAGACCACTTCTCAGTTCCTATGCTTCCTGACTGATGTTTTGGTCACTTTTGAATGCTGGCAGTGCTTTCACACTAGTGGTAGCATGAGATGGAGTCTACATCCCACACAAGTGGCTCAAGTAGTGCAGCACATCCAGGATGTCACATCAATGCGAGCTGTGGCAGGAAGGTTTGCTGTGTCTGTCAGCGTAGTGTTCAGAGCATGGAGGCGCTACCAGGAGACAGGCCAGTACATCAGGAGACGTGGAGGAGGCCGTAGGAGGGCAACAACCCAGCAGCAGGACCGCTACTTCCGCCTTTGTGCAAGGAGGAGCAGGAGGAGGACTGCCAGAGCCCTGCAAAATGACCTCCAGCAGGCCACAAATGTGCATGTGTCCACTCAAACGGTCAGAAACAGACTCAATGAGGGTGGTAGGAGGGCCCAACGTTCACAGGTAGAGGTTTTGCTTACAGCTCAACACTGTGCAGGACGTTTGGCATTTGCCTGAGAACACCAGATTGGCAAATTCGCCACTGGCACCCTGTGCTCTTCACAGATGAAAGCAGGTTCACACTGAGCCCGTGACAGACATGAGAGTCTGGAGATGCCGTGTAGAATGTTCTGCTGCCTGCAACATCCTTCAGCATGACCGGTTTGGCGGTGGATCAGTAATGGTGTGAAGTGGCATGCTATGGACTGGCCCGCCCATTCCCCAGACCTGAATCCAATTGAGTACATCTGGGACATCATGTCTCACTCCATCCACCAACGCACCACAGACTGTCCAGGAGTTGGCAGATACTTAAGTCTAGGTCTGGGAGGACATCCCTCAGGAGACCATCCGCCACCTCATCAGGAGCATGCCCAGGTGTTGTATGGAGGTCATACGGGCACGTGGAGGCCACACACACTACTGAGTTTTAAGGACATTACATGAAAGTTGAATCAGAGTAAAATCTTTATCCTCACCATCGCCGGGGGACGCTCCTGCCCCTGGGGATGGTGAGCATATATACTTATGAGATGCTCCCCGGTGGCCCCGTAAGTAGTCCCCTGAGCGGGGAGCTCCTCTCACCTAGTCACGAGTCTTCTGCCGACAGCGATGCCCCCTCTGCTTGATTGATGGGCCGCATCATCGCTCTGCTCACTGCACATACAGTGCAAAGCGATGACACGGACCGTCAATCAGGCGGACGGGGCTACGTGAGAGGAGCTGCCCACCCAAGTGATTACTTAGGGGCACGGAGGGGAGAAGTTTATAACTTCATATCCTCACCTTCCTTGCAGGCCGGAGCATCTCCCGGGGATGGTGAGGGTAAAGATTTTATCCTATATAACGCTTTGCCAAGCATTATATAGGGTAAAATCTGATGATTGGTTCCCTTTAAGGGATTATCCAAGAATAGCAAAACAGAGCTAGTTTCTTCTAACAAAAAAAGTGGTATTACAACTTGGCTTCATTCACTTCAAAAGAACTGAGCTGCAATACCACACACACTCTAAAGACAGGTGTGGTGCTGTTTTTTGAAGAAATTAGCTCTGTTTTACTATCTGTTGCCAATTTAACCTGATTTAACAGGAAAGAAAGCGCTGTATGATGGTAAATAGTCATTTTGACAGAGAAAACTGCGATATATTTCCCATCAACACCTCTTCAGGACCAGACATCCCCCATTATAAGTCAATGGGTGCTATTGGTGTCTGTGAAACTGTAGAGAAGTGGATCCGCTGTCCTGTGTGTACAACGACTGAACCGTACCGGGGAGCGGAGTCTAAGGTGCCACTGGTGCTCACCAGAGCCTGCCGCAAAGCGGGATGGACTTGCAGCGGCACCCAGGTCGCTACCCCTGGCACGATCCGTCCACACAGGTTGCCCAGATGGAACTTGGCACAGATGGTAGCGTAGTCAGGACGAAGCACAGGTCAGAAGGCAGGCGGCAAAGGAGCATAATGGGGTCACAGGCACAAGGTCAGGAAGCAGGCGGCAAAGGAGCAAGGTCATGTCACAGGCTGGAGGTCAGGAACACAGATATGGCACACAAAACGTAACACTTTCTCAAAGGCACAAGGCACAAAGATCCGGCACCATACTAGGGAGGTGCCGGACTAATATAGGGTCCTCCCAGCAGGGAACCAATTAAGGGTGTACTGGCTCTTTAAATCTAGCAATGCCGGCAAACGTGCACCCTAAGAAAAGGGGATGCGTGCGCCAGCGAAGCAGAACAGAAGAGAGGCCGGGGACGGAGGAAGGTGTGGAGATGCCCAGGGCTCGCATGCGGGAGCCCGGCCGGGCGTTGCACATAGTAACACCTGGGACATCCCGCACCGCGAGTCCCAGAGCCAAGGATGTTAAGGAGGGGGGGGGGGGGGGAGAGCGCTCACGGCCAGAATGAATGACCGAAGCGCTGCCCCTAACAGAAACATTGTAGCTTCCAGTAAAAACGCAGTGACTCTGTGGACCAGTGATTCCCAACCGGATTGCTGTGGAATTTCGACGTCAAATTTTTTTATTTCCTGCCCCGGCCTTCCTCGGCGCCGCAGGGGTGAGGGAAGTTTATGTGCGCTTTGCTGTGCATGCGTGTCCCCCAGCATCCCCCTACGGCCCAGTGAGTGAGTTCCCTGCCAGAGAGGGGAAGAGCGCAGAAGTTGTGCCGGGCCGGTGTAGTGACCCGTGCCCCAGCGTCCCCCTCCCTCCTGCGGTGCAGTGTATGACTGCCCTGCCGGAGCGGGAAGAAAAACGGCTTGCTTTAGGTACTGTACCATGCCCACACCCTCCCCCCTTCCCGTCACCCATGCCCATCCCCCCCTCTCACCCATGTTCATCCCCCCCTCACCCATGTCCACCCTCCTGTCATCCATGTCCACCTTGGCCATCCCCCTATCCACCCCTCTGTCATCCCTGTCCATCCCCGTGTCACCCATGTTCACCCCCAATTGACCACATCCTTGTCACCCATGTTCACCCCTCTGTCCCTTTGTCACCCCTGTCCATCCCTGTTACCACCTTGTCACTCCTGTCCACCCCTGTCACCCATGTACACTCTTCTACACCCCTCTGTCACCCATGTACACCCCTCTGTCACCCATGTACACCCCTCTGCCACCCATGTACACTCCTCTACACCCCTCTGCCACCCATGTACACTCCTTTACACCCATCTGCCACTCCTCTACCCCCCGCTGTCACCCATGTACACTCCTCTACACCCTTCTGCCACCCATGTACACTGCTCTACACCCCTCTGTCACCCATGTACACCCGTTACCTATGTACCCTCCTCTACACCCCTCTGCCACCCATGTACACTCTTACACCCATGTACACTCCTCTACACCCCTCTGCCACCCATGTACACTCCTCTACACCCCCCTGCCACCCATGTACACTATTCTACACCTCTCTGCCACCCCTGTCATCCCTGTACACCCCTCTATCACCCCCTACACCCCTCTGTCACCCATGTACACTCCTCTACACTCCTGTGATCCCTGTACACCTTTCTGCAACCCTCTGTTAACCCATTACACCTATACACCCTGTATTCCTCTTCACTTGTAAAAGGGGAATCTGGAGGCTGGTAAAGTGCGGAGCCTAACAAATTTGTTTTGCAGGTTTAACGGTAAAGAGTTGTGGCTGGAAGAAATGGTCAGGATGATCAGGACCAGATGGAGAAGAACAGGGAACGACGCTGATCAGAGAAGACGTCACGTGTGAGCAGCACTTTAAACTACATACCCACTGATAAATATACAAAATATTTAGCAATGCGGCCTTTTTCCTTTTTTTCTTTGCTCGTCAACTTCCGTAGGGGTGCCCTGCGATTTATTTATTTTTTCGAGCCAAAAATGGTTGGGAAACACTGCTGTGGACACTAAGATGGTCTCTAGATCATAATGGAGTCAGACTTGAAACATTTGTACTTGCAGGTATTTTTCATGCTTTCACAATAAAGTATACACCCCCTTTCAACCAATAAGCATATAGCAGTGACTTACATAACCTAAACTGAGAAAAAAAACTAGCTCAAAACATGGCTAACATCAGTCTGGGGTTAGAGGGGTGGTCAAACCATTAACAACAATGGATAGGAGAGTCTACCATCAAACTGGAGAAGGCATGATGGGAGTTTTGCAATAGCTGCAGTGCTACATGTGAACACTGCCCAAAGGAGTTTTTATCACAGCAAAGATTTGCTTCCCATTTGAAATACTGTCACTGTTAATGCTGCGGATGAAGTATCGTATATGACAACAAATCTCTGAAAGTGAAGACACATTAAACTGTGACCATACAAAATCCCAGAGTAAATCGTCAATGTAACCACAGAGACCAGCGGAAAGTATCCGTTACTATAGAGCGGCCGCCAGCTACTAATCCCTACAATCTGAAGTGATGAAGGGAAGTAGCTTGGCAAACACCATGCCGGCGCTCAAGTGCTTCGCAAATATTGACTATCATCATATTTCTCCATCGGCATCTCCGGTATGAAGACTGGCATACAGTGACTGTAAGTCAGTACAGCCAAAAATCCCTGAAGAAGTGAGGTATAGTACATGTTTATGCCCTGCAGTGTGATCTATGGTCATGTCAGTACCCACTGGAATCTCTTCTCAATTTCTCCAAAATTCTGTACAAATTTGTATGAAAAAAAGCTTCAAATCCCCTGCTCTCTTCACACAGCCATAGAGCTAATAATAACATTTCAGCTTGTATTCCAGAGACTGCTGGAACTATAGGTGCTAACTGCATACAGATAATACATTAAACTCCATGCTAAAACTGTCTGCAGTCAGCTCTTTAGCTCCCCTAGTGGTGGGTGCATGCAGGCAGGCAGGATTGTATTTTGCAATGTGGACTGTGGTATTCTCTATTGAAGGACAAGTATCATGTAAAAAAAAAACAAAAAAAAAAAAACATATACCCTCTCCGAAGGAGAGTGGATACGTTTTAGATGGCAGGGAGTCCAAGCGCTGGGGCCCCTCATGATCTCCTGTTTGGAGCCCCGGCTCTCCTATACAGCGGTGCATCACGACCCCCGGGCCCTTCGATTTAGCTCTATGGGAGAGCAGTTCGTCAATCTTCGGCTTTCCCATAGAACTATAAAGAGGGGGCATGGCAGCCTCCACTTTGGACAATAGGAATTGCGGGTGGGCCCAAGTTCTCGGACCTCCCGAGATCTAAAACTTAGTTTTTTACATGATACTTGTCCTTTAAGCTTCTATACTGATGGATTAAAGGGGTTGCTGATGGACAAATAATTTTTGTATTTAGCTGCGGGCATGTTAAACAAAGAATAAGTTGTACTCACCTACCCTCATCCTCTTTGCTGCTGTTCCTAGTCCCCGCTGCGTCCTTGTTCATGTACCCTGCAGGAACTGACTCCTCAGACAGTCACTGACTAAGGCAGTGATAAGTTAAGCAGGCAGGTCCTACAGGGACAATGCATCACAGTAGCCAGCCATCAGACAAGCAACTGTTTAGATCAAGGTAGGGATGGCTTCTATTTCATGTTTTAAGTGTCCCAGCCAAATGTACCGAATTTTCTATACCTGGATACCCCATGAAGGGTAGTCCACCTAAACACAATGCCCTGTGTAGCACATGCTGTAGCTTTTGTTGCAAGCATTTATGCGAAGATCCCATACTATACATGGGTTCAACGCCGCAACTATTGCAACCCCATCCCTAGATATGGAAGGGTCAAGAAATGTCTGCAACAAATCTGCTGTGTGTGAATACATGGTCATTAGAAAAAAAAAACTTTGACATGCCACACAAAATGTATCTACCAATCGGTGAGGGGCTCCGTACCGAGATTGTGAGCCATATAAACTTTAGATGTCTGCATCACATGATACGTTGTTTTATTCATTAATTTTTTTACAAAAAAACCTTTAAGGGTCTATTCACACGTACAGTTTCCTGTGCATATTTGATGCGCAGGATTTGAAGCTGCGTACGGTCATTTTGTTTACACTGAAATCTGTAACATAAAATCCTGCACATGAAATATGCACAATACTGTACGTGTGAACACTCCCTTAAGTGTCACTATCACTTCTGACAGGTCTACAGTTATGACTGGTCTAGACCGATGGCTAGGAGCAGGGACAAGCGCTAAGCATTTGTCTCCCAGTCTCTATCCATAGACTTTTTATTAGGCTAGAGTTACATATATGCGGCATCCGGCAAAACTTGCCACAACTGTTGCCAGAAGTGCATCATCTGGTGTCCATTGTTTGTGATCGCCGGACAGGGGAATGCAGCAAGATGTGTTCCCATCTGTCCAGGTACGGCGAGTCCAACCATCCGGCGTCCAAACTGAGACGCTGGATGATTGTGAACTGTCCCATTCAAATGAATGGCATCATTTTCCCTCCGATGCATTTTCTGCAGCGTTGGCTGAAAATATAAAAAAAAACTAACAACGCATATATGTAAAGGAGGCCTAAAATGGAGAGAAGCACTTAGCTGTGCGCTTCTCCCTGCACGCTCTAGGGATCAGTGGAGAAGGTTGCAGCACTCACAACCCCCCCCCCCCCCCCATCAGAACTTTTGACATATTTTAAGTAAGAGTGACACTTTATATACCAAGGTGTTATCAGGTAGGCCATCATTCCCCAAACTGTGGCCTTCCACCTATTGCAAAACTAGAACTCCCATCATACCGACAGCTGGAGTTCTTACATAGCAGTGTTCTTCAACCTGAGGTTTTCCAGCTGTTACAAAACTACAACACCCAGCATTCCCCGACAGTCATATAGACAGCTGTAGCATTGCATCAGCAGGCAAGCAACAGGTTGTGGAAGGAATACTGCAAGGCTATCCCAGTGGTCTCCAAACTGTGGCCCTCCAGATGTTGCAAAACTACAACTCCCACCATGCCTGGATAGCCAAGTGAAATATTGCTATAGACCAGTGATTCCCAACCAGATGTTTCAAAACTACAAATCCCAGCATGTCTGGACAGCCTCGGACTGTCCAGCCATGCTGGGAGTTGTAGTTTTGCAACACCTGGAGGCACCCTGATTGGGAAACACTGCTATAGACTATCCCAGTGGCTTTCAAACACTGCAGAACTACAACTTCCAGCATGCCCGGACAGCCAACGGCTGTCCGGGCATGCTGGAAGTTGTAGTTCTGCAATGTTTGGAAGCCACTGGGATAGTCTGTAGCAATATTCCACGTTGCTATCCAGGCATGCTGGAAGTTGTAGTTCTGCAATGTTTGGAAGCCACTGGGATAGTCTGTAGCAATATTCCACGTTGCTATCCAGGCATGCTGGAAGTTGTAGTTCTGCAATGTTTGGAAGCCACTGGGATAGTCTGTAGCAATATTCCAACGATGCTATCCAGGCATGCTGGGAGTTGTTGTTTTGTAACAGCTGGAGGGACACAGTTTGGAGCCCAATGGACTATCCTAAAAAGTTCTGCAACTCCCACAGAAACCAATTCTTCCCCAAGATGTCCTCCGATCACATTGCAAACTGACACACAGTAACAAGCCCTGCAGCTGTCAGCCTCTGGATATACAGGTGAAGGTTTCAGTTTCCTGACAGCAAGCAGAGATAGATCACTGGGAATCGAAACTAAATCTAGCAGAAAGCTGCAGAGCTGTTTGTTCTATGGTGATGTTGGGGTTAACTTCTCCCCTTGGGGGGGCCGCAGTGTGTGAATAAGAACAGAAGCCGGCTGCGGCTCAGATAGAAACAAAAAAACCTTTTTATTCCAACATTGTATGAGCAAAATATATATATATTTATATTCCCAAATCTATAAAGTCTCTGGTAGGAAATGTCTGTAGAAAAGTCTGGGTTGCAGCAGGTTGCGTCATCCTCCTCACTATTGCGTCACCGACTACAAACCCAACAACAATAATAATAAGTGTTCAGTAGGTGCAGAGTGCAAACATCCTCCTCAGTGTATTCCACATGGAAAGATCCTTTAGGGGCCCCGGGCCCTTTAGTCCATGACGTCCCGGTGCAGCCCGCGGGGGTGACCCTCTGTGGTCGGGACGGGGCGCAGTCAGCTGTCCATCATTGCCCCTCGTATGCTCCTGAGTGACCCCGGGGGGGCCCAGTCTCTCTAGCACCTCCCCGTGGCCTCGGGCGGCAGCTGCTTGAAGAGGTTGCGCAGGGTCCCGAGCTCCCGGGTCAGCTGCTCCACCCGCTTCTGCAGCCGCTCGTTCTCCGCCGTCAGCTCCAGGACTTTGTGCTGAGTCTCCATGTTCCGGATCTTTGCCTTGTCCCGGCTCTTCCGCACGGCGATGTTGTTGCGCTCCCGGCGCTGCTTGTACTCGTCGCTGTGCTTGTCCAGGGACTTCTTGTGCTTAGAGCCGGACGCGGTGGCTTGTCCCCGGGACGCGGGGCTCGGGGTGCCCGGGGGGCTGGAGGAGGACGCGCTGCTGAGGTTTCCGCTGCTACCGGAAGGCACGGCGTGGAAGGAGAGATAGGAGCGCATAGCCGGGGACTCGTCCTTGCCTGGGAGGTCCCGGTACGTGTCCAGCGGGTGCAGCACCGGGTCCGCTTTGGGTTCCCCCGGGTACCGGTAGTGGGAAGCCCCCAGCTCGCACAGGAGCTCCCCGCACTCAGCCTCCAGGTACGGGCTAAAGTCTATGGCTCGCTCGTGCTCCGGCAGGGGCCCCCGGCGCTGCGCTTTGGCCCCCAGGCTCTCGTCGTAGTAGAAGTTAGCCGCGTCCATGGGTCTAATAGCCGCACATCCTGGCAGGTCCCAGGGCGGTAGCAGGCGGTGCATGAGGCGGCGGGGCTCACTCCTCTCCCCGAGCTCTGCTCTCACACTGTCAGATCAGGTCTGAGCCACCAGCAGCCGGGAGCCGTCTTTATAGCTGTCCCGGGATTGTAGCTTGCTACTGTCATGGTAACGCGTGACGTCATCAATTTTTAACATTGAAACCATACAGCAGTGACAGGAGAGAGCGCCGCCTGTGACACTACGACTCCTAGCGGCCACTACGAGCATTAACTCTAAACGGCAGGAGTTATTGCAACCTCGCCAGGTAGGGACCCCAAGACACCCAGCTGTAATGCTGTCACCAGCCGACAGGGACGCTACAGCCCCCAGCAGATTGTAATAATGCAACACCCAGCACTCAGACATTACATCCACCTAGCAGGTTGTGATCTTACACTTCTGTCAGGTGTGACACTACTATGAGCAGGCTGTGATCTTACACTTCTCTCAGGTGTGACACTACTATGAGCATGCTGTGATCTTACTTCTGTCAGGTGTGACACTACTATGAGCAGGCTGTGATCTTACACTTCTGTCAGGTGTGACACTACTATGAGCATTCTGTGATCTTACACTTCTGTCAGGTGTGACACTACTATGAGCATGCTGTGATCTTACTTCTGTCAGGTGTGACACTACTATGAGCAGGCTGTGATCTTACACTTCTGTCAGGTGTGACACTACTATGAGCATTCTGTGATCTTACACTTCTGTCAGGTGTGACACTACTATGAGCATTCTGTGATCTTACACTTCTGTCAGGTGTGACACTACTATGAGCATGCTGTGATCTTACACTTCTGTCAGGTGTGACACTACTATGAGCATGCTGTGATCTTACACTTCTGTCAGGTGTGACACTACTATGAGCAGGCTGTAATCTTACACTTCTGTCAGGTGTGACACTACTATGAGCAGGCTGTGATCTTACACTTCTGTCAGGTGTGACACTACTATGAGCAGGCTGTGATCTTACACTTCTGTCAGGTGTGACACTACTATGAGCAGGCTGTGATCTTACACTTCTGTCAGGTGTGACACTACTATGAGCATTCTGTGATCTTACACTTCTGTCAGGTGTGACACTACTATGAGCATGCTGTGATCTTACACTTCTGTCAGGTGTGACACTACTATGAGCAGGCTGTGATCTTACACTTCTGTCAGGTGTGACACTACTATGAGCATGCTGTGATCTTACACTTCTGTCAGGTGTGACACTACTATGAGCAGGCTGTGATCTTACACTTCTGTCAGGTGTGACACTACTATGAGCAGGCTGTGATCTTACACTTCTGTCAGGTGTGACACTACTATGAGCAGGCTGTGATCTTACACTTCTGTCAGGTGTGACACTACTATGAGCATGCTGTGATACTATAACCCCCTGACTGTAGACTGTTGTGGTGGCCCAGTATGGGAGGTGTTACCCCTACCCTTGCTGCCCTGTCAGATAGCCTCCTGCAGTGTCCCCTGGGCCCCCCTGCATCTGTTCATTGTAATTGTATATAAGCCCTATGTTATATATGTACGAGCGTTAGCGTGTTTCCCCGAAAATAGTCCCAAACTAGATTATCAGGGTGGGCTGCAATATAAGCCCTACCCCGAAAATAAGACCTAGACCAGTGGTCTACAACCTGCGGACCTCCAGATGTTGCAAATGTTTGCAACATCTGGAGGTCCGCAGGTTGAGGACCACTGACCTAGACAATGTCCGGGCTGCAAATATTAAAAAACAAACTTTAACTTACCTTCGTCCTCCGTTCCCCTGTTGCTAAGGAACCGGCCTCACTGTCCTGAGCTGTTCTCGCTGCGGTCCTGGTGTTGGGACGTCACAGAGCCTTCAGCCTATCACCGGCCGCAGCGATGTCCCGCCTCTGTTGATGATAGGCTGAGCCCACTGTGATATAAGAAGCAGGCCGGCTTCTTACATGACAGTCAGCTCAGCCTATCATCAACAAAGGCGGGACATCGCTGCGGCCGGTGATAGGCTGAAGGCTCTGTGACGTCCCAACACCAGGACCGCAGCGAGAACAGCTAAGGACAGTGAGGCCGGTTCCTTAACAACGGAGGAGAAAGGTAATTTAAAGTTTGTTTTTTAATATTTGCAGCCCGGGCACAGGAATAGATACAGCGCAGCGGCTGATAATTATTTGACAGGGGGGGGGGGGGGGGGGGAGAGAAGCTGCGCTCGTGGGTGATAATTATTTGACAGGGGGCAGAGAAGCTGCGCTCGCGGGTGACAAATGATTACCGTAGTAAGTACCCTGATGTGGGGTGCAGCGCTGGGCTGATAAACCGGCGGGGGGCTTAGGGACATTGGGGGTCAGAGCTGCACATATCACATGATGATAATGGGGGTTGGTGTGTGTGTGTGTAAATACCGCGGAACCGCCATGTTGTTCAATGTCACAACTACCCTAAGCAGGCTGTGATACTATAACCCCCGTAGACTGTAATACTTATACTCTGAGCGGGTGCTGTCACTACTACCCTAAGCAGGCTATGATACTATAACCCCCCGTAGACTGTAATACTAATACTCTGAGCGGGTGCTGTCACTACTACCCTAAGCAGGCTGTGATACTATAACCCCCCGTAGACTGTAATACTAATACTCTGAGCGGGTGCTGTCACTACTACCCTAAGCAGGCTGTGATACTATAACCCCCTGTAGACTGTAATACTAATACTCTGAGCGGGTGCTGTCACTACTACCCTAAGCAGGCTGTGATACTATAACCCCCGTAGACTGTAATATTAATACTCTGAGCGGGTGCTGTCACTACTACTCTAAGCAGGCTGTGATACTATAACCCCCCGTAGACTGTAATACTAATACTCTGAGCGGGTGCTGTCACTACTACCCTAAGCAGGCTGTGATACTATAACCCCCGTAGACTGTAATACTTATACTCTGAGCGGGTGCTGTCACTACTACCCTAAGCAGGCTGTGATACTATAACCCCCGTAGACTGTAATACTTATACTCTGAGCGGGTGCTGTCACTACTACCCTAAGCAGGCTGTGATACTATAACCCCCTGTAGACTGTAATATTAATACTCTGAGCGGGTGCTGTCACTACTACCCTAAGCAGGCTGTGATACTATAACCCCCTGTAGACTGTAATATTAATACTCTGAGCGGGTGCTGTCACTACTACCCTAAGCAGGCTGTGATACTATAACCCCCTGTAGACTGTAATAGTAATACTCTGAGCGGGTGCTGTCACTACTACCCTAAGCAGGCTGTGATACTATAACCCCCCGTAGACTGTAATACTAATACTCTGAGCGGGTGCTGTCACTACTACCCTAAGCAGGCTGTGATACTATAAGCCCCGTAGACTGTAATACTAATACTCTGAGCGGGTGCTGTCACTACAACCCTAAGCAGGCTGTGATACTATAACCCCCTGTAGACTGTAATAGTAATACTCTGAGCGGGTGCTGTCACTACTACCCTAAGCAGGCTATGATACTATAACCCCCCGTAGACTGTAATATTAATACTCTGAGCGGGTGCTGTCACTACTACCCTAAGCAGGCTGTGATACTATAACCCCCTGTAGACTGTAATACTAATACTCTGAGCGGGTGCTGTCACTACTACCCTAAGCAGGCTGTGATACTATAACCCCCTGTAGACTGTAATACTTATACTCTGAGCGGGTGCTGTCACTACAACCCTAAGCAGGGTGTGATACTATAACCCCCTGTAGACTGTAATACTAATACTCTGAGCGGGTGCTGTCACTACTACTCTAAGCAGGCTGTGATACTATAACCCCCCGTAGACTGTAATACTTATACTCTGAGCGGGTGCTGTCACTACTACCCTAAGCAGGCTGTGATACTATAACCCCCTGTAGACTGTAAAACTAATACTCTGAGCGGGTGCTGTCACTACTACCCTAAGCAGGCTGTGATACTATAACCCCCTGTAGACTGTAATATTAATACTCTGAGCGGGTGCTGTCACTACTACCCTAAGCAGGCTGTGATACTATAACCCCCTGTAGACTGTAATAGTAATACTCTGAGCGGGTGCTTTTACTACTACCCTAAGCAGGCTGTGATACTATAACCCCCTGTAGACTGTAATATTAATACTCTGAGCGGGTGCTGTCACTACTACCCTAAGCAGGCTGTGATACTATAACCCCCTGTAGACTGTAATACTTATACTCTGAGCGGGTGCTGTCACTACTACTCTAAGCAGGCTGTGATACTATAACCCCCCTGTAGACTGTAATACTAATACTCTGAGCGGGTGCTGTCACTACTACCCTAAGCAGGCTGTGATACTATAAGCCCCGTAGACTGTAATACTAATACTCTGAGCGGGTGCTGTCACTACAACCCTAAGCAGGCTATGATACTATAACCCCCCGTAGACTGTAATATTAATACTCTGAGCGGGTGCTGTCACTACTACCCTAAGCAGGCTGTGATACTATAACCCCCTGTAGACTGTAATACTTATACTCTGAGCGGGTGCTGTCACTACTACCCTAAGCAGGCTGTGATACTATAACCCCCTGTAGACTGTAATACTAATACTCTGAGCGGGTGCTGTCACTACTACCCTAAGCAGGCTGTGATACTATAACCCCCTGTAGACTGTAATACTTATACTCTGAGCGGGTGCTGTCACTACTACCCTAAGCAGGCTGTGATACTATAACCCCCTGTAGACTGTAATATTAAAGGGGTAGTCCAGTGGTGAAAAACTTATCCCCTATCCTAAGGATAGGGGATAAGTTTGAGATCGCGGGGGTCCGACCGCTGGGGCCCCCTGCGATCTCTCTGTACGGGGCCCCGGCTCTCCGCCGAGATAGCGGGTGTCGACCCCCGCACGAGGCGGCGGCCGACACGCCCCCTCAATACATCTCTATGGCAGAGCCGGAGATTGCCGAAGGCAGCGCTTCGGCTCTGCCATAGACTTGTATTGAGGGGGCGTGTCGGCCGCCGCCTCGTGCGGAGGTCGACACGCCCCCTTCCAGCGGGCTGTCGGGGCTCCGTACAGGAGATCGCGGGGGGCCCCAGGGGTCGGACCCCCGCGATCTGCAACTTATCCCCTATCCTTAGGATAGGGGATAAGTTGCTCACCACTGAATCACCACTGGACTACTCCTTTAATACTCTGAGCGGGTGCTGTCACTACTACCCTAAGCAGGCTGTGATACTATAACCCCCTGTAGACTGTAATAGTAATACTCTGAGCGGGTGCTTTTACTACTACCCTAAGCAGGCTGTGATACTATAACCCCCTGTAGACTGTAATATTAATACTCTGAGCGGGTGCTGTCACTACTACCCTAAGCAGGCTGTGATACTATAACCCCCTGTAGACTGTAATACTAATACTCTGAGCGGGTGCTGTCACTACTACCCTAAGCAGGCTATGATACTATAACCCCCGTAGACTGTAATATTAATACTCTGAGCGGGTGCTGTCACTACTACCCTAAGCAGGCTGTGATACTATAACCCCCCGTAGACTGTAATACTAATACTCTGAGCGGGTGCTGTCACTACTACCCTAAGCAGGCTGTGATACTATAACCCCCTGTAGACTGTAATACTAATACTCTGAGCGGGTGCTGTCACTACTACCCTAAGCAGGCTGTGATACTATAACCCCCTGTAGACTGTAATACTTATACTCTGAGCGGGTGCTGTCACTTCTACCCTAAGCAGGCTGTGATACTATAACCCCCTGTAGACTGTAATACTAATACTCTGAGCGGGTGCTGTCACTACTACCCTAAGCAGGCTGTGATACTATAACCCCCTGTAGACTGTAATAGTAATACTCTGAGCGGGTGCTGTCACTACTACCCTAAGCAGGCTGTGATACTATAACCCCCTGTAGACTGTAATACTAATACTCTGAGCGGGTGCTGTCACTACTACCCTAAGCAGGCTGTGATACTATAACCCCCTGTAGACTGTAATAGTAATACTCTGAGCGGGTACTGTCACTACTACCCTAAGCAGGCTGTGATACTATAACCCCCTGTAGACTGTAATAGTAATACTCTGAGCGGGTGCTTTTACTACTACCCTAAGCAGGCTGTGATACTATAACCCCCCGTAGACTGTAATACTAATACTCTGAGCAGGTGCTGTCACTACTATTCTAAGCAGGCTGTGATACTATAACCCCCTGTAGACTGTAATACTAATACTCTGAGCGGGTGCTGTCACTACTACCCTAAGCAGGCTGTGATACTATAACCCCCTGTAGACTGTAATACTAATACTCTGAGCGGGTGCTGTCACTACTACCCTAAGCAGGCTGTGATACTATAACCCCCTGTAGACTGTAATACTTATACTCTGAGCGGGTGCTGTCACTACTACCCTAAGCAGGCTGTGATACTATAACCCCCGTAGACTGTAATACTAATACTCTGAGCGGGTGCTGTCACTACTACCCTAAGCAGGCTGTGATACTATAACCCCCGTAGACTGTAATACTTATACTCTGAGTGGGTGCTGTCACTACTACCCTAAGCAGGCTGTGATACTATAACCCCCGTAGACTGTAATACTAATACTCTGAGCGGGTGCTGTCACTACTACCCTAAGCAGGCTGTGATACTATAACTCCCTGTAGACTGTAATACTAATACTCTGAGCGGGTGCTGTCACTACTACCCTAAGCAGGCCGTGATACTATAACCCCCTGTAGGCTGTAATACTAATACTCTGAGCGGGTGCTGTCACTACTACCCTAAGCAGGCTGTGATACTATAACTCCCTGTAGACTGTAATAGTAATACTCTGAGCGGGTGCTGTCACTACTACTCTAAGCAGGCTGTGATACTATAACCCCCTGTAGACTGTAATACTAATACTCTGAGCGGGTGCTGTCACTACTACCCTAAGCAGGCTGTGATACTATAACCCCCTGTAGACTGTAATAGTAATACTCTGAGCGGGTGCTGTCACTACTACTCTAAGCAGGCTGTGATACTATAACCCCCTGTAGACTGTAATACTAATACTCTGAGCGGGTGCTGTCACTACTACCCTAAGCAGGCTGTGATACTATAACCCCCTGTAGACTGTAATACTAATACTCTGAGCGGGTGCTGTCACTACTACTCTAAGCAGGCTGTGATACTATAACCCCCTGTAGACTGTAATACTAATACTCTGAGCGGGTGCTGTCACTACTACCCTAAGCAGGCTGTGATACTATAACCCCCTGTAGACTGTAATACTAATACTCTGAGCGGGTGCTGTCACTACTACCCTAAGCAGGCTGTGATACTATAACCCCCTGTAGACTGTAATACTTATACTCTGAGCGGGTGCTGTCACTACTACCCTAAGCAGGCTGTGATACTATAACCCCCTGCAGACTGTAATACTTATACTCTGAGCGGGTGCTGTCACTACAACCCTAAGCAGGCTGTGATACTATAACCCCCGTAGACTGTAATACTAATACTCTGAGCGGGTGCTGTCACTACTACCCTAAGCAGGCTGTGATACTATAACCCCCTGTAGACTGTAATACTAATACTCTGAGCGGGTGCTGTCACTACTACCCTAAGCAGGCTGTGATACTATAACCCCCGTAGACTGTAATACTAATACTCTGAGCGGGTGCTGTCACTACTACCCTAAGCAGGCTGTGATACTATAACCCCCTGTAGACTGTAATACTAATACTCTGAGCGGGTGCTGTCACTACTACCCTAAGCAGGCTGTGATACTATAACCCCCTGTAGACTGTAATAGTAATACTCTGAGCGGGTGCTGTCACTACTACCCTAAGCAGGCTGTGATACTATAACCCCCTGTAGACTGTAATAGTAATACTCTGAGCGGGTGCTGTCACTACTACTCTAAGCACATGGGGACAATACAGCTGTCAGAAAACAATGGCATTACACACTTTTCTGAGATTTATGCTGAAAAGTAGGTCCAGGTTCCTGGGATATCATTATTGGCTTTCCATAGGACTATTGTCTTGGGCTCTGTTCACATTTATCTGGTGGTTTGTTCGCTAATGCAGTTAATAATGTGTATCTGATGAGGTCACTAGTCAGTGTTTGGCCTTTGTGGTGACATACTGTGTATGTTGTAGGGACAGCGCTATAACAGTATATGGAGTTTTTGGCTCATTTAGAACCCGGTGGGGGGTGGGGGGGGGGGGGGGGGGGGGGGGGGAGGTGTATGATTTTCAGTTTCTAGTGAAGAAGAGTCTCCGGTTTCTTCTTTTATAAGGCATAACAGTCTTAAAGGTGTACTCCAGTGGAAAACTTTTATTTTTTAATGAACTGGTGCCAGAAAGTTAAACAGATTTGTAAATTACTTCTATTTAAAAATCTTAATCCTTCCATTACTTATTAGCAGCTGTGTGATTCAGAGAAAATTATTTTCTTTTTTAATTTCTGTTTTTTATCTTGTCCACAGTGTTCTCTGCTGACACTCTTTTTTATTATAAAAGTACAAAACACAAAACAAGTTCATTTCACTGTAACAAAATTTACAAAACTGAACATAAAAACAAACTATCCATCTCAAAATAACAACTTAAACCTTCCTAACCGGCCAGCCCAGATAAACCAAAAATAAATAAATAAATCATTACCTACTATAGTCCAACACACACACACACACACGCCTAATGAACATAAATAAAGCTTTCCTCGCTGGGATCAAAAACTAAAAATATCCAAATTAGGAAACATAACCACACTGCCCCCCCCCCCCCCCCCTAATAACAAAACAAAAAAATATGGCTAGCTGCCGTAACAAAAATAATCCAACTTGGATAACAAAATATATATTATTTTTTTATACATCTATATTTTTTTTTTCCTTTTTTATATACAATATATATATATATATATATATATATATATATATATATATATTTATTTATCCACATACATACACACACACACACATACATATATACATACACACATTTTTCCTTTTTTTTGTTATTTAACTTCCCCTACCCCCCCCCCCCCCCCCCCCCCACACACACACACACACACACACATACATTTACCCACAAACAAAAACTTATCCACACTGGGACACAAACATAAACACATACATAAATATAGTGTACTCTTAACACTATGCTATAATAACTGAAAACTGGTCCGACTGCCTTTCTCACAAAATAATTATGACATTATATTATAGAAAAAAAATAAAAATAAAAAAAAAAAGATACATAAAACCATACAGAATATACATAACAAACAACTTAATAACACAGAAAAACAACCTATACTAAACTATCCCATCACCCATCACCCCCTCTGGACATGGGTCAGAGTCCATAGGTCACAGTTTTTGTCCACAACTGACCCATACCAGACCCCCAAAATAGTACCCACTGCAACAGTCCAGTCCTGGGTACACACCACCACCACCACCACCCCCCAAAAACCCCCCCACCCAACCTAAAATACACCCCTACCCACCTAATGTAAACAGAACAATATATACAAAACAATATATACATATTCTACAACAAAGCAATATTAACAATACAATACACCAAAACCACAAGGCCCAAGTTTGGTTGCCTGCAAGCCCTTTACAATCCATCCATAGAAAACAAAACAAAAGGCTAAGGTGACATGCATAGCCCCCCACCAGGAAGAAGGATGGCAATCCTGATATAAATCAACCTCTAACCCTATCACTATCCCTTCATGAAACTGACCCTATACTCACCCTAAGATATATACACTATCCCTGGTCAAAATAAGGTACTTCACCTTAAGGGCCTAGTACCTAGGGCACATCAAAAGAAAACCCTCTCCATAGGAGAGAAGCCCTACTGGTACCAAGACTGCCATACTCCAAAGATCTGATCTTCCCAAGGTCACCGGTGATATTCCTACAGACCTCCACCTCGGAGAGGATTTTCTGTTGGGTCGACACTAAACACCGTGCGTTCCACGTGTAGTACCTAACCACTAAACTAACTAAGAATAAAGTGCCCCGGTCTCGGCCACCCAGGGACCTGAATGCCCCATAAGCCCACTCCGGATAGGTAAGGCCGGCAAGTTGACTCCAGCCGATGGAAGCGCCCACCCGGTTGTAAACCCCTATATTAAAGGGACAATGAAGCAGGAAGTGGTCCATGCTTTCCTGCGTGTCCCCACACTCTTCTCGGGGACATCCCCGGTCATCAGAGTTCCTACACTTCAGGTTGTCCCTTACATATAGCTTCCCCTGAAAGCAGCGCCAGGCCAAGTCCCAAAACTTCTGGGGGATCCTTTTCATGTTCAAAAGATACAACCCCACCCTCAGATCCCGACCTGGGCAGTCCCTGAGCGCCAGAGGCTTCTGGAAGTGGGTCAACAGAACCCGTTTGTCAAGGAACTGCCTTGACTGGGTCCTGATCTCCCACACTCCCAGACCCCACCGACGTATCACCTTCAGAGTCGGGGTAGCGCCGGAAGATATCCATGGGGCGTACGGAGGTCCTTCACTCGCCCTCCTCTCTCCCATTCCTGGAAGAAAGGCCGAAACCATTCCCTGCAGGAGAGTACCCACGGAGAAGCCCTCTCTGACCAGAGGTTTGCGATGTTGGCTTTCAAGAAGGTGTTCGTAAAGAACACCACAGGGTTTACCATAGATAAACCCCCTAGTCTCCTCGTGCGGTACGTAACCTCCCTCTTGACTAGGTTCATCCTGTTCCCCCATAACAGTTGGAAAAACAGGCTGTAGATCCTAGTGTAGTAAGCCTCTGGCAAGATACATACACTGCCCAGATAGATAAACAAGGGGAGCAGGTACGATTTGATCAGGTGTACCCTTTCCCTGAGTGTCATAGACCAACCCTTCCACTGGTCCACCTTCTGAGCGGCATCCTGGAGCTTACCATCCCAGTTTTTGGTGGGATAATCATCCTGGCCGAATGTGATGCCTAAGACTTTTGCTGATTCTTGGGGCCCTGGAAGGGTGTCCAGGAGATCAAACATGGGATCCCCCCTCCCAGCCAGAGACTTTCACACTTATCCCGGTTGATCTTAGACCCGGATGCCTCCGAGTAGCGGTCCACCTCCGACATCACCACATCGACCTCCTCTCTCGTGGAGACGAAAATAGTGACATCGTCAGCGTACGCCACCACTCTCTGGGTGACAGCCGGCTCCGCCAGACTCATCCCGACTCCCGCCAACGACCCACAATCTACCCTCCGGATGAAGGGATCGATTGCGAACGCGTATAAAAGCGGGCTCAAAGGACAACCATGACGGACTCCGAACCCCACCTCAAAAGAGCGGCCAGACCACCCGTTCACCAGCGGGAAACTCTCTGCCCCTGCATACAAGATCTTAAACCAATTAACAAAAGTAGTTGGTAAGCCATATCTCAGGAGGACGGACCATAGGTACTCGTGGTTTACCCGATCAAATGCTTTAGCCTGACAGGACAGGACAGCAAGTACCCCTTCCAAAGACCTGCACTACTCCACTCCACTGCCTCCCTGACACTAAGGACAGCACTTAAGGTGCTTCGGCCTGGAACAGAGCAGTGCTGAGCCCCCAAAAGGAGCCGGGGTGCAAACTTCACCAGCCGATTAAACAGTATCTTGGCCAGAAGCTTCCTGTCCGTATTGAGAAGAGCTATGGGCCTCCAATTCTCAATCTGGCTAGGATCTTTACCCTTTGACAGAAGAATCAGGGCTGACCTCCTCATTGACTTCGGCAGAGTACCCGAGGAGAGACTCTCATTGAATACCTCAGTCAAGAGGGGAGCTAAAGACTCCTTAAAGGTCCTGTACCACTCGGATGTTAAGCCATCCGGACCTGGCGACTTCTTGGGGGCGAGCCCCTCGATCGCCAGTCTCACTTCCTCTTCCCTGATTTCTTCTGCCAAAACATCAAGAGAGGGGTCTACCCCTGGCTCAGGAATGGTTTCAGCCAGGAAAGCCGTCATCCTGTCTCGATCTAGATCCTTCCTCCCTAAGAGGTGCGAGTAGAAGGATCTGACGACCTCCAAGATCCCTGATCTGGACCGATTCAGAGATCCTGTACTATCAATCAGTCCTGAAAGGACTTTACTACTCACTGACATCTTACAGTTTCTGTAAGGGTCAGGCGAGCGGTACTTCCCGTAATCCCTCTCAAAAACCAAAGATGCGTGCCTATCGTACTGACACCTCATCAGCAAGGGACTTCACTCTGGAGATATCCTCTCGGCTACCTCCAGTCGAGACGAGAAGCTCGAGTTTCCTCCTCAGACCCTGATACAATCGATACCTGTTCAGGGACCTGAGGCTCGAGAGCTGGCGGAAGAACCCCGCAACCCGCTTCTTGAATATCTCCCACCACTCTGACTTACTACTACATAGGTCCAGTAAAGGTACCTGACTCTGAAGAAAATCCTCAAAGGACTGTCTTATCTCCGCTTCCTCCAGGAGGGACGAATTCAGCTTCCAATAACCTTTTCCCATCCGGGGGGTCTCTGAAACATTCAGGGAAAACAAAATCATACAGTGATCGGAGAACTCCACCTCAACCACGGACACTGCAGAAGAGATGGCTTCCTCCTTTAACCCCTTAAGGACCGGGGTTTTTTCCGTTTTTGCATTTTCGTTTTTTGCTCCTTGCCTTTAAAAAATCATAACTCTTTCAAATTTGCACCTAAAAATCCATATGATGGCTTATTTTTTGCGCCACCAATTCTACTTTGTAATGACGTCAGTCATTTTGCCCAAAAATCTATGGTGAAGCGGGAAAAAAAATCATTGTGCGACAAAATTGAAAAAAATACGCCGTTTTGTAACTTTTGGGGGCTTCCGTTTCTACGTAGTACATTTTTTGGTAAAAATGACACCTGATATGTATTCTGTAGGTCCATACAATTAAAATGATACCCTACTTATATAGGTTTGATTTTGTCGGACTTCTGGAAAAAATCATAACTACATGCAGAAAAATTAATACGTTTAAAATTGTCATCTTCTGACCCCTATAACTTTTTAATTTTTCCGTGTATAGGGCGGTATGAGGGCTCATTTTTTGCGCCGTGATCTAAAGTTTTTAACGGTACCATTTTTGCATTGAGAGGACTTATTGATTATTGATTTTTATTCATTTTTAAATGATATAAAAAGTGACCAAAAATGCACTATTTTGGACTTTGGAAGTTTTTTTGCGCGCACGCCATTGACCGAGCGGTTTAATTAATGATATATTTTTATAATTCGGACATTTTCGCACGCGGTGATACCATATATGTTTATTTTTATTTACACTGTTTTTTTTTTTATTGGAAAAGGGGGGTGATTCAAACTTTTAATAGGGGAGGAGTTAAATGATCTTTATTCACTTTTTTTTTTCACTTTTTTTTTTTGCAGTGTTATAGGTCCCATAGGGACCTATAACACTGCACACACTGATCTTCTATGTTGATCACTGGTTTCTCATAAGAAACCAGTGATCAACGATTCTGCCGCATGACTGCTCATGCCTGGATCTCAGGCACTGAGCAGTCATTCGGCGATCGGACAGCGAGGAGGCAGGTAGGGGCCCTCCCGCTGTCCTGTCAGCTGTTCGGGATGCCGCGATTAGCTATCCCGAACAGCCCGACTGAACTAGTCAGGAACTTTCACTTTTAGCCGCGCGGCTCAGCTCTGAGCGCGCGGCTAAAGGGTTAATAGCGCGCGGCGCCGCGATCGGCGCTGCGCGCTATTAGAGGCGGGTCCCGGCTTCACTATGACGCCGGGCCCGCCGTGATATGACGCGGGGTTACTGTGTAACCCCGCGTTATATCAGAAGAGCAGGACCAAGGACGTACCGGTACGTCCTTGGTCCTTAAGGGGTTAAATAAAACCTATCTATCCTAGACCTGCGACTACCTTGATGATAGGTGAAACCCGCGTGGCCCGAGGGGCTCCGGATGTGGGCGTCCTCTAGGCGAGCTTCTCTAGTTATGCTAATCAGTGCCACACTATCACAAGTCAGCGGACCATTGGAGCCTCTCCGATCTTGGGACCTCGTGACATTATTGAAGTCCCCCTCCAAAGATCACTTGCCGACTCGTAAAAAGAAAGGGCTTAATCCTCATAAAGAGATCTTTACGGCCCCGCTTAGTTTGCGGGGCGTAGATGTTAATGAGCCGAAGCTCTTGTCCCTTCATGAAGACATCTAAGATCAGGCACCTCCCCATTTCTAATTCAATAACCCGTCGGCATTCAACAGGAGCGGTAAAAAGGACCGCCACCCCACTATACGGCTCAGCCGCAAGAGACCAGTGGGAGGAACCGCGCCTCCACTCTCTTCTGGCTTTTACCAGAGAGGCTAGATCTGACAACCTGGTCTCCTGTAAAAAGAAAATGTCGGCTTCAACGCGGCCGAGAAAATCAAAGGCTGCGAATCTAGCTGTATCTGACTTTATGCTGGCACAGTTAATAGATGCCAGCGTCAATTGGGTGAGTGCCGCAATACAGGGTGATTAAATTAGACGGCCACACCCTTTACTTTTTCTTTACCTTCTTTTTAGCCCCCTCATCCCCCGAAGAAGATGAGAGGGCAGGACCACTCTTAGTTCTTTTTTTTTATTCAGTTTGGTCCATTTGATCCCCGTCTACGTCCGGCCCCGGTCTAGCCCTGCCCTCCAAGGAAGGAGCCTCAATAGGACAGGGCCCAGTTCCCCCCAGAGGCTCCTTCTCCCTAGGCACCTCGCCCTCACCTTCCCCCTCCAAGGAGGGGGAGGAGATGGTATCGAGGACGAGGTACCGGTTTGACAGGTCAATCAGAGGGGGGGCAATCAGGCTTCCGTTTTGGATCTGGCCCGTAGTACAGGGAACAGAGGGCTCTGACCTCTTCTTTCTCCCTTTCCTTTTGCCCTTGTCTTTCTTTTTAGGCCTCTCTCCACTCTCCTCATCCACACTTTCATAGTGGGAGGAATCGGAAGTGTCGGCCATATTGCCCTCCTCTTTGTGCAGCCTCCTGACCTCCTCATCCAGCACGTGCTCCTCCAGGGCTTCAGTGGTTACAGGGCCAGCTTCAGGAGCAGGGGCCAGAGCTACCCCCGTCACTTGGGCACTCTCCAGCTCCCTACTCCTCCTCCGATTTTCCTCCCGCCTTAGTTTGGCGGGGCCCTTTTTCCTCCTCACTAGCCCTGTTGCGCCCCCATCCCTGCCCGTGCCCTCCCCAGCCGAGGCAACTTCACAGCTCTCCTCAGCCGGAGCGGCCGCTGCACGGGCATAGGCGATAGGAAAACGGCTGAAAGGGTGTCCGAGGACTACACACAGGTGGCACCGGATCTGCCGACAGGATGCGGCCAGATGACCCACCCCACCACACAAAGCGCAGACCTGCACAGTACAGGCTGCGCTAAAGTGGGTGGGGCTGCCACACCTGTGACAGACCTTAGGCTGCCCCTGGTAGAAGACCTGGATCCTATCACGTCCCAGGAAGGCGGCTGACGGAATGTGGGCAACTGTACTCCCTGAACGCTTGAGTTTGACGGAAAACGTCCAGGCCCCGGACCAGATCCCGTGCTCATCAAAGTTTTTCTTGGGCATGTCCGTCACATCCCATACCGTCCGAGCCAGGTCATGATGTCATAACAAGAAAGCGACTCGTTACGGGTCAAAACGGTCACTTTCTTAACAGAGTTCTGACGGGAAATCGCCTTTACAGCGAAATCTCGCCAGCCGGGCTCATTCTTCGCCACTTCGTAGTTCGACCAGAAGAGTACAAGACTCTCCGGCCGAACGAAACTGACGTCAAACTCAGACGAACCATAGGGGTGAATCAGGGCAAAGATGTCATTCGCCCTGAATTCCATCTGCAGGAGGAGCTCAACCACTTTTGCGCGAGGTGGGCATGCATCCTCACCCCTCCAAATCAGACGGACCACATTCCTACGGTTATTGTCCTGCCCGGATGTCGGGAGGGACCAGACCACCTCCCCATTCCTCTCTCGGAAAGCCCCCAAACCATGCCTCTCTATCCAGAAAGACAGGTCGACCTCACCCCTTCCCTCTACCTGGATCGACCTGTCACCCCTGCGTAGAGCCTCCAGGAGGCGCTGTTGCAAATGGCCCCCAGGGCCAGACGGAGACGAGGACCCCCCTGAACCCCCGGCAGTGATATTAGCATAGCTCCTAGGAGCAGTCACTACCGGGGGGGGCAGCCGGACCAGACCCAGAACCATCAGCATAACCACTCACACCACTACTCCCATCTTTATTTCCATCCATACCAGACCTCCCATTCATACCACAACTACTCCCACCATCATTCACTCCACTGACACTCCTCTTATCCACAACACTTCCACACTCATTCTCACATCCTGCACTCTTATGCTGACTAACAGATTCTGGGCTGGCTGGGACTTGTAGTGTTGCAGGTTTTATTACACTTTTCTTTTCTGGCTTAGCTGCCGGGGTCGATGCTGATAGTTCCTTCTCCTTGGCTGAAGTCACTTCCGGAGTCTGGGGCTGCATCTCCGGGCACACCCCAGCTCCTCCCACAGTGCCAGCACCTGCTTTGCCCGACTGCACGGGCTCTGTGGATGATGCCGGCGCCCGGACACTCCCCCCCCCTCACAGAGGAGTGCCCCCACAGAATACACAGTACTTGGAGGACCGCCCCCCGAGCACACAGACCTACCACACTCCCCCCCCCTCATAGGGGAGTGCCCCGCAGTGCCGGTAATGCCCACAGCACTCGGGGGACCGCCCCCCGAGCACATGGCAGCATAGCTTACCCCGCCACTGCCCACCATGAGCCCATCCTGCCCCTCCTTACCGGCAGGATGGGTGGGCTTCATATCTATTGCGTCCGCAGCCTTTTCTGATGCCATGCTGTATCCCCTATGCTGGCTCCGTTCCACCACAGAAACAGAGTCTGGCAGTCTGGGGGACCCAGCAGCCTGAACCAGCTTTGCAGCTGGCCCAGACTGCTGGAAAGGAACAAACACGTACTGCACTGTTTCCTGGGTCTTTTGTTTCTTTGCCTTACGTTTCACCACCACATCCTCACACTGGTCGTCTCCAAAGCTGAAATTCTGGAAGTGGACTGGGGACTCTTGCATAACAATCGCCCTTAATACACCCCCAGCCTCACTCTCCACATCATCCTCCTCCTCACTATCACTTGATGGTAGTGCCACCTGTGCTGGCTCGATGTAGCTGTCCTGGGTGTCACAGGGAGTAGCTACAGGAACAGCATCCATCTCCACCACTTGTGAATTTTCTTCCACCTCCTTTACACCTTCACCACCATCCTCACTTTCTTCACCGCCACTACTCTCCCCATCATCCACCTCCTCCTTACCTGGGGATTTCATGGCGGCAAACCGGTCTCCATTCACCAGCTTCTCCTTTAAGAGACCGCTCCCCTCAAGTATCTCTGCTCTCCTCTCGTACAGCTTTGCAATCTCACTCTTCAGAGCCGTAATCCTCTTTTTCAGCTCTGGCCTATTCTTTTTGGATGCTGTGTTCACCAGGTTCTGAGCAACACGAAGATCCTCTCTGGCCATCCTCATCTCCTTGCCGCACTGGTCATATTCCGCAAACCGTGCGGCCATGCGGGAGCAGTATATTGCGCTCGATTCCTTGGGCCCTCTCTCAGCCCACATTTCCACGCTTTTCCTCCATGCCTTCCTTCCACCAGATTTCTGGCTTGCACCCGTTGCCGGGGGAGTAGAGCCTGCATTACTGGAGACTCTACCAGATCTTCTCCCCCGGGCCGGAAAGGCTGTTGCTGTTTGCTCTCAACCCCCCGCCAGCCTTGAAGAACGGGAGGTGGAGGCCCTGGGCTCCATGCAGGGAGGCTCTCCCCAGGAGCCTGACACACTCCTGGGAAGGCGGATGGATCACCTGCTCTGGTCTGATCTGCTGGAAGTTTGTGGAGCTCAACAAGGGACACACCCGCACGCTGCTCACACTGAACTGTTGTGTTCACAGGATGTGCTCTCTGCTGACACCTCTGTCCATGTCAGGAACTGTCCAGAGTAGCATAGGTTTGCTATGGGGATTTTCTCCTGCTCTGGACAGTACGGGCATCAAGTGTCAGCAGAGAGCACTGTGGACAAGACAAAAAGAAATTAAAAAAGAAAATAATTTCCTCTGTAGCATACAGCTGCTAAAAAGTACTGGATGGATAAAGATTTTTTTTAATAGAAGTTATTTACAAATCTGTTGAACTTTCTAGCACCAGTTCATTTAAAAAAAAAATAAAAAAAATTCCACCAGAGTACCCCTTAAAAAAGCACATCTAACAAGAAGCATATGTCAGTGATGGGATCCAAGATGGTGACGTTATTCAGGTGCTCAATGCACCATTGATTACTTGGTAACCACCTTGATGAAGGGGGCAGTGGGCACTTGAAACGCGTCACTATCTTGGAACCCATCATTGACATATGCTTCTTGCTACGCGTGTTTTAAGACTGTTTACACCTTTTGTTCTCTTCCACTCATAGTACCAATCCCGCTCTAGTGCGTTTACAGGGGGACCTTCTGCAGTTTGTTTGGGGCATGTGGGGTAGATGAGTGGGTAGAAACACTTTGTATGCCCCTCATCTCCAGAAAATGCCCAATCTAAGGAAATATTACCAAGTTGCTAGGATTGCTCAATTGGTTCAGATACATGTGGGCTTAAAGGAGAACTGTAGTGAAAAATGTTTCATTACCTCTGTGCCCGGGCTGCAAGAACTAGAAAAAAAAGTAATAATTTAACTCACCTTCTGACGTTCCCCTGTTGCGCAGATATCGGTGTCCTGGTCCTCCGGTGCTGATCTTCTTCCTGTTTCCTGGGGACGGGGAGTCATACTGCACTCAGTGTATCGCCGGCTGCAGTGATGTTCCGCCTCGGCCAATGATAGGCTGAGCACACTTTAATGTAAGGAGCCCAGACAGCAGGGAGAAGGCGGGGCATAGGCTCCTTACATGAAAGTGCGCTCAGCCTATCACTGGCCGAGGCGGGACATCGATGCAGCTGGCAATACGCTAAGTGCAGTATGACTCACCGTCCCCAGGAAGCAGGAAGAAGACCAGCACCAGAGCACCGGGACATCGATATTGGCGCAAAGGGGGAACGTCGGAAGGTGAGTTACATTATTTTTGTTTTCAGCCTGGACACAGAGGTAATGAGAAAATTTTCACTACAGTTCTCCTTTAAAAGGGTACTCCGCCCCTAGACATCTTATCCCTTATCCAAGGATAGAGGATAAGATGTCTGATCGCAGGGGTCTCACTGCTGGGGACACCCGCAATCTCTCCTGCAGCCCACCGAGTCATCAGCTCTCCAGAGCTAAGTTTGTGATGTCACGCCCCGCCCCCTTAATGCAAGTCTATGGGAGGGGTGTGGTAAGTCACGCCCCCCCATAGACTTGCATTAAGGGGGCAGGGTGTAACATCATGAGGGGCGGAGCCATGACATCACGAATCTCCGGTCCCTGTATTGTGAGTCATCAGCCACGGAGCAAACCTCTGGAGAGCTGATGACTTGGGGGGGCTGCAGGAGAGATTGCTGGGGTCCCCAGCAGCGGGACCCCTTCGATCAGACATCTTATCCCCTATCCTTGGATAAGGGATAAGATGTCTAGGGGCGGAGTACCCTTTTAAAGGTGAGTACCCCTTTAAGTGCTGCTCAGTTGGTTACTATTGAATCCTTGGCAGCCCCTATGTGGCCCGAAACTGTCCTTCAATCGATTCCCTCTAGACACAGACCCAAGATATTATGCCCAACATTGTCGCACTCCTTGGCACTGTGGGGTGGCCTTAGGAGTCGCTTAGTCACCACATACCACTGCAGTCCCAATATCTTGGAATCCAAACTTCCTTCCGGACATGGTGTCCTTGGTGGTTTTTTTCCTGGTGAACCAATTATTTTGCATGTTATCCCTATATCATTTTTGTACCTTCCATACCCTTCTGGACTCGAGTTGTTTTGTTTCCAACATTTTCTTGCTGATCTTAAGAAAACTGATGTAGATATTCCATGTTGTTCTCAATATGAGTGTTTATGCAACAATTCCTCAGAAAGTAAAGGTTTTATTTCAGCTAATATATAAGGATCTCATTATGTCCTCTTGTAAATTCCCATATTTGCCTGGAAATTTGACTTCAGATAGACTTTTAAACCAAAAGAATTGACTCAAATGGTTACTACCTCTGAACTCTTTGTTAAAGGGGCACTCCCGTGGAAACCTTTTTTTTTTTTTTTTTTTTTTTTTTTTAAATCAACTGGTGCCAGAAAGTTAAACAGATTTGTAAATTCTATGAAAAAATCTTAATCTTTCCAGTACTTTTTAGGGTCTGTAAAAAAATGATTTTCTTTTTGGAACACTGAGCTCTCTTCTGACATCATGACCACAGTGCTCTCTGCTGACACCTCTGTCAATTTTAGGAACTGTCCAGAACAGCCTATGTTTGCTATGGGGATTTTCTCCTACTCTGGACAGTTCTTAAAATGGACAGAGATGTCAGCAGAGAGCACTGTGGTCAAGATGTCAGCAGAGAGCTCTGTGTTCCAAAAAGAAAATAATTTCCTCTGTAGTATTCAGCAGCTAATAAGTACTGGAAGGATTAAGATTTTTTAATAGAAGTAATTTACAAATCTGTTTAACTTTCTGGCACCAGTTGATTTAAAAAAAAAAAAAAAAAAACTTTTCCACGGGAATACCCCTTTAATGTAAACTTGCATGAAGCAGGCTGCAAGGTCTTCCTTAGATGGTATCTAGTCCCCGCCAGAGTGGGTAGGATGTTTCCCTCAGCCTCTCCCCTATGCTTTCATGGATGCCAGAATATGGGAACCATGCTTCACAAATGCTGGGACTGTCCCCAACCGTGATGCTTCTGGATACGTATCTATCACTTTATCTATTCAGTCACAGGAGTTAACCTTCGGAAACAGCTGAAACAAGCGCACCTAAATGCCCCAATACAGGAGATGTCTAGGGGGAATCGAAACATATTTGTCTATCCTTCCAGCTGTCAAGATGTCCATCACCACTAGCTAGAAGTCTCAGTCAATCCCTTTTGCATGTGGTTAGATCCAAGTTGAATTGGATAATGGCCAATGATAGGCTGGCTAATATCCTCACAAATTCTCAACCAACTTTTGATGCCACTTGGCAGCTGTGGATAATATACTTAGGTGATTCCCTTTAATTTACATTTTTATTTAGTAAATATGTAGGGTTCTATACCCCCTTATTTCTTCCCTCATGTTTATGTATTTGTCTTAATACTCTCCTGGAATCTTCGGAAGTTTCAACATTTGTTCATCTGAAACAGACTTAAAGGGGTTGTCCAGCATAAGGTGATTTTAGTACGTACCTGGCAGACAGTAATGGACATGCTTAGGAAGGATCTGCACTTGTCTTGGGCTAAATGGCTATGTTGTGAGATTACCAGAACACTGTGGCTAGCTTTTTGTGAGCTTGTATTTCCTATTTGACTTTGCTTTTTTTTTACTACAAATCCCATTTTCCTCCTTCCCACATATCAGCCACCCCACCCATTGAAACATAAATGAGCTGCAGACCTGTGGTTTTTCAATCAGGGTGCCTCCAGCTGTTGCATTAGTTGCAGATTGATCCCTCCAACCATTGAAGCAGACAGGCTGCCTGTCATCAGCTGACTAGTGAGTCAGGTCGCGGCCGCATTGCAAGCTGGGAAAAATCTGAGACAACAGTCATTTTGTATGCTGGTAAAAGTAAATAGTGGGGTGAAAATCACAGAAGAATTGTGAGAAAACCGTCACACACAGGTAAAGACACTATATTATGTACTACACTAACTTTACAGCCCCTGTAGCATAGTCACATTAAAAAAAAAACGGAATACCCCTTAAATTATTTGGTTCCTGTTGTATACTGGACAGTAGTGAGAGGGCAAATTATCCTCCATTTTTTAGGGCTCGTCCACACTGGTGGAATTTCTATCAGTCGGATTACTTTCAATGGGATTCTGCTGCTCTGTGCATACTGTGGAATTTCTGCAACAGAATTTCACTGGCTGAAAGGACTTCTGCTCAAAAATTTTCATTCATTTTTTGGGCAGAATTCCGCTGAACTACATTGCAGTCTATAGAGACAGCACACATCAGTGCAGTCCTATCACCAGTAGCTTCGGCAGCACCTGCTGTAGGGGGAATTACGTAACGGAATTCTACCTGCTGAATGTCTGCAATATTTTTTAGGTTCAAGTGACAAGAACATGAAAAGGATTGAATATAAGGAGTGAAAGATAGATTAGATTCTAGCAAAACTCCAAGACAACGAGCTTGCTGCACAGGAGTTATGGCACTGCAGTATTACACACTGGGATAAACACATCAGGTTTGTGTAGTTTATTCAATTCACCTCTGTTTAACCCCTTAAGGACACAGCCCATTATGACCTTAAGGACCAGAGCATTTTTTTTGCACATATGACCACTGTCACTTTAAGCATTAATAACTCTGGGATGCTTCTACTTAACCCCTTGCCGCAAAACACCAGGTTTATATGGCGCTGCGGCATGGGAGGGTTATGAAGCGAGCTCAGGAGCTGAGCTCGCATCATACCCACATGGTCCTGGCTGCTATCAGCAGCCAGGACCTGTGGCTAATGCCGGACATCGCCGTTCCGGCAGATGTCCGGCATTAACTCTTTAGATGCGCCGATCGAAATTGATCGCCGGGTCTAAAGTGAAAGTGAAAGCTTCCCGGCTGCTCAGTTGGGCTGATTGGGACCATCTCAATAAAATCACGATGTCCCGATCAGCTAGGATGCAGCGGGAGGGTGCCTTACCTTCCTCCTGCACGTCCGAACTGGCAATTGATTGCTTCAAGCCTGAAATCCAGGCTTGACTAATCAACCGCCGATAACACTGATCAAGGCATTGCAATGCAAAGGCATTGTTCAGTGTATTGAATCAATGTACTTATTCCCCTATGGGGGCTATAACATTGCAAAAAAAAAAAAAGGTAATAAAGATGATTTAACCCCATCCCTAATAAGTTTGAATCACCCCCCTTTTCCCGTAAAAAAAACTGTGTAAATAAAAACATATGTGGTATCGCTACATATAAAATAAAAATAAAAACATATGTGTGCCCCCCACATATAATGCCCCATGTCCTGTGCACCTCACATATAATCCCCTGTACCATAGTGCCCGAGCAGCTCTCAACTTTCTCACACGCTGCTGTGTTCTTGCAGTGTGAGCTGTGGGGACGTAATCTCCGGGCGCTGGCGCGATGGTGTGACATCATTGCGCCGGCCTGCCGTGGATGGCATCCCCGCAGCTCACACTGTGTGAACGGAGCAGCGTGTGAGAAAGGTGAAAGAATAGTGGAGCGGGACAGCTAACAGCTCCCGCTCCACCATGCTACAGGACAGGAGGGGCTTTAGTCTATGCCTCCCGTCCCGCTCCAGGCTCTCGCACTGCTGTCCCGGCCGGCCAACAGGGCTAGCTGATGAACTGGGATAGGGGCAGGAGGACGGCCCGGTAGGACAAGCACCGGCTCTGCTTGGGGCCCTGGGCCAGCTGGGGGCCCCAAGTAATTGCTTGGTTTGCATGTCTTGTAGCTACGGGCCTGGGAAGCCCCCCTGTGCCAGAACAGCAAAAACTACACCCCTCAAGGCACGTAACAAGAGGTACAGTGAGCCTTAATACCCCACAGGTGTTTGACAAATTCGTCTTGAAAATGCTAAAATGCTGATGTTGCCCCAAATTTTTCACTTTCACAAGGGGTAATAGGAGAAAAAGCCCCCAAAAATGTGTAACCCCATTTCTTCTGAGTATGGAAATACCCCATAGGTGGATGTAAAGTGCTCTGCGAGCGCACTATAGGGCTCAGAAGAGAAGGAGCACCATTAGGCTTTTGGAGAGAGAATTTGGTTGTAATGGAAGCCAGGGGCCATGTGCGTTTACAATGCCCCCCATGGTGCCAGAACAGTGGACCCCCCCACATGTTACCCCATTTTGGAAACTACACCTCTCATGGAATGTAATAAGGGGTGCAGTGAGCATTAACACCCCACTGGCATTTGACAGATCTTTGGAACAGTGGGCTGTGCAAATGAAAAACAAAATTTTTCGTTATCACTGACCACTGTTCAAAAAATCTGCCAGTCACCTGTGGGGTGTAAATCCTCACTACACCCTTTGTTACATTCCATGAGGGGTGTAGTTTCCAAAATGGGGTCATGTGGGGGGGGGGGGTCATTGTTCTGGCAGTATAGGGGCTTTGTAAACGCGCATGGTCTACAATTTCAGCCAAATTTTCTCTCCAAAAGCCCAATGGTGCTCCTTCTCTTCTGAGCCCTGCAGTAGAGCACTTTATATCCATATGTGGGGTATTTCCATACCCAGAAGAATTTTTGGGGGCTTTTTTCCTATTACCCCTTGTAAAAATGAAGAAATTTTTTTTCCCATTTTCGGGTCCAAATTTTACGAAAATGTGTCAAACACCTGTGAGATGTTAAGGCTCCCTATACCCCTTGTAACATTCCGTGAGGGGTGTAGTTTCCAAAATGGGGTCACGTGTGGGTGTTTATTTTTTCCATTTTGCATTTATGTCAGAACTGCTGTAACTCAGCCACTCCTGTGCAAATCACCAATTTAGGCCATTGTACATGGTGCACTCTCACTCCTGATGTCCCAGATGTGCTCAATCGGATTCAGGTCTGGGGAACGGGCGGGCCAGTCCATTTCATCAATGCCTTCCTCTTGCAGGAACTGCTGACACACTCCAGCCACATGAGGTCTAGCATTATCTTGCATTAGGAGGAACCCAGGGCCAACCGCACCAGCATATGGTCTCACAAGGGGTCTGAGGATCTCATCTCGGTACCTAATGGCAGCCAGGATACCTCTGGCAAGCACATGGAGGGCTGTGTGGCTCCCAAAAAGAAATGCCATCCCACACCATTACTGACCCACCGCCAAACCATTCATGCTGGAGGATGTTGCAGGCAGCAGAACGTTCTCCACGGCGTCTCCAGACTCTGTCACATGTGCTCAGTGTGAACCTGCTTTCATCTGTGAAGAGCACAGGGCTCCAGTGGCGAATTTGCCAATCTTGGTGTTCTCTGGCAAATGCCAAACGTCCTGCACAGTGTTGGGCTGTAAGCACAACTCCCACCTGTGCACGCCAGACCCTCATACCACCCTCATGGAGTCTGTTTCTGACCGTTTGAGTGAACACATGCACATTTGTGGCCTCCTGGAGGTCATTTTGCAGGTCTCTGGCAGTGCTCCTCCTGCTCCTCCTTGCACAAAGGCGGAGGTAGCGGTCCTGCTGCTGGGTTGTTGCCCTCCTACAGCGTCTTCCACGTCTCCTGATGTACTGGCCTGTCTCCTGGTAGTGCCTCCATGCCCTGGACACTACGCTGACAGACACAGCAAACCTTCTTGCCACAGCTCACATTGATGTGCCATCCTGGATGAGCTGTACTACCTGAGCCACTTGTGTGGATTGTAGACTCAGTCTCATGCTACCACTAGAGTGAAAGCACCGCCAGCATTCAAAAGTGACCAAAAAATCAGCCAGGAAGCATAGGAACTGAGAAGAGGTCTGTGGTCACCACCTGCGGAACCACTCCTTTATTGGGGGTGCCTTGCTAATTGCCTATCATTTCCACCTGCTTCCTGAGTGGACAGTGTGATTTCACAGAAGTGTGATTGACTTGGAGTTACATTGTGATATTTGTCTTCCCTTTATTTTTTTGGGCAGTGTAGTTTTAGTCAAAGAATTTTAACAAAAATCATGCGTAGACAAAATTAACACAGTCTGTGTGTTGCAGAGCAGGGCTGGACAACCGCTGCCAAATGGGAGCGGGGGAGGTCCCTTTTCCCTCTTAAGAAGACTTGCATCTTGTATTGTGTATTGCCAGATTTAGGCCCTGTTCACACTGCCATTGTGCCCTGTTGGAAAACGTCCATTAGGCTTTTTGTTAGGCCATTGTTTTTTAACGGGAGTCGCGGGAGAAAAAGACATTGCATGATGTATTTTTTCTCCTGCTATTCTCCCATTTCCCTGACGCGTGTTGCACTGCTGTGTTCCAACGGCAGTGTGAAAAAAGCCTTATTAAAAGGTATTTACCAAAGTTATAGACTACAGTCAGAAAAGGTGGTTACAATTATTTATACAGATCTACTGCAGTGCTAAGGTCCATCTGAGAGATATGAAGTAAGCCCATTGCTCATGAACTTACATAGGACTGCAGGTGCTCTGTCTGAATTATCTAAGCTCAGGCTGTACACACTTTGCACCACCAAAGGTGTAAACATAGTCATTACATTCTCTGTGTGACCACTGCACAAGCGCTAATCATTTCCTGGGCAATGCTGCCACCTAGTGGATGACTGTAAGTACTGCATGGTTTATGGCTCAGCGTAAAACATTAGGTTTATACACACTTTGAAGGGTAGCTGCACCTTGAAGATAAGCCTTCCAGTGTGTACATAAGTTGTAGCACTATTTCTGGCTGTTTATATAACTTGTATATCGCAGCTTGTTAACCACTTCTCCCTCCATCCGCCACCCCCCTCTTTAATAGACTAATGTGAGCAGCAGTGAGCTGATCCATCCCCAGACTTGGTGTTTTTCTGAGCGAATGATTATTTTGTGGGGGGTGACTAATAAGAGGCATTTTTCTCTAATATGGTACATTTACACATACCATATCTGCTGCGGATTTGATGCTGTGTTCAACTATATCTTTGCATGAGATCTCTTCACTGCTCCACTATTTTTTTCACAAGTTTTGATACATCTCCCTAATGTTTTTGCAGTTATTTCCAGCATTCATTTACCTATCCAGGCACATAGTTTTCTTCTATGTATTTTCACCTCAGGGTCCATGGTTTACCCAAAATATCCACAATGTGTGAAGGTGCCTCCCTATATCTTTTAAGTACACTGCTCAAAAAATAAAGGGAACACTTAAACAACACAATGTAACTCCAAGTCAATGACACTTCTGTGAAATCACACTGTCCACTCAGGAAGCAACACTGATTGACAATCAATTTCACATGCTGTTGTGCAAATGGAACAGACAACAGGTGGAAATTATAGGCAATTAGCAAGGCACCCCAATAAAGGAGTGGTTCTGCAGGTGGTGACCACAGACCACTTCTCAGTTCCTATGTATCCTGGCTGATGTTTTGGTCACTTTTGAATGCTGGCGGTGCTTTCACTCTAGTGGTAGCATGAGACGGAGTCTACAACCCAGACAAGTAACTCAGGTAGTGCAGCTCATCCAGGATGGCACATAAATGCGAGCTGTGGCAAGGTGGTTTGCTGTGTCTGTCAGCGTAGTGTCCAGAGCATGGAGGCGCTACCAGGAGACAGGGCAGTACATCTGGAGACATGGAGGAGGCCGTAGGAGGGCAACAACCCAGCAGCAGGACCGCTACCTCTGCCTTTGTGCAAGGAGGAGCACTGCAAGAGCCCTGCAAAATGACCTCCAGCAGGCCACAAATGTGCATGTGTCCACTCAAATGGTCAGAAACAGACTCCATGATGGTGGTATGAGGGCCTGACATCCACAGGTGGGGGTTGTGCTTACAGCCCAACACCGTGCAGGACGTTTGGCATTTGCCAGAGAACACATAGATTGGCAAATTTGCCACTGGCGCTGTCAGCACCAGCAGGGTTAACAGGTGCTGACAAGGTGTTGTTGCAAGGTTGCCGGGTTATGCCCTGCTGTCTGAGTGGCTAGCTACTGATTGACCACATGTGCATCTCCCTATATTACCAGGCATCAGACACTGGGAAGATGCCTGTGAAAACGGTCATTACCCGAGTAGCTGGCTATCCTTATTTTCCTGTATACCCGGCAACTTGACTTTTGGCTTCTTATCTGACTTCTCTTTGGTTATAGCGATTCGGCACCTCTTCCCACTCCTGGCTTGACTCGGTTTGACTGACATCGACTTTATGTGTGTATGTTTAGTTTGTCTTTGTTAGTTACTTGTTTCCCTGTTGCTCCTGACAACTGACAGGATTGTATTTTATTGTGTTGACATTTGACTCCCCTCACTTATTTAGGAAGGGATTGTCGACCAGTTTCCGGCCTATCATTTAGGATAGGCAGACAAGTAGGCAGGGACAGGGGCGCGGGTGAGCTTAGCGAGCACTCCTTCCCTGCCCATACGTGACATTTTCACAGGCCCAAACTACTACCTGCATCTGCTATGATGGAAGCAATGACTGCTTTAGTAGAGCAAATGCCAGGATTAACCCAGTGAGTGCATTCTCTTGCTGAGAGGGTTCAGGCTCAGGAGACAGCTAATGGTCAGTAAGTGGTCTGTCCTCCAGCTGTTTCAAGTGACCCCAAAATTAATCTTCCTGACCGTTTTTCAGGTGACCAAAAGAAATTTGTTGTCTTCAGAGAGAGTTGTGAGCTATATTTTCGCATGAGACCACAGTCTACTAGCACAGAGGATCAGAGAGTAGGACTTATATTGTCTTTGTTGCAAGGAGACCCTCAAGAGTGGGCTTTCTCCTTACCTTCCTCAGCTCCTGAATTAAGTTCAGTGGATGCTTTCTTTTCTGCTTTGGGCCTTCTTTATGATGAGCCAGACCGTGCAGCCTTTGCAGAATCGCAGTTAGTCGATCTTAAGCAGGGAAAGAGAACAGCAGATGAGTACTGTGCGAATTTTCGGAAGTGGTGCACGGCTTCAGGTTGGAATGATCCAGCCCTTAGGTGTCAGTTCAGACTAGGATTATCTGACGCTACTAAGGATGCTTTTGTAAGTTATCCATCACCTGACTCATTAGAACAAGCCATGACATTAGCTATACGACTTGACAGACATATGAAAGAAAGAAATCGAGAGCAGACTTTTAATTCTGTTCCTCACTCTCCTTCCTCCATGTTTCCATCTTTTCCTGTCCCTCATGTCTCTGCCGAGGAACCAATGCAGATGAGGAAATTTTCCCCTCAGCAGAGAAAATCCATTCGGAAGAAAAGCACATGTTTCTTTTGTAGAGACGAAGGACATCGGTTCCAGAATTGAGTCAAACGCCAGCGCCTAAATGACAATCAGGGAGGTCATTTAGACGCACAGGTACCTCCGAATTTATCTTCAAAAATGTTGTTACCAGTGCAAATATGTTTTCAAAAGAGAAAAATATTTGGTAAAGCTTTTGTTGATTCTGGTTCTGCTGCTAATTTTGTGGATCTAAAATGTATTAAGTCTTTAAATTTACCTTTGAGACGGTTGGAGGACCCAATTCCCATTTCTGGAATGGATTATACACCCTTGCCAGGGGGTTGTGTCAGTTTTTCTACTCCCGAAGTGGGATTATTGGTCGGTTCTATGCATTTTGAAAAGATCACCTTTTTTGTTCTTAAAAATTTGTCTGTAGATGTGATTCTGGGTTTACCCTGGTTAAGAAATCATAACCCTCTTTTTCATTGGACCTCAGGGGAACTTATCAAGTGGGGATCTGAGTGTTCTAACAAATGCATTACCGTCTCTCTTGCTACTCTCAGTGTGGGTAAAAGTATTCAACCCGAATTTATTTCAGATTTTTGTGACGTTTTTTCTGAGGAGGCCTCCTCTGCTTTGCCCCCACACCGAGATTATGTCTGTGCTATTGAACATTTACCTGATGCCTTGTCTCGAAGTTTCAGCGCCTCTCAGCCTATAGACTCTAATCCTGAGACTATTCTTCCAGAAGGTGTGGTTATCTCTGCAGTATCTGCCGATTTAACATTGGAAATTTTGACTAATCAAGGTTTGGTTCCTCCAGAGATTCCTAGAAGCAAAATCTTTGTACCTAATCAGTTTCGCCCCCGTATAATCGAGGAATCTCATTGTTCGCCGTTAGCAGGTCATCCTGGTATCCATGGTACAAGGAGATTGCTTCAAAAGAGATTTTGGTGGTCAACCCTGAACAGGGATGTGAAAGCTTTTGTTGCTTCTTGTGAAGTGTGTGCCCGAACTAAGACTCCTCGGATTCGTCCTGCACAGGAGCTGTGTCCATTATCTATTCCTAAGAGACCCTGTACCTATACTGATAGGGATAACCCTGAGGTCAGCACCACTATGAGTAAACTGTGCACAGTTTGGGCTCAGGTTCAGAAGAACCTGGAAAACGCCCAAGTACTACAAAAGAAATCGGCCGACAAGAGACGTACTTGCGGCATAAAATGTAAAGTTGGTGATAAAGTGTGGTTATCTACGAAAAATCTTAGTTTCAAGGTTCCGTCTAAGAAATTGGCATCTAGGTTCATTGGACCTTATGAGGTAATTGAAGTTATTAATCCTGTGAGTTACAGATTAAAATTACCATCTTCTTTTAAGATTCATAGTGTGTTCCATTGCTCCTTGTTAAAACTTTCTGTTCCTACTCAGTCTCCAGTCCCGAGTCTGCCTCCTCCGGTTGAGGCTGACGGAGAGCTTGAGCATGAGGTCGCTAGAATACTGGATGGCAGAAGGGTACAGAATTCTGTCCAGTACTTAGTTCATTGGAAAGGTTATGGTCCGGAGGAGAGATCGTGGGTTCCGGCCTCTTTTGTCCATGCGGCCACTTTAATTAAGAAATTCCACGATTCTCACCCAGACAAACCTAGACCCAGTTTTAAGGGTCCGGAGGACCCTCTTAAAAGGGGGGGGGGGGGTACTGTCAGCACCAGCAGGGTTAACAGGTGCTGACAAGGTGTTGTTGCAAGGTTGCCGGGTTATGCCCTGCTGTCTGAGTGGCTAGCTAATGATTGACCACATGTGCATCTCCCTATATTACCAGGCATCAGACACTGGGAAGATGCCTGTGAAAACGGTCATTACCCGAGTAGCTAGCAATCCTTATTTTCCTGTATACCCGGCAACTTGACTTTTGGCTTCTTATCTGACTTCTCTTTGGTTATAGCGATTCGGCACCTCTTCCCACTCCTGTCTTGACTCGGTTTGACTGACATCGACTTTATGTGTGTATGTTTAGTTTGTCTTTGTTAGTTGCTCGTTTACCTGTTGCTCCTGACAACTGACAGGATTGTATTTTATTGTGTTGACATTTGACTCCCCTCACTTATTTAGGAAGGGATTGTCGACCAGTTTCCGGCCTATCATTTAGGATAGGCGGACAAGTAGGCAGGGACAGGGGCACGGGTGAGCTTAGCGAGCACTCCTTCCCTGCCCATACATGACAGGCGCCCTGTGCTCTTCACAGATGAAAGCAGGTTCACACTGAGCACATGTGACAGACGTGACAGAGTCTGGAGACACCATGGAGAACAGTCTGCTGCCTGCAACATCCTCCAGCATGATCAGTTTGGCGGTGGGTCAGTAATGGTGCGGGTGACATTTCTTTGGGGGGGGAGGGGGCTGCACAGCCCTCCATGTGCTTGCCAGAAGTAGCCTAACTGCTATTAGGTACCGAGATGAGATCCTCAGACCCCTTGTGAGACCAAATGCTGGTGCAGTTGTCCCTGGGTTCCTCTTCATGCAATGCAAAGCTAGACCTCATGTGGCTGGAGTGTGTCAGCAGTTCCTGCAAGAGGAAGGCATTGATTCTATGGACTGGCCCGTCCGTTCCCCAGACCTGAATTCGATTGAGCACATCTGGGACGTCATGTCTCGCTCCATCCACCGACGCTAGGTTGCGCCACAGACTGTCCAGGAGTTGGCTGATGCTTTAGTTAAGGTCGGGGAGGACATCCCTTAGGAGACCATCCGCCACCTCATCAGGAGCATGCCCAGGCGTTGTAGGGAGGTCATACGGGCACGTGGAGGCCACACACACTACTGAGCCTCCACGTGTTTTAAGGACATTACATGAAAGTTGGATCAGCCTGTAGTGTGGTTTTCCACTTTGATTTTGAGTGTGACTCCATATCCAGACCTCCATGGGTTGATAAATTTGATTTCCATTGATCATTTTTGTGTGATTTTGTCAGCACATTCGACTATGTAAAGATGAAAGTATTTCATACGATTAGTTCATTCATTCAGATCTAGGATGTGTTATCTTAGTGTTCCCTTTATTTTTTTGAGCAGTGTTATGTTATGCATTTGTTGTATCTTTGATAAAGTTGATATTGAACTATTGCATTATCAGTTGTGAGTGTTCTATTTTTTTGGGTTGATAGATCTTAAAATCCACATTTTTTAAAGGATACTAGTCAGAAGAGTTTTGGTCATTAATCCAGTGGGGCTGGTGTAGTTTTACAGTCATACATACGTTAGTGAAAGAAATGTGCACATCTACAAACATTTAGGAGATATTGGTCCATATTGGTTCATACTGGTTTTTAGAATAGCCATGAAGCAAAATATTCATAACCCTGTAACTTCTTTGCTTGTTATGTACTCCAACTGAAAGAACGCAATCTTTGCTTTAACAAGCGAGTGCTGCTATTCTGTTGTTCTATTGGAGCATTGGTGATATTGGGATATTGTTAAATATAACCAGAACACTACATTTTATCCTGATCTGACCATGGAGAGAGTGAGCTCTTTGTTTGTATAAAAAAACATACATTTATTGTAGTCTTCTTGACATCATGGCAGACAGTACATAAAACTAGAAATCTTCATATAAAGGTAGGTCCTTAGCATAAGTATATAATGTAGGAGGGTTATGTAGGCATGTCCATGAATCTTGTCTCACCAGCTAGGATTTCTTCCTAAGTACTTCATCCAGCATGGTGGATTCATATTGAAATGTCCTTTTAAGATGGCCGCCTCTGTTAGCTTCCTCTAGCTGTCATCCTCCTTGTGCTGGAGGGCTGTACAGGACTTCCTTGGAGACCCTCATCCGTTCCTTCGTTCCTCCCTCTATTCGCCTGGCTTTCTCTGGAGCGACTTATGCTCAAATGATGGGTGTGTCCATCATGATTGAAGGTGTGTCCTTTATAAATGTGGGAGTGTTTATCCTAATTGATCATGTGTCTACTATCCATAAATATATCAATATGGTTTATTACAAGTATACATCTCCTTCTAGTGGGTTGGCTGTATATATATTTAACTTGTGGGTGTATACATTATGTCATGACTATATTGTTATCTGATTGGATACTACTTACCTTACAAATATGGTACTTCTCTGAATTCTCAACGTGACTATTCTCCTGCTACATATATACTAAAAAAAAGTATATAGTGTATCATGTTGTCTATCTGTAGACATGATATCCTTTGACAACTGGTGAGCAAGTGGCACGTACTTAATAACCTTGGTTATTATGTGATATTGAAAAATGACATACTTTTTATCAGTTATAAGGTTTTTTTTATTTCATAACAGTATGATAGTATTATTTAGTCACTGCGTGGTAATATGTCATCCTTCTGTGGAGGTATTATTCTTTGTTTGTAAATCCTGGGACATCACTGCGTCAGATGATTAACTGAGCAGGCGGTCACTTGTGCTCCTCCAGGATCGATAAGTAGCCGAGGCCCTGTACAGGAGATCCTGGGGGGTCCATGCAGTTGGACTCCCCACAATCAGACATAAGGGATAAGTGTCTGATAACTTCAGTTCCCCATAGTACTCCTTTAAGCTTTTGCATCAGGTTTCACATTCCTTTGCATGCCTGTGCTTTATGTGATATTGATTATGTATCTCCCATTCATGACATGAGTAAGAAGAGTTAGGATCATTGATGACCTTAAAATTTTGCACTCCCTCAAACAGAAAGGGCACCCTGACTAGTCATAAGTTAAATATACTGCTCAAAAAATAAAGGGAACACTGAGATAACACATCCTAGATCTGAATGAATAAACTAATCTTATGAAATACTTTTGTCTTTACATAGTTGAATGTGCTGACAACAAAATCACACAAAAATTATCAATGGAAATCAAATTTATCAACCCATAGAGGTCTGAATATGGAGTCACACTCAAAATCAAAGTGGAAAACCACACTACGGGCTGATCCAACTTCATGTAATGTCCTTAAAACAAGTCAAAATGAGGCTCAGTAGTGTGTATGACCTCCCTACAATGCCTGGATATGCTCCTGATGAGGTGGTGGATGGTCTCCTGAAGGATGTCCTCCCAGACCTGGACTAAAGCATCCGCCAACTCCTGGACAGTCTGTGGTGCAACGTGGCGTTGGTGGATGGAGCGAGACATGATGTCCCATATGTGTTCAATCGGATTCAGGTCTGGGGAACGGGTGGGCCAGTCCATAGCATCAATGCCTTCCTCTTGCAGGAACTGCTGACACACTCCAGCCACATGAGGTCTAGCATTGTCTTGCATTAGGAGGAACCCAGGGCCAACCGCACCAGCATATGGTCTCACAAGAGGTCTCAGGATCTCATCTCTGTACTTAATGGCAGTCAGGCTACCACTGGCAAGCATATGGAGGGCTGTGCAGCCCCTCAAAGAAATGCCGCCACACACCATTACTGACCCCCCACCAAACCGGTCATGCTGGAGGATGTTGCAAGCAGCAGAACTTTCTCCACGGCATGTCTGTCACATGTGCTCAGTGTGAACCTGCTTTCATCTGTGAAGAGCACAGGGCGCCAGTGGTGAATTTGGCAATCTTTGTGTTCTCTGGCAAATGCCACATGTCCTGCACAGTGTTGGGCTGTAAGCACAACCCTCACCTGTGGATGTCGGGCCCTCATACCACCCTCATGGAGTCTGTTTCTGACCATTTGGGTGGACACATGCACACCTGTGGCTTGCTGGAGGTCATTTTGCAGGGCTCTGGCAGTGCTCCTCCTTGTATGAAGGCGGAGGTAGCAGTCCTACTGCTGGATTGTTGCCCTCCTACGGCCTCCTACACATCTCCTGATGTACTGGCCCGTCTCCTGGTAGCGACTCCATGCGCTGGACACTACACTGACAGACACAGCAAACATTCTTGCCACAGCTTGCATTGATGAGCCATCCTGGATGAGCTGCGCTACCTGAGCCACTTTTGTGGGTTGTAGACTCCGTCTCATGCTACCACTAGAGAGAAAGCACTGCCAGCATTCAAAAGTCACCAAAACATCAGGCAGGAAGCATAGAAACTGAGAAGTGGTCTGTGGTCACCACCTGCAGAACTTGGTTGTCAATCAGTGTTGCTTCCTGAGTGGACAGTGTGATTTCACAGAAGTGTCATTGACAAGGAGTTACATTGTGTTGTTTAAGTGTCCCCTTTATTTTTTTGAGCAGTATATAACTGTGGGGATTCCAGAATTATGCTAGGGATTGTTAAAGAGGACTTGAGCCTCTCTGGGACACGTCAGCCACAAACCAACCCCTGACTTTTTCTTTAATAATGTAACAGCAGAATACAACAGGGATCATGAAAACCCACCACACATGACGATAACAAATCAGAGGAAGTCTTTAATGCAGTCTGGCTGTATGGCCCCAGCTGAGACCTCAATAGCCTCAGTCTTGGATTTTGCTCTGGAGGAATAAACCACAAGATGCACAGAGGTTGGTGACTCCATGTTTCCTGCAGGATTCTTTACTAGAGTGAAGTGCACAGGTTGGTTGGTGTCCGTAGAATCCAAATTACAGCATTGTGGGTAGGTACTTATACACTCAAAAGCATCCATACAGTCCGAACGCGTGCATGGCCTCTCCATGAAGTGGCTAGAGAGCTTGGTTTGGACCCCGGCATTATCCTGCAGGCACTGCACTCTTGTGCCCTGCTTCCTGCATCGGCAGCACCCCACCGCGCAGACCGCCTGAAACACAGACAAGTCTTTGGTTATAACATTCAGGAAGTTCGGCTTCAGTAGCAAATACACCACAGGGTTGTAGAGAGTAGAGGACTTGGCAAACATAGCTGCCAAGGCAAAGACTATAGGTGGCACATCGTTAGCATCACCAAAGGCTGCCAACATTGCAACCACAGCATACGGTGTCCAAGCCAAGAAGAAACCAATGCAGACCGCAACACTGAGCTGTAAAGACAAAAAGCAGTATTCCATATATTATATTTTCTGTGGGAGCAAAGAAGAGACTGTCACATGACAATATCTGAGGCGCTGCCAGTAGGGGATCCAGGGCGGATAATAAAAACTTATTTTATTAAAACATGCTACGCGTTATGAAACATGACTGATGCCAGGAGTTTCGTAACGCGTAGCATGTTTTAATAAAATACGTTTTTATGATCACCTTATTGGCAGCGTCTATTATCCTCCGTGGAGTTTGGAGTGGTATTGGAATCTATTATTCACGCTTGTGAGAGTGAGGAGGAATGTGCAGCAGCCTTAAATAAACTAGTGCATATACGTGTTGTGCCGGAATTTGCACAACCGTTTTAGGTTAGTTAACCCTTGGCTCACCTATTTTTAATTTACTTATGCTGAAGGTGTCACACAAGGGAGCGCTTTTGTCTTTTGTATTTTACATGACAATATAAGGCTTTCCCAGAAAACAATCACCAGTGCATGATTTGTGCAGACACTGAACAAGCAGAGATTGTTGGTAGATTTCAACACTGAAGCTGCAGAATTGTGTCATAAACAGTGTTTAAATCTTAAAATATTAATCATCCAAGATAATGCAGGTAACATAAGTACTGAGAACATCACCATGCTTTTCACTTTTCATATTTCCAAAGGTGAAATTTTCACCAGGTATTGGTAACAACCCAAGTACTGTAGTACATATATACAAAGAAACCAAAACAAATAAGCTCAAAAATTCAGTTATCCAGCCTCTTGTCAGTGCAAATTAAAGGAGTAGTGTAGTGGATTTTTTCTAATCCCATTGTGCCCAGGGTGCAAAAAAACAAACAAAACAAACTTTAACTCACCTTCAACAATAATTCATAGTATTAGTAAGGGTCCCACGTAGACCACGCTTGGCACAAAATACCTTCCAGCATTGACAAATCAAATAGTAAAGCAATATAAAGTGCTCAGTAAGTGTCTAAAATATAGCTTTTAATAATATAGTTAAAGGGGTATTCCGGGTAAAAACATTTTATCCCCTATCCAAAGGATAGGGGATAAGATGTCTGATCGCGGGGGGCCCGCTGCTGAGACACCCTGCGATCTCCCTGCAGCACCCGCATAGAATGAATCTCCAGTTTCGAAAACCTCCGGGTTTCCGGGACTGGGGATGTGACGTCACGCCACACCCCCTCCATTCATGTCTATGGAAACTCCAGTCCCAGAAACTCAGAGGCTTCCGAAACTGGAGATGCAGCACCCGTCAGCAGATGAGTGACCTGCCGTGGATACACAATCGTCCATGTGCCCGGAAGTGAGGTCAGACGCCACTGCCTCACTACACCAGTGAGTAAGCCGGACATTTCCGGCTCCCTGCGCTACTGCAGGGATATCCTCCAGTCTTTATAGATACCGTCTGAACTGTGAGTAGGATGAGCTTTGTATCTACATGGCTCTACTTCGTTTCCTTTTCAGGTTGCAATACTGAGAAGCCATTTTCTTTGTGTCTTTCTTTCATAGGCAGACCCGGATGGTGTCTGCTAAAATGAATGGTGGACCAGTTACCTCAGGGAAAGCTTTTCTCTTACTGGATCACTGTTTAAACCTGGATCACATCAAATATTGGATGCTATAGGGAAAGTTCTATCTCTGTTTTATCTTTACTGTCCACATATATGTCACACCTATATAATTTGCTGTGTACATATTTTTATGTTTTTGGTCTGGTTATTATTGAAGTATACCTCCCTGATGAGACCATCACTGATTTGATGGTAGAAACGCGTTGGTAGTTTATTATTTGTAGCACCTCTGGACTAGCAGGTTGCTTGAACATATAATGGTATCTGTATCCGACCATTGGTTTGTTATTCACTTGACACAATTTTGACCCCTGATATTAACTATATTATTAAAAGTTATATTTTGGGCACTTCCTGCGCACTTTATATTGCTTTACTATTTGATTTAACTCACCTTCCAAAGCTCCCTCGTCGCGCTGCTATAGCTCTTTGGTCCTCCGGTCCGGTCTTCTTCCTGCTTCCATATGCACGGATCGTCACACTGGGGTTAGCTTATCACCAGTCACACACTTTGGCTGGTGATAGGCTGAGCGCAGTGTCACGTAACGAGCCTGGGCCCCACCTTTCTGCTGCCTGGGCCTGTTACATGACAGTGCGCTCAGAGTATCACCGGCCAAGGCAGGACATCGCTGCGGCCAGTGATACTCTGACCGCAGTGTGACGATCCGTGCATACGGAAGCAGGAAGACCACCAGACTGGAGGGCTGAAGAGCTATAGAAATGCAATGGGGGAACGGAGGAAGGTGAGGTAGTTTTGTTTTGTTTTTTCAGCCCGGGCAATGGGATAAGAAAAAAATCCACTACACTTCTACTTTAATATCAGCTGGTTCAGTCCCAACTGATGGCCCACACAAAAAAAAGGTCTGATTGCCAAGGTGTCATGATGGGTAAAAGCAAAGAGCTGCCTCAAGACCTTCACAACCTAATTGTTGCAAAGCATTATATTGGTGTTGGTTCTAGGTACAGTTCAAAGCTTCTGAATGATCCAGTTAGCACTGTTGGGACCATCATACATTAGTGGAAAGACAATTTTTTAATCATAAATTTGTCTTGACTTGCACTCCACCGCCATTGCCTGTATGCACGCTCACCACACAAGACTCCATTGCTGAATAGAAAGCATACTGACGCTGGTATAAAGCTTGCTGAACAACATTTGGAAACACCAGTGAAATACTGGAAGAATATATTGCGGTCAGATTAGAGCAGAATGGAACGGTTTGGATGCCAAAATACGCACAATGTTTGGAGGAGACATGGCACTGCACATCACCCTAAAACACCTTACAACAGTAAAGATGGGAGTTGGAGATGGGAACATCATGGTGTGAGGCGGCTTTTCAGCAAATGGTACCGGCAAACTTCACATAATAAAGGAAGAATGAACGGGTAAATTGACAGACATTCTTGACAAAAATCTGCTGCCATCTACCAGGATGATAAAGAAGATAATATGAGGGCGAACATTTCAGGAAGACAATGATCACAAAGCCAAGGAAACTCTCAAATTGTTTTGAAATAAAAAAAAGCTGCTAGAATGGCCGCGCCACCTGACTTCAATTCCATTGGAAATTTACGAAAAGAACTGAAGATTATCAGTCATAGAAAAGGCCCACAGAACCTTCAGAGCTGCAGCCACTATTCTGCTGTGACTTGTTTCATGCCAATAGCACCTTCGGAAATGTATATAGTGATAAAAATGGTGACATGTTCAATACTTATTTTACCCGCTGTACAAACCTAAGGAGCTGGAAACTAGACTCTGAACCTGTGAATCATTATCAGGCTCCACAGTGAGTACAGCTCAGGAGTAGAATACAGGATATAACCTTTATGTATCTGTTATATATGTATTTTTACTAACTATTCCCTCTCTCTGATTGCAACAAATTAGAAGTGCATTTACTGCCCCAAAAATGTAGTTATCTTCTGCTTCAGCAGTATCAGGTAACCTGTGACATCACTGATTTTTCTTGTTCCAGTGATCTCCTATATACCAGACTAGGAATCTAAACCAAAGAAAAGCAGCACATTCAATGAAGTATGGGTGCAAGTGAAATGGGGATTCTGATCACAATCCACATTCAAATATGCACCAAAATCAGGACATCGCTCAATGTGAATGACAACTGTTTGTTCATACGTGAAACGAAATATGCATCATGTTGTATGCCTTTTTACTGTTTTGTGTCTGAATAAACCAATTTTTAGTTAGATGTAGGCTGTCCATATTTTTTTTCACTGTATCTTGGATCTATTTTGTCGGGGGGGGGCAAAATTTACATTTCTGTGGTTCAGTGTTTTTTGTGGTGCGGCAGCCACTGGTCACTGTCCTTGTAGTGGCAGCCGACAGAGCGGCCACTTTTAGTGAGCAGTGGCATTCATTACTTGTCATGAATGACATCTCTGACCTCATGCCCAGAGAAGTGAAGCTGGAGGGATGTCAGGGGAGCATGAGTCTGGAGCACGGAGCGGGCTTCGGGATGCTAACTAAACTACTGCCCAGCCATAGCAGAAAGTGCCAACCACAGACAAGAGGAGCAGTGAAGCAGCAGGGCAGTATGTTTGTGGGGGCCACATAAAAATAATTCTACCACTGTACAAATCACTAGTCAGACCTCACATGGAATACATGGTGTACAGTACTGGGCACCAGTGTACAAGAAAGATATAGTGGAGCTGGAGAGGGTTCAAAGACGGGCAACCAGGGTAATACGGGGAATGGGAGGAATACAGTACCCAGAAAAAAGATGGTTTAGGGGCGACCTATGTATAAATATATCAGGGGACAGTACAGAGATCTCTCCCATGATCTATTTATACCCAGGACTGTATCTATAACAAGGGGGCATCCTCTACGTTTAGAGGAAAGAAGGTTTCTACACCAGCACAGACGGGGGTTCTTTACTGTAAGAACATTGAGACTGTGGAATTCTCTGCCTGAGGAGGTGGTCATGGGGAACACAATAATATAGTTCAAATGGGGCCTGAATGTATTTCTGGAGAACAATAACATTATAGCTTATGGGTCCTAGATTTATGAGGATAGAACGTTTATCCAGGGTTTTTTGCCTTCATTTGAATCAACACAAAAGGCATAAAGGTTGAACTTGATGGACATTTTTTAACCTTATAAACTATGCTACTATGTTACCTACTGCTATATATATATGGGAGCATAGAAAATAGGAGGCTTACAACTATATGGGAGCACTAAGGGGGCCTATAACTATATATGGGGGCAGTATACGAGCCTAGAACTATATACGGGATCAGAATAGTTGCTTACAACTATATATAACCACGTTCTATTTTTGCTATCCCAATATCCCGTTTGAGTCTCAAGGAAATATGGTCAGCCTAGGTATTTGGAACCTCAGTAAAGCAGGTAGAGTCAATGATGTCATAGATTATTCTTTGTATAATTTAAGGTAAATAAATTTGTGAAACCCTGAGAAACTGATACAGAAAGTATAAGATCTCTGCTATGCCTTATACACTGCTCAAAAAAATAAAGGGAACACATCCTATACAGTAACCCCCCCGACCTACGATGGCCCCGACATATGATAAAATCGACATACGATGGCCTCTCAGAGGCCATCGCATGTCGATGTCAGCATCGACATACGATGCTTTTATATGTCGGGGCCATCGCATTAACTGCTATCCGACAGCGCAAAATGCTTAAGCTGCTGTCGGATAGCAGTGTAATGTGCCCCAGCAGGTTCACTTACCTATTCCCGATGCTCCGGGTCCACTTCTCGATCCTCCGGTGTCTTGCGCATCTTCTCCAGGGTCCGGGCCTTGCTTTCCGGCGTCGTTATTACATCACTACGCACGCCGCGCCGGCGCAGCAGCGTAATAACGTCACCGGAAAGCGAGGCCCGGACCCTGCAGAAGATGTGCAAGACACCGGAGGATTGCGAAGACACCGGAGCAGCGGGACAGCATCGGGAGCCCCTGGAACAGCAGCTGGAGCGGTGAGGACATGGTGCAGAGCGGCGGGGACAGGTAAGTACAGCTTCCTATACTTTACATTGCACGGATCCCTCAACATACAATGGATTCGACAAACGATGGGTCGTTTGGAACGAATTACCATCGTATGTTGAGGGACCACTGTATCTGAATGATTAACCCCTTAAGGACAATGGACGTACTCCTACGCCCCCGTTTCCGAGTCCTTAAGGACCGAGGACGTAGGAGTACGTCCTGTCCATTCCCAGCCCCCCACCGCTAGCCGGAGGGGAGCCGGTGCCCGATGCCTGCTGAAATCGTTCAGCAGGCATCGCGGCATAACGCCCAGGGGGGTCATTATGCCCCCCCCATGTCGGCGATCGCAGCGCATCGCTCGTCAATTCAGACGAGCGATGCGCTGCGATTCCGTTCCCCGCCGCTCGCCGGGCGGGGATCGGAGCCGGATGTCTGCTGATTTCTATCAGCAGACATCCCGGCAGTGTGCAGGAGGAGGTCCGGAGGACCTCCTATACCTGCGATCGCTGCAGGACGCCGGTAGCTACTTACCGGCGTTCTGCAGCGGTTCCGGGTCATCAGGGTCACGTGTGACCCTGTGACCCGGATATAGATGGTGACTGGTGGTGTAGTATACACCACCAATCACCATCCATGCTGTACTGGGGGCTGGCATTGTGGCCACCCCCTCAGTACAGTTGTGATTGGGTGGCCAAAGTGGCCACACCAATCACATAGTAATGGGAGGGGATGGTGGGGGCTAGGAGCACGTTGCTCCGTTCTGCCCACCATTCCACAGAGATCTGGTGCGCAGGACGGAGCCCCGTGCTGCCCACCATCCCCTGAGTCCAAAAAAAGTGCCCCTTGCCCCCTTTCTGTGGCCCCTTGGCACAGAAATCGCCAGGGATAGCTTTAGATTAGGTAGGGACAGGTTAGGGTTAAAAAAAAAAAGTGTTTTTTTTTGTCTTTTTTTCAGCGTACCTCAGTGGGTGTCCGTGGGTCCGTAGCACCTTTAGCTGCATGACCCCGGCCCTGCTGGGTCGCTGCGGTCTGCCGCCAGCCTTTTTTTTTTGGCGCAGATTAATTTTTTTTTTTTTTTTTCACTAAGCGTGTGTGCTTTTTTTTTTTTTAGTTATAAAAGAGCAGTCCGCCACCGTTTGTTAAAGCCCACCAGCCGCTGATCAGTCCCGTAGTACTGATCAGCGTTTTTTTTTTGTGGTGCCGGCGCTTTTTTTCGGGTTTTCTAGCGTGTTTTTGCACCCATAGGCGGTCCGTGCCACCAGTAGCAGGCGTGTACTGTGTGGCCGGACCTTACCTGTGTGTGTGCGGCGTGCCTCACCGCTGTCGGTGATTTATCACTGATCAGCGTTTTTTTTGTGGTACAGGCACTTTTTTCGGTTAACACGGTTTATTTTTTGCACCCATAGGCGGTCCGTGCCACCAGTAGCAGGCGTGTACTGTGTGGACGGACCGTACCTGTGTGTGCAGCCTGTCCCACCGCTGTCTGTGATTTATCACTGATCAGCGTTTTTTTGGGGGTTCAGGTGGGTGCATTTTTTTCGGGGTAAAGCGTTTATTTTTTTTTCAGTTTTTTTTTGTGTGGGGGTCAGTGGCCAGACCCCCCACTGACTTCTGCGCCCCCTGCCGCCACAAGCGCTAATCAGTGTGCACACCACTGATTAGATAAACGCTTTTTTTTGGCGCAGGGCTTTTTTGCGCTAGAAGTCCCCCCTTTTTTTTTTTAAAAAGGCTCCTTTTTATTTTATATTTTTTTCTGTTAGGGCGGGTTAGTTTAGTTAGGTTAGGGAGGGTTAGGGCGGTAATATCGCACCACACCACACGCAGCACACACACCAATAAAGTTACACACACACACACACACCGTATCCACATTAGAGTAGGGAAATGGCCCGCAGTGTTTTCGGCGGAGGAGGCATATGACCTAATTGCCTCCGACACCGAGAGCGGCTCAGAGGACGATGAAGACCCCACCTTCCTTATTTCATCGTCCTCCTCATCATCTAGTTCTGATGATGAGCCACCAAGGCGGCGGAGACGCCGCCGTGCGGTGCCGCAAACCTCCTCTGCCCTTGACCCTGTGCCCCATGCTAATATGAGTCCCCCTGGCGCTCATACTAGTGAAGCCCCCCTGCCAAGATCACTGGTACATCGTACCGGAGAACTTGACTGGGCTGAGCCAGCGGACCACGAGCCCGTGATTCCAGAGTTTGTTGGCGACTCAGGAATCAAAATTAACATCGCCGGGTTCACTGAAAAGGACTTTTTCGGTCATTTTTTCAGTGACGACTTTGTTAATTTGATGGTTACACAGACGAATCTGTACGCCCAACAGTTCGTCGCCGCTAACCCGGGCACACTTTTAGCTAGACCCGGCGGCTGGACTCCAGTCGATGCAGCCGAAATGAGGACCTTTTGGGGCCTCGTGCTGCATATGGGTATAGTTAAAAAACCCAGTGTCAGGCAATATTGGAGTGGGGACGTCTTTTACCAGACACCCCTCTACAGTATGGCCATGGCACGCTCCCGGTTCGAGGCCATTCGGAGATGTTTGCATTATGCTGATAATGCGGCATGTCCCCCCCGAACTGATCCCGCGTATGACCGCCTGTATAAAATCAGGCCGGTCATCAATCACTTCGGGGCCAGATTTTGGGAGGCCTATGTCCCGGGGCGGGAGGTCTCTATTGATGAGTCTCTCATCAGCTTCAAGGGGAGACTCAGCTTCCGGCAATACATCCCGACCAAGCGGGCGCGGTATGGCGTGAAGATGTATAAACTTTGCGAGAGTACCTCCGGGTACACTTGCAAGTTTATAGTTTATGAGGGACGAGATTCCCGTTTTGAACCCCCAGAATGTCCCCCCACTCTGGGTGTTAGCGGGAAAATAGTTTGGGGCCTTTTGCACCCATTGCTAGATAAAGGTCACCACCTTTACGTGGATAACTTTTATACTAGTATCCCTCTCTTCACGTCCCTCGCCGCCAGATCCACGGTCGCTTGTGGGACAGTCCGGAAGAATCAAAGAGGCCTTCCGCCCCATCCCCTACATGCTCCTATCCCCCGGGGTGAGTCCCGTGCCTTTTCCCATGAGAACCTGTTGTTGGTCCGGTATAAGGACAAGAGGGATGTCCTTATGCTCACCACAATTCATGGGAATGGCAGCACCCCTGTCCCTGTGCGAGGTACCGTGGGACCGGTCCTCAAGCCCGATTGTATTCTGGACTACAATCGGTATATGGGGGGAGTTGATCTTTCTGATCAAGTCCTCAAGCCATATAACGCCATGCAGAAAACACGCGTATGGTATAAAAAGGTTGCGGTCTACATGGCACAGGTTGCCATGTACAACTCTTTTATACTGTACCAGAACGCTGGCAACACAGGGACATACCTGGAGTTCCAAGAGGTAGTTCTAAAGGCCCTTATCTATGGTGACCGCCAAAGAGCGGGTCAGAGCACCTCTGGAACTTTAGGTCCCCGGATCGTCCCCGGCCAACACTTTCCAGGTGTGATCCCCAACACTGGAAGGACGGGACGAACCCAGAAGAAATGCAGAGTGTGTCACAAGAAGGGGAGACGGAGGGACACCACCACTCAATGTGACACTTGCCCCAATCATCCGGGCCTCTGCATAGGCTGCTTCAGGGAGTATCACACTTCCATGGAGTACTAAATTTTCCATCCTTTGCCCTAATTTTCATTCCCCAGAATTCGGCTCCAATGTACCAGTCCAGGGTACATTGACTTCCAAATTTTAAACCAAAACACACCCCCAAAAAACAAAACCTTTTTCCCAATAGCCCAATATCTTTTTTTTTTTCTTCCCCCTAAAAAATGGGTCATGGGACACAGAGTCAACAGCATTGGAGGTTTGCAGTTGCCTCAAATGCGCAACGCTCTCTCTCCCCACCTGAGCGGGTTTGCGCATTTGAGGTAACAGAATAGGGACGGCCCCACACATCCCCTTCCCAGAATGATGATTCAGAGTATAGGGTTTGGGGCGGGCAACATTTCTACTTTTGGCTGTACTCTGGGTCATCATTCTGGGAAAATAATTGGCATATCAGTACTAAAATTGCAATTTTCTTCCCCCCATAGTACACTTCATCCATTCCTGGTAAATAAATGAAGGGAACACCTGTCTGTTCCAAATCTCCACTTCACCCTATACACCTTCCCTAGGGGGTGTACTGTTTGTAGTATTCTCACATGTGGGTGTTCCTTTCTTGTATTTTCCTCTGAATGTATGTAACTGTTAGGTCCGTAACAAACATCCGCCTCAAATGCGAAGAGTTCTCGCTGAGCTCTGTCGTATTTTCAGGCGACAATTCGGAGTCACATGTTAGTTGTTCCCAGAAAGATGAAGCAGAGCATAGGTTGAAAATTGCAATTTCCATTCCTGGAAAATAAATTTAGGAAACACCTGTGCATTAAAAATTACCCCTATACCCATTCCTCAGGGTGGGTACTTTCTGTAATGGTGTCACATGTGGGTGTTTCATTTTTGTATTTTCCTCGGAATGTATGTAACCGTCAGCTACTGATATGCCAAAGGCCACAAATACAAAGTGACCTCTATGACTTCTGAGCCTTGTTGTGCGCCCGCCCAGCATGTTACCCCATATGTGGATCTATTTTTATAGTCAGGGGGAAAAGCCCTCCAAAATTTGTAACCCAATTTCTCATATTATGTTAATAATTGGGTAACCCCAGCATTTTACTGTAAAAAAATCAAATTTTTCAATTTATCGCCCACTTTTCAAAAAAAAAAACTGTGAGGTGTTATTTCCCGCTGTACCCCTTGTTACGTTCATTGAGGGGTGAAGTTTCTAAAATGGTGTCACATGTGTTTTTTTTTTTTTCCTGTTGGGGGCTTTATAAATGCACATGACCCCCGACTTCAATTACAACAACATTTTCACTCCTTCTATTCTGAGCATTGTAGTGCGTCCACAGAGCAATTTACATCCACATATGGGGTATTTTTTTTCTCAGACAAAATTGTTCTACAAATTTTGGGGGCCTTTTGCCCTATTACCCAATGTGAAATTGAAACATTTGGGTTAACACTATCAATATAGTGCAAAAAAATCACATTTTTCACTTTTACGGCCCACTGTTCAAAAAACCTGTGAGGTGTAAGTACTCACTGTAACACTGTTACGTTCCCCAAGGGGTCTAGTTTCCAAAATGGTATGCCATGTGTTTTTTTTTACTGTCCTGGCCCCATAGGGGCTTCCTAAATGTGGCATGCCCCCAGAGCAAAATGTGTAACTCCTTCTCTTCTGAGACCAGTAGTGCGCCAGCAGAGCACTTTTCACCCCCATATGGGGTGTTTTCTGAATCGGGAGAAATTGGGCTTCAAATTTTGGGGGGTGTTTTCTGCTTTAACCCTTTGTAAAAATGTAAAATTTTGGGGAAACCAAGCATTTTAGGTAAAATGTATTATTTTTTTACATATGCCAAAGTCGTGAAACCCCTGTGGGGTATTAAGATTCACTTTACCCCTTGTTACGTTCCCCGAGGGGTCTAGTTTCCAAAATGGTATGCCATGTGGGGTTTTTTTTAGCTGTCCTGGCACCATAGGGGCTTCCTAAATGCGGCATGCCCCCAGAGCAAAATTTGCTTCAAAAAAGCCAAATGTGACTCCTTCTCTTCTGAGACCTGTAGTGCGCCAGCAGAGCACTTTTCACCCCCATATGGGGTGTTTTCTGAATCGGGAGAAATTGGGCTTTAAATTTTGGGGGGTATTTTCTGCTTTAACCCTTTGTAAAAATGTAAAATTTTTGGGAAACCAAGCATTTTAGGTAAAATTTATTATTATTTTTTTTACATATGCCAAAGTCGTGAAACCCCTGTGGGGTATTAAGGTTCACTTTACCCCTTGTTACGTTCCCCGAGGGGTCTAGTTTCCAAAATGGTATGCCATGTGGTTTTTTTTTAGCTGTCCTGGCACCATAGGGGCTTCCTAAATGCGGCATGCCCCCAGAGCAAAATTTGCTTCAAAAAAGCCAAATGTGACTCCTTCTCTTCTGAGACCTGTAGTGCGCCAGCAGAGCACTTTTCACCCCCATATGGGGTGTTTTCTGAATCGGGAGAAATTGGGCTTTAAATTTTGGGGGGTATTTCCTGCTTTAACCCTTTGTAAAAATGTAAAATTTTTGGGAAACCAAGCACTTTAGATAATTTTTTTTTTTTTACATTTGCAAAAGTCGTGAAACCCCTGTGAGGTATTGAGGCTCACTTAATTCCTTGTTACGTTCCTCAAGGGGTCTAGTTTCCAAAATGGTATGGCATGTGGGGGGTTTTAGCTGTTCTGGCACCATAGGGGCTTCCTAAATGCAACATGCCCCCCAAAAACCATTTCAGAAAAACGTACTCTCTAAAATCCCCTTGTCGCTCCTTCGCTTCTGAGCCCTCTACTGCGCCCGCCGAACACTTTACATAGACATATGAGGTATGTGCTTACTCGAGAGGAATTGGGCTACAAACACAAGTAGAATTTTTCTCCTTTTACCCCTTGCAAACATTCAAAAATTGGGTCTACAAGAACATGCAAGTGAAAAAAATGAAGATTTTGAATTTTCTCCTTCACTTTGCTGCTATTCCTGTGAAACATCTAAAGGGTTAAAACGCTTACTGAATGTAATTTTGAATACTTTGGGGGGTGTAGTTTTTATAATGGGGTCATTTATGGGGTATTTCTAATATGAAGACTCTTCAAATCCACTCCAAACCTGAACTGGTCCCTGAAAAATATTGAGTTTGAAAATTTTGTGAAAATTTGGAAAATTGCTGCTGAACTTTGAAGCCCTCTGGTGTCTTCCAAAAGTAAAAACACGTAAATTTTATGATGCAATCATAAAGTAGACTTATTGTATATGTGAATCAAAATTTTTTTTATTTTGAATATCCATTTTCCTTACAAGCAGAGAGCTTCAAAGTTAGAAAAATGCCAAATTTTCAATTTTTTCGTCAAATTTTGGGATTTTTCACCAAGAAAGGATGCAAGTTACCATAAAATTTTACCACTATGTTAAAGTAGAATATGTCACGAAAAAATAATCTCGGAGTCAGAATGATAACTAAAAGCATTCCAGAGTTATTAATGTTTAAAGTGACAGTGGTCAGCATTGCAAAAAACGCTCCGGTCCTTAAGGTATAAAATGGCCTGGTCCTTAAGGGGTTAAACTAATCATATGAAATACTTTCGTCTTTACATAGATGAATGTGCTGACAACAAAATCACACAAAAATTATCAATGGAAATCAAGGTCTGGATATGGAGTCACACTCAAAATCAAAGTGAAAAACCACACTACAGGCTGATCCAACTTTCATGTAATGTCCTTAAAACAAGTCAAAATGAGGCTCCGTAGTGTGTGTGGCCTCCACGTGCCCGTATGACCTCTCTACAACACCTGGGCATGCTCCTGATGAGGTGGCAGATGGTCTCCTGAGGCATGTCCTCCCAGACCTGGACTAAAGCATCCGCCAACTCCTGGACATTCTGTGGTGCAACATGGCGTTGGTGGATGGAACGAGACATGATGTCCCAGATGTGCTCAATCGGATTCAGGTCTGGGGAACTGGCGAGTCCATAACATCAATGCCTTCCTCTTACAGGAACTGGTGACACACTCCAGCCACATGAGGTCTAACATTGTCTTGCATTAGGAGGAACCCATGGCCAACCGCACCAAGATATGGTCTCACAAGGGGTCTGAGGATCAAATCTCGGTACCTAATGGCAGTCAGGCTATCTCTGGCAAGCACATGGAGGGCTATGCGGCCCCCAAAGAAATGCCACCCCACAAAAAGAATTTTCCAATCTTGGTGTTCTCTGGCAAATGCCAAACGTCCTGCACAGTGTTGGGCTGTAAGCACAACCCCCACCTATGTACTTCGGGCCCTGTTACTGCCCTCATTGAGTCGGTTTCTGACCGTTTGAGTGGACACATGCACATTTGTGGCCTGCTGGAGGTCATTTTGCAGGGTTCTGGCAGTGCTCCTCCTGCTCATCCTTGCACAAAGGCGGAGGTAGCGGTCCTGCTGCTGGGTTGTTGCCCTCCTACGGCCTCCTCCACGTCTCCTGGTAGCGCCTCCATGCACTGGACACTACGATGACAGACACAGCAAACCTTCTTGACACAGCTTGCATTAATGTGCCATCCTGGATGAGCTGCACTACCTGAGCCCCTTGTGTGGGTTCTAGTCTCATGCTTCCACTAGAGTGAAAGCACCGCCAGCATTCAAAAGTGACCAAAACATCAGCTAGGAAGCATAGAAACTGAGAAGTGGTCTGTGGTCACCATCTGCAGAACTACTCTTTTATTGGGGGTGTCTTGCAAATTGCCTATAATTTCCACCTGTTGTCTGTTCCATTTGCACAACAGCATGTGAAATTGATTGTCAATCAGTGTTTCTTCCTGAGTGGACAGTGTGATTTCACAGAAGTGTGATTGACTTGGAGTTGCATTGTGTTGTTTAACCCCTTAAGGACCAAGGGCGTACAGGTACGTCCTTGGTCCTGCTCTCCTGATATAACGCGGGGTTACACAGTAACCCCGCGTCTTATCACGGCGGGCCCGGCGTCATAGCTGAGCCGCGCGGCTAAAAGTGAAAGTGAAAGTTGCCGGCTAGCTCAGTCGGGCTGTTCCGGATAGCCGCGGCTAATTGCGGCATCCCGAACAGCTGACAGGACAGCGGGAGGGCCCCTACCTGCCTCCTCGCTGTCCGATCGCCGAATGACTGCTCAGTGCCTGAGATCCAGGCATGAGCAGTCATGCGGCAGAATCATCGATCACTGGTTTCCTATGAGAAACCAGTGATCAATGATGATGATCAGTGTGTGCAGTTTTATAGCTCCCTATGGGACCTATAACACTGCAAAAAAAAAGTGAATAAAGATCATTTAACTCCTCCCCTATTAAAAGTTTGAATCACCCCCCTTTTCCAATAAAAAAAAAAACAGTGTAAATAAAAATAAAAATAAACATATATAGTATCACCACGTGCGGAAATGTCCAAATTATAAAAATTTATCGTTAATTAAACCGCTCGGTCAATGCGCGCAAAAAAAATTCCAAAGTCCAAAGTAGTGCATTTTTGGTCACTTTTTATATCATTTAAAAATGAATAAAAAGCGATCAATAAGTCCTATCAATGCAAAAATGGTACCGTTAAAAACTTCAGACCACGGCGCAAAAAATAAGCCCTCATACCGCCCCATACACGGAAAAATAAAAAAGTTATAGGGGTCAGAAGATGACAATTTTAAACGTATAAATTTTCCTGCATGTAGTTATGATTTTTTCCAGAAGTCCGACAAAATCAAACCTATATAAGTAGGGTATCATTTTAATCGTATGGACCTACAGAATAAATATCAGGTGTCATTTTTACCGAAAAATTTACTACGTAGAAACGGAAGCCCCCAAAATTTACAAAACAGCGTTTTTTTTTTCTCAATTTTGTCGCACAATGATTTTTTTTCCGTTTCACCGTAGATTTTGGGGCAAAATGACTGACGTCATTACAAAGTAGAATTGGTGGCGCAAAAAAATAAGCCATCATATGGATTTTTAGGTGCAAAATTGAAAGAGTTATGATTTTTTAAAGGCAAGGAGCAAAAAACGAAAATGCAAAAACGGAAAAAACTCCGGTCCTTAAGGGGTTAAGTGTCCCCTTTATTTTTTTTGAGCAGTGTACATTGCTGACATGCTGCCCAAAACATTGTGAACTCTGCCTAAACAATGAAGAATCCTATTGAATGGCAGCATGCAAAGATTCTGAAAATGGGTTGGAAATTATACAAAATGGATATCGAAAATTACATAACTTTACCTTTTACTAAGAAATGAGATTTAGTGAAACAATAAAATGTAATAATTATGTAACGTGTCATTTTAGCCGGATCCTGATTATGACTCCGCTCATTGGCTCTCAGCTTATAGCATTTGCTGGGAGTTTTATCACATAATGCATATTCTATAATTGCCCTCACATTCATTACATTTTTACATCCAGACACAGATCAGCAGCGCTTTTGTCTAATATATTTGCTGTAATTGTAATGAGATCTGGACTGTGAAGCGAACATTGTAATCATTGGTCTCGGACCTGAGCCGGTCGGTAGTTTCTCATTATAAGGTACAAAAGGAGTCAAGCTGAGAGGACGAAGAACACAATATAAATCATCAGCAGCACGGACAATGTGCAGCCAAGGCGGAATTATCTGTATGAATCCCGGTGTAAACTCAACCTCATCCAAGCTTTATATGTGGGCTGGAGGGTCCAGAAATTCTCCACTGTAAACACTATTTTATATAAATACTCAACTTTTGTAAGCAAATACATTATGTTTATTTACTCCAGAGCGGTACTCACTATTCTGCTGGTGAGGTCACTGTGTACATACATTACATTACTTATCCTGTACTGATCCTGAGTTATATCCTGTATTATACTCCAGAGCTGCACTCACTATTCTGCTGGTGAGGTCACTGTGTACATACATTACATTACCTATCCTGCTGATCCTTAGTTAGATCCTGTATTATGCTCCAGAGCTGCACTCACTATTCTGCTGGTGGGGTCACTGTGTACATACATTACATTACTTATCCTGTACTGATCCTGAGTTATATCCTGTATTATACTGCAGAGCTGTACTCACTATTCTGCTGGTGGGGTCACTGTGTACATACATTACATTACTTATCCTGTACTGATCCTGAGTTATATCCTATATTATACTACAGAGCTGTACTCTCTATTCTGTGGTGCAATCACTGTGTACATAGGTTACATTACTTATCCTGTACTGATCCTGAGTTATATCCTGTATTATACTCCAGAGCTGTACTCACTATTCTGCTGCTGGAGTCACTGTGTACATACATTACATTACTTATCCTGTACTGATCCTGAGTTGTATCCTGTATTATACTACAGAGCTGTACTCTCTATTCTGTGGTGCAATCACTGTGTACATACATTACATTACTTATCCTGTACTGATCCTGAGTTATATCCTGTATTAGACTACAGAGCTGTACTCACTATTCTGCTGGTGGAGTCACTGTGTACATACATTACATTATATATCCTGTACTGATCCTGAGTTATATCCTGTATTAGACTACAGAGCTGTACTCACTATTCTGTGGTGCAATCACTGTGTACATACATTACTTATCCAGTACTGATTTTGAGTTACTTCTTGTATTGAATTCCAGAGCTGTACTCACTATTCTGCTGGTGAAGTCACTGTGTACATACATTACATTATATATCCTGTACTGATCCTGAGTTACATCATGTATTATACTGTACAACCGAGCTGCACTTACTATTCTGCTGCTTTGGTGAAGGTGACTCTACCTTTTATGCAAATTCTGTATGTTAAGTGTTATAAGATGTCACACCTTAATTAAAAGAGTGTGGATGACGCTTCCTTTGTTCTGCAGGGACAGGTGCTGCTGCACAGCCTTTCTTGCCCCTTTCACTGTAAGCAGAATGAGTGTGTAGGAGATAAGGATTAATGTAGAGGGGATGATGTAGCAGAACACAAAGAGGGACACGATGTAGGAGATGGTTCTGTGCTCCTGGTTGGCCGCCTTCCAGTCTATACAGCAGGCAGTTCCATACGGCTCAGGACCGTAACTTCCCCAATCCACCAGGGGTGCGGTAGCAAACACGAAGGCGTAAGCCCAGACACAGAGCAGCAAGATACGGGAGTGGGAGAAAGAATATTTATTACCTGCAAACAGAGAAAGACAGATATCTAGTCTGCTGTACACCATGATACACATGCTGCATTATTGGGTGAAGATTAGAGATGAGCGAACTTACAGTAATTCGATTCGTCACGGACTTCTCGGCTCGGCAGTTGCCAACTTTAGCCGGCATAAATGAGTTCAGCTTTCAGGTGCTCCAGTGGCTGGAGACTCTCTCCTAGGACTGTATCCATCTTTTCCAGCCCACCGGAACACCTGAAAGCTGAACTCATTTATGCAGGATAAGTCATCAACTGCCGAGCCGAGAAGTTCGTGACGAATCAAATTACTGGAAGTTCGCTCATCTCTAGTGAAGAAGCCCAAACAGTAAAGCAGAGAGATTTGTACTGTATATAATGTGTGATACAGACTCCTGCCCCTCATGTCCGCACTCACCGTACAGCGGGTAACAGACCTTCATACAGCAGACGGAGCTCAAAACGGTCAGGTTGGTCAGACTGCAGAGACCGAACAAGACGCCACAAAACGCATAATATTTACAGGTCAACCAGTCAAAGAGCCACCTGAGAAGAGGAAGAAGAGACTGCAGCAAGTGTGGAAATCCTCTGGGAGTGGGGTGATGGCTGGATTCAGGGGTCACAGGATAGCTATGGTACCATGCTTTTGTACATTGGGTTGTGATCATCCAGCATCTACCAGACTCTGACTGAGTTTCCACGTACATACAAATCCTATTACATATATTAGAGCCCTTTCATGCAGCTGTGGGGGAAATGAGTCCATACCTGTGTAAAGGAAAAGTGGAGCAGTAGTCCATAGCAACCAAATTTCTTCTTTCATTTTTAAAAAGTGAAAAATAAAAGAAGCGATCTGATTGGTTGCTATGGATTACTGCTCCGCCTTCCTCTACACAACTTATGATAAATCTCCTTTGGTCAGCAGGACATGGCTGATGTCATAAGGCTCATAGGTTCCGCAGGGGCCACATGGCTGATGTCATAAGGCTCATAGGTTCCGCAGGGGCCACATGGCTGATGTCATAAGGCTCATAGGTTCCGCAGGGGCCACATGGCAGATACTCACTTTTCCACGGTTTGGGCATAAATGTATGGCATCGTTTTTCCGCCTTATCCCTACTGCCCTATATTGCTATCATTGTGATAGGTTAATGGTTGTGTCCACACTCCTTATACGTTGGTTATTTAATTAGTTGATTTTATTCTATGGATGTGAGTGACCCTTATTAAAGAGACTATGGCCATTATTTTCCAAAATTTAGTTGCCAGTGTCTCTATTTCTTATATAGTTGGTGGAAAAAGTGGGCTTGATGTTCTATGTGTTATCAGCTTCTGAATGTATACAACAAATGTTTCTATTCAATGACAGCAAAGATTTTGCTATGGCTTGGTTTCCACACAGGTTTTTTTCTGCCAGTTTGTTTGCCTGTTTCTAAAGGGGTTAATTTGGAGGGTAACCTCTTGAAGAATCATTGATCTTTGGTGGCCAGAGGTGGCCACTGCCCCTGACTACTTACCTGTGAGCAAACAGAGAGGGGATAGCCAGAGGGAAGAGCGTCCCCGTCATTCCCAGGTCACTGACCGCCAGATTTATGATGAAGAATTCAGCTGGTTTAAGTATGGAGCGTTTCCGATAAGCCACCAACAGCAGCATGGAGTTCCCAGAGATGGAGAAGAGTCCTAGAAGGAGGAGATAAAGAAGTCTGCCACACTCTATGCACCATCACAGGACTTACAGCGTCTGTCTAGAATAAGAAAAACGTGTGCAATGCATGGTGGATGCCGAGGTCAACGCCTTACAGAGCTAAATTGTAACAACCAGTAACAATGTCAGTTCTGATCTGCAGTGTGAACAAAACCCAATAATAGAACCAGTGACTCCCCGTGCGGGCCCATGATTATTCAGCAAGGGTGTTTTCACAGGTGCAGGGTTGTGCTCATTTTTTATTTTATTACATTTTATATTTTTTTATTTTGCCATTTGTGCACTTTTTATGTACCAATGTTCTAAACCACAAACCTTTAAATACGCACTATAGGATCTGTGCCATCAAAACCCACACTATGGGGGAGAGTTATCAAAACCTGTGCAGAGGAAAAGTTGACTAGTTACCCATAGCAACCAATCAGATCGCTTCTTTCATGTTGAATGGGCCTGTTCAAAAATGAAAGACGCAATCTGATTGGTTGCTATGGGCAACTGGTGAACCTTTCCTCTGCACAGGTTTTGATAAATCTCCCCCTATGTTACCACAGATTGATGTGCTTTTTTTTTAAACACTAAGGTTTTTTTTATATGTCATGTAAGCCAGTTTTTCGGTATATACAATTATTGCACATTCTTCATGAAAAAATGTGCCCCCTTTTCTTTTTTTTTTTTGTTGTCAGTGAGTAGTGCTTTACAGGGAGGAGGGGTGGCATCATGGAGCCCAAACAATTACTTTTACTCATGCTTGAAATTGGCAAAAAATGTTGTCCATATCTACAGCAGCTCATAGCTGGCATATATATCAGTTACAATACAGATGCCACATGCTTTAACCCCTTAAGGACCCAGAGTTTTTCCGTTTTTGCATTTTCGTTCTTTCCTCCTTACCTTTAAAAAAAATCATAACGCTTTCAATTTTGCACCTAAAAATCCATACGATTGCTTATTTTTTGCGTCACTAATTCTACTTTGTAATGACGTCAGTCATTTTACCCAAAAATCTACAGCGAAATGGAAAAAAAAAATAATTGGGGGTAAATTTTGGGGGCTTCCGTTTCCACACAGTACATTTTTTGGTAAAAATTACAACTTCTCTTTATTCTGTAGGTCCATACGATTAAAATGATACCCTACTTATATAGGTTTGATTTTGTCGGACTTCTGTAAAAAATCATAACTACATTCAGGAAAATTTATACGTTTAAAATGGTCATATTCTGACCCCTATAAAACTTTTTTATTTTTCCACATATGGGGCGGTATGAGGGCTCATTTTTTGCGCCGTGATCTGAAGTTTTTAGCGGTTTGCATTGATAGGACTTATTGATCATGATATAAAAAAGTGACCAAAAATGCACTATTATGGACTTTTGAATTTTTTTGCGCATATGCCATTGACCGTGCGGTTTAATTAATGAGATATTTTTATAATCTGGACATTTCCGCACGTGGCGATACCATATATGTTTATTTTTATTTACACAGGTTTTTTTTATGGGAAAAGGGGGGTGATTCAAACTTTTATTTGGGAAGGTGTTAAATGATCTTTATTCACATTTTTTTCACTTTTTCTTTGCAATGTTATAGCTCCCATAGGGGACTATAACACTGCACACACTAATTTTTTACATTGATCGGTGGTTTCTCATAAGAAACCAATGATCGATGATTCTGCCACTTGACTGCTCATGCCTGGATCTCAGGCACTGAGCAGTCATTCGGCGATCGGACAGCATGGAGGCAGGAAGGGACCCTCCGGCTGTCCTGTAAGCTGTTCGGGTTTCCGCATTTTCGCCGCGATGATCCCGAACAGCTCCCTGAGCTAACCGGCATTGTTTTACTTTCACTTTAGACGTTAAAAGCACGTGGCACCGCAATCAGTGCTGCACGCTATTAGCCACGGGTCCCCACGTTATAGAACGGGAGCGGACTCATGACGTACCGGTACGTCATGGGTCCTTAAGAGGTTAAATCTATTGGGTTATACCCCTTAAAATGGGCATGCTCATTAAAACTAATTGTAGTTATTGCACTCAATATGGTAAATAAAAAATCTTTCTAATGTACTTTTGTTTAACGCCTTAAAGGAGAACTCCAGAATATAAAAATTGTTCCCATACTGCCAGCAGTAAAAAAATAAAGATGTACATACCTTCCTCCGCTCCCCCGGGGCCTCCGGTAACCGGCTACGGTCTCCGCCGCGATCCTCTTCCTGGTTGCCGGTGGTCGGAGAGTCATACTGCGCTCAGCCAATCACCAGCCGCAGCAAAGTCCCGACTCGGCCAGCGATAGGCTGAGCGGCAGCGTGACGTTTTCGGCCCCGGCAGCAGGTGCCAGTGTAGTGAAGAATTTTGTGTCCTAAACCGTTCTCACACTGCCGCTCAGCCTATCCCCGGCCGAATCGGACTTCACTGCAGCCGGTGATTGGCTGAGCGCAGTATGATTCTCCGACCACCGGCAACCAGCAAGTGGATCGCGGCGGAGACCAGAGCCGGGAGCGGAGGAAGGTATGTACATCTTTATTTTTTTTACTGCCGGCAGTATGGGCAACAATTTTTATATTCTGGAGTTCTCCTTTAAGGACTGAGGGTGTACCTGTATACCCTGATTGTGTGTAGCAGAGTAAGGGAAGAAGTTCTCCCCTGTATGGCTTCAGATGATGTTACACCTGCTGGGGAATGCCCCTTCCCAGTCTGTGAATCTTGACTGAAACTGAGCAGAAAATACAGAGCGATATCAAGGTAGAAAACTAAAATCTCTTTAAAGATACTTCCAGTGTATTATGTTTAGGCTGGAATATGGAATGGCTTTAGTAATTCTCTGTTGTTACAGCCCTCAGTTTGGCTGTGTGGGCATGCTGGGAGTTGTAGTTTTGCAACAACCGGAGCCCCCCTGTTTAAGTAACATTGTCCTATACAATATCTGAGCAAAGAAATAAAGTGAGCAGCAAAGGATACTTTACCGAAAAGAGAGTACACAACTCCCAGGACGATATCGCTGGTTTTTGATATTGAAGAATGAAATTCTGATGCATCAGATCCATTTCCCATCTGTTAAGAAAGAATTAAGACAAATAATAATACCACCAGGAGCTGAACACCGTAACATAAAGGGGGGGTCAGTTGGTGTGTTTGGAACATGGCATCTGCTTCATTCTCTGTTCATCCAGAATTGGCTGATAACAGAAAGCAAAGGATATATCTCAAATGCACCACAAGCGCAGATAAACTCCAGATGCTTCTATAAGTAGCGATGAGCTCATGTTGAGTTCTAATAAAGAACGATCAGCCCTCAGGACCACGCGTGATCTGCACAATCCAGTCCTGGCTCATCATGGCTGCTTACAGGAGAATATCATCAGCCGCTCCCCGCAGCAGCCAACGCTGACCACAATATGATTATTGATTACAGATCCTGTTTGTATTGTAGGGTATCGCAGAACTTCCATAATTCCCATACGTAACAACCTCTGCATCAGGATACAATAAATCAGTGAATAGAACCATCGCCCATCCATATTTCAGCTGCAATAATAATGGCGGATTTGTGTTCCCCAGCGGTCAGTCAATGAGAAAACGGGATGAAAAATCCACAGAGAGATGTTACCTCAATATGTCGGAATGCAAAATGTGTCCACACACCATCACTGACAAATAGAAACACTAGTGTCCTTTAGCTAATTTTTACCAGAAAAATCTAAACCTTACCATAGAGCTAAAAATATTCATTTATTAATTCCTTTAAAATTCCCATATCGATCAAAAAATAGGATTAGAAAAATAATACATAGACATAAATAAGTAAATTCTCCTATGATGAACACCTGTATATCCCAACGCGTTTCCCCGTGTATCTTATAGTATACAGCGGTTCATCAGGGGATGACAACAACAATAATATGATATACAAAAAATGCACATAGAAAGGGGGAAGGGATGAAAAAATTAGGTAGTGTAAAGATTACAGACACTGGTACAAACTCAAAAATACAGTATATGCATGCGGCAATACAGACTTGACATAGCAAACATATGCACAATACATCAGGCCTGCAATAGCACATAGAGGCAAAATGTGTCCATAGACTATAGAAGCAGCACTGGGACAGACCACCTCCCAACAAAGGGTTAATTCTTGCACACAGCAGGATCAGTGGTTTCCTAGGTTCCATAATGACACATTTAGGCAGTTACACAGATATAAGCGCGGTAAGGACGTGTGATCACATATTTAGTAAGATTTGCCATTCAGGCTTCTAGAAAGCTGGAGCCCGATCATGTATACCTGGAAATCTGGCCACATCCAGTGCTGGAGATCATGAGAGTTGTAGCGCCAGTCTAGTTACAGATGGAGATAATGGATGTTGTAATACCAGTGACACATTGGAGATCATGGGGGTTGTAGTACCAGTGACATGTTAAATGCTGGAAAGTAGTGTGGGGGGATTTGAACCAGTTACACACTGGAAATCACTAGAGATCATGTAGGTCTGGAACCTTCTAAAGATCATGAGGGTTGTAGTACCAGGGGCACGTTACAGAACTGACATCTCAGCTGTGATGAACTGGGAATATCAGTCACAATGAGATTTCACTATCAATGCAATGTAAATGACAGTGTTTTTCAAACCGTGTGTCTCCGGCTGTTGCAAAACTACAACTTCCAGCATGCCCAGACAGCCGAAGGCTGTCTGGGCATGCTGGGAGTTGTAGTTTTGCAACAGCCAGAGATACACTGTTTGGAAAACATTGTATTATGATATACAGTATAAGGGTACGTTCAGGGCTCAAGTCCTGCAGGAACGCATGGGAACTGAATTCCTGCACTTTTTCCACAGCAGGGACACCGTTCCCATTAGCAGGACCAGCCCTTGAGTAGAAATCATGGGTGAGTTCCCTCACTTTTGACCCCTGGGTATGTTCATATGGCAGATATTTGGCAGATTGTCCAGCACAGACATTCTGCTGCAGCAGAGTCCCCGTGATATCAGTGGGATTCTGCTGCACGGTTCACAAGGAAGAATCTTTGCCTCAGAGGTTTCTGCCGCGGAATTTCTGATTCGTGCATCCGCAGAAAGAATAGACAATTCTATCCTGTCTGCGGAGTCGGCAAGGTAATGTATTGCAGTCTATGAGATGGCACATACCTGAGCGGTCCTAGCGCCTGCCAGATTGGACTTTCTACACATCTTCTGAACATGTGAACCTGGCCTAACAAGGAAGGAGCTGTAACAAGTCATAAAAAATGAGAAACAACGGGAGAAGAATTTGACATAAGTAGGGTATATTTTTGCCGTATGTGCAAGGAAAATGTATCCATAGGCCCCCACCCACCTGACCTTCTGGCCTCCTTCTCCATCCATTTATGCAGCCTATACAGTGACATATCAGAGGTACAGTGATCCCTCAACTTACAATGGCCTCAACATACAATCGTTTCAACATACAATGGTCTTTTCTGGACCATTGTAACTTGAAACCAGACTCAACATACAATGCTATGGACAGTCCAGATCTGTGAAACGTGTCAATGAACCGATCAATCAGAATGGGTATTCACTGGTAAAACTCCTGTATTACTGAAGCGTATGCACTGACTGATGTCTGGTAGCGCCCCCTACAGTACCGGGAGGTATTACATGTTCTGTACACTTTACCTGTACCAGGGTTACCTGCTCCTTTGGACACCAGGTGAGGGCGGCTCCATGTTACTTTTTTTTTTTAAGGACACTGTGTGTACTGTACAGGACCCCGAAGAAGCTCCTGTCCTCTACATAGACCAGTGCTTCCCAAGCAGGGAGCCTCCAGCTGTTGCAAAACTACAACTCCCAGCATACCCGGACAGCCTTTGGCTGTCCGGGCATGCTGGGAGTTGTAGTTTTGCAACAGCTGGAGGCTCCCTGCTTGGGAAACACTGACATAGACAGTGATTACAGCTCCCAGCAGATCTTTCCTACTTTTATATGTAAGGACTTACTAAATGTTTATTAGTTATCTACTTATTTTTCTTTAATCCTCACTTTTTCCTATTTTTGGATGACATTTTGGTGCCTTTAGAACCAATTACCAGGTTTCCACAGAGTTCTGATCTCAACATACAATGGTTTCAACATACAATGGTCGTCCTGGAACCAATTAATATTGTAACTTGAGGGACCACTGTATATGCCAGCAAATACTGTTTAAGTATAGTGCAAATGCATCTGGCTATGTGAGGCCAGAAACAGATATAAACACTATGAGGGAGATTTATCAAAACCTGTGCAGAGGAAAACTTGCCCAGTTGCCCATAGCAACCAATCAGCTTGCTTCTTTCATTTTCATGAAGGCCTCTGAAAAATGAAAGAAGCAATCTGATTGGTTGCTATGGGCAACTGGACAACTTTTCCTCTGCACAGGTTTTGATAAATCTCCCCCTATAAAGAAACATGAAGAAATGAATAAGCTGCTCAGGATTTTGTGTGTTTTGGGTTTAGTGTCGACTTCACAAACCGCAGTAAACAAAGTTCCTCCTATTGACTATAACAGGATATCATCGGCAGCTATACTAAAAATATCACTTTGGGTCATCCTGCCAGAATCTGATCTCATCAGCAAAGGTTCTAAACAGCTCACATATAAGAAAAACATCCAAAATGAAAGAAACCTAATAGATCATTGCAGATGCTATAAATATTTTGCGCTGACCCATTGCCCGACTCCATTTTGGGGTAAACCTGGTCCGGGTGAGATAAAAAAGAACAACCTTTTATGTTCCTCGCTCCAATGCTGCTGTCGGTATAATGGAGCTCTGTTACCCGCTATCTGGTGCATCTGTATTTGGCGTGTAATGTCAGCAGGGCAGGATACCACTATGGCTGCTGATTGGATGAGCAATTGTGTGACGTCACATCACCAAACCTGGGTGCAATGGACAGCGGGGAACGGAGCTCTGTTACACCGGTGGATACACAGGAACGAAGAAGGTATTAGATGTTTTTTTTGTTTGTTTTTAAACTTTTTTACCCCTCCCCAACCAGGTTTAAAAAAAAATGATAATAATTTCCCGGAACATAACAAAAGCAGCCCTAGTTTAAGCAGTAACCTGCAGCTTGTAGTGATGGTGGCTAAAGAGTAAGGGGAGGGAACTACATTCCAGGAGGCATTACTGTGTACATAGTAAGACCACAATTATTTACATAAAGGAAAGCTACCCACAATGGTTTGAGTGGAAAGCCTTGATTTACCTTTCAGGCACAGTGTGGACCCTTCAGGAGGAGACAGACATGCACAGGAGAGAGCTTGGACTGTGTGCATCCGTTCTGAGCAGAGTGTCACTGCACTATCTAAGCCCAACCCCCATTGCCTGTGTTCTGTTTCTGTACCATCTAGGGTCCACCCTCACTTGTTTTGTTCTGTCTTTGTACTATTAGGGTCCGCCCCCACTCTATGTACTATCTAGGGTCCCCCTCCACTCTGTGTTGTGTGTCTGTACTATCGGCCTCCAATGTGTTCTCTCCTGGTCTCCTTGCTGTTAGAGACTGACTGAGCCTGACTGAATAAGGAGTCATTTTTGGTAAATGACGTGCCATTTAATGGTGGCAACATGTTAAAAAGGACAGTGATCATTTAGTTTGGAACTTACTGTATGTCTTATGTTAGGAGTTTAGCCAAAATTGGACAATTTCAATCCAATTCCAGCAATGCTACAACACACTGGAGATAAAACTGTATACACAAAGCATGTCCATCCTCAATCACCAGCAAACTAGACATGTCCACATCCCATGAGGGAGCATAGGGGACTATTAATATAGAGGCACCCAATACCAGTTCTTGTTAGTTCCACAGGTGATGCCACAATTGGATTATACTAAATTTAGGACAGGGGATGTGGGAACCTGACCACTGCATACATGCCATCAGTCCTGAGAATAGTGGTCAATGTCTACCAAATATAAGAGACAGAGATAAAGATTTGAAAGAGATTTCCCAGAAATAGAAAGATGGGTCTTTATCATAGAACCCTGCCCCTTGTTGGGAAATCTCATATAGCCATCAACAAGAGGCCTGCTTATTCATGAAACATTGGAATTGTAAGAGCTGTTTGTGACCGATATCAGCCGCTCCTCTTATAATGCTCCAGTACTGATATAATCTCCAGACATTACATTATATGTGACTGATATCATCCTCTCCTCTTATAATGCTCCAGTACTGATATAATCTCCAGAGACATTACATTATATGTGACTGATATCATCCTCTCCTCTTATAATGCTCCAGTACTGATATAATCTCCAGAGACATTACATTATATGTGACTGATATCATCCTCTCCTCTTATAATGCTCCAGTACTGATATAATCTCCAGACATTACATTATATGTGACTGATATCATCCTCTCCTCTTATAATGCTCCAGTACTGATATAATCTCCAGACATTACATTATATGTGACTGATATCATCCTCTCCTCTTATAATGCTCCAGTACTGATATAATCTCCAGACATTACATTATATGTGACTGATATCATCCTCTCCTCTTATAATGCTCCAGTACTGATATAATCTCCAGACATTACATTATATGTGACTGATATCATCCTCTCCTCTTATAATGCTCCAGTACTGATATAATCTCCAGAGACATTACATTATATGTGACTGATATCATCCTCTCCTCTTATAATGCTCCAGTACTGATACAATCTCCAGAGACATTACATTATATGTGACTGATATCATCCTCTCCTCTTATAATGCTCCAGTACTGATATAACCTCCAGACATTACATTATATGTGACTGATATCATCCTCTCCTCTTATAATGCTCCAGTACTGATATAATCTCCAGACATTACATTATATGTGACTGATATCATCCTCTCCTCTTATAATGTTCCAGTACTAATATAATCTCCAGACATTACATTATATGTGACTGATATCATCCTCTCCTCTTATAATGCTCCAGTACTGATATAATCTCCAGAGACATTACATTATATGTGACTGATATCATCCTCTCCTCTTATAATGCTCCAGTACTGATATAATCTCCAGAGACATTACATTATATGTGACTGATATCATCCTCTCCTCTTATAATGCTCCAGTACTGATATAACCTCCAGAGACATTACATTATATGTGACTGATATCATCCTCTCCTCTTGTAATGCTCCAGTACTGATATAATCTCCAGAGACATTACATTATATGTGACTGATATCATCCTCTCCTCTTATAATGCTCCAGTACTGATATAATCTCCAGACATTACATTATATGTGACTGATATCATCCTCTCCTCTTATAATGCTCCAGTACTGATATAATCTCCAGAGACATTACATTATATGTGACTGATATCATCCTCTCCTCTTATAATGCTCCAGTACTGATATAATCTCCAGACATTACATTATATGTGACTGATATCATCCTCTCCTCTTATAATGCTCCAGTACTGATATAATCTCCAGACATTACATTATATGTGACTGATATCATCCTCTCCTCTTATAATGCTCCAATACTGATATAATCTCCAGACATTACATTATATGTGACTGATATCATCCTCTCCTCTTATAATGCTCCAGTACTGATATAACCAGAGACATTACATTATATGTGCCTGATATCATCCTCTCCTCTTATAATGCTCCAGTACTGATATAATCTCCAGAGACATTACATTATATGTGACTGATATCATCCTCTCCTCTTATAATGCTCCAGTACTGATATAATCTCCAGACATTACATTATATGTGACTGATATCATCCTCTCCTCTTATAATGCTCCAGTACGGATATAATCTCCAGACATTACATTATATGTGACTGATATCATCCTCTCGTCTTATAATGCTCCAGTACTGATATAATCTCCAGACATTACATTATATGTGACTGATATCATCCTCTCCTCTTATAATGCTCCAGTACTGATATAATCTCCAGAGACATTACATTATATGTGACTGATATCATCCTCTCCTCTTATAATGCTCCAGTACTGATATAATCTCCAGACATTACATTATATGTGACTGATATCATCCTCTCCTCTTATAATGCTCCAGTACTGATATAATCTCCAGAGACATTACATTATATGTGACTGATATCATCCTCTCCTCTTATAATGCTCCAGTACTGATATAATCTCCAGAGACATTACATTATATGTGACTGATATCATCCTCTCCTCTTATAATGCTCCAGTACTGATATAATCTCCAGAGACATTACATTATATGTGACTGATATCATCCTCTTCTCTTATAATGCTCCAGTACTGATATAACCTCCAGACATTACATTATATGTGACTGATATCATCCTCTCTTCTTATAATGCTCCAGTACTGATATAACCTCCAGACATTACATTATATGTGACTGATATCATCCTCTCCTCTTATAATGCTCCAGTACTGATATAACCTCCAGACATTACATTATATGTGACTGATATCATCCTCTCCTCTTATAATGCTCCAGTACTGATATAATCTCCAGACATTACATTATATGTGACTGATATCATCCTCTCCTCTTATAATGCTCCAGTACTGATATAATCTCCAGACATTACATTATATGTGACTGATATCATCCTCTCCTCTTATAATGCTCCAGTACTGATATAATCTCCAGACATTACATTATATGTGACTGATATCATCCTCTCCTCTTATAATGCTCCAGTACTGATATAATCTCCAGACATTACATTATATGTGACTGATATCATCCTCTCCTCTTATAATGCTCCAGTACTGATATAATCTCCAGACATTACATGATATGTGACTGATATCATCCTCTCCTCTTATAATGCTCCAGTACTGATATAATCTCCAGACATTACATTATATGTGACTGATATCATCCTCTCCTCTTATAATGCTCCAGTACTGATATAATCTCCAGAGACATTACATTATATGTGACTGATATCATCCTCTCCTCTTATAATGCTCCAGTACTGATATCATCTCCAGACATTACATTATATGTGACTGATATCATCCTCTCCTCTTATAATGCTCCAGTACTGATATAATCTCCAGAGACATTACATTATATGTGACTGATATCATCCTCTCCTCTTATAATGCTCCAGTACTGATATAATCTCCAGACATTACATTATATGTGACTGATGTCATCCTCTCCTCTTATAATGCTCCAGTACTGATATAATCTCCAGACATTACATTATATGTGACTGATATCATCCTCTCCTCTTATAATGCTCCAGTACTGATATAATCTCCAGACATTACATTATATGTGACTGATATCATCCTCTCCTCTTATAATGCTCCAGTACTGATATAACCGGAGACATTACATTATATGTGACTGATATCATCCTCTCCTCTTATAATGCTCCAGTACTGATATAATCTCCACACATTACATTATATGTGACTGATATCATCCTCTCCTCTTATAATGCCCCAGTACTGATATAATCTCCAGACATTACATTATATGTGACTGATATCATCCTCTCCTCTTATAATGCTCCAGTACTGATATAATCTCCAAAGACATTACATTATATGTGACTGATATCATCCTCTCCTCTTATAATGCTCCAGTACTGATATAATCTCCAGACATTACATTATATGTGACTGATATCATCCTCTCCTCTTATAATGCTCCAGTACCGATATAACCTCCAGACATTACATTATATGTGACTGATATCATCCTCTCCTCTTATAATGCTGCAGTACTGATATAATCTCCAGACATTACATTATATGTGACTGATATCATCCTCTCCTCTTATAATGCTCCAGTACTGATATAATCTCCAGACATTACATTATATGTGACTGATATCATCCTCTCCTCTTATAATGCTCCAGTACTGATATCATCTCCAGACATTACATTATATGTGACTGATATCATCCTCTCCTCTTATAATGCTCCAGTACTGATATAATCTCCAGACATTACATTATGTGACTGATATCATCCTCTCCTCTTATAATGCTCCAGTACTGATATAATCTCCAGACATTACATTATATGTGACTGATATCATCCTCTCCTCTTATAATACTCCAGTACTGATATAACCTCCAGAGACATTACATTATATGTGACTGATATCATCCTCTCCTCTTATAATGCTCCAGTACTGATATCATCTCCAGACATTACATTATATGTGACTGATATCATCCTCTCCTCTTATAATGCTCAGTACTGATATAATCTCCAGACATTACATTGTATGTGACTGATATCATCCTCTCCTCTTATAATGCTCCAGTACTGATATCATCTCCAGACATTACATTATATGTGACTGATATCATCCTCTCCTCTTATAATGCTCCAGTACTGATATAATCTCCAGACATTACATTATATGTGACTGATATCATCCTCTCCTCTTATAATGCTCCAGTACTGATATAATCTCCAGAGACATTACATTATATGTGACTGATATCATCCTCTCCTCTTATAATGCTCCAGTACTGATATAATCTCCAGACATTACATTATATGTGACTGATATCATCCTCTCCTCTTATAATACTCCAGTACTGATATAATCTCCAGACATTACATTATATGTGACTGATATCATCCTCTCCTCTTATAATGCTCCAGTACTGATATAACCAGAGACATTACATTATATGTGACTGATATCATCCTCTCCTCTTATAATGCTCCAGTACTGATATAATCTCCAGACATTACATTATATGTGAATGATATCATCCTCTCCTCCTATAATGCTCCAGTACTGATATAATCTCAAGACATTACATTATATGTGACTGATATCATCCTCTCCTCTTATAATGCTCCAGTACTGATATAATCTCCAGACATTACATTATATGTGACTGATATCATCCTCTCCTCTTATAATGCTCCAGTACTGATATAATCTCCAGACATTACATTATATGTGACTGATATCATCCTCTCCTCTTATAATGCTCCAGTACTGATATAATCTCCAGACATTACATTATATGTGACTGATATCATCCTCTCCTCTTATAATACTCCAGTACTGATATAATCTCCAGACATTACATTATATGTGACTGATATCATCCTCTCCTCTTATAATGCTCCAGTACTGATATAATCTCCAGAGACATTACATTATATGTGACTGATATCATCCTCTCCTCTTATAATGCTCCAGTACTGATATAACCAGAGACATTACATTATATGTGACTGATATCATCCTCTCCTCTTATAATGCTCCAGTACTGATATAACCTCCAGACATTACATTATATGTGACTGATATCATCCTCTCCTCTTATAATGCTCCAGTACTGATATAATCTCCAGACATTACATTATATATGTGACTGATATCATCCTCTCCTCTTATAATGCTCCAGTACTGATATAATCTCCAGACATTACATTATATGTGACTGATATCATCCTCTCCTCTTATAATGCTCCAGTACTGATATAATCTCCAGACATTACATTATATGTGACTGATATCATCCTCTCCTCTTATAATGCTCCAGTACTGATATAATCTCCAGAGACATTACATTATATGTGACTGATATCATCCTCTCCTCTTATAATGCTCCAGTACTGATATAATCTCCAGACATTACATTATATGTGACTGATATCATCCTCTCCTCTTATAATGCTCCAGTACTGATATAACCTCCAGAGACATTACATTATATGTGACTGATATCATCCTCTCCTCTTATAATGCTCCAGTACTGATATAATCTCCAGACATTACTTTATATGTGACTGATATCATCCTCTCCTCTTATAATGCTCCAGTACGGATATAATCTCCAGACATTACATTATATGTGACTGATATCATCCTCTCCTCTTATAATGCTCCAGTACTGATATAACCAGAGACATTACATTATATGTGACTGATATCATCCTCTCCTCTTATAATGCTCCAGTACTGATATAATCTCCAGACATTACATTATATGTGACTGATATCATCCTCTCCTCTTATAATGCTCCAGTACTGATATCATCTCCAGACATTACATTATATGTGACTGATATCATCCTCTCCTCTTATAATGCTCCAGTACTGATATAACCTCCAGACATTACATTATATGTGACTGATATCATCCTCTCCTCTTATAATGCTCCAGTACTGATATAACCTCCAGACATTACATTATATGTGACTGATATCATCCTCTCCTCTTATAATGCTCCAGTACTGATATAATCTCCAAACATTACATTATATGTGACTGATATCATCCTCTCCTCTTATAATGCTCCAGTACTGATATAATCTCCAGAGACATTACATTATATGTGACTGATATCATCCTCTCCTATTATAATGCTCCAGTACTGATATAACCTCCAGAGACATTACATTATATGTGACTGATATCATCCTCTCCTCTTATAATGCTCCAGTACTGATATAATCTCCAGACATTACTTTATATGTGACTGATATCATCCTCTCCTCTTATAATGCTCCAGTACTGATATAATCTCCAGAGACATTACATTATATGTGACTGATATCATCCTCTCCTATTATAATGCTCCAGTACTGATATAACCTCCAGAGACATTACATTATATGTGACTGATATCATCCTCTCCTCTTATAATGCTCCAGTACTGATATAATCTCCAGACATTACTTTATATGTGACTGATATCATCCTCTCCTCTTATAATGCTCCAGTACTGATATAATCTCCAGACATTACATTATATGTGACTGATATCATCCTCTCCTCTTATAATGCTCCAGTACGGATATAACCTCCAGAGACATTACATTATATGTGACTGATATCATCCTCTCCTCTTATAATGCTCCAGTACTGATATAATCTCCAGACATTACATTATATGTGACTGATATCATCCTCTCCTCTTATAATGCTCCAGTACTGATATAATCTCCAGACATTACATTATATGTGACTGATATCATCCTCTCCTCTTATAATGCTCCAGTACTGATATAATCTCCAGACATTACATTATATGTGACTGATATCATCCTCTCCTCTTATAATGCTCCAGTACTGATATAATCTCCAGACAGTACATTATATGTGACTGATATCATCCTCTCCTCTTATAATGCTCCAGTACTGATATAATCTCCAGACATTACATTATATGTGACTGATATCATCCTCTCCTCTTATAATGCTCCAGTACTGATATAATCTCCAGACATTACATTATATGTGACTGATATCATCCTCTCCTCTTATAATGCTCCAGTACTGATATAATCTCCAGACATTACATTATATGTGACTGATATCATCCTCTCCTCTTATAATGTTCCAGTACTAATATAATCTCCAGACATTACATTATATGTGACTGATATCATCCTCTCCTCTTATAATGCTCCAGTACTGATATAATCTCCAGACATTACATTATATGTGACTGATATCATCCTCTCCTCTTATAATGCTCCAGTACTGATATAATCTCCAGACATTACATTATATGTGACTGATATCATCCTCTCCTCTTATAATGCTCCAGTACTGATATAATCTCCACACATTACATTATATGTGACTGATATCATCCTCTCCTCTTATAATGCTCCAGTACTGATATAACCAGAGACATTACATTATATGTGACTGATATCATCCTCTCCTCTTATAATGCTCCAGTACTGATATAATCTCCAGACATTACATTATATGTGACTGATATCATCCTCTCCTCTTATAATGCTCCAGTACTGATATAATCTCCAGACATTACATTATATGTGACTGATATCATCCTCTCCTCTTATAATGCTCCAGTACTGATATAATCTCCAGACATTACATTATATGTGACTGATATCATCCTCTCCTCTTATAATGCTCCAGTACTGATATAATCTCCAGACATTACATTATATGTGACTGATATCATCCTCTCCTCTTATAATGCTCCAGTACTGATATAATCTCCAGACATTACATTATATGTGACTGATATCATCCTCTCCTCTTATAATGCTCCAGTACTGATATAATCTCCAGAGACATTACATTATATGTGACTGATATCATCCTCTCCTCTTATAATGCTACAGCTCCAGTACTGATATAATCTCCAGACATTACATTATATGTGACTGATATCATCCTCTCCTCTTATAATGCTCCAGTACTGATATAACCTCCAGAGACATTTATATGTGAATAATATCAGTCACTTCTCTTATAATGCTGCTGCGCTGTAATGTAATTTCTAAAATTTAAGGCTTTTCCAAAATAATTATTACTCAGGTTACATACTGTACTCATATTGTAAAAGAACATTACAGAACCCTTCCCTCTCTGCACCAGTGGAGCTTGCAATCTATATACAGGGACTGAAGGCATTGGTTGCGCTCCACTTGTAGCCAGTGCAGTGACCACATATAAGGAGTGTGGTCCAGGCTCTGTGCAGCGTGACAGCCCAGCTCTCACCACATGACAATCATTGACCAGCATCTACTATTAAAGTATAACCCACATTAACCCTTTTCTCTCCCCAGCTTGCTCAGATCAGTGCAGGTTTCTGCAATCACATTACATCCAAGGTCATTTCTATTTTAACCTTATACTGACCAATGGCGGCAGATTGTTTCTGATGACTCATTGATCCATTTTCCAAAGTCAACCAATATAAATGATCAGAGCGCTCTAAGCACAGGAGGTGACCGCTAACACAATCTACCACAGATCCCCGAGACCCATCATCCATCAGGATCAGTACAAGCAATACAGTCATAGTGCAGAGGCAGCAGTGCTCCTGACCATCAAGGTACAGGCTCACATGACTAGAAGGGTGCACCCTCCAAACCTGTATACTGTGAGGGCAAGGCAGACTTGGCAATACACCTGAACCAGTGTAATACAACAATAGTGCCCACATAACGCTACCACCTACATCAGTGCCCAAATAATCAGACAGGCATCAGTGCCCACACAACATAACACAACTGCCCACATGTTGGTGCCTACAACAGTGTTCACATAACACTACCGGCCATGCATGATTGCACATATAAACACAACCAGCCAAGTATCTGTGCCCACATAACACTACCACATATGTAAGTCCCCACATAATACTACCACAACATAAGTGCCCATGTATATCTACGTCCTACATCAGTGTCCACATAAATGTACAGGCCACGAATCGGTGCCTACATAACAATGCCACCTAGGTAAGTGCTCACATAACACTACCATTTATCTCAGTACTCTGGTAACACTACTACCTACATCAGTGCCCACATAACACTACCATTTATCTCAGTACTCCGGTAACACTACTATCTACATCAGTGTTCACATAATACTACCATTTATCTCAATAGGAAAAGAAGGAGGCGTCCAGCACTTGGCAACGGTAAAAACGATTGCTTTATTCTTCACAGTTTAGACACACAATGCTGCGGTAAGGACAACAGTGACGCGTTTCAGCGGAACATTTCCACCTTAGTCATACAAAGAAACAAGTGGCTGACTCCATTTTTATGTGCCCGCTCCAGGGCCACACCCCCTCCAGGTGAATCAAGTTCAGCCGGTGGGGAGAACTCAGCTAAGACCAAGTTCACATTCAAACAATATCTCAAAAAACATATAGATGTATAAAGGAGTATTAAAAACAATGTAAACATGAGTCTATATCCGATAATATTATATAGTAAATATATCAATTGTATATAAATATAATTAATTAACACAGTGTGAATTCGGGTAGAAAACAGACATGGTGCACAACTACAATCTTGTACAATGATCTGATTGCTTCTCAGCATAATATCAAAAACTAACAGGTTGTTAGTATAAATTTTTGATCAAAAAGTACAAAGCCCACTCGCCACGTCAAGGCCACCTATTTAGAGTGGGTCCCTAACGTCCCTAGCATAAAATGGCGTAGCACTGGGCGGCGACCACCACCGCCGCGACACCAGTGCCCACAGGAGGGAAACGACCCACTGGCAGAGCGGCCCCAATGCCACTCAAACCAGTCTATGGGCCGCACCCCCCCGCAGACACGGTGCCACGGCAGTAACGGACACCGCACAGCACCACACCAGTGTGAACAAGGTGCTACAGCTCACTTACCATGCTCTCCCAGTCAGACTGGGAGGCTGCTAGGAAAGAAATGGCCCATGTGTAGCTAACTACTACTTATATAGGGTTGGGCTGAGGGGGTGGGGAAGAGTGCAGCACATGTTCAAAAATAAAAAAAGGAGGGGATAGAAAACACAGTGTGAACTCGGGTAGAAAACAGACATGGTCGCACATCTACAATCTTGTATAATGATCTGATTGCTTCTCAGCATAATATTAAAAACTAACAGGTTATTAGTATACATTATATAATGAATTATACAACATATAATAATGTGACATAAAAATACTATACAAATATTATACTGGAAAAATGGAGGAAAATTATAGCAGCAAAAGGACAGATGATATAATAATAATAATTTGCCAATTGTAATAAATACATATGTGAGCCAAACTATCCTTTTGTAACTAATCTTGCAAAAAAGTATGGAAAGGAGGGGTTTATATGTTGAACTGTTATATCTATTTCTTTGCTTCAATTATTGCCATTATTAAAATACCATTGGCTCCTTATATTATGGACCAAAAAATATACTGTCTGATATGTAGAGTGACTCAAAAAAGTTTTTTCTGATATACCTACTGTAATTTTTATTTATCATCGTATCATAATAAATAGAGTCATTTCTACATGTCGAAAGTACAGGAAGTAAGATTGAGATCCGAACAAGGTCCTTGTATCTAGTACCTGCACAGTCGGTATTGGACATCCAGATATTAATGGAGGAACTGGAGCGGGCTCTCATGAATGACCAATTTGGTGGGATGTTTCCACACTTAAACAATATGTTGAAAACTGCATGGTTCCAAGAGGACTGAGGATTAAAAAGTTTCCAACAACTATCTTCTGTGACCAATTCAGAACGGATTGGGAAGCTCTTCTAACTGATTCCTCTAGAAGATTCATGAACTTGATTATTTCTTATGAAGAGAAAGCACTCTTGGAAGCGAGCGATAATATAACAAAACTGTAAAATTCACTCAAAGAGTATGAATTGCATACGACTTTCATCGAGTATGATGTTAAAATCAAGGAGAATTTGGCCAAACTGGAAACCACTATAACTGAAACAAAACAAACTAAATTCCTAAGGGATATGCAGGACTACCAGACAAAAACAGTTTATCAGTGGCCCCAAACTAATACTCGCTCAACCCCGAGATCAATACTGAAGAAGAACCGTGGACGTCGCTATAAAAACATTTCTCATAAAGATTCCAAAGTTAGCTTCACCTTAACAGATCCGGAATCGGACGATTCTGCCACTGATGTCTCTGACGGATCTGCTATGTCTGCCGCTAGTACTCCAACTGCAGCCTCCTCCCCCATGCCTACGTCATCTGGACCAGTGAGTACCCGCTTCTACGTCATCAAAAAACGCCGGGCAGGGAGGAAACACCGGAGGTCAGCGGCAGGACGCCAGGCAGAAGAAAAAGAGGTGAGAACAGTACCGGTTTACAACCTATCTGCAAAAATATTATCCTTTGCTGAACTGTCTCTGTTATCAAAAGGACTTTCCTTTTCTCCCAGTACTCGATTTGACTTATTTAAGACTTTACTCGATGTAAACAAGCTTGTACGCAATATTACCATCAAGAAACATTTCTTACATATTGCCCATGACGATGGGGAGGACATTCCAGACTGGGGGGAATATTTTGTACAAGATGGTGATGATTCTGTTTTAAATACACGTAATTTGCATAATGGTTCAGCTATCATGTCTGATTCTCCAATACACGATGTAGGGTCTGTGGGATCTGGAGGTGCCCTGGGGTTCTCTTTTCGAGACCTCCGGACGCTTTTGGAACTCCAACAATTACAAGAAAAAGACACATCTGTGTGTACCATCCTTTAATACTACTAACCCTACCTTCTATCCAGTGATGTCTAGGACCCCCGTACTTGACTCGTTTTAAGAGGCAGTGGAACACGAACTTGTATCGCTTTCCAAGACTAACATTAAATATAAACATAATTTGTCAGCCTCTGAACGAGCAGTGTTAAAAGAAATAGAAGAAGCGGACGATATCATCGTCCGCCAGGCGGATAAGGGAGGCGCAGTGGTGGTCCTGGACAGGGGTCTGTACTATAATCTCAATATAGCCATGTTGTCCGATTTGAGTACATACAGGCCCCTGTCCGGTGACCCCACTGTCCCCTTCTCACGGAAACTGAGTGCCTTGGTTGATATGGGAGTGGAACATGGCCACCTTACTCAGAAACAAAAGGATTACATACTTATCCAACATCCCCAGGTGGCCATTTTCCACTCCCTCCCCAAGGTACATAAGAATACCTTTCCTCCGCCCATGCGACCAATTGTCGCAGGAATTTCTTCCCTAAACGAAAGGCTATGTGCATGGGTGAATAACCTATTACAACCATTGATCGGCAAGATGCCAGGATATATTAAGGATACCACCCATGTACTGGCCATGATGCAACATATTGTGTGGCAACCTGAGTATATGTGGATCACGGCGGATGTTACATCCCTATATTCTGTAATACCCCATTCCAAGGCGTTACTTGCCTTGGAGTGGTTTCTGACTACATATTCCACATATATTCGAGATTTACAGCTGTATATCGTTGAGGTAGTTCATTACCTTTTAACTCACAATTTCTTTATGTTTGACAGGAGATTTTTCTTACAGGTGACGGGAGCTTCGATGGGGGCAAAATTCTCCCCCTCTCTCGCCAACATATCTATGTGTTGGTGGGAGAGGGGGACACTTTTTGCTCCCCACAATTCCTATTTTAATTCTATCCGATGGTACGGCCGCTACATAGACTATCTCATATTTATATGGGATTCGAGTGTAGCGGCCGTGCCTGGATTCTCTGATTTCGTAAATGATAATGATTTATGTTTGAATTTTAATGTCACCTGTGAGAAAAACACTATGCCTTTTCTTGATCTAAAACTTGTTGGTGATACTATACATGGGAAGGTCACTACTATGACATATCGCAAGGAGACTGCAGTCAACTCTGTTCTTCATGCGTCCTCTTGTCATCCCCCCAGGTGACAAAAAATTTACCCGTAGGGAAGATGATTAGAGCGTGACGAAACTGTTCTTTGGATTCTGATTTCAGACATGAGGTATTTGATATTGCTTCACGCCTGCAGTCTAGGGGCTATAGAGCGGAGCACATCAAGAGAGGCCTTGAGATAGCCAGCAAGAAAGAGAGATGTGCTCTCCTAGATACCTCAAGACTCAAAATTGAGAATGGAAATAATGTACCAGTTAAAGAGAATCGTCATCATTTTTCTACACAATATAGCGATGATTTTTTGAGCATTAAAAAGATTATCAATAAATATCTACCTATGATCAGTGGCGACCCGGCTTATTGAAAGATTTTTGAACATGGGTTTAAATGTGTTTCTAGACGTGCTGCTACAATTGCATCTAAAATTTCCCCCAGTCTGTTTTCCACCCAAAGAATGGGTAGAACAAATTGGCTGTCTCAGAATGGATCCTTCAAATGTGGACACACCCGGTGTGTCTGCTGCGGCATTATGCAGAATAGCAAGGAGTTTAAATCTACATCGAATGGGGAAATTTATAAGATGAAACACTTTGTGAATTGTAATACCCCCTATGTAATTTACCCCCACAACATGCCGCGAGTGTGAAGTGCAGTATATAGGATGTACAACAAATACCCTTAAGACCCGTATACGTAAGCATCTCTCTGACATCCCCCACTTTAACTTGTGGCACGTGTCGATGGTAAGTGAGCACTGTGCAGACCGCCATGGTGGAAACTATGGGACTCTCAGCTTACAGGAAATTGAAAAAGTACTTGCCCCTGTGAGAGGAGGTGACCATAGGAGAAAACTTTTAGATCGTGAGGTCTACTGGATCATGCACTTGGGGACTAGATATCCGGAGGGTCTGAACAGGAGGCAAGACGTCATCTTAGATTATTGAAATTTTTCTCCTTACGGGCGTCTTGCCTTCTGTTCACACCCTCCCTTCCCCGCTATATTATTTCATTTCATTTTGTTTCATCTTGACCAGGTTTTCTAGATACAAGGTCCTTGTTCGGATCTCAATCTTACTTCCTGTACTTTCGACATGTAGAAATGACTCTATTATGATTCGATGATATATAAAAATTACAGTAGGTATATCAGAAAAAACTTTTTTGAGTCACTCTACATATCAGACAGTATATTTTTTGGTCCATAATATAAGGAGCCAATGGTATAATAATAATGGCAATAATTGAAGCAAAGAAATAGATATACCAGTTCAACATCTAAACTTGTTTTCCCACCCCCCTCCTTTCCATACTTTTTTGCAAGATTAGTTACAAAACATATGGCTCACATATGTATTTATTACAATTGCAAAATTATTATTATTATATCATCTGTCCTTTTGCTGCTATAATTTTTCTCGATTTTTCCAGTATAATATTTGTATAGTATTTTTATGTCACATTATTATATGTTGTATAATTCATTATATTTATATACAATTGATATATTTACTATATAATATTATCGGATATAGACTCATGTTTACATTGTTTTTAATACTCCTTTATACATCTATATATGTTTTTTGAGATATTGTTTGAATGTGAACTTGGTCTTAGCTGAGTTCTCCTTTTTTCTGTGCTCACACAGGTAACACCCACCAGCTGAACTTGATTCACCTGGAGGGGGTGTGGCCCTGGAGCGGGCACATAAAAATGGAGTCAGCCACTTGTTTCTTTATATGACTAAGGTGGACATGTTCCGCTGAAACGCGTCACTGTTGTCCTTACCGCAGCATTGTGTGTCTAAACTGTGAAGAATAAAGCAATCGTTTTTACCGTTGCCAAGTGCGGGACGCCTCCTTCTTTTCCTATTGACGAGTACGTGTTGGTCTACACGTGTCTGAGACACGGCGGTGTTGGTGGTGAGCTGGACATACCTGCTTCTTCTATACCATTTATCTCAGTACTACGGTAACACTACTACCTACATCAGTGCACACATAGCACTTCCATCTAAATCAGTGCACACATAACAATAATACCGACAAATCGGTGCCCTCATACCACTACAACCTACATCAGTGCCCACATAACACTACCAGCCACACATCTGTGTCTACATGGTCTTTAAACTACATTAGTGCCCACATTATACCAGTCACATCATAGACATGTTTAAAGGGGTTGTCCAGTGCTGAAAAAAGTATCCCCTATCCTAAGGATAGGGGATACGTTTCAGATCGCGCGCGGGGGGGGGGGGGGGGGGGGGGTCCGACCACTGGTGCCCCCGCGATCTACTGTATGGGGCCCCGGCAGACTGCGGGAAGGGGGCATGTTGACCACTGCAAAGTGGCGGGAGACACGCCCCCTCAATACAACGCTATGGTAAAGCGCTGCCTTCGGCAAACTCCGGCTCTGCCATAGCGCTGCATTGAGGGGGCGTGTTGGCTGCCACTTCGTGCGGTGGTCGACACCTGCTATCTGGCCAGCGAGCCGGGACCCCGTACAGGAGATCACGGGGGTCCCAGCAGTCGGACTCCCCGCGATCTGAAACTTCTCCCCTATCCATAGGATAGGGGATAAGTTTTTCAGCACTGGACTACCCCTTTAAGAACCTATCAATGATGCTTTTGATGTACCAAGTTTCATGTCTATATTCATGTATCAGTCACATTCCCATATATATATATATATATATATCATCCATAAAGTCCATATAATAGCCTTATCGGTAGTGCTCATTTAGTAGTGGCAGTTACAGAACAGCAATGATCACACACATCTGCCAGACAGCTGACGATCCCTCGTATCAATTGTATTAAGGAGGTGCTCCACACTGACACCCCTGTGATGGAGGTAGAGAATTCTTAGGGACAGATTTGTTACAGAAATTTCTGTGACTGAAAATAAGTTCCATTCATTTGAATGAAGACATTTCAGACAAATAGGACAGCTTCGCCCTTAAAGGGGTACTCCACTGGAAAACATTTTTTTTTAAATCAACTGGTCCCAGAAAGTTAAACAGATTTGTAAATAACTTCTATAAAAAAAAAAATCTTAATCCTTCCAGTACTTATCAGCTGCTGTTATGATCCACAGGAAGTTCTTTTCTTTTTGAATTTCCTTTCTGTCTGACCACAGTGCTCTATGCTGACACCTCTGTCCATTTTAGGAACTGTCCAGAGCAGGAGAGGTTTTCTATGGTGATTCGCTCCTACTCAGTGACAGTTCCTGACACAGACAAATGTGTCAGCAGAGAGCACTGGGGTCAGACTGGAGAGAACTACACAACTTCCTCTGTAGTATACAGCAGATGATAAGTACTGGAAGGGTTAGGATTTTTAAATAGAAGTAATTTACAAATCTGTATAATTTTCAGGCACCAGTTGATTTGAAAACATTTGCTTTCCATCGGAGTACCCCTTTAACTTACAAAATCAGATTTATCTTCAGGAATCATTTCTAAGATGGTCAGTTTTACAAGGTCAGGATCTCTTTCATGCGCAGAGGCTAAATGCCTCGACACACTTTCTAAAAGAAATCCTTTCCTAATATGAAAGCGATGTGCATTCATGCAGGACAGAGGTGTCAGCAGAGAGCACTGTGGTCAGACAGAAAGGAAATTCAAAAAGAAAAGAACTTCTTGTGGATCATAACAGCAGCTGATAAGTACTACAAAATTACTAGAAGTAATTTACAAATCTGTTTAACTTTCTGGCACCAGATGGTTAAAAAAAAAGAAGAAAAAAAATGTTTTCCAGTAGAGTACCCCTTTAAGGTATGTTTACACTGATCTAGTGCAGATTTTCCACATTCAGATTTGCAACTGAATTATATACATTGGTTTGTTTTGCAGAAACAATGCACATTTACTGCAACTGGTCTTCAACAGATCAGTGAACATACCCTAAGGGTACGTTCACACGGGCTGATTTTTTTGCGGGTTTTCCGCTGCATATTTGAAAGTGGGCGGGCTCTTCTCGGCTGTCCACAGAAGATTTTCCGCGGTGGAATTTACGCTGGGGAAAATCAGCCGCAAGCCCCATTGAAGTCAGTAGGGACTGCGGCGGATTTTCCGCAGCGTAAATTCCACTGCGGAAAATCTGCTGCGGACAGCCGAGAAGAGCCCGCCCACTTTCAAATACGCAGCGGAAAACCCGCAAAAAAATCAGCTTGTGTGAACGTACCCTTAAGGTGCCTATACACCTCCATTAGCTGACAACTAACAGCTATACCTGTGCAGGCTCCCCTGCCTAGGTGAAGGTGACCGTCACTCCTCAGTCTACAGCGGTGTCTCCCAACCAGGGTTCCTCCAGCTGTTGCAAAACTACAACTCCCAGCATGCCTGGACAGCCGTTGGCTGTCCAGGCATGCTGGGAGTTGTAGTTTTGCAACAGCTGGAGCCACACTGGTTGGGAAACACTGGTCTACAGGGTTCTGCATCTGTATAGATCACAGGGAGCTGAACAATAGTATCCAGGAGTTACCTTCTCACACAGAGGCGCCAGGGTCTTGGGAGTTGCAGTCTTAAAAGTTTAAGCCTCCATGGTGAAAGTTGAGCAGAAAGGGGTAGGGGTCTCGCTGTAGGCTCGGCGTCTCAGCAGCTGCTGTGTCCTGGAGCTGGGATGCTGCAGTGGGAGAGGAGATAGCTGGATTTCCTGGTCTCCATTAGAAAGATTGCAGCAGAATCAGAGCAGGATCAGGACTAGGAGCTTCCTCCAGCAGCCTCCTCTCCTCTCCTGAAGAAAAGGGACAATTGCCATCTGCACGGCTGACTGACTTTTCCAAGATGACACCGTCAGCTGCTCATCCAGGAGACAGGGGGAGGACACTGTGCTCACTGGCTGCTGCAGAACATCTTTTACATCAACTAATTGGACACAACAAAAAAGAATGGAATAAATATAGAACAAGTTACATGAAGCGGAAAATATATTAAGAGCTCTCATAGCTCTGATAGAACCACCAGCAATTTGTCGTCTGCTTCAACAATATATCCTGGGCTCCACCCTGAGAAATCAGATTTACATTGTTCCTATGATTCATAATCCAGAATATTATGAAATCCAGGACCTATCTTTTCCCACATGTATCATATTAACCAATGTTCTCCATCCTGTGGCTTTCCAGCTGTTGCAAAACTAGAACTTCCATTATGTGGGCATGATAGGAATTGTAGTTTTTCTAAAGCTGGGGATCCATAGGTTGGGGAACACTGACAAAAACCATAGTAAACATCCATGTAAAAAGCAGATAAAAGCAGGTTCTGTATACAAAGCTGAAGGCTAAGAACTCCAATTTAGGATCTGTGAAATCTTCACTTCAGCCTATATAATACATCACTGTCCTATAGGGGCTCCTCATATCCTGAGGAGTTTACTGTATCTTAGTTATGAGCAAAACTCTCCCCCAACATCTACTGTAGAGGGAGCCTAGAGGAGGGGTCAGAGGAGTTTGGAAGGAGGGTACAGAAGAGTCGTCAGGGAGGAGACCGAAGAGTCGTCAGGGAGGAGACCGAAGAGTCGTCAGGGAGGAGACCGAAGAGTCGTCAGGGAGGAGACCGAAGAGTCGTCAGGGAGGAGACCGAAGAGTCGTCAGGGAGGAGACCGAAGAGTCGTCAGGGAGGAGACCGAAGAGTCGTCAGGGAGGAGACCGAAGAGTCGTCAGGGAGGAGACCGAAGAGTCGACAGGGAGGAGACCGAAGAGTCGACAGGGAGGAGACAGAAGAGTCTTCAGGGAGGAGACCGAAGAGTCTTCAGGGAGGAGACAGAAGTGTCATCAGGGAGGAGACAGAAGTGTCGTCAGGGAGGAGACAGAAGAGTCGTCAGGGAGGAGACAGAAGTCTCGTCAGGGAGGAGACAGAAGTCTCGTCAGGGAGGAGACAGAAGTCTCGTCAGGGAGGAGACAGAAGAGTCGTCAGGGAGGAGACAGAAGTCTCGTCAGGGAGGAGACAGAAGTCTCGTCAGGGAGGAGACAGAAGAGTCGTCAGGGAGGAGACAGAAGAGTCGTCAGGGAGGAGACAGAAGAGTCGTCAGGGAGGAGACAGAAGTGTCGTCAGGGAGGAGACAGAAGAGTCGCCTGGGAGGTGACAGAAGAGTCGTCAGGGAGGAGGCAGAAGAGTCAGGGAGGAGAAAGAAGTGTCATCAGGGAGGAGACAGAAGAGTCGTCAGGGAGGAGACAGAAGAGTCGTCAGGGAGGAGACAGAAGAGTCGTCAGGGAGGAGGCAGAAGAGTCAGGGAGGAGAAAGAAGTGTCATCAGGGAGGAGACAGAAGAGTCGTCAGGGAGGAGACAGAAGAGTCGTCAGGGAGGAGACAGAAGAGTCGTCAGGGAGGAGACAGAAGAGTCGTCAGGGAGGAGCCAGAAGAGTCGTCAGGGAGGAGCCAGAAGAGTCGTCAGGGAGGAGCCAGAAGAGTCGTCAGGGAGGAGACAGAAGAGTCGTCAGGGAGGAGACAGAAGAGTCGTCAGGGAGGAGACAGAAGAGTCGTCAGGGAGGAGACAGAAGAGTCGTCAGGGAGGAGACAGAAGAGTCGTCAGGGAGGAGACAGAAGAGTCGTCAGGGAGGAGACAGAAGAGTCGTCAGGGAGGAGACAGAAGAGTCGTCAGGGAGGAGACAGAAGAGTCGTCAGGGAGGAGACAGAAGAGTCGTCAGGGAGGAGACAGAAGAAGTCTGACAGAGGCTTACCCCCTACTTTCCATTCAGAACATATAAACACTTGGCTGAGCAGGCATGTGTATGAGGGGACTGTGAACACCATCTTATGTTTGTGGCTAGCTTAAGGCAATGACTATTTTATGTACAGTAGATTGCAGTTTGCATCACACAACATTGCTTCTAACGCAATCCTTATAAATAGTGCATAAAACATGTACACATACAATTAACATTATCAGGAACATAGGTGAATCACAATATAGCAAAGTGGCCCCAGCATCAATCTGCAATGGTTTCTAGTTCTGCAACACAAGAGATCTGGTGTTTAGAATATGTAACTGCAGAGGACACTGGATATACATGAACAATATCTAACATATTATCACGCCAACAATCCCCCCCCCAAAAAAATTTTTTTTTTTTTTTATATGGTGAGGTTACAGCGTCACTAACTTTGGGTCTTGTTGTTCCGAGGTGGTCGGTCTCTATCATTAAATGGCATCACAATCCCTGCTCTGCCAGTACATACCCCTCTTTGTTGCACACACCTACCCCTTTGTTGGCCAGCCCATTGGATGGTAAATTTGATAGCTGGCTGTGGGGGTATACAGTATTCAGGATTTTATCACACTGAGGTTTACAGCATGAATATAAGCCAGAACAGGAACACCCAAATACACATGGGCATGCACGCATTGGTAGATAAACTCAGTGCCCTGATAAAAGAATACATAGCAACCCCACTATTCTGAACTATTAAAATTTGAAGGACTAAATATAGATCATAAAAAATATAGTACAGTACCTAATGGGGCAATCAGTATACATAAATGATGCCACAATATACTGAAATAAGAATATAATTGTTTTTTCCACAAGTGTAATGCCACTAAATAATTTACATATAAATACCACCATAAAAAGTACTTAATATTAAAGGGGTACTCCGCTGTAAACATCTTATCCCCTGTCCAAAAGTATAGAACATAAGATGTTAGATCGCAGGGGTCCCCATCTCCACTGCGGCACCCCAGTCAATCGGTGCACGGAGCGAACTCCTCTCTGTGCCTGATGACTGGCAATGCCAGACACCATGCCCCCGCCATTCACCTCTATGGGAGGAGACACGACGGCTATGCACTAGCCATCACGCCCCCTCCCATAGACATGAATGGATGGGGCGTGGTGTCACGTCACGAATGCGGAAGCTGTAAGCTTCTGTGTTCCGGACACCGCCGCTGCCGGCCCGGAGATCACGGGGGAGCCCCAGGGGCCCCCCTGAACCTAACATCCTCTATCCTTTGGATAGGTGGAAAGATGTTTACAGCAAAGTACCCCTTGAACACACACCTTGCGGGAGCAGGCGGAAATGGTCAAAAATGCTGTGGGAGTGGGATTAAAAAACAGTCCCACGCAGGGATCTAGTATACACATACTTAAAAGGGGTTTAATCATGATCCACTTTCCACAGCAAACTCTTTCCACAGCAAACTTAATATTTTGTTAGGTTGAATTAAATTAAATGTGTACATGAAAAACAAGACATTACCTTATTTCGTAGTCTCTTACTTCTTTTTATTGATTCCCTTTTAATATAAAAACTGTGTCGTGGGCGGAGCTTTGACTGTCACATGATTTACTTTGAACTCCATTTTCTAGCAGTCATTAGTGCAGATGTTCTTTCCTGTGCTGCATCGAGAATGTAATCTCCATAATGGCAAAGTTATCTCTTCTGTCCTCACACAGTGTAAGTGTTATTATAGAGAATAATAGCCTTCCTTTCTCCCATGACTGGTAAATTTAGTGTAATAGGCTGTATTATAGAGGCTATAGCAGTACATAATTCATATTTATCTCATCCTGGCCAGTGAATATTCAGTCTGGCAAGCAGACTCCCTTTTACATAAGTATGTAAGTGAACTGTATGCAGTGTAACAGCTGTAGTCTATGTGGCAGTAGATTCGCTGTGTGTGAGGAGAATTGAGCATGCCTTACCAGAAGACTGCCTATAGGACATATCCCATGGCAACAAGATAAAAACAAGATAGCACCCCGCCTATATCATTAGGGCTGCCTTTAAAAAAACAATTGATTTCTGATAACTTGCAAATATATTTAATTTCACAAAATGCATCAGTTTAGACCAATTTATCTTCATGGTAAATGTAAATATGGTAAATATATCTTAATGGGGATGTATAAGTTTATTTTCTGCACTGTGATCTGTAGATTTTATTGTACCATGTTGGTATTGATCAGACTTTTTGATCACTTTTTACTCAATTTTTTATGGGTTATAATGTGAAAAAAAAACTCAGTTTTTGGGGTAAATTTATGCCATTGGTCATACAGTATAAATAATGTTCTAATTTAAAAGTTCAGACAATTCCACATGCGGCAATACCAAATATGTTTTTGTTTTATTATGTTTACATATTTTTTATATGGAAATGGGAAAAGGGGGTGATTAAAATATGGAAGGTGTTACTGTATATGTGTTAAAGCATAATTTTTTTTTATGTTTAATTAGATTCCTGATCCAGCCCTCTGTGTACGCCCTTTCATCAACCTTCACAGTGGATTGCTAGCCCCCCTAAGACCACATGGACATTGCTGCCACTGTCATTCTGTAGTGTACACTGTGCAGCGGAATCCTATTGTCAGAAATGGGATTCTGCTGCACCGAAATGCCAGAGTAGAATTCCGCTTTGAAATTCCACTCAGAAATTCTGTACTGTGAACCTAGCCATGCCTAGTCTGTGACAAGGTGTCACAATTCGGCTAGCTGGATGTGGATCCTCTGTGTCAGCGAGGGATTGGCGTGGACCGTGTCGGTGGACCGGTTCTAAGATGCTACTGGTATTCACCAGAGCCCGCCGCAAAGCGGGATGGTCTTGCTGCGGCGGTAGCATCCAGGTCGTATCCACCGGAAACGGCTCAACCTCGCTGACTGCTGAGAAGGCGTGGGACAGAAGGACTAGGCAGAGGCAAGGTCAGACGTAGCAGAAGGTCGGGGCAGGCGGCAAGGTTCGTAGTCAATATGGATAGCAGAAGATCTGGAAACACAGGCTTTGGACAACACTAAACGCTTTCACTGGCACAAGGCAACAAGATCCGGTAAGGAAGTGCAGGGGAAGTGAGGTAATATAGCCAGGGAGCAGGTGGAAGCTAATTAGGCTAATTGGGCCAGACACCAATCATTGGTGCACTGGCCCTTTAAATCTTAGAGAGCTGGCGCGCGCGCGCCAGGACATGACAGCCGGGGGCCGGGACAGGTAAGTGACTTGGGATGCGATTCGCGAGCGGGCGTGTCCTGCTATGCGAATCGCATCCCCGCCGGCAATGTCAGTGCAGCGCTCCCGGTCCACGGGTCTGACCGGGGCGCTGCAGAGAGAGGAACGCCGCGAGCGCTCCGGGGAGGAGCAGGGACCCGGAGCGCTTGGCGTAACAGTACCCCCCCCCCCCTTAGGTCTCCCCCTTTTTTTGTCCGGCAATTGCTTCACATGGGACGAGGACACTGGGAGCGATTGTAAGGTTTCCTCAAAGGCAGGCAGTTCAGCAGGAGTGGGAATGGGGAGGGAGGGCAGAGGGTGAAGCTTGGCACGGGGCAGGGTGTTACCAGGACGGGGGCTATGAGGAGGCACGGCACAGTCCTGATAGGCCTTGGGGAGACTAGGCACAGGAGGAGACACTGAGGCCCGACAGACGAGACTGGGAGCAGAGGTGAGGCATCTCTTACGGCAAGCAGGTCCCCAATTCTTGATCTCCCCGGTGGTCCAGTGAAGGGTGGGAGAATGATGCTGGAACCATGGCAGACCGAGGAGGACTTCAGAGGTACAGTTGGGAAGGACGAACAATTCGATCTTTTCGTGATGGGGTCCAATGCACATTAAGAGAGGTTCTGTGCGGTAACGCACAGTACAGTCCAACTTCACTCCGTTGACGGAAGAAATGTAGAGCGGCTTGACGAGACGGGTCACCGGGATGCAGAACTTATTCACCAAAGAGTCCAGAATAAAATTTCCAGAAGCACCAGAGTCCAAGCAGGCCATGGCTGAGAGGGAGGAGTTGGCAGAAGGAGAAATCCGCACGGGCACAGTGAGACGTGGAGAAGCAGATTTCGTACCGAGACGCCACACCCACGTGAGCTGGGTGCGTGCGTGCGTTTCCCAGACATGGAGGGCGAATAGGGCAATCCACCAAGAAATGTTCAGTACTGGCGCAGTACAGACATAAATTGTTATCCCTACGGCGAGTCCTCTCTTCGTGGGTCAGGCGAGACCGATCCACTTGCATAGCCTCCTCGGCGGGAGGCACAGTGGTAGATTGCAGAGGATACTGTGAGAGAGGTGCCCAGAGATCAAGGTCTTTTTCCTGGTGGAGCTCCTGGTGTCTCTCAGAAAAACGCATGTCAATGCGGGTGGCCAAATGGATAAGTTCTTGCAGGTTGGCAGGAATCTCTCGTGCGGCCAGCACATCCTTGATGTTACTGGATAGGCCTTTTTTAAAGGTCGCGCAAAGAGCCTCGTTATTCCAAGATAATTCGGAAGCGAGAGTACGAAATCGGATGGAGTACTCGCCTACTGAAGAATTACCCTGGACCAGGTTCAGCAGGGCAGTCTCGGGCAGAAGAAGCTCGGGCTGGTTCCTCGAAGACACTACGGACTTCAGCGAAGAAGGACTGGACTGTGGCAGGATCATTGCGGTCCCAGAGCGGTGTGGCCCAAGACAAGGCCTTTCCAGAAAGAAGGCTCACTACGAACGCCACCTTAGACCGTTCTGTAGGAAATTGGTCCGACAACATCTCCATGTGTAGGGAACATTGAGATAAGAATCCACGGCAGAGTCTAGAGTCCCCATCAAATTTGTCCGGCAGGGACAAGCGGAGGCTAGGAGCGGCCACTCACTGCGGAGGAGGTGCAGGAGCTGGCGGAGGAGATGGTTGCTGCTGTAGCAGTGGCAGAAGTTGCTGTAACGTGGCGGTCAACTGCGACAGCTGCTGTCCTTGTTGGGCAATTTTCTGCGATTGCTGAGTGACCAACGTGGATAGGTCAGCGAGACTTGGCAGCGGCACCTCAGCGGGATCCATGGCCGGATCTACTGTCACGATTCGGCTAGCTGGATGTGGATCCTCTGTGTCAGCGAGGGATTGGCGTGGACCATGTCGGTGGACCGGTTCTAAGATGCTACTGGTATTCACCAGAGCCCGCCGCAAAGCAGGATGGTCTTGCTGCGGCGGTAGCAACCAGGACGTATCCACCGGCAACGGCTCAACCTCGCTGACTGCTGAGAAGGCGTGGGACAGAAGGACTAGGCAGAGGCAAGGTCAGACGTAGCAGAAGGTCGGGGCAGGCGGCAAGGTTCGTAGTCAATATGGATAGCAGAAGATCTGGAAACACAGGCTTTGGACAACACTAAACGCTTTCACTGGCACAAGGCAACAAGATCCGGCAAGGAAGTGCAGGGGAAGTGAGGTAATATAGCCAGGGAGCAGGTGGAAGCTAATTAGGCTAATTGGGCCAGGCACCAATCATTGGTGCACTGGCCCTTTAAATCTTAGAGAGCTGGTGCGCGCGCCCTAAGGAGCGGAGCCGCGCGCGCCAGGACATGACAGCCGGGGGCCGGGACAGGTAAGTGACTTAGGATGCGATTCGTGAGCGGGCGCGTCCCGCTATGCGAATCGCATCCCCGTCGGCAATGTCAGTGCAGCGCTCCCGGTCAGCGGGTCTGACCGGGGCGCTGCAGAGAGAGGAATGCCGCGAGCGCTCCGGGGAGGAGCAGGGACCCGGAGCGCTCGGCGTAACACAAGGGCTGAATTGTGATGTCTAAACGACTGGATCAGAACATCTTTAGAATGTGTGAGGGATTCCCTTTATGCAGTGGTTATGTGGTGTCCCAGTACGGGTTGATGTGGTAACGTACTGTCCTCCTCCCCTGTCAGGCAGAGTCCCTGCATGTCCCCAGGGTCCCCCTTATAGTATCACCATAATGTATATATGTTGTATTATAAAAGGGTACTGTTTCTTTAATGTTTGTACCACATGGTTGTTACCCAGGAGGCTCCAGTGACCAGATGACCCCCCCAACTGACCTATGGGCTCCTTCCACAGCCCCCTTATATAACCTGGGTAGGGGCTTTAATCTCTCTCTCTTCCATCTCTTTTTCTGCTGAGGTCAAGTCCATTCAAGTTGTTCCAGTGTCTTATCACAATAATCACACTTATCACAATAAAGTTATAATGTACAGAAATGTTATAACATACGGTGGAGCCCACATCCATCAGCCAACTCCGATTCTGGCAGCTCAGGGTCTTCTCGTCCTCTTCAGATGGGGGCAATCACTCTCAGCAGGATTCCCTGCCATTTCTGCAATCAACAACAAAACAAACAATGTTCCCCTAATGAAGATTCCAGAATCACTGATTACAAAGCTGGAACTCATTGTCTACATCCAGAGCTAAAATCTTTCCCAAACCTAATACTTCTCACAGCTGAGGGTATGTTAAAATTGTACCCATTCTATACAATTCTCTTTGAGGGTGCCCGTACACGTTGTGGCCAGGCTGTGATAAGCACACACAATTTACTACTAATTTCTGCCCTTTCCCGATACTTGCTGTGGTTCCAAGCTGTAAGCACAGGTTTAGCCACAACGGGAATAGATTAAAAGATCTGTGTATTTTATATTAGTCATTTCAATCATGCCTTTTTTTCTCAACACATTTTTATAGCTCACTTGTGTTGCTGGGATGTTTCGTTTTTGGGAAAATGCAAGTCACATGTAACAAGATTATAGGATGGCTCAGGAGTCCACAACAACCAATCTTGACAGACCACCAACAATCCCAACCACCCCCTCGCCTGGTCCTCCCCCTCCAAAAAAAAAAAAAAACATTTACTTACCTACTTATCAGAACCAGACAATATGTTCCTATGTATCGTACTTGAAAACCCTTGGGGAACACGCCTGATGATCAGATACAATGTAACAAACAAGTGTGGCTGTATTTAGCTGACAGAGTATTATCTAGATTGAAGGCAGCTGTAACAAACCCCCAGTTGGAAGCATACAGATGTTTCCCTTACATCCTACCAGCAGCACAAGTGGGTGTTCTGCCCCTGTGGTGCTGGTAAGGCAGAAGGATTTTTTTTTTTTTTATGAAAAATAAAAATTAAACCAAACTAAACAATTTAGCTCCCCCCCTCCCCTATAATGGGGGGTGGCCTCCATATGTCTTTTTCTGTCCTTCTAAGGACAGTAGAACAGATGGTTCTGCCTTGTTTGGGGCTTCATTTTGTACCATTTTCACTCTCTGGATAATGCGATGCTCCTAGATTTTCTTCTCTGTGCTGCTGCGCTGTGTGAGCGTGGCTGTGTTGGATGGGGGTGCTAACATCATTTCTGCCTCCTCTGTGCCGTTCTCCCTTTTTTTTTTTTTTTTTAGGGAATTTTTTGGCTTTTTGTTTCTTCTAGCCTTAAGGTGTACCTGTCATTTGCAAAAACTTTTTATATAATGTAGGTAATAACATATATATTTTAACGATTTTTTTTGTAAATATACATATGTATTTTTGGGTGAAAAAATCCTGGCTTGTCCCTACAGCTATTGCCAAAATACAGGAAGTGTGGGCAGACAAGCGGGGCTCTGTGCAGCGGGGATAAGCAGGGCTCTGTGCAGTGGGGACAGGCAGGGCTCTGTGCAGTGGGGACAGGCAGGGCTCTGTGCAGTGGGGACAGGCAGGGCTCTGTGCAGTGAGGCTCTGTGGCATGCTCTTGGGCTCATACAGCAAGATGACTGACAAGCCAGGAGCCTGCACAGAGCCCTGCTTGTCCTCAGTGCACAAAGCCCTGCTTTTCCCGCACACACTTCCTGTATTTGGTCTCCTCACAGAGACACAGAGGCAATAGCTACATTGACAACATTTTTTTACCCCAAAAAATGACAATTTTTGAAACAGTGTATATTGTAAATATTCATATAATGTTATTAGCTACAGTAGTTAAAAAGTTTTTGCAAACAACAGGTACACTTTAAAAGGAAATCTGTCACCGGTGTCACCTGCTCTAACCTGTCAGTACCGACAGATAGTGCAGGTACACTGATGACAAAGGGATTCACCATGTCCCGTTCTGTGGCCGGGATCTTTGGTAATCTCCTCCGTTAGCTCCACTCCCGGCAGCCGGATTGGGGCACGGGCGGAGCTTACTAACGTCAACGCTGCTGCGAGACCCTCCAGAGAGCAGCAGCGGCTTGGGCGGAGCTTATTGACATCACAGCAGTGATGTCAGTAAGCTATGCCCGTGCCCCATGTCGGGAGACCCGAGCTGAACTAACAGAGGAGATTACCGATGATCCCCGCCATGGAATGGGACAGGGCGAGTACACTATCTGTCGGTACCGAAAGGTTAGCGCAGGCGACACTGGTGGAAGATTTCCTTTACAGGAGATATGCGGCAGAAATCTCTTAAGTTCCCCAGTGCCGGGCTGCAAAACAACACACAACACTTTAACTCACCTTCCAACGTTCCTCCATTGCTCCGGTATCGGTGTTCTGTTCCTCCGACGCTGCTCAGCTCTGTGTTTCTTAGGCTCGAAACGTCACACTGCGGTCAGTGTATTGCCGGCTGCAGCGATCTCCCGCCTCAGCCAGTGGTAGGTTGAGCGCACTGTCATGTAAGCAGCTGGGGTTATCACCGGCCGAGGTGAGACATCGCTGCAGCAGGCAATACGCTGAACGCAGTGTGACGTTTTCAAGCCTAAAATGCATGGAGCCAAGCAGCGCCAGATGAACGGGACACCGATACCGGACCAATGAGGGAACGTAGGAAGGTGTGAGGGTTTTTTTGCAGCCCAGGCACAGGGGAACTTAAAGGAGATATGCAGCAGAAATCTTTTAAACTGTTTTCTTTATTACTTTCTGTTTCTTTCCACCCATTTTACATTTGTTACATAAGCATCTGTCCTTGCTTCCAGGGAGCACATTTTTAGATTTCGGTGCCATATTCTCCATTTAAACTGGGTCTTTCATGTTTGCAGACTTCTTGTAAATGCCTAATAACTTTTCTTCAGTTTTTTTTTACTTTTTTATTAAATCCGTAATTAATTTTTTTTTCTTTATTTAAGATATCAGGCTTGGGAGATCGAGACTCACCCGGACCAAAGTCTGTGGTTAAAAAGAAGCATCTTTCCTATATGAAGTGTGACATTCCCCTCCTAGACTCTTACGAGTTCTCCCCCTACCCTTCTTGTAGGCCTCCTAGCCTTAATTCTGAACCCCTGATCCAAGATGTAGTGATCTAGGTTAAAGTGTATGTGACATCTTCCATTAAGGGACTTTAAGAGTCCCTAACTCTGAAGATGGCCCAACGCCATTCGCCTCCCAGGGATGTCCCTATGGAGGAATTCCAAGTTTTCGACGAAGTCTATTCTTACTCTGCTGAGGAAAAAGAAGGAGGAAGAAAAGAGATAGCTTATACCTATCTGGCTGGGGGACCAGGATGTTGATACAGAGAAACTCTGGAATCCACCTCTTAAGGGCCTAGGGCCTTCAAAGTGGATGAGGCTCTTTAGAAAGCCATGCAGTTAGAGTGAATGCATCCCGAGAAGGGTCCTGTCTTGTTTCGTAGATTTAAGACCATGTTTCCTATCAAGGAGTAAAATTTTCGCCAGCGGAGGGCCCCCCAAAAGTAGATATGGCTTCATCCAAGTTATCCCTGCGCACAGTGTTTCCAGCATCCAACGGTTCCTTCCTCAAGGAGCCTATGGACAAGTGGCCCGATTAAACCCTAAGCAGATTTTAGTCTGTAGCTTCTGCTTCGCCTTCTGTTGGTATAGCATCATCTGGGGTAGTCAATTTCCCGAGGAAAGACTCCCAAGCCCAGTCAGATATCAACTCCAGAGTTAGTAGGGACAATATCCTGTCTTCTTTCAGATCCATTATTCTTGCCTCAGAATATGTGTGCGAGGCTGCCACCCAACAGGTCAAACTAGCGGCCAAAAGTATGGCTCTTATCTCGGCCGGTCGTAGAGCCTTGTGGCTCAAACCTTGGATGTCAGATAACTCCTCAAAGAATAACTTCTACTGCCTTTTGTGCCAGGAAGATTATTCAGGTCTAAGTAAGATATGATCATGGCGGGACTTGCTGACTAAAGAGGCAAATCCCTGGGGAAAGATCTTTCTACCAGCTTTATCAATCTAGGATTAAGAAAGGGGCTCTTAGCTTAGGGGCTCTAGTTGCCCCCGTCCTAAGGACAAAACCAGATGGATCTTTGGCTCTTGGAGTCACAGGTCCATATCCCCTCCAAAGTCCACTGTCATGGTTCTCCCCAGCATAGTATCCCAGTCCCACCCATTGGGAGAAGGCTTTGTTTCTTCCTAAAAGTTTAGACTGCTTCCATAAATTACCCTTGGGTCCTGAATGTAACTGCCCACAGATACTCCATGGATATTATATCTCCACCTCAGGACAGGTACATCATAACCAGAAGTTCTCCTTTCCCAGCAAGGGTAAGGGATATTTTCTCCAGTCTTCCTCGTACCAAACTGCACGATACTGGAGGATGATTATCGACCTATGCTACTTCAGTCATTTCATAAAGAGAAAATGATTTTGTATGAAGACTACTCAATCCGTCATAAATATCCTAGAACCCGGGGATTTTATGGTGACAGTGGACTTGAAGGATGCCTACTTGCATATCCCTGTTTATCCCGCGCACAGGAGATATTTAAGGATCGGTGTCCACTTCCAAGGGACCTTAGTTCACCTCCAGTTTGCTTTTTCATATACCCTCTGCCCCAAACACTTTTGCCAAGGTTTTAGTGGCGGTGGTGGCAGCAGCACTAAGACAACAAGGCATTGAAAGAGTCCTGTATGTGGAAGACTGGTTCAAAGGCATCTTCAGAGGCGGTCCTCCTCCAAAATCGTCATCTGGCTCTGTCTTCTCTCCAGAGTCTAGGCTGGTTAAAAAAATTGGCAAAAGTCAAATCTTCAACCCGCAAACTCCATAAGGTTTCTAGGGTTTATCCGGGATTTCGCCCAGATGTCCCTTCATCTTTCTTTAGAAAGAGACTTTGTGATAAAGGGAGGCAAGATTTTTCTCCAGTCCACATCAAGTTACCTTTCAGACATTGATGAGGATGTTGGGGTTGATGTCAGCAACTGATGATGCGGTTCCTTGGGCCATCTGGCACCTATGCCCTCTACAATCAGAGGTACTAGGCATATGGATTTGCAGCCCTTTTAAGCTGGACAGAGAGTGCTCCCTTTCCCTAAGAGGGTGTCGCTCTCTTCATTGTAGGAGTCAGCCAAGAGATAGGAGGTCCTTAATTCCAACTTAGTGGATCATGTTAACCACAGAAGCACGCCTTGTAGGCTGGGGAGCCCATCTAGAAAACCTTCCAGTACAAGGTACTTTGACTTCTTAGGAACGGACCTTATCTTCGAATCTGAGATAACTCTGAGCTGTTTGCCTGGTGCTGTTTCACTTCTTTCCTCAAATCAGGGGCAAGACTGCAAAAAATTCAATTGTACAACATGATGGTTGTACTATATCAACAATCAGGTAAGCACAAGATCCCAACCTCTCCTCGGAGAGGTAGGTATGATCTTTCATTAGGAAGAGTCAAACTTATCCCACCTTTCTGCAGTCCACATTCAGTGGAGTCGGGGAGTTGTCCCTTCAACCAGACATTTCATTATATCATCCTTTAGTGGAAAGTGCCAGAGATAGATCTCATGGCCACCAAATTAAATGCCGAAGTGAGGAACTTCTGCTCTCTATACCGTGAGAACAATCCTTGGGCATTGGATGCTCTGTCCATACTGTGGAGGTTCAGGCTGGCCTACATATTCCCTCCAATTTTCTTGATACCGAAGGTATTGATGAAAATCAGGCTAGACCAGACCTCAGTAATCACCCTTATGCCATTATGGCCAAGGAGGTCTTGGTTCACCCAGCTTATGCAGATGAGTCAGGGTCAGTACTTAAGAATTCCGCAATGGCAGAAGCTGGTGTCTAGGCACTAATCTTTGCCCGAATCTGCACAGGTTTAGCCTGACAGTTTGGAGGTTGACCAGTCCTTCTTAAAATCTAGGGGGTTATTAGAGTCTGTCTTGAAGGAGTTATCCTACTCCAGTGTGGAGTCCACAAATAGAGACTATGCCAGGATCAAATGCTTCTTTGAGAGATGGTGTAAAGCTAGGCAGGTAGAGGCTTCAAATATCCCTTCTACCTTCAATTCTCCAGTTTTTGACAAGGGTCTAAGTGTATTCACACTGAAGGTGCAAGTGGCTGCCATTTCAGCCTTTCTGGGAAAATCTATCATGCAAGACCCTCCTTAAGGGAGCCACTAAACTATCGCCTACATCTTTCCTCCGATCCCTTAGTGGGATCTGTCTGTGGTGTTCAAAAGGTTAATACCCCACCCCCTTTCAAAAAAGTTGACGTTTCTATCCTTAAAGGTTACCTTCCTGCTGGCAGTTACATCTGCCAAGAGAATCGGAGAGGTGCAGGCTTTATCTGCCCATGGGCCCTACACAAAATTATTTCCAGATAGTAGTTCTTTGGTTCTTACTTTCTTTTGTACCTAGGCTATCTTCCTACATGAACCTAAAGGGGTACTTCAGTGGAAAACTTTTTTTTTCTTTTTTTTTTAAATGACCTGGTGCCAGAAAGTTATACAGATTTGTAAATTAAAGAAAATTATTGGGGCTCAAGGTCAAGGACATTAATATTAATTTTATTATATATATTATGCACAATAAAATAGCAGAGTCCGTGTCACACAGGGCCCTTGTGAGAACACGGCATCAACTATAAATGTATTAAAATATCAGTTGTACTATATAACAGTTGTAAAAAATAATTATAAATTATTGCACTGTGACCACCATAAAATAGATAAAATTAATTGGTATCTTCACAATAAAAGTACATAAAATCAGCTGCAAAAAGTCACTTAATTGTCCAATGAAATGTCACTGTAGAAAATCAATTATTGATGCTATAACCAATAGCAACCGTTGGTGCACTTATAGATAGCAGTATTCTGCAGCTACTGCAATTTTCGAGTAGCAGCAAATCCCGGGACCGCAAGTTGAATTGCTTGGTCTGCACTGCGAAGTCGTCTGCTAGCGATGTTCCGGCTCTCAACGCTGTGAGAGGGTACCACTGGAGACTCGGCCGTCTCCTGTATTGGTGATGCGGGTACAGTATTGTATGTGGGGGGGGCTCTGGACGCGTTTCAGGACCTTCTCGGTCCTTTCTTCAGCAGAGATAAATATATGCAGGGGGGTCAGTCACTTGTGCAATATATAGTAATAACTCCTCCTCTATCAATCAATTACGTCACATCCAATGTAAACAGAATAGTACTGTGGATTTATGAATGAAAATGTCATTATGCTGAGCATGATGTTGTGTGCTAAAGCAGCATTTCTATATAGCGGAATTATTAGATAATTAGTAATCTGTACTATTCATAATGATTGGGGAATATTAGATGCAATATTTAAATGGGAAATCTGTGATAATATTATGTAAATAGCAACACTAAAATATACTGGCTATACACATATGTGTATCAGTATAATGTATCACGGGAAACATATGTAGCCAATATGTAAGAGGCTAGTGGTTGATTATCAATATGTATATATGTATATAAATACAGAAATGCTTGAATACATAGATATAAAAATAGAAATAAATAGATAAAAAATAGGGCAGCATCATACTAATCTATTATATACTCATATAGGGCTTAAAGAAATAAATATAGAGAAATAAATCAATATACAAAATTTGTAATTATATAAAAATATATGTATACTATGTATAAAAAATATAAATACATAAAATAGTAAAATAGAGAATTAACCCCTTAAGGACTCAGGGTTTTTCCGTTTTTGCACTTTCGTTTTTTCCTCCTTACCTTTTAAAAATCATAACCCTTTCAATTTTCCACCTAAAAATCCATATTATGGCTTATTTTTTCCGTCGCCAATTCTACTTTGCAGTGACATTAGTCATTTTACCCAAAAATGCACGGCGAAACGGAAAAAAAAATCATTGTGCGACAAAATCGAAGAAAAAACGCCATTTTGTAAATTTTGGGGGCTTCCGTTTCTACGCAGTGCATATTTCGGTAAACTTTTTGATCACTTTTTATTCATTTTTTAATGTTATAAAAAGTTACCAAAATACGCTTTTTTGGACTTTGGAATTTTTTTGCGCGTACGCCATTGACCGTACGGCTTAATTAATGATATATTTTTATAGTTCGGACATTTACGTACGCGGCGATACCACATATGTTTATTTATTTATTTTTTTTACACTTTTATTTTTTTTATGGGAAAAGGGGGGTGATTCAAACTTTTATTAGGGAAGGGGTTAAATGACCTTTATTAACACTTTTTTTTTTGCAGTGTTATAACTCACAAAGGGACCTATAACACTGCACACACTGATCTCTCATCCTGATCACAGGCGTGTATTAACACTCCTGTGATCAGCATTATCGGCGCTTGACTGCTCCTGCCTGGATCTCAGGCACGGAGCAGTCATTCGTCGATCGGACACCGAGGAGGCAGGTAAGAGCCCTCCCGTTGTCCGATCAGCTGTTCGGGACGCCGCGATTTCACCGCGGCGGTCCCGAACAGCCCGACTGAGCAGCCGGGATACTTTCAGTTTCACTTTAGAAGCGGCGGTCAGCTTTGACCGCCGCTTCTAAAGGGTTAATACCGCACATCGCCACGATCGGCGATGTGTGGTATTAGCCGCGGGTCCCGGCCATTGATTAGCGCCGGGACCCACGCGATATGATGCGGGATCGCGGCGCGATCCCGCTTCATATCGCGGGAGCCGGCGCAGGACGTAAATATACGTCCTGCGTCGTTAAGGGGTTAAAGGGGGTACCACTCATCAAAAAAACTTTTGATATATTATAGATTAATGTATGCAGAATAACTTTACAATTGCATGTTATTAAAAAATATGCTTCTTTCTATTTAATTTTCCACTTTGAAGAAATTACCACTAGGGGTCTCCCTACCAGTCCTGGCAGCAAGCATTTCAGACTCATGCTGGAGTCCTAAACACTACGAACTGCCAGTCTGCTTTGTTCACAAAGGAGAACACTCAGAGCTGCCAGCCTGCTTTGTTCACAGCCTGTTTGGCTGTGAACAAAGCAGGCTGGCAGCTTTGAGTGTTTAGGACTCTAGCATGAGTCAGAAATGCTTGCTGACAGGAATAATTGGGAAAAATACAATGGAAAGAAGCATATTTTACATTAACATGCTATTGGAAAGTTATTCATCATTCATTAATCTAAAATATATCAAAAGTTTATTTGATGAGAGGTACCCTTTAACCCCTTAACGACGCAGGACGTATATTTACGTCCTGCGCCGGCTCCCGCTATATGAAGCGGGATCGCGCCGCGATCCCGCATCATATCGCGTTGGTCCCGGCGCTCATCAACGGCCGGGACCCGCGGCTAATACCACACATCGCCGATCGCGGCGATGTGCGGTATTAACCCTTTAGAAGCGGCAGTCAAAACTGACCGCCGCTTCTAAAGTGAAACTGAAAGTGACCCGGCTGCTCTGTCGGGCTGTTCGGGACCGCCACGGTGAAATTGCGGCGTCCCGAAAGCTGACCGGACACCGGAGGGCTCTTACCTGCCTCCTCGGTGTCCGATCGACGAATGACTGCTCTGTGCCCGAGATCCAGGCAGGAGCAGTCAAGCGCCGATAACACTGATCACAGGCGTGTTAATACACGCCTGTGATCAGGATGAGAGATCAGTGTGTGCAGTGTTATAGGTCCCTATGGGACCTATAACACTGCAAAAAAAATGTAAAAAAAAAGTGTTAATAAAGGTCATTTAACCCCTTCCCTAATAAAAGTTTGAATCACTCCCCTTTTCCCATAAAAAAAATAAAACAGTGTAAAAAAATAAAAATAAATGTATGTGGTATCGCCGCGTGCGTAAATGTCCGAACTATAAAAATATATCATTAATTAAACCACACGGTCAATGGCGTATGCGCAAAAAAATTCCAAAGTCCAAAAAAGCGTGTTTTGGTCACTTTTTATACCATTAAAAAATGAATAAAAAGTGATCAAAAAGTCTGATCAAAACAAAAATCATACCGATAAAAACTTCAGATCACGGCGCAAAAATTGAGTCCTCATACCGCCCTGTACGTGGAAAAATAAAAAAAAAGTTATAGGGGTCAGAAGATTATATTTTTAAACATATACATTTTTCTGCATGTAGTTATGATTTTTTCCAGAAGTGCGACAAAATTAAACCTATATAAGTAGGGTATCATTTTAACCGTATGGACCTACAGAATAATGATAAGGTGTAATTTTTACCGAAATATGCACTGCGTAGAAACGGAAGCCCCCAAAATTTACAAAATGGCGTTTTTTCTTCGATTTTGTCGCACAATGATTTTTTTTTTCCGTTTCACCGTGCATTTTTGGGTAAAATGACTAATGTCACTGCAAAGTAGAATTGGTGATGAAATAAATAAGCCATAATATGGATTTTTAGGTGGAAAATTGAAAGGGTTATGATTTTTAAAAGGTAAGGAGGAAAAAACGAAAGTGCAAAAACGGAAAAACCCTGAGTCCTTAAGGGGTTAAGGAATGCTCAGATCGGAGGGTGTGAGAGAGAGCCCAATAAAGGGTCCGTCGGAGTGCTGATAGTACAGCCTGACGCCTACGGACCGTCCAAAGGGACCCCTCCCATATTTATTCCAAAAAGCCAAACAGTTCCATATCTCAATTAAGGCCTCTGGGTGTTAGTGATCCAAACTCAAAAAAAATTCGGGATTCTGCTCTTGACATTTTATTTATATAATTACCGCCTCGCCAATCCTGGTGGACCTGTAGAAGAGCTACGTATTTTAAATTATTTGGAATTTCCTTGGTGACAATGTTTAAAATGTGCCGACAAGGGATGTTTCTCGTTTTGTTTTTTAATATTATAACGATGTTCTAAAATCCTTGTTTTCAATGCTTGTTTTTTCCTTGTTTTTTATATTTTTTATACATAGTATACATATATTTTTATATAATTACAAATTTAGTATATTGATTTATTTCTCTATATTTATTTCCTTAAGCCCTATATGAGTATATAATAGATTAGTATGATGCTGCTCTATTTTTTATCTATTTATTTCTATTTTTATATCTATGTATTCAAGCATTTCTGTATTTATATACATATATACATATTGATAATCAACCACTAGCCTCTTACATATTGGCTACATATGTTTCCCGTGATACATTATACACATTATACTGATACACATATGTGTATAGCCAGTATATTTTAGTGTCGCTATTTACATAATATTACCGTATATACTCGAGTATAAGCCGACCCGAGAATAAGTCGAGGCCCCTAATTTCAACCCAAAATCCCAGGAAAAGTTATTGACTCGAGTATAAGCCTAGGGTGGGAAATAAATCATCCCCCCCTGTCATCATCCAGACCCCCGTCATTAACATCCTCATCATCATCACCGCCTGTCATCATCCAGACCCTCATCATCATCACCTGTCATCATCCCCTTGTCATCATCCCCTTGTCATCATCCCACACCCCCCCTTCATCATCCCCTTGTAATCATCCCACACCCCCCCCTTCATCATCCCCTTGTTATCATCCCACACCCCCCCTTCATCATCCTCTTGTCATCATCCCACACACCCCCTTCATCATCCTCTTGTCATCATCCTGCCATCGGCTGTCCGGGCTTGCTGGGAGTTGTAGTTTTGAAACCTCCGGAGGTCCGCAGGTTGAAGACCACTGCGGCCTTCGACATCATCCAGCCCCCTCTCACCCCCTTTAGTTCTGTACAGTACTCGCCTCCGCTCGGCGCTGGTCCGGTGCTGCAGGGCTGTCCGGTGAGTAGGTCGTCCGGTGGGATAGTGGTTCCGGGCTGCTATCTTCACTGGGGGTGCCTCTTCTCCGCACTTCGGGCCCAGAATAGATGCGTTGCCTTGACGATGATGCAGAAGTACGTTGGTAATGAACGTACCTCTGCGTCGTCAAGGCAACGTGACTATTCTGGGGCAGGGCCCGAAGCGCTTAGAAGAGGCCTCCCCGGTGAAGATAGCAGCCCGGAACCACTATCCCACCGAACGACCTCCTCTCCGGACAGTCCTGCAGCACCAGACCAGCGCCGAGCGGAGGCGAGTACTGTACAGAACTAAAGGGGGTGAGAGGGGGCTGGATGATGTCGAAGGCCGCAGTGGTCTTCAACCTGCGGACCTCCGGAGGTTTCAAAACTACAACTCCCAGCAAGCCCGGACAGCCGATGGCTGCCCGGGCTTGCTGGGAGTTGTAGTTTTGAAACCTCTGGAGGTCCGCAGGTTGAAGACCACTGCGAGTGGAGAGTTCACTCGAGTATAAGCTGAGGGGGGTGTTTTCAGCACGAAAAATCGTGTTGAAAAACTCGGCTTATACTCGAGTATATACGGTATCAAAGATTTCCCATTTAAATATTGCATCTAATATTCCCCAATCATTATGAATAGTACAGTTTACTAATTATCTAATAATTCCGCTATATAGAAATGCTGCTTTAGCACACAACATCATGCTCAGCATAATGACATTTTCATTCATAAATCCACAGTACTATTCTGTTTACATTGGATGTGACATAATTGATAGAGGAGGAGTTATTACTATATATTGCACAAGTGACTGACCCCCCTGCATATATTTATCTCTGCTGAAGAAAGGACCGAGAAGGCCCTGAAACGCGTCCAGAGCCCCCCACATACAATTCTGAGACCACCATTGACACCTACAAAGATACAGCTACAATGCTGTGCAAGTCCGAGACAGTTACCTGTTTGAATGATCAATCAGCCGGCACCAAACCCGTACCTGTGTTAAAGCACTTTCATCCTCAAAGCGCGCCCTCGCTGCCACGAGGACGCCACCACCACCTGCAGATGACCCTTCTTGCAAGCGCTGCAGGCACCACTATCCGGAGCCCACCTGTACCCGCATCACCAATACAGAAGACGGCCGAGTCTCCAGTGGTAGCCTCTCACAGCGTTGAGAGCCGGAACATCGCTAGCAGACGACTTCGCAGTGCAGACCAAGCAATTCAACTTGCGGTCCCGGGATTTGCTGCTACTCGAAAATTGCAGTAACTGCAGAATACTGCTATCTATAAGTGCACCAACGGTTGCTATTGGTTATAGCATGCTGATAGGCAGTTGCTATTAACTTTGACTTTTTTCAATAATTGATTTTCTACAGTGACATTTCATTGGAGCACTTATATGGACAATTAAGTGACTTTTTGCAGCTGATTTTATGTACTTTTATTGTGAAGATACCAATTAATTTGATCTATTTTATGGTGGTCACAGTGCAATAATTTATAATTATTTTTTACAACTGTTATATAGTACAACTGATATTTTAATACATTTATAGTTGATGCCGTGTTCTCACAAGGGCCCTGTGTGACACGGATTCTGCTATTTTATTGTGCATAATATATATAATAAAATTAATATTAATGTCCTTGAACTTGAGCCCCAATAATTTTATTTAATTTCACTGTGTATTTATCTGACACCTGGGTATAGGTGTCTATATTGGGTAGCCCAGGTCGATTTGATAGACTGACAAGAGCCTCTCCATACTTCTGCTAGATTTGTAAATTAGTTCTATTTAAAAATCTTAATCCTTCCAGTAGTTTTTAGCAGCTGCATGCTACAGAGAATTGTATTTTCTTTTTGAATTTCTTTTTTGTCTTGTCCACAGTGCTCCCAGCTTACACCTCTGTCCGTGTCAGGAACTGTCCGGAGCAGCATAGGTTTGCTAGGGGGATTTTCTCCTGCTCAGGACAGTTCCTGATATGGCCATCAGGTGTAAGCAGAGAGCACTGTGGACAAGACAAAAAAGCAATTCAAAAAGAAAAGAATTTCCTCTGTAGCATACAGCTGCTAATAAGTACTGGAAGGACAAATATTTTTTTTAATAGAAGTAATTTACAAATCTGTTTAACTTTCTGGCACCAGTTGATTTAAAAAAAAAACAAAACATTTTTCCAAATCAATTGATTTCTTTGCCAGTCCTTTCTTCTGATCCTACTTCGGAGAAAGAAGAGTCTTTTCATACTCTGGATATCTCGAGATGTCCAAGAATTTATTTGAACCAAACTGGAGATTCTGGAAGGCTGATAAGGCTTCCAATACTACTCTAGGCCTCTGGATAAAAGGATGCTATCAGAATTTCCTTTGTTCATCAAGCTCTAGAGCCTCCCGCCTTTAAGGCTCACTCCACTAGGGCGGTTTCCACTTCCTGTACTCAGATCCTAAATTTGCAGTGCGGCTTCTTGGAGCTTGCCTTCTACTTGTTACATCATACGCTCCAGCCACATACGCTGGCCGTGAGCGCATGGTCCCGTTACCTGCTGCTGCCGGCAGGGCTGGGACTCTCATTGCGGGACGGGCCCGCATGCGAGCCCTAGTCAGTCACTCACCTGGTGCTTTTCCTGCCCCAGCCTCTGGTACGCATGTCCCCGTCCCCTAGGGCACGCTGGAGCTTTAAGATTTAAAGGGCCAGTGCGCTTATTAGTGTAATTCACCTGTGGCTCATTGATAAATTCCTCCACCCTCCTCACTTCCCTGCCGGATCTTTGTTGCCTTGTGCCTGAGAGAAAGCATTCCTGAGAGTTGCCTTACCGTATATATGATCCTTTGCTCTATGACTTGACCTTGCTCCTCTGCCGCCTGCCTACTGACCTCCTGCTATGTCCTGACTACGCTACTTTGCTGCCTGCCTTGACCTTCTGCTATCCTGACTACGACCTTATCCCTCCTGTGCCTCGCATCTCCTCAGCCACCTGTGTGGTCGAGCCATGTCAAGGGTAGCGACATGGGTACCACCTGCCACAGCAGCTCCATCCCGCTGGTTCTGGTGAAAACCAGCGGCACCTTAGACTCCGCTCCCTGGTACTGTCCAAGGCATCTGCCACACAGGTCCAGCGGATCCACATCCAACGGCGTTCCTGTCTTCTGAAACGCGAGTGTTACACTACTTTTACAAGTCACTATAGACTTGACTTCAGGTCTTTAGAATACACCGCTTTCGCGTGGTCTTTCTCAATTGGAGGTTACTTCTTGCTATATCCCCACTTGTGCTGCTAGGGGGACATATAGAAAGCATTAATTTCTAATGATAATTTGTTTTACCTTGTTGTCCCACAGCAGCACAAGTTACCCTCTCTATTTTTTCTTGTTACTGCATACCTGATGTTGGGGAGTCCCCCCCCCCCTAATTGTTTAATTTGATTGAATTTTTATTTAGTTAAAAATTCCATCTGTCCTACCAGCTCCACGGTAGGGGGGGAGGCAGAACACCCACTGACACTCTGCCAAAACCTGGATGGAGACAATCAGCATGTAGCAGGTGATCCTCTCCTCCTGTACGTACATTTACTCTCATACAACTGCATATCTTGTTACATTATATAGGAAACCTCAAGGATCAAATCCTGCAGATGTGTAAGATGGACAACATCAGGTTGGGTATTCAGTCACTGGATGTGAACAATAATGCCCAGATTTAGTGACAGCAAGCAGAAATGTTGAAAACGATAAATGCAGAGATTGAGCGAGAAGCCAATGAAATGTCATAATTTTTCTTTTCAGCGAGTACGAGTACATTGTATACAGAAAAGGAGATTTCAGCAACCAAGAGCCCAAATCTATAACACCCCACCCCCAATTATGTTACAGTAAACCTAACCTAACGAACCACCAAGGACAGATATTCTGGATATGACCATTTCATTCACTTACAGCAAGCAGAGACTCTGTGCACCGGGGACAGGCGGGGCTCTGTGCACCGAGGACAGGCGGGGCTCTGTGCACCGAGGACAGGCGGGGCTCTGTGCACCGGGGACAGGCGGGGCTCTGTGCACCGAGGACAGGCGGGGCTCTGTGCACCGAGGACAGGCGGGGCTCTGTGCACCGAGGACAGGCGGGGCTCTGTGCACCGAGGCTCTGTGACATGCTCCCGGCTCACACAGCAGAATGATTGATAAGCCAGGAGCCATGACAGGAACCTTGACAGAGCCCTGCTTGTCCCGCCCTCACTTCCTGTATTTGGTCTCAGAGACACACAGGCAATAGCTGCAGGGACAGCATTTTTTACGCCCAAAAATATACACATTTTTAACCAATGTATATTAGAAATATATATAATGGTATTATCTACATTATATAAAAAGTTTTTGCTAACGACAGGTACACGTTAAAATTTTATGTTCTTAAAACCCCATTTTTCCATTCCCCTTTTTATATTTCTGTCATGTTGGGTAATAAATACTCCATGAAGTGAGATCATTCTGAGTGAGGGTGCATTCACCCCACTATTGTTCAATAGGATCACCGGATCTGGCTGGGAGATGTGAAAACTGGGCACTCCCATATCCCAGCCAGACCCAGCTTGCATCTCATTCATTTGAATGAGCCGACCAGAGTCAAATAGTGACTCCGGTCGGCTCATTTTTGCATGTATTCGGTTTTGTGACCGGACTAAAAACCGTAGTATACCACTGATTCTGCTGTGTTGTGCACACGGTTGAATTTCCGTGCCAGATGTTTCCAGCACGGAAATCCAGATTTTTGTGTCTGCAGAAAGACTGAACACTTCATTCTTTCTGCAGACTTCGCACAGAATGCATGGTGGTCTGTGAGACAGCGCATTCGTTTGCAGTCCTAGCGCCAGCGCCCGCAGTTTGCTGAGTGTCTCCACAGCGATTCTCAGTGCGGACATTCCATAGTGTGAACATAGCCAAAGAGGTTTACAGATCAGCATTGGAGCCCTGCAGAGAATGCACAAGGCAAGTGGACTGGCTGTTCTGTGAAATAATATATGTATTTAGTTTAAGTAGAACAGAAATCACATTCATATCACTGCTGTGAAGGTATCATCCTACAATACGTTTCAAGGACATGAAGCGGCACTTGTTTGCCAGTTGTCATTGGAAACAGTCAGCAAGCTTGTCAGACCGCCACCTAACAAACCACATGACTTACTGGGCAGAAAGGGTCCGCGCACACTACGCAGCAGAATACCATTGATATTAATCTGCTGCTGAGTGTACAATATGGAAGTTAACTTGTTCATTTATTTTGCTAAACACCGCCCAGAAAAGTGCATTGTCAATGGGACTTTGAATTGCAGTGGTTATTTTCTGCACGAAATTAACTCTAATTCCTTACAGAATTTCTGTAGTGTTTCCTACAATGCTGAGTGTACAGAGTCTGGTATAAAGAGGACACATCTCAGAATGTAAATCACCAAAACAAGCTCTGTGCAGACAGAGAACAAGCAGGGAAGACACTGAACATGCCAGCTGTCTGATCACCTGATTTTAACCCCTGTGTAACCAGTGTTGACAGTCTCCAGCCATGCCAACAGCACCCCCCCCCCCCCCTTCAGAGGGTCACATGTGATGTAATGGAAACTTGTGTTTTGTCTTTAGAAATGTTTTGATTTCTGACAAACATCTGACTTCGATATCTCAGTGGATTCCCGCAGAGACTCTGCCGCTGGTAGAATCTGATCTCTTCATCTATTAATAACCAGAGCCTCTGATCTGCAGAGTTACAAAGGAATTGTATGTAACGTTTAATCATTGTATAACACTGTGTAACTTTCTGAAAGACTTTGTTTCAATTCCTTCCCATGTGTTGCTTTCTAACAGTGAATGGAAACATTGTTTTTGTCAAAGGGCTGAAAACCTGGACAGACCAATGTGATAGCCTGGGGGATGTAGGGTATGGGGAGTGTAGCTGTGCGGTGACTAAAGGGTGTTTGTTAACCCCTTCCCGCTATTGGACATATCCATACGTCCAGGCGAACTACACGTTCGCGCAAATGGACGTATGCATACGTCCAAGCGATCTCCTGCTCTGCCGCGGGCAGCGCAGGAGATCGCGGGTGGGATTCAGCTGTCAATCACAGCCGGAGTCCCACCGCAGCTGCCGGGGCCGCGATCGCGCAGGTCCCGGCAGCATTAACCCCATAGATGCCGTGATCAGTTCTGATCACGGCATCTATGGTGTTTGCAGGGGGAGCGCTCTCCCCCTGCCCACCAAAGGCAGCGCCGCAATAAAATGCAAGACACCCTCAATCCCCCTTGAAGAGATAGGAGTGAGGTGGCAGGGGTGCCACCCCTCCTATTGATCGGCGGAGCGACCGACCAATGGCAGACTGGGGGCGGGGGGGTTAAAGTTCGGTTCCCCCCCCGCTATGCCCACCCATCGGTGTCTGGGCACAGCGGGGGGAACCGTGTAGTAGCGGCGGCGGTGGCAGCGGCGGCGGAGCTCCAGATGACGGCGGCGGCTGTGATCATGGCGGCGGTGGAGGTGAGTATGGCGCCGCGTGTCCGGGAGTCTGTTGCCTAGCAACAACTGCAGGGCGACAGTTTGGAGAGTGGTCTCTAAACTGTGGCCCTCCAGATGTTGCAAAACTACAACTCCCACCATGCCTTGACAGCTGTTTGCTGTGTTGGCATACTGGGAGTTGTGGTTTTGCAAGATTTAGAGGGGTTCAGGCTAGAGATCACTGACAGTGGTCTCTAAACTGTAGCCCTCCAGATGTTACAAAACTACAACTCCCAGCATGCCCAGACAGCAGTTTGCTGTCTTAGCATGCTGAGATTTGTAGTTTTGCAACATCTGGAGGGCCACAGTTTAGAGACCACTGTCAGTGATCTCCAGCCTGAACCCCTCTAAATCTTGCAAAACTACAACTCCCAGCATTCAGGAACAGCAAATGGCTGTCTCGGCATGCTGGGAGTTGTACTTGCGTGCCTCCAGCTGTTGCATAACTACATCTCCCAGCATTCCCTTTGGCAATCAGTACATGCTGAGAGTTGTAGCTCTGCAATAGCTGGAGGCACACTGGTTGGGAAAATATTGAATTAGGTAATAGGTTCTATTACCTAACTCAGTATTTTCCAACCAGTGTGCCTCCAGCTGTTGCAAAAACTACAACTCCCAGCATGCACGTTCTGTCAGTGCATGCTGGGAGTTGTAGTTTTGCCCCCCCCCTCCCATGTGAATGTACAGCTCAAACTCCTAGCGGGAGACTCAGTGTAATCCGCCGTCAGTGTGAATGTAACCTAAAAACACTACACTACACTAACATAAAATAAAGAGTAAAACACTACATATACACACGTACACTGCCCCCCCCTACCACCCCCCCCTTCCCCCCCCAATAAAAATGAAAAACGTATCCTACAGCAGTGTTTCCAAAATGGAGCCTCCAGCTGTTGCAAAACAAAAACTCCCAGCATTTCCGGACAGCCATTGACTGTCCAAGCATGCTGGGAGTTTAGCAACAGCTGGAGGCACCCTGTTTGGGAATCACTGGTGTAGAATACCCCTATGTCCACCCCTATGCAAATCCCTAATTTAGGCCTCAAATGCGCATGGTGCTCTCAGCCCTGTCGTTTTTCAAGGCAACAGTTTAAGGCCACATATGGGGTATCGCCGTACTCGGGAGAAAATGCCTAACAAATTTTGGGGGGCTTTTTCTCCTTTTACCCCTTATGAAAAGGTAAAGTTGGGGTCTACACCAGCATGTTAGTGTAAAAAAAAACATTTTGTACACTAACATACTGGTGTTGCCCAATACTTAAAAATTTCACAAGCAGAAAAGAAAAAAAGCCTCCAAAATTTGTCCTGAGTATGGAGATACCCCATATGTGGGCGCAAAGTGTTCTGCGGACGCACAACAAGGCTCAGAAGGGAGAGTGCACCATGTAAATTTAAGGTCTAAATTGGTGATTTGCACAGGGGTGGCTGATTTTACAGCGGTTCTGACATAAGTGCACAACCATAAATACCCACATGTGACCCCATTTTGGAAACTGTGACCCCATTTTGGACGCGTTGCAGGTAGAAAATTCCCCTTCCTCAGGGATACCTATTCCTAACACAATTACTCCTTTTATATGGATCTATGACCCCATGTTCACCCGGAAACAATTGTCCATTGGACGAGACATTAACCCCTTAAGGACTCAGGGTTTTTGCACTTTCGTTTTTTCCTCCTTACCTTTAAAAAATCATAACCCTTTCAATTTTCCACCTAAAAATCCATATTATGGCTTATTTTTTGCGTCGCCAATTCTACTTTGCAGTGACATTAGTCATTTTACCCAAAAATGCACGGCGAAACGGAAAAAAAAATCATTGTGCGACAAAATCGAAAAAAAAACGCCATTTTGTAACTTTTGGGGGCTTCCGTTTCTACGCAGTGCATATTTCGGTAAAAATTACACCTTATCATTATTCTGTAGGTCCATACAGTTAAAATGATACCCTACTTATATAGGTTTGATTTTGTCGCACTTCTGGAAAAAAATCATAACTACATGCAGGAAAATTTATACGTTTAAAAATGTCATCTTCTGACCCCTATAACTTTTTTATTTTTCCACGTACAGGGCGTTATGAGGACTCATTTTTTGCGCCGTGATCTGAAGTTTTTATTGGTATGATTTTTGTTTTGATCTGACTTTTTGATCACTTTTTATTCATTTTTTAATGTTATAAAAAGTTACCAAAATACGCTTTTTTGGACTTTGGAATTTTTTTGCGCGTACGCCATTGACCGTACGGCTTAATTAATGATATATTTTTATAGTTCGGACATTTACGCACGCGGCGATACCACATATGTTTATTTATTTTTTTTTTTACACTGTTTTATTTTTCTTATGGGAAAAGGGGGGTGATTCAAACTTTTATTAGGGAAGGGGTTAAATGACCTTTATTAACACTTTTTTTTAACTTTTTTTTTGCAGTGTTATAGGTCCCATAGGGACCTATAACACTGCACACACTGATCTCTCATCCTGATCACAGGCGTGTATTAACACGTCTGTGATCAGCATTATCGACGCTTGACTGCTCCTGGCTGGATCTCAGGCACGGAGCAGTCATTCGTCGATCGGACACCGAGGAGGCAGGTAAGAGCCCTCCCGGTGTCCGATCAGCTGTTCGGGACGCCGCGATTTCACCGCGGCGGTCCCGTGCAGCCCGACTGAGCAGCCGGGATACTTTCAGTTTCACTTTAGAAGCGGCGGTCAGCTTTGACCGCCGCTTCTAAAGGGTTAATACCGCACATCGCCGCGATCGGCGATGTGTGGTATTAGCCGCGGGTCCCGGCCGTTGATTAGCGCCGGAACCCACGCGATATGATGCGGGATCGCGGCGCGATCCCACTTCATATCGCGGGAGCCGGCGCAGGACGTAAATATACGTCCTGCGTCGTTAAGGGGTTAAAATACCAAAAATTTCTATTTTCTTTATACTCGCTCAATGCATTCATTAAAACCATGCGGAATCAATGTATTTAGCTTAAAAATATAAAAACTTTCTCTCCTACATAAAGTGGAGAATCTACGTAAACTTTCCGCTATCTGCTCCACGGGAATCACCCGTAGCAACCCTGGGTCTGCATTATGATGTGTTAAAAAATGACGGGAAACACTATGCTTTAAATATCTATGCTTGATATTAAATCTATGCAAATTTATTTTTTTTCGAAGTGTTTGAGATGTGCGGCCCACATATTGGGTCCCACACAGAAATTCGAGCACATAAATTACAAAATTACTAGCACAATTTAATCTGGATTTTATAGGGATTTCCTCACCAGTGGACGCACTTTTTATTTTCTGTTTCCCGTTTTCTATATGTGAACAGGTACCACATCTCTTTTCGTTACATCTAAACGATCCTTTCAATGTTTCTTGTCCTTTTTTTGTTTTTTTATTATTCATTATATTTGTATTTAATCTAGGTTATGAAGGTGCAATTTCTTCTGCAACTTTTTTTGCTCGCCTATATATGAACTTTGGCCTGAATTCATTAGTTCCTAGAGCTTCTTTTAAAAAATGGTCTTGTTGTAATATATCCCAATTTTAAAAAAAAAATAATTTCTATTTTTTTGGCATCTCTAGAATAACGAGATACAAATGCTGTACAATAATTTATTTTTTCTCATTTTTATCTTTTTTCTTATAATTTAGACTTTGTTTTTTTATTTGATCTGTTCTTACGATAAGATCTGCTTTTTTTCTAGCGCCTTCAACAATTGATGAGGGATAACCCTTATCTAGAAATCTATTCTCTATTAATTTAGCTTGATTTTCACAACATTTATTTTCAGAACAGAAATGCGCACCGGTTTTCGCAAATCTTTATATGGGAAAAGTAGAAGAAATGTGCATAGAGAACAGTCCTTACTATAAACATATAAAATTTTACAAAAGATATATAGACGATTTGATTTTAATTTGGGAAGGGAGTAAAAATAGTTTCTATGAGTTTTTTAATGAATTAAATAATAACCAATGGGGCCTAAAATTTACTGAACATATAGATAAAGAAAATATTACGTTTTTGGATTTAGAAAAATATAAAAAAAAGAAAATTAATACTCGTACGCACTTTAAATCTATTGACTCTGCATGGCTATCTGCATTTTAAAAGCTGTCATCAAAAAAATTGGAAAGTGAATATTCCGTTCGGACAACTTAACAGAATAAAAAGAAACTGTTCTGAAAATAAATGTTATGAAAATCAAGCTAAATTAATAGAGAATAGATTTCTAGATAAGGGTTATCCCTCATCAATTGTTGAAGGCGCTAGAAAGAAAGCAGATCTTCTCGTAAGAACAGATCAAATAAAAAAACAAAGTCTAAATTATAAGAAAAAAGATAAAAATGAGAAAAAAATAAATTATTGTACAGCATTTGTATCTAGTTATTCTAGAGATGCCAAAAAAATTGAAATTATTTAAAAAAAAAAAATTGGGATATATTACAACAAGACCCTTTTTTAAAAGAAGCTCTAGGAACTAATGAATTCAGGCCAAAGTTCATATATAGGCGAGCAAAAACAGTTGCACAAGAAATTGCACCTTCATACCCTAGATTAAATACAAATATAATGAATAATAAAAAAAACAAAAAAAAGAACAAGAAACATTGAAAGGATCGTTTAGATGTAACGAAAAGAGATGTGGTACCTGTTCACATATAGAAAACGGGAAACAGAAAATAAAAAGTGCGTCCACTGGTGAGGAAATCCCTATAAAATCCAGATTAAATTGTGCTAGTAATTTTGTCATTTATGTGCTCGAATGTCCGTGTGGGACCCAATATGTGGGCCGCACATCTCAAACACTTCGAAAAAGAATAAATTTGCATAGATTTAATATCAAGCATAAATATTTAAAGCATAGTGTTTACCGTCATTTTTTAACACATCATAATGCAGACCCAGGGTTGCTACGGGTGATTCCCTTGGAGCAGATAGCGGAAAGTTCACGTAGATGCTCCACTTTATGTAGGAGAGAAAGTGTTTATATTTTTAAACTAAATACATCGATTCCGAATGGTTTTAATGAATGTATTGAGCGAGTATAAAGAAAATAGAAATTTTTGGTATTTTAATGTCTCGTCCAATGGACAATTGTTTCCGAGTGAACATGGGGTCATAGATCCATATAAAAGGAGTAATTGTGTTAGGAATAGGTATCCCTGAGGAAGGGGAATTTTCTCCCAGCAACGCGTTGGATTGTATGGATTATGAAATAAATTATTATTTTGAATGAAGTTAAGTGCATTGCAGTGATTTTAAAGAAAAATTTCGGACGGATCCGAAAAAGAAGTGATCGATTGACGGTGTGCCATATATCTGGACGGCGTGGTGGAAACAAACTTGTTCGAAGGCTAGCCGGATCGAGGGGGGTTTAAGGACGAAAAAAAACCTCTCGCCGAAGTAAGTAAAATTGCGCTTGGAAAGTTGTAAAGTGGCTGCATATGAATATCGATCCTGTCCACTCTCCTATATTTGTTTTTGTGTTTCTTCATTATACTATTCGGAGTGACGAGTCACTTGCCGAGGAGGATTGATGCGGAGAAAGGACTGATATAAGAGATCACTGGTTGTATCTACGGGCTTTTGAAAGTGTGTGAGTGGTTCCAGTAACCACTCACCAAGTGTAAGTGTGAATTTTATTCATTCAAAAGTGTTACCAACGGAAGGATTAGTACACCGCTCCCAAAAAAAGTTTTTTCTTGTACTACTTTCTGCAATAGTAAAAACTTGTCAATTTTATGATGAAAATATAAAGTAGACATATTGTATATGTGAATCCCCCCCAAAAAAATATTTGGAATATCCATTTTCCTTACAAGCAGAGAGCTTCAAATTTAGAAAAATGCCCAATTTTCAATTTTTTCATCAAATTTGGGGATTTTTCACCAAGAAAGGATGCAAGTTACCACAAAAATTTACCACTATGTTAAAGTAGAATATGTCACGAAAAAACAGTCTCGGAATCAGAATGATAACTAAAAGCATTCCAGAGTTATTAATGTTTAACCCCTTGGGGACGGAGCCCATTATGACCCTAAGGACGGGAGCATTTTTTGCAAATCTGACCACTGTCACTTTAAGCATTAATAACTCTGGGATGCTTTTACTTATAAATTTGATTCCGAGATTGTTTTTTCGTGACATATTCTACTTTATGTTAGTGGTAAATTTTCGGCGATACTTGCATCCTTTCTAGGTGAAAAATGCAAAAATTTCATGAAAAATTTGAAAATTTAGCATTTTTCTAACTTTGAAGATCTCTACTTATAAGGAATATGGATATTCCAAATAAATTATATATTGATTCACATATACAATATATCTACTTTATGTTTGCATCATAAAATTGACGAGTTTTTACTTTTGGAAGACATCAGAGGGCTTCAAAGTTCAGCAGCAATTTTCCAATTTTTCGCAAAATTTTCAAAATCGGAATTTTTCAGGGACCAGTTCAGGTTTGAAGTGGATTTGAAGGGTCTTCTGGTTAGAAATACCCGATAAATGACCCCATTATAAAAACTGCACCCCTCAAAGTATTCAAAATGACAATCAGTAAGTGTGTTTACCCTTTAGGTGTTTCACAGGAATAGCAGCAAAGTGAAGGAGAAAATTCAAAATCTTAATTTTTTACACTGGCATGTTCTTGTAGACCCAGTTTTTGAATTTTTACAAGGGGTAAAAGGAAAAAAATCCTCTCAAAATTTGTAACCCAATTTCTCTCGAGTAAGAAAATACCTCATATGTGTATGTCAAGTGTTCGGCGGGTGCACTAGAGGGCTCAGAAGTGAAGGAGCAACAATGGGATTTAGGAGAGTGAGTTTTTCTGAAATGGTTTTTGGGGGGCATGTCCCATTTAGGAAGCCCCTATGGTGCCAGGACAGCAAAAAAACCCACATCGCACACTATTATGGAAACGACACCCCCTCAAGGAACGTAACAAGGGGTATGGTGAGCCTTAACACCCCACAGGTGTTTGACAACTTTTTGTTAAAGTCGGATGTGTAAATGAAAAAAATATATTTTTCCACTAAAATGCAGTTTTTTCCCCAAATTTTACTTTTTTACAAAGGGTAATAGGAGAATATGCCCCCCAAAATTTGTAACCCAATTTCTTCTGAGTATGGAAATACCCCATATGTGGACGTCAAGTGCACTGCGAGCGAACTACAATGCTCAGAAGAGAAGGAGCGCCATTGAGCTTTTAGAGAGATAATTTGTTTGGAATGGAAGACGGGGGCCATGTGCATTTACAAAGCCCCCCGTGGTGCCAGAACAGTGGACCCCCCCACATGTGACCCCATTTTGGAAACTACACCCCTCACGGAATGTAATAAGGGGTGCAGTGAACATTTACACCCCACTGGCGTTTGACAGATCTTTGGAACAGTGGGCTGTGCAAACAAAAAAATTAAATTTTTCACGTTCCACTGTTCCAAAAATCTGTCAGACCCCAGTGGGGTGTAAATGCTCACTGTACCCCTTATTACATTCCGTGAGGGGTGTAGTTTCCAAAATGGGGTCACATGTGGGTATTTATATTTTTGCGTTTATGTCAGAACCGCTGTAAAATCATTCACCCCTGTGCAAATAACCAATTTAGGCCTCAAATGTACATAGTGCGCTCTCACTCCTGAGCCTTGTTGTGCGTCCGCAGAGCATTTTACGCCCACATCTGGGGTATCTCCGTACTCAGGAGAAATTGCGTTACAAATTATGGGGGTCTTTTTTTCCTTTTACCTCTTGTGAAAATAAAAAGTAAAGGGCAACACCAGGATGTTAGTGTAAAATTTTTATTTTTTTTTTACACCAACAGGCTGGTGTAGACCCCAACTTTTCCTTTTCATAAGGGGTAAAAGGAGAAAAAGCCCCCAAAATTTGTAGTGCAATTTCTCCCGAGTACGGAGATACCCCATATGTGTCCCTAAACTGTTTCCTTGAAATACGACAGGGCTCCGAAGTGAGAGAGCTCCATGCGCATTTGAGGACTAAATTAGGGATTGCATAGGGGTAGACATAGGGGTATTCTACGCCAGTGATTCCCAAACAGGGTGCCTCCAGCTGTTGCTAAACTCCCAGCATGCCTGGACAATCAGTGGCTGTCCGGAAATGCTGGGAGTTGTTGTTTTGCAACAGCTGGAGGCTCCGTTTTGGAAACACTGCCATACAATACGTTTTTCATTTTTATTGGGGGGGACAGTGTAAGGGGGTGTATATGTAGTGTTTTACTCTTTATTTTGTGTTAGTGTAGTGTAGTGTTTTTAGGGTACAGTCACACTGGCGGGTTATGGTGAGTTTCCCGCAAGGCATTTGCGCTGCGACGAAAAATTTGCCGCAGCTCATACTTGACGCAGGAAACTTGCTGTAAACCCGCCCGTGTGAATGTACCCTGTACGTTCACATGGGGGGGGGGGGCAAACCTCCAGCTGTTTCAAAGCTACAACTCCCAGCATGCACGGTCTGTCAGTACATGCTGGGAGTTGTAGTTTTGCAACAGCTGGAGGCACACTGGTTGGAGAACCTTCAGTTAGGTTCTGTTACCTAACTCAGTATTTTCCAACCAGTGAGCCTCCAGCTGTTGCAAAACTACAACTCCCAGCATGCACGGTCTGTCAGTACATGCTGGGAGTTGTAGTTTTGCAACAGCTGGAGGCACACTGGTTGGAGAACCTTCAGTTAGGTTCTGTTACCTAACTCAGTATTTTCCAACCAGTGAGCCTCCAGCTGTTGCAAAACTACAACTCCCAGCATGCACGGTCTGTCAGTACATGCTGGGAGTTGTAGTTTTGCAACAGCTGGAGGCACACTGGTTGGAGAACCTTCAGTTAGGTTCTGTTACCTAACTCAGTATTTTCCAACCAGTGAGCCTCCAGCTGTTGCAAAACTACAACTCCCAGCATGCACGGTCTGTCAGTACATGCTGGGAGTTGTAGTTTTGAAACAGCTGGAGGCACACTGGTTGGAAAATACTGAGTTGGGTTCTGTTACCTAACTCAGTATTTTCCAACCAGTGTGCCTCCAGCTGTTGCAAAACTACAACTCCCAGCATGCACGGTCTGTCAGTACATGCTGGGAGTTGTAGTTTTGAAACAGCTGGAGGCACACTGGTTGGAAAATACTGAGTTGGGTTCTGTTACCTAACTCAGTATTTTCCAACCAGTGTGCCTCCAGCTGTTGCAAAACTACAATTCCCAGCATGTCTGATCACAGAAGGGCATGCTGGGAGATGTAGTTATGCAACAGCTGGAGGTACGCAACTACAACTCCCAGCATGCCGAGACAGCTGTTTGCTGTGTGGGCATGCTGGAATTTGTAGTTTTGCAACATCTGGAGTGCTACAATTTAGAGACCACTGAACAGTGATCTCCAAACTGTGGACCTACAGATGTTGCAAAACTACAACTCCCAGCATGCCCAGACAGCAAACAGCTGTGTGGGCATGCTAGGAGTTGTAGTTTTGCAAGATCTAGAGGGCAGTATAGAGATCACTGTGCAGTGGTCTCTAAACTACAGACCTCCAGCTGTTGCAAAACTACAAATTCCAGCATGCCCACACAGCAAACAGCTGTCTGAGCATGCTGGGAGTTGTAGTTTTGCAACATCTAGAGGGCTACAGTCTAGAGACCACTATAGTGGTCTCAGACTGTAGCCCTCTAGATGTTGCTAGGCAACTACTCACCGGCTTCCGTCGCATCCGGGAGCCGTTCTCTTCTGCCGCATGCCGCCGCCGATCCCCGTCGCTCCGCTGCCTCCGGAGGGGTAAGTGGACGTCGGCGCCCGGCCCTCTTCGTTTTCCACGTTCTGCCCCGCCTATTGTGGGGAGGGCAGGACGGGGAAAACGAAAGTAAACCCCTCCGCCCCAGATCTGCTATTGGTGGTCGCGTCTAGACCACCAATAGCAGAGATAGGAGGGGTGGCAACTCTGCCACCTCACTCCTATCGCTTTAGGGGGATCGTGGGTGTCTTAGACACCCGCGATCCCCCTTCTATTCCGGGTCACCGGGTCACCATAGACCCGTAATCGGCGCAAATCGCAAGTGTGAATTCACTTGCGATTTGCGCCGATCGCCGACATGGGGGGGGTCTAATGACCCCCCTGGGCATTTGCATGGGGTGCCTGCTGATAGATATCAGCAGTCTCCCCGGCCCGGTCCCCGCCCGGCGCGTGGCGGGGGGCCGAAATTCCCACGGGCGTATGGATACGCCCTTCGTCCTTAAGTACCAGGACGCAAGGGCGTATGCATACGCCCTTCGTCCCCAACAGGTTAAAGTGACAGTGGTCAGATGTGCAAAAAAGGGCTGCATCCTAGAGGTGAAAATGGGCTGTGTCCTTAAGGGGTTAAAGGGGTACTCCGGTGAAAAACTTTTTTTTTTTTTTTAAATCAACTGGTGCCAGAAAGTTAAACAGATTTGTAAATTACTTCTATTAAAAAATCTTAATCCTTCCTGTACTTATTAGCTGCTGAATACTACAGTGGAAATTATTTTCCGTTTGAAACACAGAGCTCTCTGCTGACATCATGAGCACAGTGCTCTCTGCTGACATCTCTGTCCATTTTAGGAACTGTCCAGGGTAAAAAGAAATCCCCATAGCAAACATATGCTGTTCTGGACAGTTCATAATAGAAGTCATTTACAAATCTGTTTAACTTTCTGGAACCAGTTAATTAAAAAAAAAAAAAAAAAAAAAAAAAAAAAAAAAAGTTTTTCACCGGTATACCCCTTTTAACCCTTGCTATTCGTGACGCCAGGGTGCGGGCTCCTCAGTAATGCTTGTCCTACCGCCACCCTTCCCAAGAGCGATAGGGAGGTAGATAATAATGGCATGTCCACAACCGGAGAGTTTTCTGAAACAGGTATAACTTTTACTGAAGATTTTCTGCAAGCTTCATAACCAGAACAGTCTCTATACATACAACTGCTTTCTTGGAGATTGACAAAGGTTGGGACTTTAGCAATTTAGAGTCTTTAAGGTAATTTGCGCTGTTCCACTTGATTTAGTTGTGGTCTAGTAGTCACGCTAGCTTAAGCGGGGATTAGTTTAGAACTCACGGTTTAGTTCAGCTGAGGCCGGTAGGTTTTTAGGCCTAGCGTGTCTTTGCAAGTTGCGCAGATCCATCCTGCTAGTCCAACATCCACGAGAGCAGCAACCCAAGAGAGCGATAATTGGCTACAGCTACCTTATATGGGCAGGGGCTGGAATACAGCTAATTGGTCCAATACTTGTGTCAATCACCATTACAAAGGGTTGTGGGTAACATGTGGCCCAAGGACCTCCTAAGGTCCTACAACATACCATAGAGGATATTAACATGGTCACATGACCGAAGGTCCTGCAACGCTAAACTAGGTAAGTCCTATACATTATATTAAATATACGTTATTACTAAATATATACATGTATAAACATTATAGAATTAGTAGAGGAGAGGAGACTATGGGCTGTCCCACCTGAGGGATCCTACCTGAGTGTAGTTACTCTGACTTTGGGGACCTCTACACTAGGTACGCTATGCAATACAGTACCGGGATACCACACCAAATACTCACAGCTGAGTTTTTGATAGTTTATATCAGACTAAACAATCATCTGCACCACACTCATTTGGCCTGTCCTGTTGGCTACTATGTATCATTGTAGTTAAAAGGTATCCTCCTGGAGTCTAAGCTGTCTAAGCCTAGGTTTTTTCTGGAGTTTTTTTGGAAAACTGCCACTACAGTTTTTGAGCCAAAGTCAGAAGTAGATCCAGTAGAAAGGAGAAGTGTAAGTCCGTCCTTTATCATTTCCATTCCTTATGAATACCCTTCTGGCTTTGGCTTAAAAACGGCAGTGGAATTTTCACAAAAAACGACAGAAAAAAAAAACCTGTATGGAAACCTAGCCTAACTCATGGAGCATCGCCTACGCTGGCTACATTTTAACAAACTCCTCATTGGTTGCATTTGATTAGGGGTTAAACTGTTCATATTGCATCTAAAAGGGGAAAACTTTAAAAATAAATGCTAATTATTATACATCATATAGTTAAACCTTTAGTCTGGCAAGTTACACCACTCTGCAGTGTCTCAGTACAAGTATATTTTGTATGGTTGGATAAACTGTCACCTGAAGTTATTGTATTGTATGTAAAATGTACTAGAAAGTTGTTTACTTGCACTTTTTCTATGTTACTAGGTAATGGCCAATGGTAATAAGCAGTTAACCCCATACAAATATATTCACATATACTTTCTGCTCTCTGCTGCCACCAAAGGCTCCATATATAAGTAACTTTCCTCGGCCTCATTGGATTAAAGGGGTAGTCCGGTGAAAACCTTTTTTCTTTTAAATCAACTGGTGGCAGAAAGTTAAACATATTTGTAAATTACTTCTATTAAAAAATCTTAATCCTTCCAGTACTTATTAGCTGCTGAATGCTACAGAGGAAATTCCTTTCTTTTTGGAACACTGACGACATCACGAGCACAGTGCTCTCTGCTGTCATCTCTGTCCATTTTAGCAACCATGCATAGCAGATGTATGCTAAGGGATGCATGGTGGCGCAGTGGTTATCATTGCTGCCTTTCAGTGCTGGGGACTTGGGTTCAAATCCCACTAAGGACAACAATAAGTAAAGTGTTATTATTACTATTATAATAACGTCAGCAGAGAGAACTGTGCTCGTGATGTCATTAGAGAGCATTCCAAAAAGAAAAGAATTTCCTCTGTAGTATTCAGCAGCTAATAAGTACAGGAAGGATTAAGATTTTTTAATAGAAGTAATTTACAAATATGTTTAACTTTCTGCCACCAGTTGATTTAAAAGAAAAAAGATTTTCACCGGAGTACCCCTTTAAGGCTAGAGGATTTTCTAGAATTGCTTTACAAGTTGAAGTACTGAGCATAGTTGTTAAAGCTTACCAGGATTGCATGTACTAATACAGACTACTATGCAGTGGACTACAGATAATCTGTGCAGGAACTTTACTTTGACCAGAAAAGCCAACTTTTTACTTCTTTCTTCTGCAGCTTCTAAAAGACTGAGGGAGCCAACAACAAAATTTTCCCAAAATCTTCAGAGCATCCAGCATATCAGGAACTGCTCAATTGTACACACAGATTAATACAGTGATCCCTCAACTTACAATGGCCTCAACATACAAAAGTTTCAACATACAATGGTCTTTTCTGGACCATTGTAAGTTGAAACCAGACTCAACATACAATGACAATCTGGACAAAGACAGTCCAGATCTGTGAAACTCGTCAATGGCTGAGAGAACTGACCAATCAGAATGGGCAATTTACTGGTAAAACCCCTGTATTACTGAAGTGTATGCACTGACTGCTGTCTGGTAGTGCCCCCTACAGTACAGAGAGGTATTACATGTTCTGTACACTTTACCTGTACCAGGGTTAGCTGCTCCTTTGGACACCAGGTGAAGGAGACTCCATGTTACTTTTTTAGGACATTGTGTGTATTGTACAGGACCCCGAAGAAGCTCCTGTCCTCTACATAGACCAGTGTTTCCCAAGCAGGGTGCCCCCAGCTGTTGCAAAACTACAACTCCCAGCATGCCCGGACAGCCTTTGGCTGTCCGGGCATGCTGGGAGTTGTATTTTTGCAACAGCTGGAGGCTCCCTGCTTGGAAAACACTGACAGACAGTGATTTACAGCTCCCAGCAGATCTTTCTTACTTTTATATAAACTTTTAATTCTTTAATTCTCCCTTTTTCCTATTTTTGGATGACATTTTGGGGCTTTAGAACCAATTGCCAGGTTTCCATAGAGTTCTGGTCTCAACATACAATGGTTTAAACATACAATGGTCATCCCAGAACCAATTAATATTGTAACTTGAGGGACCACTGTACCTTAATAACCATCTACCATTTGCCATCTACTATTTCAGGTACTGTTAGAACTTTTCACAACATATGCCTCCACTCTGTGGGAAGTTTCTCAGTAAGAGCTACCCTTTATGTTGCAATATCCTTTGAGTCCTGTGTCTTGGGCTCTACTGCACACATAACAACACTTCCCTTACGTCCTAACCAGCAGCACAAGTGGGGTGTTCTGCCCCTTTGAAGCTGGCAGGACGGTGGAATTTTTAATTCCGCCAAAGTAATTAAACAAATAATTAACCCCCCATATAAGGCCTCCTCCCCTAGGCCACATTGCTTTTTTTCTGTCCTGCGCAGACAGCAGGACAGTGCAGGCTTTTTTTATTTAGATCATATTGTTTTATCTTGCAGCTCTGGCTGCTTTAATTCGTCGGGGTCTCCGTGTCTAGCGGCACGTTTACAGCGCCGCTGTGTATGCGCTGCGGGTCTGGAGGGTCTGACTCTGGGTTATGCCCTGACTGGCGCTATGGTGCCGCTTCGCTTATTCTTTTTATATTGTAGTATCGGGCATTTGCCCTTACCTGTATGGCGCCGGGCGTCTGGCATGGTTACAGCGTTAGATTCTGCGATGTCGGCGGTGTCTGGCTTGGCGTCTGTGTACACGGAGCCGTGGACCGGAAGTGTGTCACCTGATGACTTCTGGTCCGGGGCACTCATCTTTAGCGCTCGTTTGCACTATTACAATTTGTTTAGCAGTATTTGCCCTTCCTACTCCCTAGAAAGGGGCTTATAGGCAGAAAAGAATGTTTTGATAATTTTTTTCTGTATTAGGATACTACACTGGCTAGGTAATTTTTTTGGGGGGGGGGGGGGGGGGGGGGGGGTGGAGCGAATTCAAAAATTTGGCACCCTCTCCCCTATATATAGCCAGCATTAGCTCTATTAGGCCTCTTGCTGCCTAGCTAGCCTGACATACACTTCGTTGTATCCTGCTATATTGTGGTATGCAGAGAGCATTATCTCTTTGATAGGTAGTCCTTTATTCTGTTGCGCTGCAATTGGTGGCATTTAGGTTCTTTATAACCTATTGGTTTTTGCTTCCATAGACTATGTCTACTCCTCCATCCAGTGATCCATATTCTGGAGTTCGCAAGTCCGCCTCTAAAAAGAGTCATCTGACTTGCGCTGATTCTGGTACTCCGTTGCCTGACGCTTATGAATACAATAGGTGTCCTGGATGTCGTCCACCTGCTAATCCGGCTGAGCCCACGGTCCATGACGTTCGTCTGGATGAAGGAATTTATGGGGAATTCTATAATCAAATCAAGAATTCCCTCTCCGCCAAGAGACCTAGGACCTCGTCTAGTCCTCCTTCTATTGTGGAAGATTCCGCCATGTCCGTGGGAGATCAGTCAGAGCAATCAGTAGAGGAAGTAATCGCTCAGCCTCTTTTTCCTGTAGAAAAGACGCAGAGATTACTTAGATCCATCCGATCAGGGGATCAGGATGTTGATCAGGGGGAAGCCTCAACGTCCACCTCTAGAGGACCTTGGGTTTTCAAAGTGGATGACACACTTAGGAAACTAATGAAGGCCGAGTGGAAGCATCCAGACAAGCCGGCTGTTCTCACCCAGAGATTCAAGTTGATGTGCCCGCTACCTGAAGCTGAATCGGATTCCTGGAATCCACCGCCAAAAGTGGATATGGCGGTTAATAAACTATCCAAAAGAGTGTTAGTACCTGCGGACTATGGCAGCCACCTCCAGGACCCCCTTGATAGGAAGGTGGACTCCTTGCTAAGACGCAACTATTCTGCGGCCTCAGCGTCTGCCTCGGTAGCCGTTGCATCAAGTGAGGTTGCAAACTTAATTAAAGAACGTGTGCTACACATCCAGTTCGAAATTGACAACATTGGCACTTTGGGTCTGAGTTAGACCTTATCATGGAGGGTTTTGCTGACAAGAAGGGTAAATGTGTACCCTTACAATCCTTTCGTGGCAAAGGTAGAGCTGGGGGGGGGGGGGAGTACCAGGGCCCTTCCAGATCCCAGAGACGCCAGTCTAATCAGAAGCGTGGTGGAGGACACGGCCGTGGTAAAGACCGTAAGGCCGAGCTATGACTCTTCTTCCACCAACGTTTCCCCTCTCCCTTTCCCTCTAGAAGTTGAGGTAGAGAAGTTGTCTACCAATCCCCCTCCTGTCAACCTAGATGCAAGAAATCCAGGATCCTTGGGTTCTGGACGTTATTCGCTCGGTGTACAAAATAGATTTTACTTCCCCTCCTCCAAGGAAATTTGTTTTAACAAAATTACTTCCTCAGCCAAGACAGGCTATTCTAGAGGACTCTGTCCTCCAGTATTTAGGAAAGCATGCACTGGAAGAAGTCCCCCCCCCCCCCCCACCCCCCCCCCCATCAAAGAGGAACAGGAGTGTATTCCCCAATTTTTCAGGTGCCGAAACAGTCGGGCGACTGGCGTAGATCATAGATCTGCGCTTCTAAACCGTTTTATAATGAAAAGACTGTTCAGAATGGAAACCATTCGCTCAGTCATCAGCATCCTGGACCCTCAAGATCTTATGGTTACCATCGACTTGAAGGATGCTTACCTTCACGTCCCTATATTTCCTGCTCACAGGAAGTTCTTGAGGGTTGCTGTCACTAAAAAAGGTATAGTAAAGCATCTCCAGTTTGCCATTCTGCCCTTCGGCATTACTTCCACTCCCCACACCTTTACAAAGGTGGTGGCTCCGGTGGTCTCTGCTCTCAGACTAAAGGGTCTAGAGATCATTCCTTACCTAGATGACTGGCTTCTAAAAGCTGCCACTCTAGACATTCTACAGTCTCATCTTCATCTGGCTCTAGATTTTCTCCAGCGCTTGGGCTGGATTATAAAATTGGGAAAAGTCCGAGATCATCTAGTCCACCTCAAGGAAGTTCCTGGGTTTTGTACTCCACTCCTCACAGATGACTTTCTCTCTCACTCCGGAGAGAAGAGATCGCGTCAAAAGAGCCGCCGAGTTTTTGATGGTTCCTCGTAAGGTCTCCATCAGAACTCTGATGAAGATGTTGGGTCACATGTCAGTGTCTGCAGAGGAAGTTCCCTGGGCCCTATGGCATCTCAGACCACTTCAAGATCAAGTCTTGACTGTCTGGAATCGCAACCCCAGAGGGTTTGGACAAAAAATGCTCCCTGTCATCTGAAGTTCGTGCATCTCTCAGATGGTGGACAAATCTGACAGATGGGAAGTCCTTGATTCAACCTCGTTGGATCACTTTGACCACGGACGCCTCTCTTCTGGGCTAGGGAGCCCATCTGGATGAGAATCCAGTACAGGGTACTTGGACCCCTCAGGAGACACTACTCTCCTCCAACATGAGAGAGCTGAGAGCAGTTCGTCTAGCTCTCCTCCACTTCGCACCCCTTATTCTAGGGAAAGCGATATGAGTTTGGTCAGACAACACCACTGTGGTGGCTTACATCAACAGACAGGGTGGCACAAAGTTCCAAGTGCTCCTCAAGGAGACCGGACTAATTCTCTCTTGGGCAGAGCTCAAATCTAACCCACCTTTCTGCAGTCCACATCAAGGGGGATCAACACATAGTAGCAGATCGTCTAAGTCGCGACCTTCCAGTCCAAGGCGAATGGTCCCTGAACGAAGATATCTTCAGGAAGATAACCCTAAGGTGGGGTATGCCAGAGATAGAGCTCATGGCAACTTGTCTGAATGCCAAAGTGAACAAGTTTTGCTCTCTTTAAAAAGAGGACAACCCAGTGGTGATAGACACTCTGTCCATTTCATGGAGGTTCAGGCTGGCCTACATATTTTCTCCACTTTCCATGATACCGAAGGTATTGATGAAAGTCAGGCAAGACCAGACCTCAGTGTTTGCCATCATACCATTCTGGCCCAAGAGGTCCTGGTTCACCCAACTCATGAGGATGAGTCAGGGGTGTTATCGGAGGCTTCCCCACGTGCAGAACCTTGTGTCTCAGAACACAGGCTCCTGCTTAGATCTGAGGAGACTCAATCTGACAGCCTGGAGATTGACAGGACCCTACTAAGTAGTGGGCTTCCTGCGGAGGTCTTGAGAACCATTGCACACTCTAGAGCAGAGTCTACAAACAAGGTTAATTCCAGGATAAACTGGATTTTCCTTCAAGGGTGTGCTACGAAAGAGGTAGTAACCTCAGATCCTCCTCTTTCTGCAATACTACGTTTCCTTCAAGATGGCCTTGACAAGGGTCTTAGCCCATCCACTTTAAAGGTTCAAGTTTCAGCACTCTCTGCCTTCTTAGGCAGTTTCTTGTCACAGGAACCCCTAATTAGAAGATTCCTCAGGGGAGCTGAAAGACTTAAACCTACAGTTCTCAGACCCATTCCCAAATGGGATTTGTCTACGGTTCTTAACCCCTTAAGGACAAGGGTTTTTTCCGTTTTTGCACTTTTGTTTTTTCCTTACCTTTAAAAAATCATAACCCTTTCAATTTTCCACCTAAAAACCCATATGATGGCTTATTTTTTGCGCCACCAATTCTACTTTGTAATGACATCAGTCATTTTACCCAAAAATCTACAGCGAAACGGAAAAAAATATAATTGTGAGACAAAATTTAAATAAAAACGCCATTTTGTAACTTTTGGGGGCTTCTGTTTCTACGCAGTGAATTTTTCGGTAAAAATGACACCTTATCTTTATTCTGTAGGTCCATATGATTAAAATGACATCCTATTTATATCTGTTTGATTTTGTCGTACTTCTGAAAAAATTCATAACTACATGCAGGAAAATTTATATGTTTAAAATTGTCATCTTCTGACCCCTATAACTTTTATTTTTCCACGTATGGGGCGGTATGAGGACTCTTTATTTATCTGAATTTTTTAGCGGTACCCTTTTTGTATTGATCGGACTTGTTGATCACTTCTTATTCATTTTTTCATGATATAAAAAGTGACCAAAAATATACTATTTTGGACTTTGGAATTTTTTTGCGCGTACGCCATTGACCGTGCGGTTTAATTAACGATATATTTTTATAATTCGGACATTTCCGCATGCGGCGATACCACATGTTTATTTTTATTTACACTTTTTTTTTAAATGGGAAAAGGGGGGTGATTCAAACTTTTAATAGGGGAGGTGTTAAATGATCTTTATTCACTTTTCTTTTTGCAGTGTTATAGCTCCCATAGGGACCTATAACACTGCACACACTGATCTTTTACATTGGATCACTGGTTTCTCATAGGAAACCAGTGATCGATGATTCTGCCGCTTGACTGCTCATGCCTGGATCTCAGGCACTGAGCAGTCATTCGGCGATCGGACACCAGGAGGCAAGGTAGGAGACCCTCCTCGTGTCTAACAGCTGTTCGGGACACTGCGATTTCGCTGCGGCGATCCCGAACAGCTCCCTGAGCTAACCGGCATGGTTTCACTTTCACTTTAGACGCAGCATTCAACTTTGAACGCCGCGTCTAAAGTGTTAATAGCGCGCGGCACCGCGATCACTGCCACGCGCTATTAGGCCGGGCCCGACCCGCTATGATGCGGGGCCACGTCGTGGCCCAACGTTATAGAAAGGGAAAGGACTCTGGATGTACCGGTACATCCTTGGTCCTTAAGGGACTATGTTCTTCTCCCTTTGAACCTCTGGAAGAAGTCGACTTTAGGTATTTGTCCCTCAAAGTCACCTTCTTGTTGGCCATAATCTCTGCCAAAAGGATTGGCGAACTTCAGGCCATTTCGGCTTTTGAGCCTTATACACTTTCTCTCCAGGACCGAGTCCTGTTGAAATATTTACCTTCCTTTGTTCCTAAGGTCCCAACTTTTTCCAACACCAATCAAGTCATATCCCTTCCAGTTCTGTGTCCTAATCCATCCTCTCCTGAGGAAACTGAAGATCATACTTTTGACATTTCAAGAATCCTCAGAATATCTCAAGAACTGGAGAATTCAGAAGATCAGAACACCTTGTTTCTTTTTCAGGGAAGAACAAAGGTCTTAAAGACTCTAAACCCTCTCTGAGTAGATGAGGCTTTTGTAGCTCAGGAGTTAACTACTCCTGCCTTTGTCACTGCCCATTCCACTTGGGCAGTCTCTACTTTTGCGAAAGGAAAGCTGTTCCTCTAGAACAAATCTGTGCTGCTGCCTCCTGGGGCACACATAATACCTTTATTAGTCATTACAGGGTTAATGCCAAACATTTGGAAGAGTTGGCCTTTGGGCAATCAATCCTAAGTGCCACTCTGCCATAGTCCCTCCCTATTTGTGTTGTTACTTGCTAAGTCCCCACTTGTGCTGCTGGTTAGGACGTAAGGGAAGCGTTAATTTTTAACGTAAATTTGTTTTCCCTTAGTCCTAACAGCAGCACACAAATTTCCCGCCCTTAAATTCTTTGTTTACTTGTTATAAAGCAATGTGGCCTAGGGGAGGAGGCCTTATATGGGGGTTAATTAATTGTTTAATTACTTGGGCGGAATTAAAAATTCCACTGTCCTGCCAGCTTCACATGGGCAGAATCCCCACTTGTGCTGCTGTTAGGACTAAGGGAAAACAAATTAATTTTTAACATAAACACTTCTATCAGCTATTGAAAAAGAGGACGTGGCTCCCCGAAAGGCATCCAGCCATTATTTGTATGCCCACATACCCCAATTTTGGCAATATCGGAGCATCCACATTATAGGAACTACAACCGCTAATCCAGAAGCAGAGCGCACGCTCCAACTTCATTCACACTGCTGGCCAGCAGAATTGGAAAAGTGTGCCCTGAAGCGAATACCCCTCAATTCCATTATCGGTACCGCCGGTAAGAGGCACATTGTGCCACCCACTACCCCACTTGGAACTTCTGTAGTATATTATCAGTGTGCCGTCAGGGTAAAGTGGGCATGAAACAGAGGGACTACATCAGTGCAGAGAGCACATGTCCGACACCCAGCCTTAATCCCCACCCCACTCAGACACCAACGCAATAGCCCTGTGCTAAAAGGGTAGAGTGGGTAGTAAATAGGGATACTACAGCGCTGCCGAGCACTCTCATTGAACACATACCAGCCTTACCTATTGTTCACATTGCGGCACTGCCCGAGCCACCACTTCTAAGAAACAGGTTGCCAATGCTGTTACATTGAAAAACATACTATATCTATATCTTGCCACTAAATTACAGAGAGGACAATACCTTACCAGCCTATTACTACATCACGCCTGTTACGGTGCAGAGACTGTAATCTCATACTCCTAGTGCAACAAACTTACCAATAGGGGGAATAACAATCATATGAATATCGCATTATTTATAAGTGGTGCATAACATATTTTATTTTTATTATATCTTAATCTGTGATTTGTCTGATGCAAGGGCCCTGCAGAAGTCATCATAGTGTGATTATTAATTGTGTAATACATTTTAACATATCTATTGGACACTTGTCATATTCTTCCTTTTATTCTCTACTTATTCCTTTTAGTTATCCTTAGCCTAGTAGGACTGTCAGAGTATTTTTGCTTTTTCCTTGCAGGTTTTTTGGGCACATTGGGTTATGTGTATTGCAGTAACCGCGGCTAAGGTCTTGTTTTATGTAGAGGCATAAAGAAAAACAAAGAAGACTGCACTCACCATCCAGTGATCAATACTTCTTTACTAGAATCCGTAAGGCATAAAACGATATATGTGTAACAGGCAAACAAAGAGCCGGAGGCAGAGGTGATAGCTGGACAGAACTGATTTGCACACTTAGCGTGCTTCCACTAGCCGACTAGCGCGCAAAACAGTTCTGTCCCGCTATCACCTCTGCCTCCGGCTCTTTGTTTGCATGTTACACATGTATCGTTTTATACCTTATGGATTCTAGTAAAGAAGTATTGATCACTGGATGGTGAGTGCAGTCGTCTTTGTTTCTCTTTATGCCTCATTGCAATGTGGATATGAATATGCACCCCATACTCCAGGATCAGGCAAGGATCTTCATTGTCAGTGTGTATTAGTGAATGCTTAATTTTCTTCAGCTGTGTCAGTGCCGGTTCATCCTACTCTTTGTGGACTTGTTTTATGTAGGGCTCCCATCCATTTTGTTTTTGAATAGTAAAAATAGTGTGTTTTTCACTTTTTATTGATTTAAAAAAAATTTTTTTTAGGTAGTACTACTACTCCCAGCATGGAACACACTGTTCCATAATGGGAGTAGTAGTACTTGTAATAATTGACAGATCGCCCATGTCACTTCTGACACTCATTGCGATCCTCCTGTATAATGTATAGATGTGGCCGATCTGGCCAATCACAGCTCTCTGCTGGAATATGAATAGGTGTGGATATATACGGCAGTGTAGGGGACCATAGAAGAGTGGCCGCCCGCATCTATACATTATACAGAAGGATCACAGCGGGAGTCAGAAGTTACACTCACTGTGATCTGTCTATTAATGCAGATACTACAGCTCCCAGCACTGAGCAGAGTGTGCTCCATGTTGGGAGCAGTGGTACCTGCAGTTAAGGACAGATCACAGCGTGTCACTCCTGACACCTGCTGCGATCATCCTTCATCCCTGAGATGCGGAGCGGCTTTCTCCTGCGCTCGCATCTCTGCTCTGTACTCCGGCCGGCCACTCGCTCATTCATATTTCCCACTGAGAGCGGGGTTTGGCTGCCACCATCCGGCCAATCCCCACTCTGGGCGGAAAATATGAATGAGTAATGTGAATTTCTATTCACATCACTGGCCAGCCCAGAGTATAGTGCAGAGAAACGAGCACTGTATTGAACCGCTCCGCATCTCTGCTATATTTTGGATGATCGCATCAGGTGTCAGGAGTGACACCCAGGGTGATCTGTCTATTAGTACAGGAACTACTACTCCCATCTTGGAATAGTGTCTCCCATGCTGGGAGTAGAAGTACTACCTAAAAAATTTAAAAAGAGAAAAAAAATGTGAAAAAACACACACACACACACACACACACACACACACACACACACACACACACACACACTACATTTATTGTCGGCTACATTTTTAGGTCCCTGCCTGCCCACATAAATTGATCCCTGTTTAAAAACTAAACATTAACATTTTTTTTTTTTGTGTTTCAATTTTCGGGAGTGGGCAGGAACCAGAAAATTCAGCGCTCAATATTAAAGATGAATAAGGAGTGCATTTCATAATTATTTTTCTAGTTTTCGTTCTAAATCATGATTTTTTTTTATTTTCACTTTACTTTTTTAGCCTCATTTTTAATATTAGGCGCTGAATTTTCTGGTGCCTGCCCGCTCCTGAAAATTGAAAGACAAAAAAAAAAATGTTAATGTTAATTAAATGTTTTAAACAGGGATCATTTTATGTGGGCGGGCAGGGACCTAAAAATGTAGCCGACAATAATAAAATGTGGAAAGAGGCCATTTAAAGGTAAAAATAATAGTTTTTATAATAAAATTTTTTTTTTTTATATTAGTAATGTACAATATATAGGGAGATCACAAGTAAAGGGCCTCTATATCACGTCTAAAAGGTTGTCACAGCCCCACTCTCTGTATGACATCACCGATATCGTAATATAATGACATTATGATCAGACATGAAATCCACACCTTATACTATAGTAAGAGCTATACATCTATTACTGCTGACAGTGACAACCATTCTTTATATCATGTCTGAGAGGTTGTCACAGCCCCGCACCCTGTATAATAAATAGTAATATACAGTATGTAGTAATATGACATAATAGTAATGACATTGTGATCAATCTTAAGATGTACACACCTTAAAATACAGGAACAGCTATTCATGTTTACAAATTATGTGTTTTTTCGGTATTTATGCTTTTTTTTTTGCTATGGTAGATGTGAATTAGATGTAAAGTAATAAAACAGTGATCTCTGGCAGGGTTGTAGACATGGAGGAAGATGTGAGCACGGCTTAGTGTAGGACCGATTATTGCATCTTGGTAAAGGAAAGCAATAAGACATCAGCTGACCTTTCCCCTATCATTTCCAGTGACACAGCAGCCATATTTCTGAGATTTCATTATCCTGAAACCCGGTGGTAACAGCAGAAAATCATATTCCCCACTTCTCCTTTGTCAGAGAATCTCACCTTCTGGCAGCCTCATGCTGCAGGGGGTGTACATACTGTGTATTGTAGGTTTATATGGGAGCACATACATTATATGGAAAAAAGTATTGGGCTTCACCTCTTAATCTTTGAATTCAGGGGTTTCATTCAGTCACATTGAAGTCTCCTTTACATACATTTATTTAAGTATGGGTCATTTTGCAAAGCTCACTGAATTCTAGCTGGTACTGTAATAGGATACCACCGTTGTATCATTTCCCCCCCCCCCCCCCCCTAGATCTTCCGCAATCAGCTGTGAGTGGTATTATTGTGCAGTGAAAGAATTTAGGAATCACGGCAGTTCAGCCACGTTGTGGAGGCCACAAAGTTACAGAGCAGGGCCACCAAGTGCTGAGGCACATAGAATATAAAAGTAATCAACGCTCTGCCGACTCATCTGACCAAGCCTCATCTGGCACTAAAATCAACACAAAACTGTGCCTGCTGGGCGCTTCATGGTATGGGTTTCTGTGGCTGAGCAGATAGATACCTGCAAACCCTACATCCCGAGCCAACAATGCCAAGCGATAGATGGAGTGGTGTAAAGCACACCGTCACAGGACTCTGGAGCAATGGAAGAGAGTTCTGTGCATTGAGGAATCACATGTCTCTATCTGGCAGTTTGATAGACCAGTGTGGATTTGGCGCATGCCAGGAGAATGTTACTGGCTTGACTGCATTGTGCCACCTGTAATGTTTGGTGGAGGAAGGATAATGTATGGAGGTATTTTTCAGGGATAGGCCTAGGCCTCTTAGCCCCAGTGAAGGAAAACCTTAATGCTTTGTGTATGCTTCCAGCTTTGTGGAGACAGTTTGGGTTCGGCTCTTTTCTATTCCAACATGACTGTGCCCAAGAGCACCACGCAAGGTCTATAAAAGTGTGGCTAAGGGGGGGGGGGGGGGTTGGAGTGGAAATACTTGGCTGGTCCACACAAAGCATTGTCCTCCCCCATCATCCAGCACCTTTGAGATGACCTAGACCAGAGATTGTGAGCCAGGCCCTCTCATCTAACATCAGTGTCTGATCTCACAAATGTTCTTCTGGATATATAGGCAAAAACTCCCACAGATGAACTCTTCAAAATCTTGTAGAAAATATTCCCAGAAGAGTAGAAAAGGGGGACCATCGCTATATTACAAATATGGATCTAGAATGGGATGTCCTAAGAGCTCCTGGAGGTGGATTGTGGAGGCAAATACGGTACTTTTAGTTATGGAGTGCTACAATGTTACAAAACTCACTAAAATACCTGAAAGTCCCATCACATGACGGTGAGGTGTTGTCTTCAATCAATAGGACATACAAATAAATGGAAACTCTGGTTGGGATATGGTAAGTTCTAGGGATCGACCGATTATCGGTTTGGCCGATATTATCGGCAGATATTCACGATTTTTGACGTTATCGGTATCGGCAATTACCTTGCCGATAATCCGATAATGTCCCGCCCCCACTGCCTCCCCTATCCCCGGTTTTATAATTACCTCTTCCCGGGGTCTGGGGCCCGCGCTACTTCTGACTCCTGCTGCGTCCTGCATTACGCTGTGCAGCGCAGTGACGTCCTCAATGTGACGTCACCGTCAGTGCGCACAGTGACCGCTCAGGACGAGAGCCAGAAGTAACATGGATCCCGGGAACAGGTAATTATAAAACCGGGGATAGGGGAGGCAATGGGGCAGCGGTGGTGGGGGCGGTGTGCGGTGTGGGGGTAAAGGGAGGGGGGAGTGCTGGGGGGCAGCGGCGATGTGCGGTGCGGGGGTAGGGATGGCTGGGGGCAGTGGCGGTGTGCGGTGCGGGGGTGGCTGGGGGGCAGCGGCAGTGGTTGGGAGGACCCCCGGACAGACAGGGGGAGAGAAGCGGGTGGCGGCGGTGGTCTCTGATTCAGCCAAAGCCGCTGCAGTTCATTGATTTAAAGCGCCCGCTTTAAATCAATGATCTGCAGCGGCTTCTTGGGGGGGGGGGGGGGTGGAGAAATAGCCGATAATTTAATATCAGTATAAGTTAACGGCTATCGGCCTGAAAGGCCACAGATTATCGGTATCGGCCCTAAAAAAAAAAAAAAAAAAAGATATCGGTCGATCCCTAGTAAATTCCAAGAACCGAAATGGATTAGAATCAAAGTTATATTAAACATAGTGTCAAAGGCGCTGCAACAAATATCAGATGGTACGTAACCTACCTATATTTATCATCATAAAGTGTATCAAGCTACAAATATTAAAAACTCCTACGTATATATACAGAAACTTCCCTATATTAATCCATGATTAGGAGAGTTTATTTTTTTATATATGTAGCTTGATACACTTTATGATGATAAATATAGGTAGGTTACCTACCATCTGATATTTGTTGCAGCGCCTTTGTCACTATGTTTATTATAACTTTGATGCTAATCCGTTTAGGTTCTTGGAATTTACCACGTCCCGACCAGAGTTTCCATTTATCTGTATGTTCTATTGATTGAAGACAACACCTCACAATCATGTGATGGGGCTTTCAGGTATTTTAATTAGTTTTGTAACATAATGTAGCACTCTATGACTAAGCGCTAACAGTGTGAATCACGTCAGAGGTTTTATCATGTTTGTTATACTCCTCTCTGTGTGATCCGTTCAATAAAGACTGGTTTTATCTCGCACTTTGGATGCCGGGCATCTGCTTTCTTTGTATTGAAGTTTCCCTGAATCCGGAGGTGGTACTGGTGAGTCCGTGCACAGGTGAGAGATTTGCTGGGTGAGCTGTGCATTTCTGTATGGGCGAATAGTTTTCTCAATATATTGTCAATGGCAGGATTATGGGGTGCACATGAGGCATGGGGGTGTCAAACATGAGGCCCGCGGGCTTCATGCGGCCCACAATGAATATCTTTGTGGCCCGGCAAAGATATTCATTGCTCTGGTCAGGGCCGGATCATCATTGGCACTCCTGGAGCGCCTGCTCCGGCCCCCCCGTCACATTCTGGGCATCCCTGTGTCCCGAAGAAAAATTTCAGGACACAAGGATGCCCCGATTACCTCTCTGCGGCCCAGTTAACTTTAAAAATGCAGGGGCCGCCGGGAGGTAGCACACGCATGGACGTCACTGACGTCCCGTGTGCGTGCGCCCATAGGAGAAGAGCAGAGCAGTGAGGAGGACACGCGGGTATGGCAAGTTACCACTCACCAGCACGTTATCTTCGGTGTTCTGACCACCGCTCCTCCGGTCCCGGGACCTACTGCTATGGCCCATAGGCCATAGCAGTAGATTGTGACCCCGGACGGGAGGAGTGGTGGTCGGAACACTGAAGTGGGGCAGTAAACAGGCATACAGCCTCCAGCCATACGCTGTATATGGCTGAAGGCTGTATGTTTGTGGGAGAACTGAACTGCACCTAATGTGGGGGAACTATACTGCACCTAATGTGGGGGAACAGTACTGCGCAGTCTTGTGCAAAGGGGGCATGGAGTGTTGTACAAAAGGGGCATGGGGTCTTGTGAAGGGGGTCATGAGATGTTGTGCAGGGGGCATGGGTTGTTGTGCAAAGGGGACATGGGGTGTTGTGCAGGAAGGGCATGGTTTTTTTTTTTTTCATGCCTCCCACATAAACTTAAATCTTGTTTTTTTGGCCCATGTTAGCCGTTGAGTTTGACATGCTTGCTGTAGGGTTTATGGGGAAGCACATTTATTGCAGGGTTTATTGGAGAGTAAACTCAATGCAGGGTCAGGCTTCTGGTAGTAGGATTGTACTTAAAGCGCACTTTACATCACTGAGCCAAAAGAAAAAGAAAACACCGAAGCCATACTTAGTAATGATCTCTGATCATGTTCAGACTCTTGTTTGTTCTTCCCTGTGGCTCTAAACAGCCCTGTTCTCCTGAACCAGTCTCCTCCATACAGTTCCTCTCTGTTCACCTGAGAGTGGAGGAAAGCACAACTGCATACACATCTCTACTACTCACACACAAAGCTTAGCACCATTGAAGTCCTACACACACACACACAGCTCTGCTGAACACACACCGCTTCAGTACATGGCTCCTACTTTCTTCCCCCGTCACCCTTACCCTAATAAAGCATTATGAAGAGAGTTGTCTGTGTAGGAGATGGCAGAGGCTGATGGAGAGCAGTGTGGGAAAGGATATGGGGACCACTATTTTAGGGGGAAGGTAAAATGGCCAAATAATGTCAGTATGTTGGAGATGCACTTATATTCAAGCACTAATCATTTTAGTGACGTCATGAGGGGGTGGGGTTATGATATCACATGCTCCCGGCGCCGGCTCCAGCGCTCGGAACAGTTTGTTCCAAATGCTGAGCAGCGGAGTACCCCTTTAAGTTAAAGGCACCCTACTCTGTCCCTTATGTGCTCTAAATGCATAACATTTGTTAATATACACATATATATATATTAACATATACATAATATGTGTGTGTGTGTGTGTGTGTGTGTGTGTGTATGTGTATGTGTATGTGTATGTGTATGTGTATGTGTATGTGTATGTGTATGTGTATATGTATATATATATATATATATATATATATATATATATATATATATACGGTATATATAATATATAAATATATACACACACACATATATATATATATATATACATACATACATATAAAATATAATATATGTGGCTACATCATACCTGGAGGTCACAGGTCTGTGGAGTATCCATTGTGTATCTTGCCCTCAGATCTACAATATGATGCTGGTGGTCGGGGATTTGTTGTATTCAGGACTGCAGTCAGTAATGTACAGGGACTCATGTCATGGCTGTTGAGCGCAACGTGTCTGACTGTCCAATAATTATATTATAATATATATATATATATATATATATATATATATATATATATATATATGCAACCCATGGTAAACTGTGCAAAAACAGCCTGTACACTACATGCCGTAGTACAGCTCTGTTCATCCTGAGCTGCCTACTTCATGAATGCATGATTGACATATCAGAAGTACCCTGAAGACTGGCTACAAGATTTGCATTAGGCTAAGTCTCCACTTGTTTTTTTTTTTCTTTTGGCCATGAAAAACGCCAATTCTGCCGCATGATGTTTTTTTGGCTAAAAAACGCTGCGGCCAAATGTTAGCTGTAAATAAATAAGAAATCGCTAATTTCTAATTCCACTTGGCGTTTTCTCACTTTGCCATTTTTTAATTCTTTTTGAGTTTTTCACTTTTTTGCGGTATTTTCAGCTCCTTGGTGTTTTGAAAAAAACTCTGTATGTCGCTCAAACCGGAATTTTTTGTCAAAATCGTGGTGTTTTGCTCCAATAGAAGTCTATGGTAGTGATAAAACGCCAAGAAAACGGGTTTAACTTTGTCATTTTTGCGGGTGGTTTTTAATCTTTTTTGGACTTAAGCGATCCAAAAAAGTGATGGAGATACCTGTTTTTGAAAAATATGTCATAGGGTACCATTAAAATTTTTTTTTTTTTTTTTTTTTTTAAAGATAAAATTTTTTCCTTCACTACTGTATCTAACGAAATGTATATTTGTTATAAAAAAAACATTTTATTACTTTATAAACAGGGATCAATTTATGTGTGCGGGGAAATAAAAATGTAGCCGACAATTATAAAAATGTATTCTGTGTGTGTTTTTCACTTGTTTTCTTTATTTTTTTACATTTAGTTAGTACTACTACTCCCAGCATGGAACACACTGTTCAATGATGGGAGTAGTAGTACCTGTACTAATTGACAGATCGCCGGGGCCCCCTGCGATCCTCTTGTATAATGTATAGATGCGGCCAGCCGCTCTTCTATGGTCCCCTGCCCTGACGTATATATACACATATTCATATTTCCAGCAGAGCTGTGATTGGCCAGATGGTTCCAGCCAATCACAGCTCTCTGTGAGAAATAGGAACATGTGTATATATACGGACGTGCAGGGGACCATATAAGAGTGGCCGCTGCATCTATACATTATACAGGTGGATCACAGTGGGTGTCAGGAGTGATACCCGCTGTGATCTTTCCATAACTGCAGGTACTACTACTCCCAATATGGCGCACACTCATGCTGGGAGCTGTAGTACCTGCATTAATAGATCGCGGCGGGTGTCAGAAGTTACACTCGCTGCGATCTGTCTATTAATGCAGGTACTACAGCTCCCAGCATGGACCAGAGTGTGCTCCATGTTGGGAGTAGTAGTGCCTGCTTAAGGACACATCACAGTGGATGTCACTACTGACACCCGCTGTGATCGTCCTGTCTATAGCAGAGATGGAGCGACTGTATACATCGCTCACATTGCTGCTCTGCACTATACTCCGGGCCGGCCACTCACTCATTGATATTTCTCTCAGAGCTGTGATTGGCTGCAACCATCCGGCCAATCACAGCTCTGGGTGGGAAATATGAATGAATTATGTTCTATTCACATTACTGGCCGGAGTATAGTGCAGAGATGCGAGCAATATATACAGCGGCATCTGTGCTATATAATGGACGATCGCATCGGGTGTCAGGACTGAGACCCGGGGCGATCTGTCTATTACTTCAGGTACTACTACTCCCAGCATGGAACAGTCTGTTCCATGCTGGGAGTAGTAGTACTACCTAAAAAATGTAAAAAATAGAAGAAAAAAGTGAAACATACACACTTTATTAAAAAATAATAAAAAGTTGGTTGTAAAATATATACATTTCGTTTAATAAAAGGTTTTCCATCATTTTTTTTTGGGTACACAAATTTTGGGTACCAAAACAAAAAAAAACAAAAAAAAAACGCCAAAGGTGCCAAAAATGCAATTTCCACACAAATGAAAAAAACGCCAAAAAAAATGCCAGAAAAAACGCATGATGACGTACATTGCACTGGCGTTTTCTTCATGCGTTTTTTTAATCCCTAAAAACACAGGACAAAAAAACAAGTGGAGACTTAGCCTTACTATACAGACTGCTCTGTTATGTAGGGTTTGTGGAAAGCTGTGTAATGACAGCTGGGAGGAATTGTTATATGATGGAGACCAAGATGACTGAACAGAATATTACAATCCAGGAAAACAACCCACATCTGTTCCCAAAAGTCTCCACATACCTGCTCTCATAGGGTTAACTGCGGTCTTCTTACTGACGTGCAGATGGAATATTATGAATATTAATAATAATAATGAAGGTGACATTGTAATCTAATCTACTGAAGAGAAACAGATAAGCAAATTACCTAAAGAGTACATAGTCATAACACTACAGAGGGGACAATATTCTAGTAGTTATATTCTTGTTCATATAGGGCAAAATCATAGTAGTTTTATTTTTGTACATAGGGGCAGTATTATAGTAGTTATATGAATGTACATAGAAAACCGTATTATAGTAGTTATATGAATGTACATAAGGGGCAGTATTATAGTAGTTATTTTAACGTACATAGGACAGTATTATAGTACTTATATTCTTGTATATAGAATGTAGTATTATAGTAGATTTCTGCTGCACTGTGCACACAGCGGAAATCCCTGCACGGAAAACCCAATTCCGGAGTCCACAGAAAGACTAGACATGTCTGCACGAAATCTATGAGACAGCGCATTTCAGAGCAGTCCTAGCGCCTATTGGTTTGCTGGCACTCCACTGTCGGTGGAATGCTTGCACAGAAATTTTCCATGTGGACATTCCCCCATGTGAACATAGCCTTATAGTAATTCTATTCTTGTATATACAGAGCAGTATTATAGTGAAAATTGTATACTTACCGTAATTCTTTGAGACAGAAGGCAGCACAGAAGGGATAATCCCGGCCTCTTTTATTCCCGGTAATACCACCCACCTAAAAAAAACTCAAACATGCATCAGCCAATGGTACGTGGACATACCTTACATATCACCTGTACACCTGTGCGTGTTTGTGTTAATAACTAGACACTTTTCTGATTTGCAAATAATACATTTATTAGGTGGGTATATACATGCTGCCTTCTGTCTCGAAGAAAGCAAAATTACGGTAAGTATACAATTTTCACTTTCTTCTACGACATCCAGCAGCACAGAAGGGATGCTCACTAGCAGACAAAATAAAACGGGAGGGTTTAATCTTGTAATACCGCATACAAAACCCCAGAACTGAAGGCTGGACTCTGTGCCTGGATGTCAAGCCTGTAGTGGTTGATGAAAGTGGAGGACGTTGACCAGGAAGCAGAGTTACAAATGTCGACCAGTGGCACTTGTGCTCTCTCCACCCATGAAGTTGCAGCAACCCTCGTGGAGTGTGCCCTTAAAGGAAAGGGAGGATTCAAACCTTCTAACTCGTAGGCTTCTATGATGGTGGCTTTAATCCATCTGGCTAAGGTGTCTTTAGCCGCCTTTCTGCCTTTCCTTGGACCAGCAAACTGGACAAAAATTCTCCACCCTGTTCAGACAACATAACAGATCTCTTGATATCCAGCGACTGAAGATTATCTTCATCCTCGGCGGGGGAAAAAACTGGCAAAAAAACTTGTGTTTATATTTGCGTCTGACCCCACTTTAGGCACGAAGGAGGGGACGGTTCTGAGTAGTACACCTTGGGGAGTGAATTTAGTATATGGAGACTTAGAAGATAACGCTTGAAGTTCTCCCAGGCACTTGGCAGAGGTGACAGAGACAAGAAACAGAGCTTTGCAGGAGACCCATTTAATATCTGCTTCTTGAATTGGCTCAAACGGAGGCTGGGTAAGCTTCCTTAGTACGAGAGAAAGATCCCAGGAAGCAACTGGAGGTTTCACAGTCAGCCTAAGATTCTTGAGAGCTTTGAAGAACCTAGCGATAAGTGGCTGCTTGGCAAATCTTCCATCGGTGAAGGCATTTATGGCTGTCACATGCACACAGAGCGTATTCTGTTTCAGCCCCTTTAAGAAACCGTCTTGCAAGAACTGGAGGATGACTGGTAAGGAGATCTCATGATCTCCTTTTTCCACCTTCCAAGACAAAAATTTTCTCCACAATTTAGAATAAAGCAAATTTGTAGAAGGCCTGCGAGCGGACAGCAGTGTCTCAATTACATCTTCTGATAAGCCTCTGTTTCTAAACTTCTGCCTCTCAAACTCCATACTGTTAAATGGAGGCGATCGAGATGTGGATGGAATAGATCTCTCTGGAGCAGCAGATCCTGATGGAGAGGCAACTTCCAGAAGTTCCCGCTGGACAGGCAGAGCAGGAGTGGGAACAAATCTCTGCGAGGCCAGAAGGGAGCTATGAGCAGAATGGATGGCTTGTCCAGCAGTATCTTGTTCAGCACTTGAAAGAGGTAGATGTGTAATCCTCTCCAGCTCATTGTGAGAGCATCTAGGTGATCTGGATGATCCAGACAGTAAAGAGAACAGAATTTGCGAAGCTTTCTGCTTTCCCTAGTGGCCATCATGTCCCACTGGGGACAGCCCCACTTGCTGATGATCTGGGAAAAATACTTCAGATTCAACTCCCAAGTCCAGGACTTGCCTGCTTAGAAAATCGGCTTGAAGATTTATCGCTCCTCTTATGTGGACTGCAGACAGGGTATAGAGATGCTGCTTGGCCCAGCTCATTAACATTCTGCACTCGTTTTGCAGAGCTGGAGACCTTGTGCCGCCTTACTTCCGTAGATAGTAGACTGACACAGAGTTGTCTGACTGTATCAGCACTGGACAATTCTTGAGAAGAGGTGAGAAGTGCATGACTGCTAACCTGATGGCCCTCAGCTCTTTCAGATTTGAAGAGAAAAGTTGTTCTTTTGGAGACCACTGCTGCTGGACCCAGCGGCTGTTGTAGTGGGCCCCCCAGCCATTCTTGGAGGAGTCTGTCGTAATGATACATGGCTCCATCAACCTGAAACTGTTGCCCCGAGAGAAATTTTCTTTCTTTAGCCACCAACGAAGCATCAGACAAGTGTGGTTTGATAGGCACAAGGGGGCTGAATGATGATTCGGACAGCAATCCCAGGTCGCTAGAATCTCTGCTTGAAGCTCTCATATGCGCTTTCGCCCAAGGCACAGCTTCTATGGCCGATGTCATGAGGCCCAGGACTTTCATGACGGACTTGATAGTGACCGTCGGTGTCTGAATCAGGTAGGTCACCTGCTGGATAATAGCGGTCTGTTTCTCTAAAGGTAGAAAAACCTTCTCGCTGACGGAGTCTAGAATGAAACCAAAGACCTCCAAACCAGTGGACAATGAGGCGCTGAGGGACCAGGCGATAGGTAGAACAATCAGTTTATTCCCAACATGCAACACGTTTCGTGCAACTGCGCTTCATTAGGCCTGATGAAGCCCAGTTGCGCGAAACGCGTTGCATGTTGGGAATAAACTGATTGTTCTACCTATCGCATGGTCCCTCAGCGCCTCATTGTCCACTGGTTTGGAGGTCCTTGGTTTTATTGCTATTATTGTGGAGTGGCAGCAGAGGGATCCACATATATGCCTTTCTCAAAGTTGTGCTGGCCTTTGCACAACTCATATTGGTAAGCACAACTTTTACCATCTATGTTTCCATTATTGTTTATCTGCACCATGGAGCACTCCTTTTTGTCGTTTTTGGAGTCTAGAATCAGACCGAGAAAGCGCTTTTGTCTTGATGGCACAAGATCTGACTTTGCTTCGTTCCCGATGAAGCCGTTCTCTTGAAGCGGGCTGAGAGTGGTCTGAAGCTGACTGGCTATTAAATCTTGAGAAGCCGCAATCAGTATCCACTCATCTAAATAGGGTATGATCTGGATCTGCTGGAGTTTGAGAGCTGCAACAATAGCGATTGCCACCTTGGTGAACACCCTCGGAGAAGATGACAGGCCGAAGGGTAGAGCACGGAACTGGAAGTGTTGCACTACACCTTGCTGGATGACAGCGACTCTTAGAAACTTTCTTGAGTTCACATTTATGGGGACGTGCAGATATGCGTCCATGAGATCCAGTGAAACCATCCAGTCGTCTTTCTGCAAGATGTTTTTGGCAGACCTTACAGTGTCCATGAGGAACCTTTCTTTCTTTAAAAAGTGATTTAGGAATCTTAAATCGATTATTAGTCTCCATTTTCCGCCTGGCTTGGGGACTGGGAAGACTGGAGAGTAAACCCCTTGACCGTGCTGCTCTAGAGGAACGGGTTCTAAAGCGTTCTTTATGAAGTCTTGAAGGAGAGACTGTACTACTGTGCTTGCTCTGTTCACAAGAAATCTCTCTGGTGTGGGAGACCGAAAATTTAAACTGTACCCTATTGAGACAATCTCTAGGATCCAGCTGTCCGTGGTGATCTTCTGCCACGCTTCTTGAAATCTGAGCAGTCTCCCCCCAACCGTGTCGTCTGACCTGGCGTCAGAACTCCGCTCTATTTCTCAGCCTGCAGTATCCAACTGGGACAGGAAGTCCTGCCCCACTAGGCTTCCCAAGGACAGGAAAGCACTGAGGCTGTGGAGGAGGGACCTGCCTTTTATCCTCTAGGTTTCCTGTCCTTAGGAGCGGAGTCCCTCTCTCAGTTGGTGCTGTCATGGCAAAAGGGAAAATGTTGTTAGCATGCCCCTTTACTATTATCATTGTCAGCTGTTTACAAAGGGCCAACTAACAAGATTTTTTTTTTAGCCTGCTAAAACAATACCATCAGCTAACAAACAAGCATTTGCTTGTTCTTCAACTGATCGTTGGGCCAATCTTCGCCCTGTGTAATAGGGCCCCTAACATACACAAGCATAACACACGTGTTATTTTGCTGCGTATTTGTGACAGATCTGTATAGAAAAATTCTAAATCTTGTGGAATCACCCTAATGGGGTGTATTCCGTCCGAGTACCTAGGGCAACATGAGCTGTAAGTATGGCCTTGGCAGCCACTTTAGAAACTGGATGACAACAATGGGTCGTGGAGCATTAGAAAAACCCTTTGGGGCCCTCTATATTAACTTATACATACATTAAAGTGAAGTGCTGAGGGAGAAGGCTGGATGCTGATATAAAGCAGAAACAGTGAGAAAATATAACACACATTTGACTGGGTTCACGCTGCGTTTATTGAGTACATCATAGGCAGACATGAGTATCCTGTCAAAATGTATATGTTTTGTGATTTCAGAGTTTATTTCAGCCATTATATACCTAAAGAAGGCTTTGATACCCCTCCTTTAAAAAAATAATAATAATTCAAAAATAAAAAAAAAAGGGATAAAAAAAAAAAAATAAGCCTGTTATTGCATTATCTCTGGGGTTAAATGGTAGGCATTCCCACAACATTGCTTCCAGAGCAATGTGTGTGGGATCTTGAGCTTCCGGATTAACATTTATAATAAGTATTCTGGAAACATTCATGGAAATACTAATAATTAATCTTCTTCCCAAGTACAATAAATGTGTAAGAAGACTTGAGCCGAGGAAGCATCTTCTGTTCTACAGCCTGGAGCAGTGGGAAGAGAACGCAGATCCGAGAGGGACTGTTATTAGATTACGAGTGGATACACACAGTGCTTTCATCTTCCTTCCTTAAAAAAAGTTTTATGGAAGTATATGTTACTGAAAAACCCATGCAACTTGTTCATACATTGCTGGTACTACAAGGCACATGCCCACAGGTATTAGGCAAAGTAGTACCCATAATGAAAGCCTGGTGGAATTCCAGGGCATCATCCCACAACCTCTACAAGGCTAACATTATGGGTAATATTGGTACTGATACCAACATTGTATGACCCTCTTTTAGTGGGTTACTATTTACTGCCAGCTGGGATTGTGCAACAATACAGTCTATACAACTGTGGGCACTTGCACTTTATCATTGGTTTACAAGTTTATGAAGAAAGAAAACGAAATGATCCAGCACTTGACGAAACCCACAGCTTTATTCAATCCTCTATAAAAACAGCTTGGAAACACACAATTCACAAAGTATGTATGAACTTGACGCATTTCGAGCGCATGCGCTCGAAACGCGTCAAGTTCATACAGACTTTGTTAATTGTGTGTTGCCAAGCTGTTTTTTTTTTTTTTTATATATATATATATATAGAGGATTGAATAAAGCTGTGGATTTCATTAAGTGCTGGATCATTTTGTTTTCTTTCTTCATTGCTGGACACACAGAGCCTGGGTGAGGATCCGTGCACGATACAAAGAGGGCGAGCTGGACTTTCCTTTACTTTCTTGTTTACAAGATTATGCATTGTATGGTAATTGGAGTATCTCCATTGTACGTAAGCAACATCCTGTTGTCTGCCTGTTCAGTGTATTAAATATTACGCAGTGATTTCTTGGCTGTAACACCATCACTATTATGCCTATACATAAATTTGGCTGGTTGAATACCCTTGGATGCTGCTTTTGTATCCCACTGTGTGTTTAGTATATCCTCATGTTTTTAACATGTGTGTAACAAAGAATATATATATTATATAATATACACACAGTATATATGTTCACAAGTGCCTATTTTCCTATAAGTAGCGGTCTAAATATTTTACAGGCACTATTTCACAGCCCTTTTCTACTTTTTTTTACCCTATTTTTGTCACTTGTTTTTTTTGTTTTGTAAGAGCAGTGAGACTATGGAACTCTCTCAGTGGTCATAGTATACACAATAAAAAAAAAAAATTTAATAAAAATAAAAAAGTTCAAAAGGGGCCTTGATGCATTTCTGGAGGATACTATTACATATTATGGAGATCAGATTTTTAGGGACAAAATGTTGATCTAGGGATTTATTCTGGTTGTGTAACTAAGAATAGGCCTGTTTTGATCTTTAAGGGGTGCTCAGAGAAACTGAACCGTTCCACAGGGTAGGGAAGGAGTGTCTAATGGAGGGGGTCTGACCACTGGGACCCCACATGATGTCCCTTATGCAGCACGGCTATTTACCTGGCTTCAGTGCACTCTGGCAAGCTCCACAAGCGCTAGTGGCAGCTCACCGGGGATTGGCTGAGCAGGCTGTCACTATGGCCTGACCTGGAAGGTGGGGCTAGAGAGCACTAAAAACAGGTAAGTAACTGGGCCCCCTACAGGAGATCCGAACGCTTACCTGATATGCTGATAAGTTCAGTTCACTGGGGTGCCCCTTTAATGACTAAGCCCTATTTTTCAAAACTCACATGTAAAAGAGTAGCATAGTTGGTAAGGTTGAAAAAAAAAAACAACAACAGTCCATCGAGTACAACCTTAAACCCTACTGTGTTGATCAAGAGGAAAAGAAACCCTCCACCCGGCCTACCCCCATGAGGCACATGCCAATTGCTCCCTGACAGAGGAAAAATTCCTTCCCGACTCCAATATGGCATGAGAATAAATCTGTGAATTATTGTTTTTAATCCCCATAAATTTAGTATCTATAACCAGTAATATTCTATTTTTCCAGAAAAACATCCAGTCCCCCCTTGAACTTGTTTATGGAGTCTATTTATTTAGTAATAACTTTGGAATGCTTTTACTTATCCAAGTGATTCTAAGACTATTTTTTTGTGACTTAGTGTATATGTGAAATGTGGAGTTTATGTTAAAAGGTTTGTAATGGATTACAAAAATGCTGATTCTTCCTTGCAAAAATAGCACCACTCCTGTCCACAGCGTCTCTGGTATTGCAGAGCAACTCGATTGAAGTGAATGGGAATGAGCTAAAGTGCTACACAACCTGTAAATAGGAGTGGTGCTGTTTTTGCAAAAAGGCAATTAGCATTTTTCTAGATTTGAAATTCTCTGCCTGTAACAGAAAGTCATGCCACAAATTAGTTAGTTATTGATTCACATCTACAATATGTCTACTCTAATGTGGGCATCATTTGTTAAACATCCTTCAACATTTTTAGGACATAATGTTCATACCATTTTCCAAATTTTCAAAATCTAATTTCTTAGGGACCAGTTCAGTTCTAAAGTGGATTTGAGGGGCCTGTATGTTAGAAACTCCCAAAAGTCACCTCATTTTGAAAACTGCACCCCTCAAAAGTATTCAGAATGACTTAAGAAGTTTTATACTGTAAATCTTTAAAGGTGTTTCAGAAACAAAAGAAATCTAATGGAGGAATTTAGAAATTCCTTTTTTTATTTTTGAAGATTTTCCATTTTTATCTATTTTTGTGCAGGAGTTAACAAGAGAAAAGCAACTCAATACTATTCCCCTAATTCTGAGGTTTTATTTAGGATATTTTGTCACCATATCAAGATACAGATGCCTTGGAGTGCCAAAATATTTTGGAAGACAAGTTGACTTTTTCATTGGTAAAAAAAAAAAAAAAAAAACACACATAAAAAATAAAAACACATGTCCATCAAACTCTACCAAGAAGGTAAAGGAAAAGGGGTATGGTTGAATGAAGGAGGGTGGGATGTGACATGCTTAGGAAGAGGGGATGAATATTTATTTACAGGAGGAGTTATTGGCCATAGTGGATAGGCTTATCACTGAAGCAGGTGGGAGAAACCATTGGACAATAAGCAGCAGTGCAAGAGAAGTATTGAGTATTTTGGATTTCAAATGCTGGACCCTTTTGTTTTTCTTCATCTTTCTCCATCTGTAACCAGTAAGCACAAAGACACCAACACCCATTGCTATGACATGTCAAAAAAAAAAAAAAAAACCTATAGGAATCCTTTAACAAAATTACCTGTACTTTTATGGTTTGCAATGTATCTGATGCACTTATATATTGCTTCAAAATGTAGAGACTTTCCAAGCTGAGAAGCCTCATGGACCAGGATTACAAGCAAAAACGACATCACACGATCTGCAGCCATCTCAGTGGTGGGTCAGAATTTATCACCAGAACTGCTGATCACATAAATATTAATGGCTTTATCTCAATCAGCGTCAGTGGGGAAGCAGGAAATAATGAGTTTTCTGAGAGTTTACAAAAAATAAATTTTACCACAACGATTGTGGATAATGTTCCACTTCTCATCTAAGGTGATCTCCTATAATACAGGCGACAGTTAAAGGGGTACTCCACTACTTTAAAACTTTTTTTTTTTTTTTTTTTTTTTTTTACTTCCGATCTTCAGAATGGGGCAGTCTCTTCCTGTGCATAGAGCGGCATGTCAGCACACGCTCCATGAGCTGCCTATGGAAGCACCCAAGTCCAATTTCGAGCACATGGAGTACATGCTGACATGCCTGCAGAGTGGAGCACCCTTTTAACTGTACAATGTCTGGGATAAAGAAAAAATTTCTAAGAATGCAAGTCACAGCGTATGTTCTGTGCAGACACTGAACCAGCAGAGATTACTGGGAAATGTCATCTCTGAAGCTGTAGAATGGTGTCATATACGCCGTGTACAAATCCAAAACCCTCATCACCCAAGACATTCATACAGCTCTGAGTCTCTAATAAACAGATTGTAGATAAGGAAGATGTTTAATCCTCATCGGGAGCTGGAAACTTGGCTCTGACCCTGGAAATGACTGTAGAACTCAACTCCACAGAAATCTGATCACGTTAGTTCTGACATGTTGGATTCCAAGAAAGCGAGAAGTCAGAACCAGCTGAGTGCCAGTACAAACCCTGTGACAGGATAAAGATCAGAGAAAGGTGCCTCAAATCCAGTGAAGTCTACTGGGCTACACATCCTGCACATATGTTCTCAGTGCAGAGATGTAACATGGACCCTGGTAAAATCTGTAACTAGGCCTTAACTGTAAATGGACGTTTATAGTTAACGTGTCCTCAAATCAGCAGAGATTGCAGGCCATAGGCTACAATCTCTACAACCCCTGCCTCTGTGATATAAAAGAGCAGAAAGGATAAACAAATTCTCTCCTATAATACTCTGTGCTGCTGGTGGCCCTGTGTAGTTGCACAAGAATAGCACACACCTCTCCTAAAATACTCTGTGCTTTCACCTGCACTGACTATCATACTAATACGCACATCTCTGCATACATTGTACACTGCTCAAAAAAAATAATAAAGCGAACAACACAATGTAACTCCAAGTCAATGACACTTCTGTGAAATCACACTGTCCACTCAGGAAGCAACACTGATTGACAATCAATTTCACATGCTGTTGTGCAAATGGAACAGACAACAGGTGGAAATTATAGGCAATTAGCAACACACCCCAATAAAGGAGTGGCTCTGCAGGTGGTGACCACAGACCACTTCTCAGTTCCTATGCTTCCTGGCTGATGTTTTGGTCACTTTTGAATGCTGGCGGTGCTTTCACTCTAGTGGTAGCATGAGACGGAGTCTACAACCCACACAAATGGCTCAGGTAGTGCAGCTCATCCAAGATGGTACATCAATGCGAGCTGTGGCAAGAAGGTTTGCTGTGTCTGTCAGCGTAGTGTCCAGAGCATGGTGGAGCTACCAGGAGACAGGCCAGTACATCAGGAGACATTGAGGAGTCCATAGGAGGGCAACAACCCAGGAGCAGGACCGCTACCTCCAACTTTGTGCAAGGAGGAAAACTGCCAGAGCCCTGCAAAATGACCTCCAGCAGACCACAAATGTGTCCACTCAAACGGTCAGAAACAGACTCCATGAGGGTGGTATGAGGGCCTGACGTCCACAGATGGGGGGTTGTGCTTACAACAGAGAACACCAAGATTGGCAGATTTGCAACTGGCACCCTGTGCTCTTCACAGATAAAAGCAGGTTCACATTGAGCACATGACAGAGGCTGAAGACACCATGGAGAACGTATCGCTGCCTGCAACATCCTCCAGCATGACCGGTTTGGCGGTGGGTTAGTTATGGTGTGGGGTGGCATTTCTTTGGGGGGGCCGCACAGCCCTCCATGTGCTTGCCAGAGGTAGCCTGACTGCAGAGCCTGAGGTACAGAGATGAGATCCTCAGACCCCTTGTGAGACCATATGCTTGTGCGGTTGGCCCTGGGTTCCTCCTAATGCAAGACAATGCTAGACCTCATTCGGCAGGAGTGTATCAGCAGTTCCTGCAAGAGGAAGGCATTGATGCGATGGACTGGCCCGTTCCTCAGACCTGAATCCGACAGAGCACATCTGGGACATCATGTCTCGCTCCATCCACCAACGCCATGTAACACCACAGACTGTCCAGGAGTTGGAGTTGGATGCTTTAGACAAGGTCTGGGAGGACCATCCACCACCTCACCAGGAACATGCCCAGGCGTTGTAGGGAGGTCATACAGGCACGTGGAGGCCACACACACTACTGAGCCTCATTTTGACTTGTTTATAGACATTACATCAAAGTTGGATCAGCCTGTAGTGTGGTTTACCACTTTGATTTTGAGTGACGCCATATCCAGACCTCCATGGGTTGATAAATTTGATTTCCATTAATAATTTTTGTGTGATCTTGTTGCCAGCACATTCAACTATGTAAAGACAAAAGTATTTCATATGATTAGTTTATTCATTCAAATCTAGTATTTTTTTTTTGAGCAGTGTATATCAGTAGTGGTTGTAAGATGTGTGAAGCTTTATTACCTTTGGCACAGACTTTGGTGCTGACTACTTTATAATCTTTCTATCAAGAAAAATGCATTGCAGTCATTGGAATATCTAGCACTAGGCCAACAAAGCCAAGGTCTAGTTCAGTAGTTTGTCAGGGGGGCAATTGCATTTTGTCAGGGGGTGGGAGCTACAGTTCCTCCCACTTTATTTTTAGATCAGGTGCAGCTCCCTCTGCCTAGTGGAGTCTTCACAGTGCCTGGATCTGTTCGTGGCTTCTGGGAATTGATCTTTTCGCAGTCAGGCCTGTAACAGGGTAAGGCTGTGCGGCATGGAGTGGGGCCAGAAGGAGTTGTATGTTTCAGGGAACTGCAGGTTGTCCAGGTCTAGGGGAACAAAAAAAACAAAATGCAGCACTGGTTGCAGTGTACCAAGCGCTCACATTATACAGGATGCTGGAAAAAGTCTGAACAAGGATAATGCAGACTGGATTTCCTGAATTTCATGTCCTACATGGTCCAGAATAAAGCTGCTACTAAATTTTAGATAGATGGTGGACCAATGCTTGTGAGGCCATCGGGTATATCATCTCATGAGACATGCACCAATGGCTCAACGTAAGCATGCGTTTGTTGTCAATGAAGAGAAATCTGTGGTTGCCAGATCCTTCTGTTCCTACTCTAGTCCTCTTGCACAGTAGGCGGTCATCGTAAAATCCACCATATTTATATCTTCTACCACCCCCATATCTGCTGACCCTCACCACCATTAGATGCTCAGCTGATCCTGTCAAAATCCACATGGGCACCTTACCATTCACAGTTATTTCTCCCTATTGTAGGTAAATCCAGTGGTGGCATCCACATCATTCAGAGGCGACATGTCTACACAAGATACGGCCATTATCTCTGCACTTCATAACATCAGTAAAAGAAAACTAAACTCCCTGCTGGAGAGAGAGGGGCAGATATATAACCACAGAACCCCTCACCCAGCAACTTAATGGTCAACACAAAGACCAAGTGTCAGGGAAAAAAGATAATAACCTGATTGATTCCTGGAAAATAATAATTATAATAGAAGCTTTATTGATATAACTGAGGAACACTTCTCTAAACTCCTCAAGCTCCACATCTCCATGACAACATGAGGAATTTCAATTCAAACTGAAACAACATGCCCACAGAATAAAAAAAAATAAAAACTTATGGAGGAAAAGGAACCAAGTAAGGATCAGCAAGGAGACAAGGGTTTCAGAGTCATAGCCATTCTTTTCTATTCAGCCGCTACTTATCTTTTATATCCGTGTCTGAGAAAGCTGGGCGATAGCCGTCTCCATGCTTTTTTTTTGCCATACATTTGTTGATGCAGTGCAGTGAGTGTATGGGGCTGCTAGGCTATTTAGCTGTAAATTACAGTTTCCACTGTGCTGTATTGGCTAGGAATTGAGGTATCTCGGATCTCTAACCGCTCAGTCACCCAATCACCCCCTCCCGTGATGCAATCACAGGGTGCCGATGGGTTATCTCGGCAGCAAGAGGCTTAATAAAGCATCAATTGTACCCAGAGGCAACCCATCATTCATTATTTTAAATAGGGATAGATTGATTTTTTTAGGGCCAATAATCTGTGACCTTTCAGGCCGTAAGCCGATAACTTATTCCGGAATATAGGTATAAATTATCGGCTATTCCTTCCCAACTACCCCCGGGGTCTGCGCTACTTCCGGCTCCGGCGGCGTCCTGAGCAGTCACTGTGCGCACTGACGGTGGGTGACGTCGCGTTGAGGACGTCACTCGTCATTGCGCAGGACAGCGCACAGCAATAGCGCAGGACGCCGCAGGAGCCAGAAGTAGCACGGAACCCCGGGAACAGGTAATTATAAAATAGGGGATGGGGGCGGCAATGGGGCAGCGGCGTCTCTGGCCGGGGATGCGAGGCGGGGTAGGTCAGTATCAGCATAGGTAATTGCGGATACTGATAATGTCCAAAATCGTGAATATCAGCCGATAATATCGGCCAAACCAATAATTGGTCGATCCCTAATTTTAAACCAAGCACTGATACTCATGGATACACTAGACATCATGAAGTGATTCCTCAATGGGTACTAATTCCAGGATACCGGACCACTCTCAGTGTGTCTTATCTATGAATCACTATCAGTATATATGTAGAATGATACTAAAGAGAGGAGAGTATAATATATATATATATATATATATATATATATCTATATCAATATAGCCCCTACTGTATTCCTCTCTGAATGCTTGTATCCACTGTATCTAGTGAGACTAGACAAAACAGGACATTCCACAGTACTTTGATCCTCAGTACTATTTACATCCAGATTGCATTTAGGCAAATGCACCTGTAGTTTGCACTGCCACTGCCTATCTTTATTAGTCATTATGCACAATATTGGAGTTGAACTAAAATCCAAACACCGCTAACACCCTACATGTTTCGCCACTGTATCTGTGCCTTTATCAAGGATAACATATAGCAGACTAAGCATAGTCATGAAAAACAGGGCTTTTATGTCCTGTTTGTGATGTCATACCACTCCCAACAATCTCCTGACGCATACTTTCGTTGTCAAGTCAATGAGACATTATGTAACAAATGTACCTGTTTTTCACCAGCAAATTACATTCCCTACCCATCTTGTCAGCCTCACCGCATCCCAGGAGCATAATGAATGTTCACAGGTCTGTCAACTCTGCAATTAAAAATATACTTATATTTTGATATCCTTTAACAGAAAAAGTCTGTTAGTCCGGCACGGTACTCTGTATGCATATATTTTATTAAATCAATGTGCAGGAGCTAGGTGGGTGGGGTGATAAATCCGAGAAGGCACACAACGCTGTATTCAAATTCATATAGATAGATGTAAAGGATAGCACTTATCAGCTCTGAAGTTCATAAGATATTTTCTTTATTGCATGTGAATCATAAGGTGCGGAGTGCAGCAGAATACATGAGTCGCAGCGGGTAAGGACGCTGGGGTGCTCCAGACACTGATTCTTGATCTGAAGAAGTAGGGGTTTCCTACAAAACAGCTGTCATCAGTGTCTGGAGCGCCACCTTACCCGCTGCGAATCATGTCTTCTGCTGCACGCCGCACCTTATGATTCACATGCAATAAAGAAAATATCTTATGAACTTCTGAGGTGGTGAGTGCTATCCTTTACATCTATCTATATGAATACTTCTATTGTTAGCTGAAGGGGACCTGTCTACCTTCAGTTGGGGAGGTAGACCCATCTATACTAGGGGGAACCAGCCCCTATCTAAACTGGGGGGGGAAAACCTAGGGGGCACTGTGGATCTTCTGTACAGTGGGACAACTATCTACATACTGGGTGGCACTATCGGTGGGGAAAGGGAAAGCATGATGCTGAAAAAGTGGAAGACAGGAGTTGTTGGTTGGTCGTTACAGCGGACTGGGCCAGATGGAAAAGAAAAAGAAGAGAATGCCTCTGCTTAGATCAGTGTTTCTCAAGCGCGGTCCTCAAGTACCCCCATAATGTTATGTTTTCTGGATTTCCTTAGTCTTTCACAGGTGATATAATTATGGTCAATGAATCAGATCACCACAGTTATATCACCTGTGAAAGACTAAGGAAATTCTGAAAACATGATCTGTTGGGGGTACTTCAGGACCGCGCTTGAGAAACACTGGCTTAGAGAAAATGTCACCTGTGAATCAATGGATGTAACTAATCCCTTCTGTAAAATGCATAGCCATTTATCACTATATGATTCTTAAATTTAGTTACAGTGTGGTGGTAATAGTAGTAATCATGGTGCAACAGTACTATTTATCCCTGATATACTAGTGGTAGTGGTAATGTTGGTCTTTGTGACACTTATTTGCATAATCATTTGGAACAGGGTGTACAAAGATTAATTATTTTGTTTTTCAGTGTAACTCATGGATGGCATTGTGTCTCAGGGCTCTTTTGATCACTGAAAATCTCGGACACCTGTGATAATAAGAGTGCCAGGTGAGGCCAATTTATGGAAAAACTACTAAAAGTGGGCAATATGGGGAAGAAAAATGATCTCTGCTGCCGAAAATAGTGAAATAGTTCAATGCCTTGGGCAAGGTATGAAAACAGATCTTTCACGAAAACGTAAGCGTGATCATCGCACTATTAAGAGATTTGTGGCTGAATCAAAGCACAGACTGGTTTGTGCAGAAAAAGGCACATTGAGGAAGATTTCTGCCAGATCCATGCATCGGATCAAGAGAGCAGCTGCTAAAATACCATTACATAGCAGCAAACCGATATTTGAAGCTGCTGGTGCCTCTGGAGTTCCACAGACATCAAGGTGTAGAGTCCTCCAGAGAGTCTTACAACTGTGCATAAACCTTCTATTCGGCCACCACTAACCAATGCTCACAAGTAATCACTGCTGCATTGGGCAGAAAAATACATGAAGATTCATTTTCAAACAGTCCTGTTCACTTATGAGTGCCGTGCAACCCTGGATGGTCCAGATGGATGGAGTAGTGGATGGTTGGTGGACGGCCACCCTGTTCCAACAAGGCTGCGACGTTAAAGCGGTGGTGGAGTCATGTTTTGGGCCGGAATCATGGTAACAGAGCTGGTCGGTCCCATTAGGGTCCCCGAGGTGTAACGATGACTTCTACCAAGTATGTGGAGTTTCTAACTGACCACTTTCTTTTCTGGTACAGAAGGAAGAACTATGCTTTCCGTAATAAAATCATCTTCATGCATGACAATGCACCATCTCATGCTGCAAAGAATCTTGCATCAATAGCTGCTATGGGAATAAAAAGGAGATAAAGTCATTGTGTGGCCTCCATCCTCCCCTGACCTCAATCCTATTGAGAACCTTTGGCGCATCCTCAAGCAAAAGATCTATGAGGGTGGGAGGCAGTTTACATCCAAACAGCAGCTCTGGGAGGCTATTCTGACATCTTGCAAACAAATTCAAGCAGAAACTGTCCAAAAACTCACAAGTTCAATGGATGCAAGACTTGTGAAGCTGCAAGCAAATAAGGGGTCCTATGTTATATGTAATGTGACCTGTTAAAATGTTTAAAAAGTTAATGTAAAAAATGTTATTGAAATAGCTTTTGATTTCAGTAAATAAGCTGCAAACACAACAAATGACAATTTTCAGTTCTTTACAACCTATAAAGTGTTTTGAAACTTACTGTGCATAATAATTTGGAACAGTGCATTGTAAGTTTTTTATATAAAAAAATACTATTAGGTTTGTTCAATAAAATTTGAATTGTACTCAATAGTTGATAACGAGAATTATGCTTACTGTTATTTACATCAATTATTTAAGTAAATGAGAAAAATAGCATTTGCATAATAATTTGGAACAGGGTGTATACTGGATTTGGTTAGTAACACTATGAAATATATATTGAAATTATGCGGGAGATTTATCAAAACCTGTCTAGAGAAAGAGTGGTGCAGTTGCCCATAGCAACCAGATTGCTTTAATTTTTTAAAGAGACCGGGAAAAATGAAAGCAATCTGGTTGCTATGGGCAACTGCACCACTCTTCCTCTGCACAAGTTTTGATAAATCTCCCCCCATTATGTTTGCCAATTGCACCATCCAAGCCACTCTACAAATATTTTCTGTCACAAAGTGTTCGCCCAATCGCCACGAGGACGCCACTCTGCATATGCCTGCATTCTCCACCCTTTACCCGCGAGAACCTGTTTATATTGAACACTCAGCCAGTTGGTGCGGGAGCATATGAGAACATCAGTCACACAAGATACGGGCAGGCAATGACCAGCACTATACACCCAACTAAACTAGGACATCGAGAACCAGGAGGTGAGCATTGCATAGCACCAGTACACTATTCCTCATAGAGGACACCTTTTTCAGAATGCTCCAACGGGTGAGTGGAAAGTTTTAATTTGCATGATACCTGCTACCATATCATAAATACAGGAGTTGTCATCTATGTAAAAACTTGTTTTGACTATTTTCATAAAGCATGTGTTAGGGATATCCAGATATTTGCATGGTATCGGGGACTCGTCTCATGTCCTCGATACCGAATCCAAAACCTGGGAGTGCTCCGCTGCCTTGTTCTCCGGTCCGCATTACTGCCGTTGCCCCATTCTGCCGTCCGTATCATGGAGTCTTATGGAGGAGCATGTGACACACACACACACACACACACACACACACACACACACACACACTTCACTCCACCTCCTCCACGGGGCATATTGTAGCGCTACGGCGGAAGCAGAGGGACATGTATGTCACATGCTACTCCACAAGACGCCATGATGCAGATGGCAGAACGGGGCAGCGGCAGTGATGAGTACGGGAGAACGATAGGCGCAAGTGAGCAACTACAAGGGTGGGGGGGGGGGGGGACTGTTGTCTACAAGGGGGGCTGTTACTAATGTCTGCAGGGGGGCTGCTGCTAATGTCTGCTATCTATACCACCTACAATGGGATACTACCTACTATTAAAGGCAATATTACAGCAGAGTCACCTGCACTAACTGGAATTTATAGGTAGATAGTGCAGGTGACCCGGTTTCTACCGATGCTCACCATGTGAATGTCAGCGCAATTGCTCCAAAGACATCGGTCTCGCCGCCAATGCAAATTCCCTGTTCTGTCCAATGGAGAAGAGACAACAAGGAACCCACATATCAGCACGGTAAGCAGAGCCAGAAACCGGGTCACCCTGGTGTCAGAATCCCTTTAAAATAAAAGTACTCATAATTGGTATCGGCGAGTGCTAGAATTAAATATCGGTACTCGGTCTTAAAAAATGGTATCGGGACATCCCTAGCATTTATCGATTCTAGGTACCCGATACCACAATACAGCTCTGGAGATGCGTTTGTTTACAGGACAATTGATACAAAATCTAAAAACACAATGGATTTGTGTGTCTTATTCCACAGACAGACAGCTACTATTGGATCTATGTAGCAATATAAAGAAACCTAGCCTGCACTCACTGCTCAGTACGGGTCTAACGGCCTCGGATACCGGACCTCCTCGGTAGCGTGGGATTCACAGCAGCTGCTGACAGCGCTCAGAAAACAGGCAACTGCCAGCGGTTTCGCGTTACAATCAACGCTTCTTCCGGCCTAGTGTAATGTCATCGCGCTGATGATTTTATCAGGTGAATGCTGGAATCATGTGACCAGGTGACGTATTACTAATTCTAATACTTCACCTGGTCACATGATTCCAGCATTCACCTGATAAAATCATCAGCGCGATGACGTTACACTAGGCCGGAAGAAGCGTTGATTGTAACGCGAAACTGCCGGCAGTTGCCTGTTTTCTGAGCGCTGTCAGCAGCTGCTGTGAATCCCACGCTACCGAGGAGGTCCGGTATCCGAGGCTGTTAGACCCGTACTGAGCGGTGAGAGTGCAGGCTATGTTTCTTTATATTGCTACATTGTATTCTGATGCTTGACTCTGTCCTAGCACCACCGTGGGTCAGAACAGAGACTCTCTCAGCTGTTCCAAGAGTCCAAAGAAGGATGTGAGGATTTATGTTGCCAGTGCCGCTACCTGTCTATTTCTTTGAGAAGCTGACTATTGGCTCTATCTATAACCTTTTAAAATAGATTGCTACAAAACGCAAACCTTTTTACAAACTAACTAACTTTAAAATATTTCCTTTTGCGCAAAACCTATTGTAATAGTAGGACACAGTTTCTTTACTCGTCCCTCCAAAAAAAACACACATTTTTTTGTTAGAGCTCATACCTAGTTTTATTATTAAGGTGGTAATTTTATGTATTTTTATTACCATTTTTATTTATTTCATCATTTAGAGACTAGCGAATTAGATTGTTAATTTAGACAATGTTAGACAATTAGGGGCTCTGTGACCTGCCAGTCAATTACCTTGCATTTTATACAGCTTATATTCAATAAATATTACCTATTTTTACATCTGTGTGGATCCATATATTTGTGACCTTGTTGGTCACCTTGGGTATAGGAGACAGATTGGCCGGCTTGGTCTGCATTGAAGGACAGTGGGTAACGTACCTCTCGTGTTTCTTATTTCATTATGTTTATGATCAAAAGATCATATGCTCCAGCTGAAAACATAAAAAGTTAATATCAAGTTCAAACTATTAATAAAAATAAATAAAATGCTAAAGCTTGCCTTTTGCCATTACGTAAAAACGAAATAAAAATGAAAAAAAATGTTTTAAATAAAAAAAAATAAAACATTATTACTTATGACATTATTTTGCCATCATTCAATGCAACACTTAATTTCGGTTAAAGCCAATAAACCTGGCACAGACCTAGCCCAGCTCTTAGCGGGCTACTAAATCTGGACAATGCTCTGCGAGCTAAACAGAGCAGCACAAATCTCTCTGCTAGTTTGCTACAATGTATAAGTCTATGTTTTTTCCTCCAGTGCCCTGGATCTTCAGGCAACCACCATTGTAAAACTAAATCTGCGTCCTGGGGACACAGATAGGGTTGGGTAGTATAGCGGAGAAGAGAGCTGTCAGCAACCTCACACACACAGGCTGCAAGCACTTCAGGCCTGCAGGTGTTTTTTATTTGTTTTTGTGTAAATTGCACCAGAATCCTGTCATTTGCAGAAGTAAATCTTCCCCACTCTTAGGCTCCTTTCACACTATGAATTTCTCCGTTTAGGAACTTCCGTCAGAAGTTCCGTCACTACAGCTGCGAAACCCGGCCGTTACAAAACCCCTGATGGCCGTGACTAAGCAGTAATTTTTCCGCCACGATGTCCCGTCACTATATAACACCCGTAATGAATTACGGGCATATACGGGTGCAAACGGGCAGTTACAAAATCCCATAGGCTGCAATGCAATTTAGTCACGGCCGTCAGGGGTTTTGTAACGGTCGGGTTTCGCCGATAGTGACAGAACTTCTGATGGAAGTTCCTAAACTGAACTATTTCACAGTGTGAAAGCAGCCTTAGTGACAGTCTAAGATATCTTAACTTAGTTCAGCTCACAATGTAACATAGTAACATAGTTCATAAGGTTGAAAAAAAACACGAGAGTCCATCAAGTTCAACCTATAACCCTAAAAACACTACAGATGTAGCAGCACAAATCTCTCTCCTGCCATACTATTTGATCAAATAGTGTGTATCATCATCATCCCACCAGGGTCAGGTGACCTCATCGGGATGGATCCTACCTTACAGATATACAGTATTTACAGTTTTTTTCTTGGAATTTCAAACAAGTGAAACTATTTAAAATGGATTGAAAAGTTATAAGTTTTTTTTTCTTAAAAAAACCGATGCAACTGGACATGATTTTTCAAACCGTATATGGGTTAAAATTTGTTCACACGTTTTGATACAGTTTAGTCCGGTTTTGAGGAATCCATTTTTCATCAAAAACCTGATACTGGAACTGTATTGCAAAAATGTGGTGTGAATGCAGCCTAAAGCAGTTACATAAAGTTTTATACTGTATGTCCTATAGTAGGTGGTGTTCAATAGAAATCAAAAATTTGCAGTGTTGCAGAATACGCTGCAAAAACGCTTCAGATCCAGTGCAAAATCTACAACATTTTTGTTTGTCTTTACTTATCCAGAACAAATCCACAGAGAAATTCGAACATGACGAGTCTGTTGTGATTTTCTATGAAAGATCCGCAAGGGCAAATCCACACCAAATTGTGTGTAAGTGGACTAAAAGACTTAGAAGTGAAAGGGTCTTTGATTGGACACTTATTTAAATGGTAAAATGTGCAGAATTTCCTTGGTGTGTATTAACCCTTATTAGGAGACGATAAGAAATTAAATATCAGAATTCTCCTCGAATTAACATTTTTTTTAGTTGTGCATCATCAGCGACCTGGAGTGCCGTCTAGTGGATGCACTACAATAATGGACAAAACTGAGGGTACATTATTCTAGTGCTCAGGGAATGTGGGGGCTGCTACTACTTGTAGTATAGTAGTAAACCAGAATTTAAGACTTAGCAACTTAATTAACATATTTCTTCTCTAATGTGGCCGCGGCATGGCTGCTGCTGACCTCAGCTTGAACCTACAAATCCAGCCTAAGTAAATTGTTAAGGAATAGGAATGTCAGCAGGAGTATTATTACAGCTTTTAATGGGACATGGTACATTCGATCGTCCCTTCCCACACATGATAGAGTTAATAAAGGATGGGGTTCCCAATCTATTAGGCAGAACCGACTGATAGTTCAAAGAAAAACAGTATGACAAAAGAGTGAGATTAAACAAATCGTAGAAGTTTCTTACCTGTGTGTTACATACACCCTTCACCTGTCCGGTGTGGTTTCGGGGACGGTCACTGCAGATGCGGCAAATTCTGGCATCACAGGTTTGTCAGATCTTCTTTGCTGGGCCTCTGTCTCCCCCTAGAGGAACTAGGTATTTACAACACTGCTAACTTCTGTTCTGCCTAGCTGCTTATACAGCTGCCATCACACCCCCTCCCATAGCATGGTGGGAGGGCAGTGGGGCGGCTCTTTCCTCCTGTGGGCTTGGTTTGGTGGTGGTTACTGCCCAGTGCTATACCAGTGTTCGTTTAGGGACCCACTTATCAGGTGGCCTTGACTTGGAGAGTGGGCCTGCACATTTTAAGCAAAAAGGTAAATCAACCACCTGTTATTTTAGGAGATTATACTGAGAAGAATTTGGATCATCATAAAAGTTGTGGATGTGCAGTCACGTTCTGTTTGTCTAAAGTCATGTGCATCTTAAATAGACACAAAGCTAATAGCTGAGCCCACTTGGGAATCCAGGACGTCTGTCCCTAGGGATCCTGTGTCATCCCTGGTTTTAAAAAGGTAACCTGGCCCCCGCGTAACAGAGCCCAAGACGAGTGCCTCATTCACCACACCCTAGTTACAGCCATGTTCCTATCCTCAGAATAGGGAATACGATTCTGATAAAGACTTCTGTGAAAACCATGATCTTCAAAACAGACCCCTGACTTTTCCGGCTGAATTAAGTTTTTGTTTTTTTAAATAGAGTTGTCACATACAGTGACCCCTCGACCTACGATAATTTCAACATGCGATGGCTTTTCAGAGGCCATCTCATGTTGAAGGCAGCATCAACATACGATGCTTTTGTATGTCGGGGCCATCGCATAAACGGCTATCCGGCAGCACTGACTACTTCAGCAGCCGCCGGATAGCCGTTTACGGTGCCCCGTGAGCTCCGGTGATGTCTATTACTTGTCCTCGGGGCTACGGCACGTCCTCTTCGGGATCCCCTGCATCGTCGGCGCTCTCCATTGACGTCATCACGTCGCTGCGCACGCCGTCCCGTCATCCAATAGGAGCGGCGTGCGTAGCGACGTGATGGCAGCGATGGAGAGAGAGGATGCCAGGGAAGCAGAGGCCTTGCAAGAGTGTCGGGGACACCATGGGGACGCGGTGACAGCGATGGAAGGCGACATCCAGGGCAGTGGTGACGAGCAGCAGCGGGGACAGGTGAGTACAACTTCCTCTAACAGTGGTCTTCAACCTGCGGACCTCAGATATTGCAAAACGACAACGCCCAGCAGGCCCGGACAGCCGACGGCTGTACGGGCCTGCTGGGTGTTGTTGTTTTGCAACATCTGGAGGTCCACAGGTTGTAGACCACTGTCCTATACTTTACATTGCACGGACCCCTCAACATACGATGGTCCGTTTGGAACGGATTACCATCGTATGTTGAGGGACCACTGTATGGCCAAGTGCTGTACTCCGCTATTTTCTGTGGGTCCAGACAAAATACGGAGCTGCTGGGTGCACATGTTGACCAGTCTCTATTCAGTCAGAAGAGGAAGGGTTCCATTCTTGATATCGCAAGGGGCAGCCCCCATACACCGACACTTCTCCCCAAAATGAAGTTAGTTAGTTTTACATATTTCTATTCTATTGTAGCTGGCATTGCAAGTGTTACCTCCAGACACTTTCGCATAGCAGCTGCGGATTCTATGAGCATGAACCTGCAAAACCAGCCTTGCTAAGTTGTAAAGGAATAGGAACAGTCAGAAGTGGAGCAGTGGTCTTAGGTCAGCTTTTAATGGGAGCCCTTACATTATATACTCATGGCATGGGGGGGGGGGGTCTGCTAATCTTCTGACCTTGGGCCTACGTTCCATAAATCAGATTGATAACACAGCAAACTTCATGTTAAAGTGCCAATACTCACTTGCAGTTCCACCCAAACAGTGAAATATCCAAACCATGTAAACAGATGGGGCGGATCCACACACATTGATGAGGATTTCCAGGTACAGCTTACACAGGTAAAACCTTTATCTCTAAAGGGATGTTCAAAAAGTATTAGACAGTAAAATAAAAACAGAAACATCAAGATCTTAAAAGGAATTTATATTTTCAATCTTTACGGCCATCACAGCAAACCCATACAACAAATATTCACAAAAATAGCATTGATATAACTCGCAATTCAACACGGTCATATGACTAGTCATTTGTATGGCACTAGATACGCACAGGACTCGCATGTCGCCCTCGCTGTGATCACTGGAGAGGATACGTGGCATTGCAGGCTCCGCTGTGTAGTGCTGGATTCTCCAAGGAGGAGGACGCTGGCATTGTCTATGGAACACTGGCAAGCGGCTGCTAGAAGTAACATCACATGTGATCGGTGCTGTACAGGTTATAAACGTCCATTTCTTCCTATTATAACATCTTTATTTCTTATATACACATTATATATGTACATCTAATAAGAGCCATAATTTGGTATTCACATTAAAAATTTACATGGTTGAAGGGAAGAGTGAGGTCGCCCATCTGCTGGTTTATATAGTCATTGTGCACGCGCTGCAATGTATCAGTAGCCAAATGCCACGGCAAGTATTCAGTGCTGGAGTGCAAATAATAGAGAAGATGCAGGGTAAGAGTCAACAGTAAAGCCGCATACAATGGACGTGATATTGGGGGGGTTTATATCATTAAAGTATAGAAAGTGTTGCAACTTCCTAATTTTATTCATTTCAGGATCTGTGATTGCTGTCAGTCACTGAAAATGTCCGACAGCATACTTTTTAACCCCTTAAGGACTCAGGGTTTTTCCGTTTTTGCACTTTCGTTTTTTCCTCCTCACCTTTTAAAAGTCATAACCCTTTCAATTTTGCACCTAAAAATCCATATTATGGCTTATTTTTTGCACCACCAATTCTACTTTGTAATGACATCAGTCATTTTACCCAAAAATCTACGGCGAAACGGGAAAAAAAACATTGTGCGACGAAATTGAAGAAAAAACGCCATTTTGTAACCTTTGGGGGCTTCTGTTTCTACACAATACATTTTTCGGTAAAAATGACACCTTCTCTTTATTCTGTAGGTCCATACGGTTAAAATGATACCCTACTTATATAGGTTTGATTTTGTCGTAAATCTGGAAAAAAATCATAACTACATGCAGGAAAATGTATACGTTTAAAAATGTCATCTTCTGACCCCTATAACTTTTTTATTTTTCTGCGTATGGGGCGGTACGAGGGCTAATCTTTTGAGACGTGATCTGAAGTTTTTATCGGTACCATTTTTTGTATTGATTGGACTTATTGATCGCTTTTTATTCATTTTTTCATGATATAAAAAGTGACCAAAAATACGCTATTTTGGACTTTGGAATTTCCCTTATTCGTGCATATTCTGTGTAGAAATTCAGGATGAGGATTACCGCCAATAAGTAGGTCTAATCCGCCGCAATAAAGTGTGACATATATGGTAGACATAAGGGTATACCTCGCTGCAGATTTCTCTTCATTGAAAAATTGGCTGTGTGAGCATTGCTTTGCATACAAGAGTTGTTATCCCATCATAACCTAGCTCTACTCATACAGTGACTGACGTCTTCTTACTATATCTATATATCTATCTACATAGATATAGATATATATATATATATATATATATATATATATATATATATATACACATACACATATATATCTCTATCTATCTATCTCAATCTCTACTGGTATAGGTGAGAGTCTTTACCCCAGAAACCAGAGTTTTGTGGGGATACTGTGTTTCACCTCAGGATAGCCTGTACAGACATATCCATACATTCCGCTAGGACTGGGCGGTATACCGGTTCATACCTCCCCCTCGGGAATGAATTATCAGCCCAGCGTTGCACTGTCCCCATAGGGGAACTAATCATATGTGACCCGCGAGCGCTGTTCTGCCCCCCCCCCCTCCCAAATTAATTATCAGCCCAGCGCTACTACTCACATATCACCTGCAAGCGCTGCCCTCCTCGTCCTACCGTTTGTTTCGTCCTACACTCAATACCAGTGATCTCCAACCTCCAGATGTTGCGAAACTACAACTCCCAGACTGCCCGGACAGCCGTTGGCTGTCCGGGCATGCTGGGAGTTGTAGTTTTGCAACATCTGGAGGTCCGCAGATTGCAATCCACTGCTCTATACTGTATCCCTATGCCCGGACTGCAAAAGGTAAACAAAATAAACTTTAAACTTCCCCGTCGGTCCGGACTTGCTTCCCAGCGAATGGAACGTCAGACAGCCGTCAGCCTATTACCGGCCGCAGCGATGTTCCGCCTCGGCCGGTGATAGGCTGAGCCCACTGTCATGTAAGAAGCCGGCTTCTTACATGACAGTGGACTCAGCCTATCACAGGCCAAGGCGGAACATCGCTGCGGCCGGTAATAGGCCGACGGCTCTCTGATGTTCACGTCCCCAGTGTAAGGCCAACATCGGAACATGCGTTCCTTTTATTAGGTTTACCTTTTGCAGCCCGGGTATAGGGATACCGCACAGTATAGAGAGCGTCAGCACCGGCGGCTGCAACAAACAGGAGGACGAGGAGGGCAGTGCTTGCGGGGGACATGCAAGTAGTACCCCGATGGGGACAGCGCAGCGCTAATAATTATTTTGGGGGGGGGAGAATACCGTTTTATACCGTGAAACCGCCATAAGTTACAAAAATACCGCAATACACATTTGGCCATACCGCCCAGCCCTACATTCCGCTGTGTGAGGTGGGCTAAGTCAGGACAGGTGTTTTGTTTTTTTTTGTATTTTTTTTTTACTTCTACCTAAAAAGGAATGTTTCTAGTCACTGACATCAAACAATGATCCTAAAATAGTGAGGATTTGAAATCAGAAAGTTGCAGTACAGTGAATAGTCAGCTAAGGTAAATGCACATCCATTTATCAGTTTTATTTCTATTTTCAGTTTCTTTTGTCCTGCTTAAGAAATCTATACTGGTATTAACACCAAATCCTGCCACACAATATACTTAGCCCTCACCACAAGGTTGGGGTATGACTGGCACCTGTTTTATGAAGTAGGGATCACCGAGCATGCAGAGTGCCAGGACAGGCAGAGGTTCTCTTTTCCACGTGTATACAGGTTTGTAGTGTATATGGTTATGCACAACTCAGAAGCTGTGCGGGGCCAGCAGATGTTTCAAAAGGAACCAAGTAATACCTCAAACTAATAAAAAGAAGATGAGAATTTGGCAAACGCAGCAGGATGCAAAAAAAAATATATATATAAAAAAAAAATTGTAATCTCAGTATAGAGCCGCACAATACGATTCCAGAATGCCGTGAGAGGTGCAGGTTAGAGATTAGCGAACTTACAGTAAATTCGATTCGTCACGAACTTCTCGGCTCGGCAGTTGATGACTTTTCCTGCATAAATTAGTTCAGCCTTCAGGTGCTCCGGTGGGCTGGAAAAGATGGATACAGTCCTAGGAAAGAGTCTCCTAGGACTGTATCCACCTTTCCAGCCCATCGGAGCACCTGAAAGCTGAACTAATTTATGCAGGATAAGTCATCAACTGCCGAGCCGAGAAGTTCGTGACGAATCGAATTTACTGTAAGTTCGCTCATCTCTAGTGCAAGTTATTGCAGCAGTACTGTGACACAGCTCAGCTCCTCCAGTAATACAGAGACCATAAACATGATACAGTTTATAATACGTCATATATACAGTATATTATTCCTACAAGAAATATTTTCAAAAGTATTTTTACATATAAAAAAAACCTCCATGACATTTTTTTTTATTAAATTGTATTTTGTTTTATCTTAACACTGGATGAATTTTAGATCTTTGTGAAACAAAACAGACCCTTCAATCTCTAGTAAGGAGTAGTAGCACTGTAGCACATGCCTGCACTAAGGATTGGGCAGAGGATAACAAGGTCCTATAGTATAACTCCAGCAGGATTACACGGATAACATTGTCTGCAAGGAAAGGCTAGAGGAAAAGTTTAGAAGGGACGCCCTACACCCCAAGGGATTAAATAAATCTTCAGACATAAAAAGAATTTCACTACTACACTTTTACAGTGTCCACTAGACAGTCTTAAATGTGATCAGAGGCTTCCAACCTGAAGATGCCATAATAGGTTCCCACACTACATTTAAAGTTTAGCTATCATTTTAGCAAACTTGGGACATGTCAGATGTTCGTATTAGTGAGGCTCCATGTGCTGAGACCGCCACTGATCCCTAGAATCCCTAGGGATTTATCTTCGTTCTATAGTGAGAAAAATATTGATTAACAGGGTACCATAGACTTCCATTATAATCCTGCACATCATTCGCTATAGCTGTACAGCGCTAATAAAGAGGCACCACACATGTTGCCTCCCTTCATTCTAGGAATCGGTTGGAGTCTCAGGATCTGAAACCCCACCGATACAAACTTCTGACAGGTCAGAGGTTTATTCAAGTCAACTGCGCTCTTTAAAAAGGAGATACCTAAAAAGGGTTTGGGGAGCAGAAAAGGTTTAACTTATTCTGCTGCCTAGAGCTCAGACTTTAATTTTAACCCATACCGCAATATCGGTTTGGCCCCTCCTCCTCGGGAATGAATGAATTATCAGCCGCAGCATGCTGTCCCCCACATCGGGGAACTGATCATATGTGACCCGCTGTTCTGCCCCCCCCCCAAATTAATCATTAGCCCAGCGCTGCGCTGTCCCCATCAGGGTACTACTCACATATGTCACCCGCAAGCGCTGCCCTCCTGGTCCTCCGGTTTGTTGTGGCCGCCGGCGCTGACACTCTATACCAGTGGTCTTCAACCTCCAGATGTTGCAAAACTACAACTCCCAGCATGCCCGGACAGCCGTTGGCTGGGAGTTGTAGTTTTGCAACATCTGGAGGTACACAGGTTGAAGACCACTGCTCTATACTGTATCCCTATGCCTGGACTGCAAAAGGTAAACAAAATAAACTTTCATTCACCTTCCCTGTCGGTCCGGACTTGCTTCCTAGGGAAAGAAACATCAGACAGCGGTCAGCCTATCACTGGCCGCAGCGATGTTCAGCCTCGGCCGGTGATAGGTTGAGCCCACTGTCATGTAAGAAGCCGGCTTCTTACATGACAGTGGGCTCAACCTATCACCAGCCAAGGTGGAACAACGCTGCGGCCGGTGATAAGCTGATGGCTGTCCGATGTTCCCGTCCCCAGCATAAGGCCGACGTCGGAACATGCGCAAGTTTATTTTTGTTTACCTTTTGCAGCCCGGGCATAGGGATACAGTATAGAGTGTCCGCGCCGGCGGCCGCAACAAGCAGGAGGACGAAGAGGGCAGCGCTTGCGGGTGACATGTGAGTAGTACCCGATGGGGACAGCGCAGCGCTGGGCTAATAATTATTATAATTTATTTTTTTTGGGGGGGGGGGGAATACCGTTATATACTATGGAACCGCCATAAGTTACAAAAAATACCGCGATACGCACATTTGGCCATATCGCCCAGCCCTACTAAGTGGTGATCATCGCCGCTGCTTGTCTGGGAAGGTACTTCAGAGACATGTAAAGGGCGGAAAACACTGGGAAGCAGCCAGGTAATACCTTTTCTGCTCCCCAGACAACCCCTTCATAGTCAGACTGCATATTTTGTTGATTTTGCATCTCCACAGGAGATAAAGACCGCCATTCTCAGGAGAGGTAGGGGATCCTATTGATCAGACCAGGCACACTAATCTAAATAAACAGGGCATAAGTAGTACATGGATGGAAACACTTTACATTTAAAAGTAAACCACCTATTACCATGAAATTCCTAAATATTCGGTCTCATTTATTAGTATACATACAGCAGATGACACTGTTTCTCCAATGTACTGATGCAGAATTACCACAGCATTTGTGCCTGGCAGAGATGCAAAGCTGTCATTCAGATCATGATGGCAACAGCTGGAGAGCTACAGTTTGGGAACCAGGGATGTGACCTTTTTAATCTGTCAAGGCAGAGAATCTGGAGTAATTCATCAGAACAACTAATCTTCAATCACATATAAGAAGCTAAATTAGCAAAAAAAAAAAAAAGTTGGTATAAAAAAAATAAAAAAAAAGGAAAAAATGGTGTTCAATGGTAGATATCCACTTTGAGGCCTGCAAAATAGCAAGCAAAGAATACAAAAAAAAAGGCAACATAATAAATTGCTTCTTCAGAGGGGCAGCTTGATGCATCAGTAAATTAAAGAGGTACTCCAGTGAAAATAATTATTTTTTTTAAATCAACTGGTGCCAGAAAGTTTAACAGATTTGTAAATTACAAAATCTTAATCCTTCCAGTACTTATTAGCTGCTCAGAACTGTCCAGAGTAGGAGAAAATCCCCATAGCAAACATATGCTGCTCTGGTCAGTTCCTAAAATTGATGGAGATGTCAGCAGAGAGCACTGTGTTCCAAAAAGAAAATAATTTCCTCTGTAGTATTCAGCAGATAATAAGTACTGGAAGGATTAATATTTTTAATAGAAGTAATTTACAAAATCTGTCTAATTTTTTGGCACCAGTAGATTAAAAAAAATAAAATAAATAAAAATGAAAAAGTTTTCCATTGTAGTACCTCTTTAAAGGGGAAGTCCAGTGGTGAAAAACTTATCCCCTATCCTAAGGATAGGGGATGAGTTTGAGATCGCGGGGGGTCCGACCGCTGGGGCCCCCTGCGATCTCTCTGTATGGGGGCCAGGCTCGCTGGCCATATAGCGGGTGTCGACCACCGCACGAAGTGGCGGCCGACACGCCCCCTCAATACATCTCTATGGCAGAGCCGGAGATTGCCGATGGCAGCGCTTCGGCTCTGCCATAGAGTTGTATTGAGGCAGCGTGTCGGCCGCCGCTTCGTGCGGAGGTCGACACACCCCCTTCCCGCGGGCTGTCGGGGCTCCGTACAGGAAATCGCAGGGGGCCCCAGCGGTCGGACCCCCCGCGATCTCAAACTTATCCCCTAGCCTTAGGATAGGGGATAAGTTGTTCACCACTGGACAACCCCTTTAATATCAATGCACTTATTTTTCAATGGATTGATAAACTTCTCGGTGGAACAAAAGCCTTTTTGTAGAGGAACCTGAAACGTTGCACATTTACTGGAAAGATATCAACTTTTTAAAACCCCACGTACCTATAGTAAACAGACTAAAACAGCCATAGATCAGAACAGGCAGGGCATGACCTTCTCAGGAACTTTAGGAGAAGAAATTGAATTTTTCAATACCACTTGGCAGGGTCACTGCATGCAAACCAGACATTAATAACTAAAATAACTGGATTAAGTAACCTTTTGTACGATTCTTGCAGGAGGAAAACATCTGTATGACTTGTACCAGCAAAATAAAAATAGCTTCTGCCCTAAAATTTTTGCATTGTTTCAAGTGCTCTCTTGCTATAGAAATTAACATTTGGACCAGAGTGAAGGGGAAAGGGTAATCACTTTTCTCTGTTCAACCAACTACAGTGGTCCCTCAAGTTACAATATTAATTGGTTCTGGGATGACCATTGTATGTTGAAACCATTGTATGTTAAGACCAGAACTCTATGGAAACCTGGTAATTGGTTCTAAAGCCCCAAAATGTCATCCAAAAATAGGAAAAAGTGAGAACTAAAGAATTAAAAGTTTATATAAAAGTAAGAAAGATCTGCTGGGAGCTGTAATCACTGTCTATGTCAGTGTTTCCCAAGCAGGGAGCCTCCAGCTGTTGCAAAACTACAACTCCCAGCATGCCCGGACAGCCAAAGGCTGTCCGGGCATGCTGGGAGTTGTAGTTTTGCAACAGCTGGGGGCACCTTGCTTGGGAAACACTGGTCTATGTAGAGGACAGGAGCTTCTTCGGGGTCCTGTACAGAACACGCAATGTCCTAAAAAAGTAACATGGAGTCTCCAAAGGAGCAGCTAACCCTGGCACAGGTAAAGTGTACAGAACATGTAATACCTCTCTGTACCGTAGGGGGCACTACCAGACAACAGTCAGTGCATACGCTTCCTAATACAGGTGTTTTACCAGTAAATTGCCCATTCTGATTGGTCAGTTCTCTCGGCCATTGACGAGTTTCACAGATCTGGACTGTCTTTGTCCAGATTGTCATTGTATGTTGAGTCTGGTTTCAACTTACAATGGGCCAGAAAAGACTATTGTATGTTGAAACTTTTGTATGTTGAGGCCATTGTAAGTTGAGGGATCACTGTACTATTCTCAGAAGCCAAGCCTTATCATGGCTTTTTGTAAGTACATATATTCTTTTTGAACAGATTACATCTCTTGCTGTAAGGATCTTAATTAAAATAACAAGCCTAAGGATGTATTGCACCATGGTATAGCAGCAATGTCTGTAAGGAACCACAAAACACTGATTGGGATCTTCTCCCCGAATCCTTTGTGTGTTTTTTTTGTTCTAGCAGTTAGTGGGATATTCCAGTTCAAAAGGTCCTGTCCTTTAGCCCTTTTTTTTGTTTTTGTTTTTTTTAAAGAAAAGGGGAAGGAAAAATAAAAAATAAAATAAAAAGGATGGAGAACATATGTAACAAAAAAAAAAAAAGTAATTTGCGCATTTATCTGTACACAAGATGGGATAGTTGAGAGGATTTATAGTTTAGCTGATTGTTTGGTGCAAACTTGTGATAATCACTTTTTCTGCAACAATATTCATGAGCGTAAGCAACAACGCAAGCATCACACGAGACTTTGGAGCAAACTGCGCAGGTGTTGGAAGCTCCGGCTCGATTGCAAAAGCCGCAACGCAGCGTGGAGGAAGGCTTCATTTTGGCGTTCTGCTGAGACACGCGGTCCTGGGACGCGGTCCCATATGAAGACTTCTCTCGCAGAGCTGAACCAGAGTAGTAGCTGTCGTTTTGTACAGCAGTTTTGATTGACAGGTTGTTCTGTTTAAGCAAAGGGCCGTCAGGTCTGTAGATGAGCATACCGTCACACTTTTGGCATACAGGGCTGCCGGAGGATACGCCGCAATTTTGGCACTTCATGAATACGGTCTCTTTGGCTACATGTGAACGCTTGTGATAAGATGGGTTCATCTTGTTTTCAAACAGCCAGGAATCAGGCTTGGCCAGCTCCTGCCGCTTTACATTTAGTAATCTAGAATCCATGTCCGTGTACAAGTCTACATCATCTTCGTTGGAGAAGTAGCCGTATGTAGCATTGGCTCGTAATAGCCCATTGGGGTTGGAGGAAATGTTTAAAAACTCATCAGAGCAGCCATGCAAAGAGCTGGGCATAGCCAGCAAGGAGTGCGAGGGACGGATGATTTCATCTTTGAGATCATCTTCAGTATCTACCAAGATGGGCTCCTTACGCAGGCTCAGGGATGCAGTAAGCGGTGGCTTGTTTTTGCTGTCCCAGTAGCTTTCATAGGTGTCGACTGACTTGGATGGTTTTGTTACCTTCTGCTTGAAATAATCCTTGGATGGAGCCCTCTCGCTGGCAGACTTCTGAAGGACCATTCGCGCCATGGATATGTTTAAGGATTCCTTAAACTCCACGCGTCTCTTCATTTCATCTGTGCACCCCCTGACATCTTCATTGCTGTTCTTACGCTCATTCACCACATCCACTTCCAAGTAACCTTTATCCTTTACTTGCAGAAAGATTTCCAGTAGAAGTTCACATTCAACTCGGGCTAGAAAAAGTTCAAAGGAGACTCTCTTCACTTGTGTGGTGTCTACATGGTCCTTTAGTCTGTAGACTGCCCCTTGTTCCTGTACATAACCCATATGGTTTAATATGTGGCGGATGTCATCATCGATTAAAGCAGCTCTCACATAATATACAAAGGGCCCAGTGTATGTCTGGGGAGGAAACAAACAAGGTTTAGGACCAGACAGTAAAAACAACAAAGGGCAAGGGGAGCACTAACAAATTACTAACACATAGTAACACACAGCTTCAAATGTTACCTAATGTTATAAGCCGAGCTGAATTAATGGTGTTCAAAGCTGGATATTTACAATCTATATGGATGATTTCTCAAGCAGTACAAAAAAAACTTTATGCAATAATGATCATGAGCACATAGGGCTGGGCAATATACCGGTTCATACAGAAATTTTTGTGCTGCACGATATGAAATTTTTCCCATACCGCAATACTGGTTGGGCCCCTCCCCCTCGGGAATGAATGAATTATCAGCCCAGCGCTGCGCTGTCCCCACATCGGGGAAATAATCATATGTGACCCACCAGCGCTGTTCTGCTCCCCCCCAATTATCAGCACAGCGGGGTACTACTCACATATGTCACCCGCAAGCACTGCCCTCCTCCTGTTTGTTGCGGGCCGCTGGAACTCTATACTGTACGCTGTATCCCTATGCCCGGGCTGCAAAAGATAAACAAAATAAACTTTAACTTACCTACGTCGGCCTCACGCTGTTCCTTGGGACTGGAACGTCTGACAGCCGTCAGCCTATCACCCGCCGCAGCGATGCCCCGCCCCGGCCAGTGATAGGCTGAGCCCACTCATGTAAGGAGCTCTGGCCGGCTTCTTACATGACAGTGCATTTAATCTATCACTGGCCGGGGCGGGACATCGCTGCGGCGGGTGATAGGCTGACGGCTGTCCAACGTCCCAGTCCCCAGGAACAATGTGAGGCCGATGTAGGCAAGTTAAAGTTTAAGAGGAAGAGGGCAGTGCTTGGGGATGATATATGTGAGCAGTACCCCGCTGGGCTGATAATTGGGGGAAGCAGAACAGCGCTGGCGGGTAACATGACACTGTGGTGGTGGTGGGGGGTGGTGGGGGAAGCAGAACAGCGCTGGCAGGTAACAATTTGTGGGGGGGAGCAGAACAGCACTGGCAGGTAACATGATTTGTGGGGGGGGGAGCAGAACAGCACTCGCGGATAACATGATTTCTGGGGGGGAGCAGAACAGCGCTGGCGGATAACATTATTTGTGGGGGGGAGCAGAACAGCGCTGGCGGGTGACATGATTTGGTGGGGGGGGGAGCAGAACAGCGCTGGCGGGTAACATGATTTGGGGGGAGGGGGAGCAGAACAGCGCTGGCGGGTGACATGATTCGGGGGGAGGGGGAGCAGAACAGCGCTGGCGGGTGACATGATTTGATGGGGGTGAAAGAAATACCGTTATATACCGTGGAACCGCCATAAGTCACAAAAATACCGTGATGCACATTTGGTTATACCGCCCAGCTCTATGCTATGTGAACATTTTAAGTGCAAAATAGTGAGTGTAGCTCTGGAGAACGATACAGGATGGAACTCTGTCTCAAAATAGAATAAGTAATAATGTGCTGATGACCACAGGATATGTAACTCAAGTACACAATGGTCCTTCAAGCAGCTATGGAGTATAACAGGTTATTATTCAGTATAAATGTCATGTAAGATGCACACATTTTCCAATGATGGCAAATATATGAAAAGAGACTACAGAATGCCTTTTTATAGTGGTCAACACCCAGCAGCTGCTAGGTTATGTTCACACGGGAGAGTGCCTGCATGGAAAATTTCCATGTGGACATTACCCTGGCAGAATATACTGGTGCTAGGACCGCTCAGCAATGCATTTCCATGCAGACTCCGCAGAAAGAATAGACTAGAATGTCTATTCTTTCTGCGGACACCGTGAATAATGCAGAAGAATCCCATTGATTTCTGTGCGGAATTCCGCACAGAGATTCCACCGCAGCAATTCCATTGTGATGACATACCCTTACACTTATGGGGTCCAACGGGTCAGTTCTTACCTTAATATTTTTGTACTCTTTCTTCCAGGGATAAAGAAATAGATTAATACCAATCGTCTCCAGCATAGCTGCCGCATTGTGAAGTGAACGTAGATTGGATGTCCGCAAGGTTTTCAATGAGTTTTCACAGACTTCGTAAAATCTGATCAGCCGGAATCTATAAATGGGATCAATTTTCGGCAGGCTGAGTAAGGCTGAGGCGGCAGTACGGAGGTACTCATCACTGACTGCTCGCTGCTTACTATCTGATGCTTCCAGCTTGGATTCGTGAAACTGTACATATTTTCTGAAGAGATCTTCTTTGTACTTCGTATCCATTGAAATGTGGTTCTGGTCGCACGTCTGCAGTTACCTCATCCCATCCATGTTGTTTCTGTGGTGCTGGGATCAGTGAGGGGACGGATCACTAATTCAGCTGAATTCGATGACTCTGCAACTGCAAGAGCGATAATAAACATAATGTCACTTAATTCAATTTAGAGGATGACCTCAGACTTAGCCAGGAAAGCACTTTATTTGTACTTTATGTGTCACTTAAGAGACACCCAGAACTCTAACACAACAAGAGTGAATGGGCAGCAACCAATGAAGATCCATATTTTCCATTCACATCTATTGAATTCTGAGTGAAGCAGGAAAGCACACATACTGCACAGATGCCTCATATGAACCCATAGGGTGCATGCCTACCGCAATACTAAATATGAAAATGCCACAAGAGCACAGGAAGAGAAACTCCAAAACTGCAACTAACAATTGAGACTTCTTGTTAATGAAATAGTAAAACATATCCTACCACACCAAACCTAATGTCCCAACATATAAACCCTGACTAATGCCTGGTAACCCCAGAGATGGCAACCTACATCCCTTCACGTACAGCCACCCGACGTTAGAATCCCCTGAACTAAAGAGAAGACTTCCCTAAATCTTACGCCTGTGTGTAAACCACCTGAAAATCCCCACAGCTACTACTCCAAACATCTGCTACTACTAAACCTCCTCATAAGGCTACAAGGCAAGAAAACATGAAAAGTGCTTTGTCTACAGAGGACAACACTGCTGCACTTACCTAATATTCAACCTCAGGAGCAACATCAGGTATTTTTCTGATACATTCCAGTTTCCACACAAGACATGTATATTTTATCTCCACTTTAGGACTCTCCCCAGTCTAAACTGTATATAAAAGAAAACAACTGTCTAAGGCTACGTTCACATGGCAGGATTTCCAGGCAGAATTCCGCTGCACAGAAATTTTGCAGCAGCAGAGTCCCATCGATTTTAATGGGATTCCATTGCACGATGCAGAGCAGAATTTCTGGCGCGGATATCCTGATTCCAGTGTCTGCAAAAACATTAAAGGGGTATTCCGGCCAAAAACATCTTATCCCCTATCCAAAGGATAGGGCATAAGATGTCTGATCGCAGGGGGCCCACCGCTGGGACCCCCCGTGATCTCCCTGCAGCAGCCTGCATTCTACGCATGGCTGCGTCTGCTTTTTCTGAAAGCTCCAGGCTTCCGAGACGGGGACGTGATGTCACACCCCCTCCATTCATTTCTATGGGAGGGGGGGGGGGGGGGCGCTGCGGCCGTTACGCCCCCTCCTGCTGCAGGGAGATCGCGTGGGGGTCCCAGCGGCGGGTCCCCCGCGATCAGACATCTTATGCCCTATCCTTTGGATAGGGGATAAGATGTTTTTGGAATACCCCTTTAAACATGTTCAATGTTTCTGCAGAGTCTGCATGGAAATGTACCCGAAGTTTGTAAAATGTCTATGCGGACATTCTGCCGTGTAAAACCGGCCTTAAGAAGAGCCCTACAGTTGGCAGATACTATGGGGCAATAGACTTCTCTCCATTGCCTTTGCAATGGAAAACATTGTCACTGACCTGTGGCATTGCCTGGGATTTCTGCCGCAGATTTTTAGGCTATGTTCACACGGCTGAATTTCTGCACAGAATTTGTAGCCAATTCACTTCAATGGAATTCTTGTAGCGGAAATTCTGCAGCAGAAAATCTACTGGGTGAATGGGACAGCGTGAATCCCATTAAGGTATTGGCTGTAAATTCATGCAGAAATTCTGGCATGTGAACATAGCCTTGAAGGGGTACTCCAGTGGAAAACTTATTTTTTATTTTATTTTTTTTAATCAACTGGTGCCAGAAAGTTAAATATATTTGTAAATTCTATTCAGCAGAGAGCACTTTGCTTAGTCAGAAAAGAAATTCAAAAAGAAAAGAACTTCCTGTGGAGCATACAGCAGCTGATAAGTACTGGAAGGGTTAAGATTTTTTAAATAAAAGCAATTTACAAATCTGTTTAACTCTCTGGCACCAGTGGAGTAAAAAAATAAAAAATAAAATAGTTTTCCACTGGAGCACCTCTTTAATGCTGTGGTTTTTTTCTGCAGCCAGGAGTGGGATAAGTTTGTCTAAGCTACCGGGAGTGTTTTCTGCATAGAATCTGCATCTAGAAACATTTCTTTCTGCATGTGGATGTGTGAATCCAAGCCAGAAAAATGTAACATATTAAAACAATGGGATTCCCAATAAAACTAATCTTCAACATGCAATTTGTAGCGGAATTCACCTGAAATTTACCACTATGTATGAACATCGCTTATAAATTAGGGATCGACCGATATCTGTTTTTTTAGGGCCGATACCGATAATCGGTGGAGGTTAGGGCCGATAGCCGATAACTTATACCGATATTTCGGTATAAGTTATCGGCTATTTATCCCCCCGCGACACCACTGCAGATCATTGATTTAAAGTGGGCGCTTTAAATCAATGCACTGCAGTGGCTTTTGCGGTGCCATAGGCCGCCGCCGCCGCCGCCACCCGCTTCTCTCCCCCTGCCTGTCAGAGTGGTCTGGGCCATCCTTCCTTCCTGTAGTGTCCGGCGGCATTCCGGGTGGAGGGTGAACCGGTCCGGGCTGTACTCCTTCTCCGGGGGTCATCTTCTCCACTCCGGGCAGGCTCCGGCCTAGTAACGCAGCATAGACGCCGCTGCGCAGCGACGCCTGTGCGCAGCAATGCACCTGATGTCACTGCGCAGCGGCGTCTATGCTGCGTTACTAGGCCGATGCCTGCCCGGAGTGGAGAAGATGACCCCCGGAGAAGGACAGCCCAGACCAGTTCACCCTCCACCCGGAATGCCGCCAGACACTACAGGAAGGATGGATGGCCCGAACCACCCCCATTACGGGTAAGTTTAATTTTTTTTATTGACTCAGAGGGTGGGGGAGGGGCCCGACCGGTATAGCGGGCGTCCACCATTAACCCCTCAGGTGCTGGGATCAATACAGATCCCGGCATCTGCGGCAGTGCGCGATTTGAATGAATGATCGGATCGCCCTCAGCACTGCTGCGGGGATACGATCATTCATTACGCCGCACGGAGGTCCCCTCACCTTCCTCCGTCCGGCTCCCGGCGTCTCCTGCTCTGGTCTGTGATCGAGCAGACCAGAGCAGAAGATGACCGATAATACTGCTCTGTTCTATGTCCTATACATAGAACAGATCAGTATTAGCAATCATGGTATTGCTATGAATAGTCCCCTATGGGGACTATTCAAGTGTAAAAAAAAAAAATGTAAAAAAATGTAAAAGTAAAAAAAAAGTGAAAAATCCCCTCCCCCAATAAAAAAGTAAAACGTCCGTTTTTTCCTATTTTACCCCCAAAAAGCGTAAAAAACATTTTTTATAGACATATTTGGTATCGCCGCATGCGTAAATGTCCGAACTATTAAAATAAAATGTTAATGATCCCGTACGGTGAACGGCGTGAACGAGAAAAAATTCCTACTTTTTTAATACATTTTATTTTAAAAAATTATAAAAAATGTATTAAGTTTTTTATATGCAAATGTGGTATCAAAAAAAAAAGTACAGATCATGGCGCAAAAAATGAGCCCCCATACCGCCGCTTACACGGAAAAATAAAAAAAGTTAGAGGTCATCAAAATAAAGGGATTATAAACGTACTAATTTGGTTAAAAGTTTGTGATTTTTTTTAAGCGCGACAATAATATAAAAGTATGTAATAATGGGTATCATTTTAATCGTATTGACCCTCAGAATAAAGAACACGTCATTTTTACCATAAATTGTACGGCTTGAAAACGAAACCTTCCAAAATTAGCAAAATTGCGTTTTTCGTTTTAATTTCCCCACAAAAATAGTGTTTTTTGGTTGCGCCATACATTTTATGATATAATGAGTGATGTCATTACAAAGGACAACTGGTCGCGCAAAAAACAAGCCCTCATACTAGTCTGTGGATGAAAATATAAAAGAGTTATGATTTTTAGAAGGCGAGGAGGAAAAAATGAAAACTTAAAAATTAAATTGTCTGAGTCCTTAAGGCCAAAATGGTCTGAGTCCTTAAGGGGTTAAATTACTTTTGGGGGGGGGGGGTAAAATGGGAAAAAGGGGCCATTTAATTCTTTACTGGGGGAAGAGCTTTTCACTTTCACAGCAGGTAAGGTGACTTCTGTCTGCCATTTTGGATGATTGGACCTCTGTGGCAGTGCGGCGAGAAATCTGATCATCCATTTAAAGTGCCACATTGCTGAGATCTGTATTGTATTGATAGTGACCATTATCGGCAGGTCCATGGCTGCTGATAGCAGCCGGGACCTGCCGCGAGCACCGTTCCGGTGCCCGAGTCATGTATAGGACGTAAATGTACGTCCTGGTGCGTTAAGTGCAGGCCACCAGCACATACATTTACACCCTATGTCGTTAAGGGGTTAAATTAGTAACACATGACTGAAACTAAACAAATGATGTATTGCTGTAATCAGGCCGACCTAAAGTACAATGGGTCTCGCAAAAAAAAAAAAAAAAAAAAAAAAAAAAAAAAAAAAAAAAGAGTCCTTATTTGGGTTTGTAGATGGAAAAATAAAATAAGAGCTCTGGCTAGCGTAGGGCAAGGAGGAAAACGAAAATTGACCTGGGCCTTAAGGGGTTAAAGTATATAAGGTGTTCCTAGTAAGTTTTTAATAATAAAGACCTAATTTACATAATTTTGTGTACCAGGACAATTGGATTCTGATGAGGACAAGTAGATTGTGCTCCCATTTTTTTTGTGTGTGTTTTTTTTATTTATTTATTTCCACTCTCCTGACCTAAGGGTACAAAACAAAGTATAATCTACATTTTGTACACTCACATGTATGGTTATTAGGACTATACTAAGTACAGTATTATCCATAAATACACTATACAGGTGTCAGAGAGCACTGTGGACAAGACAAAAAAGAAATTCAAAAAGAAAAGAATTTTCTCTGTAGCATACAGCTGTCAATAAGTACTGGAAGGGTAAAGATTTTTTAACAGAAGTCATTTACAAATCTGTTTAACTTTCTGGCACCAGTTAATTTAAAAAAAAAAAATATATATGTTTAACACCGGAGTATGAGGTCATTACAAAGTTTTAAAAGGCGAGGGAAAAAAATAATTGGGCCACGCCCCTCCCATAGAAATGAATGGAGGGGCGTGGCGTGACATGACCATCTCGGAAGCCCGGCGGATTCCAAAACTTCAGACGCAGCTACGCATAGAATGCAGGCTGCTGCAGGGAGATCGCGGGGGAGGGGTCCCAGCAGCAGGTCCCCCGCGATCAGACGTCTTATACCCTATCCTTTCGAAAGGGGATAAGATGTTTTTGTCTGTAATTAACCCCTAAAAGGACATCTGTAGTGCATCCGCTATCCGAAGGAAACCCATTTTATATAGATTTTTATGTTCTTTCCTTTTTCTGAGCAAAATAATTTTTTTCCTTTTTGTGTTATGTTCCGATAGCCGTAACTTTTTCATTTTTCGTCTGACGACATTGAGTGAGGGCTTATTTTTTCCAGGACAAGCTGTACTTTTTATTGGTATAATTTTGTGATACATGCTACCTTTTGATCTTTTTTATTCCGCTATTTGTATTAAACCCCTTAACGACACAGGACGTAAATGTACTTAAAGGGTAGCTCCCACCATCCTATTTGTTATTTTTTTTGCTAGCCCATACATAAGTACTACAACATATCAAAAAATAAAGTTGGTGACAGTGCCCATTTAAAGGAGTCGCTCCGCCCTGCCCGGGCTGCAATAAAAATGAACCATCTCTCACCTTCCTGGGTTCCCCCGGAGCGCCACTACAGCTGATCGGTCCATCTTGTTCATACTGCCGTGTGTAACGAAGAGTCACATATCACTCAGCCTATCGCCGGCCGAGGCGGAACATCACAGCGGCCAGCAATAGGCTGAGCGCCATGTGACGCTTCGTTACACACGGAAGTATGAAGAAGATGGACCGGAGGACCGATCAGCTGTAGTGGCGCTCCACGGGTAAAGGAGTACTCTTTTAACACACCAGGATGTACATTTACATCCTATGCATAACTGCGAGCATCTGAACGATGCTGGGGTCATGCACGGCAGGTAACAGCTGCTGATAGCAGCCAGGGACCCACCGGATATGGCAGACATCCGCGATAGCGCGGATGTCCGCCATTAACCCTTCAGATGCAGTGATCAATACAGATGACGGCATCTGCAGCATTGCAGACACTAAAATGGATGATCGGATCGCCCGCAGTGCTGCCACAGCGATCCGATCATCCAGAACGGCAGACGGATGTCCCCTCACCTGCATCCGCTGCCTTCCGGGAGTCTACTGCTCTGGTCTGAGATTGAGCAGACTGTGCAGAAGATGACCGATAATACTGATCAGTGCTATGTCCTATGCATAGCACTGAACAGTATTAGCAATTGAATGATTGCTATAAATAGTCCCCTATGGGGACTATTAAAGCGTATAAATAAATGTAAAATAAAAAAAAAATAATAAAACTCCCCCATTAGAAAAGTAAATTGTCCCATTTTCCCTATTTCAAAAAATGTTATATACATATTTGGTATCGTCGCGTGCGTAAATATCCGAACTATTCAAATATAATGTTAATGATACAAGTACGGTGAACGGCGTGAACATAAAAGACCAAAATTGATGCCTTTTTTTATAACTTTATTCCCCAAAATTTTTTTATAAAAAATGTATTAAAGCTTTTATGTAAGCAAATACGGGTATCAATAAAAAGTACAGATCACGGCGCAAAAAAAAAATGAGCCCTCATACCGCCGCTTATACGGAAGAAAAAAAAGTTATAGGTCTACAAAATAGGGGGATTTTAAACGTACTAATTTGGTTAAAAAGTTTGCGACTTTTAAGCACAATAGTAATAGAAAAGTATGTTATCATGGGTATCATTTTAATCGTATTGAGCCATAGATTAAAAAAAAAGTAATTTTTACTGTAAATTGTACGGCGTGAAAACGAAACCTTCCAAAAATGTGCAATATTGCGGTTTTCTTTTTAATTTCCCCACACAAATAGTATTTTTTTGGTTGCGCCATACATTTTATGATAAAGTGAGTGATGGCATTACAACGGACAACTGGTCCCGCAAAAAACAAGCCCTCATACTAGTCTGTGGATGAAAATATAAGTTATGATTTTTTAAAGGAGAGGAGAGAAAAAAGAAAATGTAAAAAAAAAAAAATTCTGTGAGTCCTTAAGGGGTTAAGGACGAAGCCTATTTTGACCTTAAGGACACAGCCATTTTTTGAAAATCTGACCACTGCCACTTTATTCATTAATAACTGAGTTGCTTTTAACTATGAATTTCCGAGATGTTTTTTTCGTGACATTCTACTTTGAGATAGTGGTAAATTTCCGTCGATACTTGCATAATTTCTTGGTTAAAAAATCCAAGATTTTATGAAAATTTTGCATTTTTCTAATTTTGAAGCTCTCTGCTTGTAAGGAAAATGGACATTCCAAATAAATTATATATTGATTCACATAAACAATATGTCTACTTTATGTTGGCATCATAAAGTTGAAGTTTTTTTTACTTTTTGAAGACATTATAGGGCTTCAAAGTATAGCAGCAATTTTCCAAATATTCATGAAAATTTCTAAATTTCAGGGGCCAGTTCAGTTTGAAGTGGATTTGAGGGGCCTTTCTGTGAGGAATCGGGCCCATATATGACCCCATTATAGAAACTGCCCCCCTCAAAGTATTCAAAATGACATTCAGAAATAGCAGCAAAGGTGATGAGAAAACTCAAAATCTCCATGTTATTGTTGCCCCTTTTTTCCATTTTTACAAGTGTTAAAAGGAGAAAAAGCCCACCAAATCTTTTTAATCAATTTTTTTTGAGTAAGGAAATACCTCATATGTGGATGTAAAGTGTTCTGTGGCTGCACTACAGGGCTCAGAAGGGAAGGAGAGACAATGGGATTTTGGAGAGAGAATTTAGCTGAAATGGTTTTGGGGGCATTTCGCATTTAGAAAGCCAACAGCCAACATAGTGCCAGAACAGCAAAAAACACAACCCTACATGGCACACTATTTGGAAAACTACACCCCTTAAGGACACATGACGTTCTCATACGTCTCCATTTCCGAGTCCTTAAGGACACATGACGTATGAGAACGTCATGTGTTTTACCGGCCCCCCGCAACCATCTGGAGCGGAGCCGGTGCCCGATGCCTGCTGAAATCGTTCAGCAGGCATCGGGGCATATCGCCCAGGGGGGTCATTATGCCCCCCCCCCCCATGTCGGCGATGGCCGCAGATCGCTGGACAATTCAGTCCAGCGATCTGCGGCGGATTCCGGGTCAATCGGGTCTCCAGTGAACAGCCAGAGCAAGCAGGGGTGAGGTGGCACTGGTGCCACCTCACGATCGCCCTGATTCGTCGGCTGGATTACCGGCCGACCAATCAGGGCGCCTGCTGCGGGTGTCACTCCCGCAACCCGCTCCGCCCCTCTTCCGGAGGACGTGAGCGGGTGCGGGACGTGCACCCCGGGTGCTGGGGACCCCGATCCCCGGCGTCCCTGTTGGGATCGGGGCCCCAGGAGCAGCGGCGGCGACGACGAGGGACTGACCTGTGCGGCGAGGATTGTTGGAGGTGAGTGACAGCCTCCTGCTGTTGCTTAGCAACAGCTCCCAGCATGCAAAAAGGGCATGCTGGGAGCTGTAGTTATGCAACAGCAGGAGGCAGACCACCACAACTCCCAGCATTCCCTTATGGGCATGCTGGGACTTATAGTTTTGCAACAGCTGGAGGCACATTCTTTCTATGGAAAAGTGTACCTTCAGCTGTTGTATAACTACAACTCCCAGCTTGCACAATCAGCTAAAGTGCATGCTGGGAGTTGTAGTGGTGCATCTGGTGGTTGCATAACTACAACTCCCAGCATGCCCGTTGGCTGTCGGTGACTGCTGAGAGTTGTAGTTTTGCAACAGCTGAAGGCCCACTGAGTTAAGTAGCAAACCAGTGTGTCTCCAGCTGTTGCATAACTACAATCCCCAGCATGCCCTTCCGCTGTCCGTACATGCTGGGGGTTGTAGCTTTTGCAACAGCTGAAGGCACACTGGTTGCAAAACACTGAGTTTGTTACCAAACTCTGTGTTTCACAACCAGTGTGCCTCCAGCTGTTGCAAAACTACAACTCCCAGCATGCACTGATAGACCGTACATGCTGGGAGTTGTAGTTTTGCAACAGCTGGATGTTTCCCCCCCCCCAATGTGAACGTACAGGGTACACTCACATGGGCGGAGGATTACAGTAAGTATCCGGCTGCAAGTTTGAGGTGCGGCAAAATTTCTGCCGCAGCTCAAACTGCCAGCGAGAAACTACTGTGAACCCCCGCCCGTGCGACTGTACCCTAAAAACACTACACTACACTACCACACAATAAAATAAGTAAAAAACACTACGTATACACATACCCCTACACAGCCCCCCACCCCAATAAAAATGAAAAACATCTGGTACACCACTGTTTCCAAAACGGAGCCTCCAGCGGTTGCAAAACTACAACTCCCAGCATGCACTGAGACCGTACATGCTGGGATTTGTAATTTTGCAACAGCTGGATGTCCACCCCCCCCCCCCCCAATGTGAATGTACAGGGTACACTCACATGGGCGGAGGATTACAGTAAGTATCCGGCTGCAAGTTTGAGGTGCGGCAAAATTTCTGTCGCAGCTCAAACTGCCAGCGAGAAACTACTGTGAACCCCCGCCCGTGCGACTGTACCCTAAATACACTACACTAACACAAAATAAAATAAAAAGTAAAAAACACTACGTATACACATACTCCTATACAGCCCCCCTCCCCTCCCCAATAAAAATGAAAAACGTCTGGTACGCCACTGTTTCCAAAACGGAGCCTCCAGCTGTTGCCAAACAACTATTCCCAGTATTGCCAGATAGCTGTTGACTGTCTAGGCATGCTGGGAGTTTTACAACAGCTGGAGGCACCCTGTTTGGGAATCACTGGCGTAGAATACCCCTATGTCCACCCCTATGCAAGTCCCTAATTTAGGCCTCAAATGCGCATGGCGCTCTCACTTTGGAGCCCTGTCGTATTTCAAGGCAACAGTTTAGGGCCACATATGGGGTATTGCCGTACTTGGGAGAAATTGTGTTACAAATTATGGGGGGTATTTTCTGCTATTACCCTTTTTAAAAATGTAAAAATTTTGGGAAACCAAGCATTTTAGGTAAAAATATATATATATTTTTTTACATATGCAAAAGTCGTGAAACACCTGTAGGGCATTAAGGTTCACGTTACCCCTTGTTACGTTCCCCGAACGGTATGCCATGTGTTTTTTTTTTTGCTGTTCTGGCACCATAGGGGCTTCCTAAATGCGGCATGCCCCCAGAGCAAAATTTCCTTCAAAAAAGCTAAATGTGACTCCTCTTCTGAGACCTGTAGTGCGCCAGCAGAGCACTTTTCACCCCCATGCGAGGTGTTTTCTGTATCGGGAGAAATTGGGCTTCAAATTTTGGGGGGTATTTTCTGCTATTACCCTTTTTAAAAATGTAAAATTTTTGGGAAACCAAGCATTTTAGGTAAAAAATATATATTATTTTTTTTACATATGCAAAAGTCGTGAATCACCTGTAGGGTATTAACCCCTTAAGGACCAAGGACGTACCGGTACGTCCTTGGTCCTGCTCTTCTGATATAACGCGGGGTTACACAGTAACCCCGCGTCATATCACGGCGGGCCTGGCGTCATAATGAAGCCGGGACCCGCCTCTAATAGCGCGCAGCGCCGATCGCGGCGCCACACGCTATTAACCCTTTAGCCACGCACTCAGAGCTGAAAGTAAAACCGAAAGTGGCTGGCTAGCTCAGTTGGGCTGTTCGGGATAGCCGCGGCTAATCGCGGCATCCCGAACAGCTGACAGGACAGCGGGAGGGCCCCTACCTGCCTCCTCGCTGTCCGATCGCCGAATGACTGCTCAGTGCCTGAGATCCAGGCATGAGCAGTCATGCGGCAGAATCGTTGATCACTGGTTGAAGTGAATAAAGATCATTTAATTCCTCCCCTATTAAAAGTTTGAATCACCCCCCTTTTCCAATAAAAAGAAAAACACAGTGTAAATAAAAATAAACATATATGGTATCCCGCGTGCGGAAATGTCCGAATTATAAAAAGATATTAATTAAACCGCTCTGTCAATGGCGTGCGCGCAAAAAAAATCCAAAGTCCAAAATAGTGCATTTTTGGTCACTTTTTATATCATTTAAAAATGAATAAAAAGCGATCAATAAGTCCTATCAATGCAAAAATGGTACCGTTAAAAACTTCAGATCACGGCGCAAAAAATGAGCCCTCATACCGCCCCATACACGGAAAAATAAAAAATTTATAGGGGTCAGAAGATGACAATTTTAAACGTATAAATTTTCCTGCATGTAGTTATGATTTTTTCCAGAAGTCCCACAAAATCCAACCTATATAAGTAGGGTATTATTTTAACCGTATGGACCTACAGAATAAAGACAAGGTGTCATTTTTACCGAAAAATGTACTACGTAGAAACGGAAGCCCCCAAAAGTTACAAAACAGCGTTTTTTCTTCAATTTTGTCGCACAATGATTTTTTTTCCCGCTTCACCGTAGATTTTTGGGCAAAATGACTGACGTCATTGCAAAGTAGAATTGGTGGCGCAAAAAATAAGCCATCATATGGATTTTTAGGTGCAAATTTGAAAGAGTTATGATTTTTTAAAGGCAAGGAGCAAAAAACGAAAATGCAAAAACGGAAAAACCCCCGGTCCTTAAGGGGTTAAGGTTCATTTTACACCTTGTTACGTTCCCTGAGGGGTCTAGTTTCCAAAATGGTATGCCATGTGTTTTTTTTTGCTGTCCTGGCACCATAGGGGCTTCCTAAATGCGGCATGCCCACCAAAAACCATTTGTCGCTCCTTCCCTTCTGAGCCCTCTACTGCGCCTGCCGAACAATTAACATAGACATACGAGGTATGTGCTTACTCGAGAGAAATTGGGTTTCAAATACAAGTAAAAATTTTCTCCTTTTTACCCCTTGCAAAAATTCTAAAATTGGGTCTACAAGAACATGCGAGTGTAAAAAATGAAGATTTTGAATTTTCTCCTTCACTTTGCTGCTATTCCTGTGAAACACCTAAAGGGTTAAAGGGGTAGTCCAGTGGTGAAAAACTTATCCCCTATCCTAAGGATAGGGGATAAGTTTGAGATCGCGGGGGTCCGACCGCTGGGGCCCCCTGCGATCTCTCTGTACGGGGCCCCGGCTCTCCGCCGAGATAGCGGGTGTCGACCCCCGCACGAGGCGGCGGCCGACACGCCCCCTCAATACATCTCTATGGCAGAGCCGGAGATTGCCGAAGGCAGCGCTTCGGCTCTGCCATAGAGTTGTATTGAGGGGGCGTGTCGGCCGCCGCCTCGTGCGGAGGTCGACACGCCCCCTTCCAGCGGGCTGTCGGGGCTCCGTACAGGAGATCGCAGGGGGCCCCAGCGGTCGGACCCCCCGCGATCTGCAACTTATCCCCTATCCTTAGGATAGGGGATAAGTTGCTCACCACTGAATCACCACTGGACTACTCCTTTAATACACTTACTGAATGTCATTTTGAATACTTTGGGGGGTGGAGTTTTTAGAATGGGGTCTTTTATGGGGTATTTCTAATATGAAGACTCTTCAAATCCACTTCAAAACTGAACTGGTTCCTGAAAAATAGTGAGTTTGAAAATTTTGGGAAAAATTTCAAAATTGCTGCTGAACTTTGAAGCCCTCTGGTGTCTTCCAAAAGTAAAAACTTGTCAATTTTATGATGCAAACATAAAGTAGACATATTGTATATGTGAACCCAAAAAAAATATATTTTGAATATCCATTTTCCTTACAAGCAGAGAGCTTCAAAGTTAGAAAAATGCAAAATTTTCATTTTTTTCATCAAATTTTGGGATTTTTCACCAAGAAAGGATGCAAGATACCATAAAATTTTACCACTAAGTTAAAGTAGAATATGTCACGAAAAAACTCTCAGAATCAGAATGATAACTAAAAGCATTCCAGAGTTATTAATGTTTAAAGTGACAGTGGTCAGAATTGCAAAAAACGCTCCGGTCCTTAAGGTGTAAAATGGCCTGGTCCTTAAGGGGTTAAGGAACATAACATTGGGTACAGTGAGCCTTAACACCCCACAGGTGTTTGACGAATTTTCGTTATAGTTGAAAATGAAAAATTCTTTTTTTTTCACTAAAATGCTGGTGTTACCCCAAATTTTTCCATTTTCACAAGGTGTAATAGGGGAAAAAAAAAAAAAAAAAAGACACCCAAAATTGTAACCCTTTTCCTTCCAAGTATGGAAATACCCCATATGTGAACGTAAAGTGCTCTGCGGGCACTCAGCTTTTGGAGAGAGAATTTTGCTGACATTTAGAAACAGCAAAAAACACCCCACATGGCATACTATTTGGGAGCTACACCCTTCAAGGAACAAGGGGTACAGTGAGCCTTAACACTCCACAGGTGTTTGATGAATATTTGTTAATGTTGGACTTTAAAATAAAAAAAAATGTATTCACTAAAACGCTGGGGCGATACCAATTTTTTTTTAACCGTATTTATCGGGGTATACCACGCAACGGCCTATAAACACGCACCCTAATTTTACCAAGGATATTTGGGTAAAAAAAGTTTTTTACCCAAATATCCATGGTAAAATGAGGGTGCGTGTGTGCGCGTGTATACCCCGATACACCCCAGGAAAGGCAGGAGGAGAGAGGCCGTCGCTGCCCGCTTCTCTCCCCCTGCCTTTCCTGGGGTCTAGAGCCCTGCTGCCGGCCCTTCTCTCCCCCTGGCTATTGGAGCCGCTGCCCGTTCTGTCCCCCTGACTATCGGTGCCGGCGCCGATAGCCAGGGGGAGAGAAGCGGCGCCGACATCCAGGGGGAGAGAAGGGGCAGCGGCACCTATTGCCGGCACCGCTGCCCCGTTGCCTCCCCCCATCCCCGGTGGCATAATTACCTGTTGCCGGGGTCGGGTCCGTGCTGCTGCAGGCCTCCGGCGTGCGTCCCCTGCGTCGTTGCTATGCGCTGCACGGCGCATGACGTCAGTGCGCCGCACCATATGTGGACATGAGGTGCTCTGCAGGAGCACAACATGGCTCAGAACAGAAGGAGCGCCACTGGGCTTTAGGAGAGAGAATTTTGCTGGAGTTCAAGTTGGGGGCCATGTGCAATTACAAAGCCCTCAGTGTCAGAAAAGTGGACCCCCCCCCCCACGTGACCTCAATTCGGAAACTACAACCCTCACAGAATGTAATAAGGGGTGCAGTGAGCATATTTAAATACTGTATTTATCGGCTTATAACACGCATTTTTTAGGCAACATTTTTTAGCCTAAAGTCTATCTGTGTGTTATACACCGATAAGCCGCTGCAGTTCAATGATTTAAAGGGGTACTCCGGGGCTTAAACATCTTATCCCCTATCCAAAGGATAGGGGATAAGATGCCTGATCGCGGGAGTCCAGCCGCTGGGGACCCCCGGGATCATGCTCGCGGCACCCCATTTGTAATCAGATCCGGAGCGTGTTCGCTCCGGGTCTGATTATGGTCGAACGCAGGGCGGACTGGCGTGTGACGTCACGCCTCCGCCCCCGTGTGACGTCACGCTCCGCCCCTCAATGCAAGCCTATGGGAGGGGGCGTGATAGCTATCACCTCCCGTAGGCTTGCATTGAGGGGCAGAGCGTGACGTCACACGCCACCGGTCCTGCGGTCGCCAGTAATCAGTCCCGGAGCGAACACGCTCCGGGCACTGATTACAAACGGGGTGCCGCGAACATGATCCCGGGGGTCCCCAGCGGCAGGACTCCCGCGATCAGGCATCTTATCCCCTATCCTTTGGATAGGGGATAAGATGTTTAAGCACCTGTGTACCCCTTTAAAGCGGGCACTTTAAATCAATGAATTGCAGCAGCTTTTGCAGGTCCAGAGACCGCCGCCGCTGACTGCTTCTCTGCCCCTGCCTATCCTGGGGTCCAGGGACTGCCGACACCGCTGCCCCATTGCCTCCCCCATCCCTGGTTTTTCTGACCCCGCAGAAGCCCCCAGGAAAAGCAGGGGGAGAGAGGCAGTCGCTGCCCGCTTCTCTCCCCCTGCCTTTCCTGGGGTCTAGAGCCCTGCCGCAGCCGCTTCTCTCCCCCTGGCTATCGGAACCGCTGCCCCATTGCCTCCCCCATCCCCAGTTTTATAATTACCTGTTGCCGGGGAAGGGTCCGCGCTGCTTCTGGCTCCGGTGTGGCATCTCCTGCGTCGTTCCTATGCACTGCGCTACGCAATGACGAGTGACGTCACGTACAGTATACGGTATATATTTTTTTTACACTAACATGCTGGTGTTGCCCCATTTTCAGAAGAAAATTGTACCAAAAAGGAGAAAAAAAAATTGTAACAATTTCTCCCAACTACAGAAATACCCCATATGTGGCCCTAAATTGTTGCCTTGAAATACAACAGGGCTCCGGAGTGAGAGCCATGCACATGAGGCCTAAATTAGTGATTTGCATAAGGGCAGCTGAAGCTATGTTCAGACGGTGGAATGTCCGCTCAGAAAATTTCTGTGTGGAAATATCACCGACAGTGGAGCACTGGCAGAACATGCCGGCGCTATGAGTGCTTGGAAGGAATGCATTTCTGTGTGGACTCCACAAAAACAAGAGACATGTCTATGCTTACTGCGCACTCCGCCAATGGGATTTCCGCCAAAGAAACATCTGCCACAGAAATGCTGCCGTGTGCACAAGAAAACACCGGGGTGCTGGGCCGCAAAAGTTTGTTTGAACGCCAGAAGAAAAAAAAAAACGTAAAGTTCATTTCAGTGAAGGCTGTGGTGTCAATTGGATTCCTGGGCGGCCAACAAACCCAGAAATCAGTGGCTCATAACCGTCCTGACTGTACTCCGGCCGACCACTTATTCATATTTCCCGCTGAGAGCTGTGATTGGCTGCCACCATCTGGCCAATCCCCACTCTGGGCGGAAAATATGAGTGATGTTCTATTCACATCACTGGCCGGCCGAAGTATAGTGCAGAAATGCCAGCACTGTATAGAGCCACTCCGCATCTCTGCTAAGGACGGTCGCATCAGGTGTCAGGAGTGACACCCAGAGCAATATGTCTATTGGTACAGGAACTACTACTCCCATCATTGAACAGTGTGTTCCATGCTGGGAGTAGTAGTACTACCTAAAAAATATAAAAAAGAAAAGTGAAACACACACTACATTTTTATTATTGTCGGCTATTTTTAGTGCCCTGCCCGCACCAAAAATATAAATTTTGTTATAAAAAAGATACATTCGTTACATTCGCTATCTACATTTTTTCCACCACTACTGCGTCTTTTTTTATCTACTTTTTTTTTGGTACCCAACAAATTTTTAAAAACACCAAAGGGGCCAAAAATGCAATTTCCACACAAATGAAAAAAACGCCAGAAAAAAACGCCAGACGCAGGAGTTTACACAAAAAAAACGCAGGCCAAAAAGTAGAAACGTAGCTTTACTGTTGGCTTTTTTTTTGCGGTGTAGGTTTTTTTTTGCGGTGCAGGTTTAATTTTTTTGCCCTTTTTGGGGAGCATTTGCGGTCCATGCCACTAGCGACTGTTCTGCGCCGTGTGGCTGGACCGTAAACACTGTACAGACTGCACTGATTGGTGATCAGTGATTTTGGATGCTGGGTTTTTCTTTGTGCTTTTTTGTGGGGGTTTGCGTGCCATAATCGACTGTTCTGCACTGTGTGGCCAGACTGCAAACTGTCCCCCCAAATAGAAAAAAAAAAAGTGCTGATCAGTAATAATTCATTGATCAGCCATCAGTGCAGTCTACACACGGGTCTGGCCACACAGCATAGAACAGTCGCTGGTAGCACAGATTACATATGCTGCCGCAAAAAGAGTGCGAAAAAAAAACTGCACCCTATAAAAGGCTATGGGCAGGCAGCAGACCAGTGGTCTCTAAAGTGTGATGCTCCAGATGTTGCAAAACAATAACTCCCAAAAGGCCCCGAGAGCAATTGGCTGTCTGGGCATGCTGGGAGTTGTAGTTTAGCGAAATATGGATTATTAAACCACTACATAGTGATCCCTGAACTGTGGCCCTCCAGATGTTGCAAAACTACAACTCCCAGCATGCCCAGACAGCAATTGGCATGCTGGGAGTTTTCCAACATATGAGACCACTACATAATTGTCTCCAAACATTGCAAAACAACTCCCAGCATGCCCAGACAACAAACAGCTGTCTGGGCATGCTGGGAGTTGTACTTTTGCAACTGCTGGAGGGACAATCACCAGCAATCGTCTACATCGCTGCTGCCGCCGCCACTTCCGTATCACCCGCTGCATCGGGACGCCCACCCCCGGACCAATGAGGAGCCTCCTGGAACGGGACCAGATCTGATTGGTTCCTGGTCCTGAAGAAGGACTTGCCTGCTGCCAGAGACCTCCGTAGCAGGTAAGTTTAACCTGCGGGCGGTGTGTTTGACTGAATGCCGTGGGTATATATACGGCGGGATACGCAAACTCACTGCATCACCCGCGTTATATATGGCATTCTGCGGCTAAAATTGGCAAATTTTTGGCACTTTTTTTTTTACGGCGTTCACCGAGCGGGATAATTTAGATTGTAGCTTTATAGTACACATCATTATGGACGTGGCAATACCTATTATGTATATGATTTGTGTGTTTATGATAATTCAGGGATTTTATTGGGAAAGGGGCATTTTTATTAAATTTTTTTTACTTCATACTTTCGACAAACTTCTCCCCTCACCCCACTTTTTACAGGTTATACTATGCTGCAATACATTTGTACTGCAGCACAGTATGACCTGATCGGCTGCACACTGTACAGCCTGTGCCTGGATCTCACAGGCTTCCGTAGCAGGCAGACAGGAGGTCATCATCTGACCTCCTGCTGCAACATCAACCAACAGCGACCTGCGATTGTGTCGCGGTGCCAGGGTTGGTAAACAGGGGGGAGCACACTGTCACAGAGGTTAACCGTCAGGATCGGAGAGCAGCTCCACTCCTGACAGCTGCGGCGGGTGCCCGGTGATATGCGATCACCGTCCCCAGCCGCTCAGGAATGGATGTGTATATACGTCCATTTGCAGCCAGCGGTTAATGGGTGACCTTTATCATTAGTTTTAAAGCTTTTTTTGCTTACAATTAGCTGGAGCATGAGATGTTGCATTTGTAGCTAAGCTTTTTTTTTTTGCGACTTTTTGCAATACACGAAAAACTGCCAACAACCTTTCAAACGTAAATCAGTTTTTACTTTGCTGTGGTAACAAATGTATTAAGTGGGAACGTCACACACAATTGGGAAAAAAAAAAAAAGTTACAATCCCCTCAAAACATCGCAAATCTACACCAGCCCAGACTTGGTTTACAAAACTGCCTTTGGACAGCATGTTTAACCCCTTAAGGACGCCGCCCTGTTTTTACCTTAAAGGAGCAGTGCAGCAAAAAATAACTTATCCCATTCTGCAGGAAGCGGCCGTTCCAACTCCCGCAGGGTACTGCGGCCGACACCCCCCCTCCATGTATCTCTATAAGATGCATGAAATGGGCGTGTCGGTCAGTGCTCTGTGCAGGGGTCAGCACGCCCCCTTCCAGCAAACTGCCCGGGCCCTGTTCAGGAGATCGCAGGGGGTCAGCACACAGACCCCCAGCAATCTATATTTTTCACCAAGTTATTTTTCACTGTCTCTTTAAGTGGTGATACTTAGCAATGTGGTTCTGAGATTTATATTCGTGGTAAATCTTTGTTGATTCATGCAGCATTTTTTGTGAAAAACTCCAAAATATTGTGAAATATTGGAAAATTTCTGGTGTTTTTTTTTTTATTTCTCTTATGGCACTGTATGGTAAAAATGATGTTATTTTTGTTCTGACAGCCAAAACTTTTTATTTTTCATCCAACGCCATTGTGAGAGGGCTTAGTTTTTGCAGGACAAGCTGTACTTTTTATTGGTACCATTTTTGTGATTCATGCTACCTTTCAATTGGACCAAAATTTCCTTTTTGTTTTTATTTTACTGTATTCACCGGGCAGGATAAATACCATAATCAGTTTATCACGGACATGGCAATACCTATTATGTATAGATTTGGAAGTTTTTTATATTTTAGATGATAATAGAGTGTTTTATTGGGAAAGGGGCATTTATTTTTTTATTTTTACACTTTAGCCATAGGCTGTGTCAATGAATACTGGGAATTGCAGTTAGTAACTACAGCACCCAGCATGCCCTGATACAGCCTATGGCTCTGCAGCTGACCCGAACCAAAACTACAACTCTCAGCATGTTATACTTTAGTTTTACAGATTAGGTTACGGTGCAACATGCTGGGAGTTGTAGTTTTGGTTTGGGTGTGTTTGCGTGCATCCGTGGGGCTCTTGGTCATAGGGTGAGTATGAAGGGGGTGGGATTGTGGGGGTGCAATTTAGTGCGGGTGGCCAGAAGCCACTAAAATAAAATTAGATAGCACAACTATCTGTACCCCTGTTCATGATATTTAGAGATTCTCTGGTGTCTGGTATTGTGCCAAGGGACTGGCGCAAGGCGAATGTGGTACCAATCTTCAAAAAGGGCTCTAGGTCTTCCCCAGGAAACTATAGACCGGTAAGTCTAACGTGCATTGTGGGTAAATTGTTTGAAGGACTTATAAGGGATTACATACAGGAATACATAGGGGATAATAGTATTATAAGTGATAGCCAGCATGGGTTTACTAAGGATAGAAGTTGTCAAACCAATCTAATTTGCTTTTATGAAGAGGTGAGTAGAAGCCTTGACAGATGAATGGCTGTGGATATAGTGTTTCTGGATTTTGCTAAAGCATTTGATACTGTCCCTCATAGACGTCTGACAGGTAAGTTAAGGTCTTTGGGTTTGGAAATTTTAGTTTGTAACTGGATTGAACACTGGCTCATGGATCGTACCCAGAGAGTGGTGGTCAATGATTCGTACTCTGATTGGTCCCCGGTTATTAGTGGTGTACCCCAAGGTTCAGTACTGGGCCCGCTGTTGTTTAATTTATTTATCAATGATATAGAGGATGGTATTAACAGCTCTGTTTCTATCTTTGCAGATGACACCAAGCTTTGTAGCACAGTACAGTCTATAGAGGATGTGCACAAGTTACAAGATGACTTGGATAGACTAAGTGTCTGGGCATCCACTTGGCAAATGAGGTTCAATGTGGATAAATGTAAAGTTATGCATCTGGGTACTAATAACCTGCATGCGTCGTATGTCTTAGGGGGGGATTAAACTGGCAGAGTCACTGGTAGAGAAGGATCTGGGTGTACTTGTAGATCACAGACTACAGAATAGCATGCAATGTCAGGCTGCTGCTTCCAAAGCCGGCAGGATATTGTCATGTATAAAAAGAGGCATGGACTCAAGGGACAGGGACATAATACTCCCCCTTTATAAAGCATTGGTACGGCCTCACCTGGAATATGCTGTTCAGTTTTGGGCACCTGTCCATAAAAGGGACACTGCAGAGTTGGAAAGGGTGCAGAGACGCGCGACTAAACTAATATGGGGCATGGAACATCTTAGCTATGAGGAGCGATTAAAGGAGTTACAATTGTTTAGTCTTGAGAAGAGACGTTTAAGAGGGGATATGATAAATGTATATAAGTATATAAATGGCCCATACAAAAAATATGGAGAAAAACTGTTCCAGGTTAAACCCCCCCAAAGGACGAGGGGGCACTCCCTCCGTCTGGAGAAGAAAAAGTTTAGTCTCAAGGGGCAACACGCCTTCTTTACCATGAGAACTGTGAACTTATGGAACAGTCTACCTCAGGAACTGGTAACAGCAGGAAAAATTAACAGCTTTAAAACAGGATAAGATACATTCCTGGAACAAAATAACATTAATGCTTATGAAGAAATATAAAATCCCATCCCTTCCCCAATATCGCGCCGCGCCCCTACCGTTCAATTCCCTGGTTGAACTTGATGGACATATGTCTTTTTTCGACCGTACTAACTATGTAACTGGCAGCAGCACTTGTCAGTCCGCCCCTGTACAAAACATACATGCGTACACATATCATACACATATACATACACCGGGTCACTGCCCCCATATCATACATACACCCGCCGCTGCTCCCCCATCATACATTACACACACGTATATACACATACACTCACACCATAAATATATACCATACATTACATACACACATACACCGCTGATACACCCCACATCATACACACACGGCCACCATACACATATACACATGACACATACACCATACATATGCACACATCATACATACACCCGCCGCTGATACACCCCCCTAATCATACATTACATACATATACAACCACCCTTCCCGCCGCCTGCATGCTCGGCCTCCTTACCTGAGCCGGTGTGAGGTGAAATCCCCAGCCCGTGCAGTGCAGTCTCCTCACACACGTCCTTTCCCCACTCTGTATTTTCCCCCGTGAATACTTGAAACCTCCCCGTGATAAATGAGGTCCTGTGTGTAGACAGAGCAGGGGGAAGGGAGAGGCTGTGTGTGGGGGAGGGAGGAGCTGTGGACGTCCTCATTCTCCCCGTCGTCTTGTATTATGCAGAGCTGCGCTCTCCATCCTCCGGGAAGGGGGGGGGGGGGGTGAGGGGGCGTGGCTTAATCATCTCCTGCAGACGTGCGACCTCGGGCTCTGCCCTCGCTCCTGAGATCCCCTCACACCGGCTGGGGGGGCTCTGAGCAGCGGCCCCCGGCTACTGAAATCAGCTGGGGGCCGCCACTGCCCCCTCCATACACTCGGAGCACCGGTGTGAGGTGCAGACTTGCATCGACTTCTGCGCCTCACACCGGCATTAAAGAAAAATAAGGGAGAAGTCTGTCTGTCCCTGCTCGCCCGATACAGGGCTAAATCTAAAAAAAATTCACCTGCCCGGCGCCCAAAACTACTTGTCCCGGGCGTCGGGCGATAGGATTTCCACATCCCTGGTTATACTATGCTGTAGTATTATACTAACAGCTTGTGCGATCCAGCCTATGGCTGCAAAAATTAAAACTATTCGTCCGAAAGGAGTTAAATAAGCTAATGAATGTCGAGTATCCTCCATATATTCATTATAACTTCTTGCTTATATACAGGGGCTGATATAACGGATTATGAACTGGACATGAGTCTATACAATATAATAGACAGTACAGAAAAATAAACCATATATCATTAGGTATATACCAGAGCTGGGTCTATAGGATACAATGTACAGTACAGGGTAATCCATGTATGCCGTATATATTACTACAAATTCATACCACCTCTACCTTACCTTAGAAAAGTAATATCCTACAGCAAGTTATGTGGGCCTTTTTTGATAAATTTGACGCAAGCAAGCCTAAATCTCTGCCAAAAAAATGTTTTTATGCACATGGCCATACAATGATAAATCTCCCCCAATCCCCCTCAGATGACAGCCGGACACAAAATGGGGAAACATTTGTCAAGCACCCTACAGGCAGGCTCTACATTATGCAGGGTAATGAAGGAGGCGCCACACAAGTCCGACATAGAGCAATGTCTGATCCCACAGCTGTGTGACGGGCACAGAAGGGATTTACAGGGGCAGAAGACTTTTTTCATCATGGTGCCCCATGTCACAAGGGTCATTTCCTTGAGGATCGGGGCATTGAAGAGTTACCTTGGCCTGGTAATAGCCCGCACAGGGATCCAACTGAAATTATGGGCAGATCTACAATCTAAAATAAAAAAAGATCCATAAACAGCAACTCAACTATATCTTGGGCACACAATGCCTGGATGACTGAACACTATAAAAACTTGTTCACTCTATGCTTGAATAGGGTTAAATTCTTGATTTTGGTCAAAGGGTCATTTCTAAAACATTACTATTTTGTGTTTTGTAAAATAAAGTATATTTTGTGTAGTTTGATGTGTCTGTATGGAGATAAAAGGCAATATAACAATAACAATAGTTTTTGTCTTTGGCAAACACTGTATGTATCCTATACACTCAGCACTGGTACAATGTGCAGTAGTCCATATATCCAGTATATATATATATATATATCATCGCTTATATATCACAGCTAAGCCAACATTATCCCCTTAACGACAATGGACGTAAATGGACGTCATGATGACGTGGTACTTAACGCACCATGACGTACATTTACGCGCCACCATGATCGCGAGCACCGAACATGCGCGGCAGGTCCCGGCTGCTATCAGCAGCCAGGGACCTGCCGGTAATAGCGGATGTCCGCCATTAACCCCTCAGAGGCCATGATCAATACAGATCACGGCATCTGCGGCAGTGCGGTACTTTGACTGGATGATCGGATCGCCCGCAGCGCTGCCGCGGGGATCGGATCATCCAGCTTGGCGGCCGAAGGTCCCTCACCTGGCTCCGGCCATCTCCCGGGGCCTTCTGCTCTGGTCTGAGATCAAGCAGAGCAGAGCAGAAGATCAGCGATAATACTGATCAGTGCTGTGTCCTATACACAGCACTGAACAGTATTAGCAATCAACTGACTGCTATGAATAGTCCCCTATGGGGAATATTAAAGTGTAAAAATAAAAGTAAAAAAATGTCAAATAAAAAAGTAAAAAAGCGTAAAAAAATAATTAATACACATATTTGGTATCGCCGCATGCGTAAAAGTCTGGACTATTAAAATATATTGCTAATTATCCCGTACGGTGAACGGCGTAAACGTAAAAAAATAAAACAAAGTCCAAAATTGCTTCTTTTTTGTCACATTTTATTCAAAACGTGGTATTGATAAAAACTACAGATCATGGCACAAAATATTAGCCGGCATACGGCCCCATATACGGAAAAATTTGAAAGTTATAGGTGGTCAAAATAGGGCAATTTCAAACATACTAATTTTGTTAAAATGGTTTGAGATTTTTTTGTAAGCAGTACAATTATAGAAAAGCATATAACATGGGTATCATTTTAATCGTATTGACCCACAGAATAAAGAAAACCTGTCATTTTTACCGGTAAGTGTACAGCATGAAAACAAAACCTTCCAAAATTTGCTAAATTGTGGTTTTCTTTTCAATTTTCCCACATAAAATATGTTTGGTTGCGCCGTACATTTTATGGTAAAATAAGTGACAATTGGTGACACAAAAAACAAGCCCTCATATGGGTCTGTGGATGGAAATATAAAAGTTATGATTTTTAGAAGTCGGAGGAGGAAAAAAACGAAAATGCAAAAATAAAATTGGTCTGGGGTTATACAATTACAGTACAATAATCTATATGTTCAGTAAATATTACCAATATGCCAGGCCTAAGCATATAGGATACAATGTAGAGTACAATAATTCATACATTATTACCTATATACCAGTGTTGGGACTATAGGACAGTACAATGATTCATATACCCAGAGTATATCATTACCTAGATACTGGGGCTTAGCCTACAGGATATATGGTCAGATTTATCAATAAGTGTCTGTGTGCAGCCACTTCAGTCTTTTTTGGCTTACTTGCAGCAGATTTATCAAAACAAGGCACAGACTTGAATTTTGTACAAATTAAAAATGAACCTCAGAACTTTGGATGTCACTTTCCTAAGGCTAGAGAAAGAAAGGAAGGCGCCTCATGTGCGGGATCAGCAGATCTTGCAGGTGGGGGTAGGGGACGGTAATTCCCAAGCCGCTTACCAAAGTTGGTTGTGCGCCCACACACAACAAGGTTAAGAGCAGAAGAAATATGGAAGAAGGTCCACTGCAGCCCTCCTGGATAAGAGTAGAATCAAAAGCGAATGACCAGGGAGTCAGGAGTTTGTCTGGCGCAGAGAGGAACCATCAGACAGCCAAGTAAAATCAATGGATTTATTAGATGCAACGCGTTTCGCTGCGCATGCGCAGCGAAACGCGTTGCATCTAATAAATCCATTGATTTTACTTGCCTGTCTGATGGTTCCTCTCTGCGCCAGACAAACTCCTGACTCCCTGGTCATTCGCTTTTGATTCTACTTTCCTAAGGCAGAAGTTGCATGAGTTTTTTTATTTTTATCGTCTGCACAGTTAGGCTACTTTCACACTACAGTTTGTGCCCGGTAGGTGACGTCATTTAGGAGGATAGAGGGAGAAAAGTGTGTGCCTGCTCTGTCTTTCTCCCGCTATCTTCGGCCGCAATAACAGGATTTTATAATTGGACGTTAGAGGAATCCCATTCAAGTGAATAGGATCCTCTTTGCCCGTTATGACTCCTGTTAGGCTCTGTTCCAATAACAGGTGTTAAGGGTGGTCAAAGTGGGGGGGGGGGGGGGGGGGGCAGAGCCCTTTAAGAGGTACTCTGGTGGAAAACAATTTTTTTTTTTTTTTTTTTATCAACTTGTGCTAGAAAGTTAAACAGATTTGTAAATGACTTCCATTTAAAAATCTTAATCCTTCCAGTACTTGTCAGCCAAATCCCCATAACAAGCTTCTCTGGACAGTTCCTGACACGGAAAGAGGTGTCAGCAGAGAGCACTGTGGTCAGATAGAAAAGAACAACTCAACTTCCTCTGTAGTATACAGCAGCAGATAAGTACTGGAAGGATTCTGTTTTTTTTATAGAAATAATTTACAAATCTGTAACTTTTTGGCACCAGTTGATTTAAAAAAATAATAAAATAAATGCTTCCACTGGAGTACCCCTTTAAGATCCATTTATAACGGAGCCACTTTCTTAGTGTGAACGTAGCCTTACTAAATCCACTGCATAGTCAAATGAAACGTCGCATTTCACAGTCACTTTTGCCAAAGTTGTCTATACCATTACCTATATACCTATGACACATTGTACAGAATTCTCTGTATATCATTGACTTTACACCAGGGCTGACCCTATAGGATACAATGTACAGTACAAGACAACCTATATATTTAGTACATATCATTGCCCATACAAGAGAACTAAGCATAGGATACAATGTACAGTACAGGATAACATCCCTACCTGTGTACATCATTACCAGTGCTGGATCTATAGGATAACCCATGCATCCAGTATATACCATTATCTGTACACCAGGGCTGGGTCTATAGGATAACCCATACATCCAGTATATACCATTATCTGTACACCAGTGCTGGGTCTATAGGATAACCCATACATCCAGTATATACCATTATCTGTACACCAGGGTTGGGTCTATAGGATAACCCATGCATCCAGTATATACCATTATCTGTACACCAGGGCTGGGTCTATAGGATAACCCATACATCCAGTATATACCATTACACCAGGGCTGGATCTATAGGATAACCCATACATCCAGTATATACCATTATCTGTACACCAGGGTTGGGTCTATAGGATAACCCATACATCCAGTATATACCATTACCTGTACACCAGGGCTGGGTCTATAGGATAACCCATACATCCAGTATATACCATTACCTGTACACCAGGGCTGGGTCTATAGGATAACCCATACATCCAGTATATACCATTATCTGTACACCAGGGCTGGGTCTATAGTATAACCCATACATCCAGTATATACCATTACCTGTACACCAGGGCTGGGTCTATAGGATAACCCATACATCCAGTATATACCATTATCTGTACACCAGGGCTGGGTCTATAGGATAACCCATACATCCAGTATATACCATTATCTGTACACCAGGGCTGGGTCTATAGGATAACCCATACATCCAGTATATACCATTATCTGTACACCAGGGCTGGGTCTATAGGATAACCCATACATCCAGTATATACCATTATCTGTACACCAGGGCTGGGTCTATAGGATAACCCATACATCCAGTATATACCATTATTTGTACACCAATGCTGGGTCTATAGGATAACCCATACATCCAGTATATACCACTACCTGTACACCAGGGCTGGGTCTATAGGATAACCCATACATCCAGTATATACCATTATCTGTACACCAGTGCTGTATCTATAGGATAACCCATACATCCAGTATATACCATTACCTGTACACCAGGGCTGGATCTATAGGATAACCCATACATCCAGTATATACCATTATCTGTACACCAGGGCTGGGTCTATAGGATAACCCATACATCCAGTATATACCATTATCTGTACACCAGGGCTGGGTCTATAGGATAACCCATACATCCAGTATATACCATTATCTGTACACCAGGGCTGGGTCTATAGGATAACCCATACATCCAGTATATACCATTATCTGTACACCAGTGCTGGGTCAATAGGAAAACCCATACATCCAGTATATACCATTACCTGTACACCAGGGCTGGGTCTATAGGATAACCCATACATCCAGTATATACCATTACCTGTACACCAGGGCTGGGTCTATAGGATAACCCATACATCCAGTATATACCATTACCTGTACACCAGGGCTGGGTCTATAGGATAACCCATACATCCAGTATATACCATTACCTGTACACCAGGGCTGGATCTATAGGATAACCCATACATCCAGTATATACCATTATCTGTACACCAGGGCTGGGTCTATAGGATAACCCATACATCCAGTATATACCATTACACCAGGGCTGGATCTATAGGATAACCCATACATCCAGTATATACCATTATCTGTACACCAGGGCTGGGTCTATAGGATAACCCATACATCCAGTATATACCATTATCTGTACACCAGTGCTGGGTCAATAGGAAAACCCATACATCCAGTATATACCATTACCTGTACACCAGGGCTGGGTCTATAGGATAACCCATACATCCAGTATATACCATTACCTGTACACCAGGGCTGGGTCTATAGTATAACCCATACATCCAGTATATACCATTACCTGTACACCAGTGCTGAGTCTATAGGATAAACCATACATCCAGTATATACCATTACACCAGTGCTGTATCTATAGGATAACCCATATATCCATTATATACCATTATCTGTACACCAGGGCTGGATCTATAGGATAACCCATACATCCAGTATATACCATTATCTGTACACCAGTGCTGGGTCAATAGGAAAACCCATACATCCAGTATATACCATTACCTGTACACCAGGGCTGGGTCTATAGGATAACCCATACATCCAGTATATACCATTATCTGTACACCAGTGCTGGGTCTATAGGATAACCCATACATCCAGTATATACCATTATCTGTACACCAGGGCTGGGTCTATAGGATAACCCATACATCCAGTATATACCATTATCTGTACACCAGTGCTGTATCTATAGGATAACCCATACATCCAGTATATACCATTATCTGTACACCAGGGCTGGGTCTATAGGATAACCCATACATCCAGTATATACCATTATCTGTACACCAGGGCTGGATCTATAGTATAACCCATACATCCAGTATATACCATTACACCAGTGCTGTATCTATAGGATAACCCATACATCCAGTATATACCATTATCTGTACACCAGTGCTGTATCTATAGGATAACCCATACATCCAGTATATACCATTACCTGTACACCAGGGCTGGGTCTATAGGATAACCCATACATCCAGTATATACCATTATCTGTACACCAGTGCTGTATCTATAGGATAAACCATACATCCAGTATATACCATTACACCAGTGCTGTATCTATAGGATAAACCATATATCCAGTATATACCATTACACCAGTGCTGTATCTATAGGATAAACCATATATCCAGTATATACCATTACACCAGTGCTGTATCTATAGGATAACCCATACATCCAGTATATACCATTATCTGTACACCAGGGCTGGATCTATAGTATAACCCATACATCCAGTATATACCATTACACCAGTGCTGCATCTATAGTATAACCCATACATCCAGTATATACCATTACACCAGTGCTGCATCTATAGTATAACCCATACATCCAGTATATACCATTACCTGTACACCAGGGCTGGGTCTATAGTATAACCCATACATCCAGTATATACCATTACCTGTACACCAGGGCTGGGTCTATAGTATAACCCATACATCCAGTATATACCATGACACCACTGCTGTATCTATAGGATAACCCATACATCCAGTATATACCATTATCTGTACACCAGTGCTGTATCTATAGGATAACCCATACATCCAGTATATACCATTACACCAGTGCTGTATCTATAGGATAACCCATACATCCAGTATATACCATTATCTGTACACCAGTGCTGTATCTATAGGATAACCCATACATCCAGTATATACCATTACATCAGTGCTGTATCTATAGGATAACCCATACATCCAGTATATACCATTATCTGTACACCAGGGCTGGGTCTATAGGATAACCCATACATCCAGTATATACCATTATCTGTACACCAGGGCTGGGTCTATAGGATAACCCATACATCTAGTATATACCATTATCTGTACACCAGGGCTGGGTCTATAGGATAACCCATACATCCAGTATATACCATTATCTGTACACCAGGGCTGGGTCTATAGGATAACCCATACATCCAGTATATACCATTACACCAGGGCTGGGTCTATAGGATAACCCATACATCCAGTATATACCATTATCTGTACACCAGGGCTGGGTCTATAGGATAACCCATACATCCAGTATATACCATTATCTGTACACCAGGGCTGGGTCTATAGGATAACCCATACATCCAGTATATACCATTATCTGTACACCAGGGCTGTATCTATAGGATAACCCATACATCCAGTATATACCATTACACCAGTGCTGTATCTATAGGATAACCCATACATCCAGTATATACCATTATCTGTACACCAGGGCTGGGTCTATAGGATAACCCATACATCCAGTATATACCATTATCTGTACACCAGGGCTGGGTCTATAGGATAACCCATACATCTAGTATATACCATTATCTGTACACCAGGGCTGGGTCTATAGGATAACCCATACATCTAGTATATACCATTATCTGTACACCAGGGCTGGGTCTATAGGATAACCCATACATCCAGTATATACCATTATCTGTACACCAGGGCTGGGTCTATAGGATAACCCATACATCTAGTATATACCATTACCTGTACACCAGGGCTGGGTCTATAGGATAACCCATACATCCAGTATATACCATTATTTGTACACCAGTGCTGTATCTATAGGATAACCCATACATCCAGTATATACCATTATCTGTACACCAGTGCTGTATCTATAGGATAACCCATACATCCAGTATATACCATTATCTGTATCTATAGGACACCTCCTGCTCCATCCAGTCCTCCATCTATAGGACATAACATCACGGCGGGCTCCCCTCAGGTGTCCGTCCACCACCGCTCCAGCATTTCTACACAGACCGGGACACATCTCACACCCTATCCCCATCAGGGGGTGACCCCCCGGAGCAGCAGAGGGCCCTGGTTGAGGTGATGTCCCTTAGCCGGCTCCCTGTCACTCTCCTCCTCCTGATATGAGACATAATACACCCAGAGCCGCCCTCCGGGAGGACTGAACCCTCACCCCGCCTCAGCCAAGACCGCACATCCTGCGCCGCCCGTCATACACACCCGGGCCGGGAAGGAAGTGAGCAAAGCCGGCAGCAGAGCTCCCTGTCACAGCCCAAACCGCAGCTTTTTGCCTCACCTCCGCCATTATGGAAGAACGCTTCACTTCCTCCTTCATGTGACGTCACCGCGCAGACAGCGATGAACGCGCACGTCGGCGTGGATCTGTCAAGAAGCGCGTTCTCGTCCCCTTCAGCCACCGACTGCGCATGTTGGTCGAATGGTTGAGAATTGGCTGATAGTTAAAATCCTCAATGTAGCCCAATAACAGCAAAATACAGTCAGGGGCGAGAGGTGGTCCTCATAACAGCAGAATACAGTCAGGGGAGAGAGGTGGTCCTCATAACAGCAAAATACAGTCAGGGGCGAGAGGTGGTCCTCATAACAACAGAATACAGTCAGGGGAGAGAGGTGGTCCTCATAACAGCAGAATGCAGTCAGGGGAGAGAGGTGGTCCTCATAACAGCAGAATACAGTCAGGGGAGAGAGGTGGTCCTCATAACAGCAGAATACAGTCAGGGGAGAGAGGTGGTCCTCATAACAGCAGAATACAGTCAGGGGAGAGAGGTGGTCCTCATAACAGCAGAATACAGTCAGGGGAGAGAGGTGGTCCTCATAACAGCAGAATACAGTCAGGGGAGAGAGGTGGTCCTCATAACAACAGAATACAGTCAGGGGAGAGAGGTGGTCCTCATAACAGCAGAATACAGTCAGGGGAGAGAGGTGGTCCTCATAACAGGAGAATACAGTCAGGGGAGAGAGGTGGTCCTCATAACTGCAGAATGCAGTCAGGGGAGAGAGGTGGTCCTCATAACAGAGCAAAATGCAGTCAGGGGAGAGAGGTGGTCCTCATAACAGCAGAATACAGTCAGGGACGAGAAGTGGTCCTCATAACAGCAGAATACAGTCAGGGACGAGAGGTGGTCCTCATAACAGGAGAATACAGTCAGGGGAGAGAGGTGGTCCTCATAACAGAGCAGAATACAGTCAGGGGAGAGAGGTGGTCCTCATAACAGGAGAATACAGTCAGGGGAGAGAGGTGGTCCTCATAACAGGAGAATACAGTCAGGGGAGAGAGGTGGTCCTCATAACAGAGCAGAATACAGTCAGGGGAGAGAGGTGGTCCTCATAACAGGAGAATACAGTCAGGGGAGAGAGGTCGTCCTCATAACAGGAGAATACATTCAGGGGAGAGAGGTGGTCCTCATAACAGGAGAATACAGTCAGGGGAGAGAGGTGGTCCTCATAACAACAGAATACAGTCAGGGGAGAGAGGTGGTCCTCATAACAACAGAATACAGTCAGGGGAGAGAGGTGGTCCTCATAACAACAGAATACAGTCAGGGGAGAGAGGTGGTCCTCATAACAACAGAATACAGTCAGGGGAGAGAGGTGGTCCTCATAACAGCAGAATACAGTCAGGGGAGAGAGGTGGTCCTCATAACAGCAGAATACAGTCAGGGGAGAGAGGTGGTCCTCATAACAACAGAATACAGTCAGGGGAGAGAAGTGGTCCTCATAACAGCAGAATACAGTCAGGGGAGAGAGGTGGTCCTCATAACAGCAGAATACAGTCAGGGGAGAGAGGTGGTCCTCATAACAGCAGAATGCAGTCAGGGGAGAGAGGTGGTCCTCATAACTGCAGAATGCAGTCAGGGGAGAGAGGTGGTCCTCATAACAGCAGAATACAGTCAGGGGAGAGAGGTGGTCCTCATAACAGCAGAATCCAGTCAGGGGCGAGAGGTGGTCCTCATAACAGCAGAATACAGTCGGGCAAGAGGTGGTCCTCATAACAGCAGAATGCAGTCAGGGGAGAGAGGTGGTCCTCATAACAGCGGAATGCAGTCAGGGGCGAGAGGTGGTCCTCATAACAGAGCAGAATGCAGTCAGGGGCAAGAGGTGGTCCTCATAACAGAGCAGAATGCAGTCAGGGGAGAGAGGTGGTCCTCATAACAGAGCAGAGTGCAGTCAGGGAGAGAGGTGTCCTCATAACAGAGCAGAATGCAGTCAGGGGCAAGAGGTGGTCCTAATAACAGAGCAGAATACAGTCAGGGGAGAGAGGTGGTCCTCATAACAGCAGAATGCAGTCAGGGGCGAGAGGTGGTCCTCATAACAGCAGAATACAGTCAGGGGCGAGAGGTGGTCCTCATAACAGAGCAAAATGCAGTCAGGGGCGAGAGGTGGTCCTCATAACAGCTGAATACAGTCAGGGGCGAGAGGTGGTCCTCATAACAGAGCAGAATGCAGTCGGGGAGAGAGGTGGTCCTCATAACAGCAGAATGCAGTCAGGGGCGAGAGGTGGTCCTCATAACAGCAGAATACAGTCGGGCGAGAGGTGGTCCTCATAACAGAGCAAAATGCAGTCAGGGGCGAGAGGTGGTCCTCATAACCAGGGCCGTTTGAAGGAATTTGGGGGCCCCAAGCAAAATGGACATGGAGCCCCCCCCCCCCCTTTGATGTTCACGCACGTCACGCTCAAGGGCCGGCGTCAGGACATAGTAACACCGGCCCTTGAATTCTGGGAGCGCAACGTGAGCGAACGTCGATACGACGCACATTGGGTGCAGCAGACTTCTCCCCACATTAGATTAGCAGTGTTCCCCCCACATTAGGTGCAGCATTGTTCTCCCCACATTAGGTAGGCAGTGTTCCCCCCACATTAGGTACAGCATAGTTCTCCCCACAGTAGGTTGGTAGTGTTCCCCCACATTAGGTACAGCATAGTTCTCCCCACATTAGGTTGGCAGTGTTCCCCCACATTAGGTGCAGCATAATTCTCCCAACATTAGGTAACCAGTGCCCCCCCCCCCCCCCCACACACACACACACATTAGGTACAGCATAGTTCTCCCCACATCAGGTTGGCAGTGTTCCCCCACATTAGGTGCAGCATAGTTCTCCCAACATTAGGTACCCAGTGTCCCCCTCACATCAGGTGCAGCATAGTTCTCCCAACATTAGGTAGCCAGTGTCCCCCCCTCCCCACATTAGGTACAGCATAGATCTCCCCACATTAGGTTGGCAGTGTTCCCCCACATTAGGTGCAGCATAGTTCTCCCCACATTAGGTTGGTAGTGTTCCCCCACATTAGGTACAGCATAGTTCTCCCCACATTAGGTTGGCAGTGTTCCCCCACATTAGGTGCAGCATAGTTCTCCCAACATTAGGTAACCAGTGTCCCCCCCCCCACACACACACACACATTAGGTACAGCATAGTTCTCCCCACATCAGGTTGGCAGTGTTCCCCCACATTAGGTGCAGCATAGTTCTACCAACATTAGGTAGCCAGTGTCCCCCTCACATCAGGTGCAGCATAGTTCTCCCAACATTTGGTAGCCAGTGCCCCCCCCCCCCCACACATTAGGTACAGCATAGATCTCCCCACATTAGGTTGGCAGTGTTCCCTCACATTAGGTACAGCATAGTTCTCCCCACATTAGGTTGGTAGTGTTCCCCCACATTAGGTGCAGCATAGTTCTCCCAACATTAGGTAACCAGTGTCCCCCCCCCCCCCACACACACACACACACATTAGGTACAGCATAGTTCTCCCCACATCAGGTTGGCAGTTTTCCCCCACATTAGGTGCAGCATAGTTCTACCAACATTAGGTAGCCAGTGTCCCCCTCACATCAGGTGCAGCATAGTTCTCCCAACATTAGGCAGGCAGTGCTCCCCCTTAGTAGGCAGGCAGTGTTACCCCCACATTAGGCAGGCAGTGTTCCCCCCACATTAGGTGCAGCAGTGTTACCCCCACATTAGGTGCAGCAGTGTTCCCTACCTATACCCCTTGTCTACCCCCCCCCCCCCCCCCGGGCCATTTTTTTGGGTGGGGGACTGACTGCTGAGACCCCAACCGATCACCTCAGTTGAAGTGGTTCTCCAGCTGTTGGATAGCTAAAACTCCCATCATGTCTGGAGAGCCTCTGGCAATGGTAGTTTTGTAACAGCTGGAGAGACACAGATTGGACACAGTTTTACCCATCATCACTGCAGAACTTACAAGTGACTACAGCTCTGATGGGACAGTCAGGAGAATACACAATGATATCAGTGACCTGAGTGACGTCTTCTGACTTGAGTGATATCTTCTCTGTTATCTTTTCTTCTTCATCTGGTCCAGAGACCAGGTCTTCCTCCGTCTTCTCTGCAGAGTCTGACATCCAGACATCGTTGGCTCCTCACTTTGTCAGCAGATCCTCATCCTCTGCATGAAGACAGTAATCATTATAACCTTGCCAGAAAGTGTACCCTAAATATAATCCTGCCCCACACTGTACCCTGAATATAATACTGCCATACACTGTACCCTGAATATAATCCTGCCACACACTGTACCCTGAATATAATACTGCCATACACTGTACCCACTAAATATAATGCTGCCACACACTGTACCCTGAATATAACACTGCTGTACGCTGTACCCACTAAATATAATCCTGCCACATACAGTACCCTGAATATAATGCTGCCATACACTGTACCCTGAATATAATACTGCCCCACACTGTACCCTAAATAAAATACTGCCCCACACTGTACCCTGAATATAATACTGCCATACACTGTACCCTGAATAAAATACTGCTATACACTGTACCCACTAAATATAATACTGCCCCACACTGTACCCTGAATATAATACTGCCCCACACTGTACCCTGAATATAATACTGCCATACACTGTACCCTGAATAAAATACTGCTATACACTGTACCCACTAAATATAATACTGCCCCACACTGCACCCTGAATATAATACTGCCACACACTGTACCCACTAAATATAATACTGCCACACACTGTACCCACTAAATATAATACTGCCACACACTGTACCCACTAAATATAATACTGCCCCACACTGTACCCTGAATATAATACTGCCACACACTGTATCCACTGAATATAATACTGCCACACACTGTAACCTGAATACTGCCACATGCTGTACCCACTAAATATAATACTGCCATACACTGTACCCACTAAATATAATACTGCCACACACTGTACCCTAAATATAATACTGCCACACACTGTACCCACTAAATATAATACTGCCACACACTGTACCCATTAAATATAATACTGCCCCACACTGTACCCTGAATATAATACTGCCACACACTGTATCCACTGAATATAATACTGCCACACACTGTAACCTGAATACTGCCACATGCTGTACCCACTAAATATAATACTGCCATACACTGTACCCACTAACTATAATACTGCCTCACACTGTACCCTGAATATAATTCTGCCACATGCTGTACCCACTAAATATAATTCTGCCACACACTGTACCCTGAATATAATGCTGCCACACACTGTACCCTGAATATAATTCTGCCACACACTGTACCCTGAATATAATACTGCCACACACTGTATCCACTGAATACAATACTGCCACACATGCATACACATCATATATACATCTACACCCCTCTTATCCTCTGTGTCCTCATCACCCCCATAACCCTCCCGCCAAACCTCTCCTCATCATTACTATAACTCCCCCCTCCCCCTCCCCCCGCCACCTCTCCTCATCACTACTTCAACCAGGGGGGGGGGGGTTATGGGGGGGGTGATGAGGAGAGGTGCAGGGGGGCACCTCTCATCACCCCCATAACACCCCCCCTGCACCTCTTATCACCCCCATAACACCCCTGCACCTCATCACCCCCATAACACCCCCCCATAACATTCCCCATAACACCCCTGCACCTCTTATGACCCCCATAACACCCCCCCATAACATTCCCCATAACACCCCTGCACCTCTTATGACCCCCATAACACCCCTGCACCTCTTATGACCCCCATAACACCTGTGCACCTCTTATCTTCCCCATAACACCCCCCCATAACATTCCCCATAACACCCCTGCACCTCTTATGACCCCCATAACACCCCTGCACCTCTTATGACCCCCATAACACCTGTGCACCTCTTATCACCCCCATAACACCCGTGCACCTCTTATCACCCCATAACACCCCTGCACCTCTTATCACCCCCATAACACCCCCCGCCCCTCTTATCACCCCCATAACACCCCTGCACCTCTTATCACCCCCATAACACCCCTGCACCTCTTATCACCCCCATAACACCCCCTGCACCTCTTATCACCCCCATAACACCCCTGCGCCTCTTATCACCCCCATAACACCCCCCTGCACCTCTTATCACCCCCATAACACCCCCCTGCAACTCTTATCACCCCCATAACACCCCCCCCTGCCCCTCTTATCACCCCCATAACACCCCTGCACCTCTTATCACCCCCATAACACCCCTGCACCTCTTATCACCCCCATAACACCCCCCGGCACCTCTTATCACCCCCATAACACCCCTGCGCCTCTTATCACCCCAATAACACCCCCCTGCACCTCTTATCACCCCCATAACACCCCCCTGCAACTCTTATCACCCCCATAACACCCCCCTGCAACTCTTATCACCCCCATAACACCTCCCCTGCACCTCTCATCACCCCCATAACACCTCCCCACACACACACACACACACACACACCTCTCAACACCATTGAAGTCCCCTAACCACCATGCAATCCCCCTCCCCCCACGGGCCCCCCGCGCCAGTTTACTTACCCTGCCGTGGATCGTTGCAGCAGCGTGAGTCTGCTGCTGCTCCGGTCACTGCACGGGGAGGATGCTGAAGGTTCGCGTGGGGACGTAGGCAGGGACGGGTCAGGTGATTGGAGTAGACGTGCGTGCCTGCGCGGGGCACATGGCGTCTCTACTCCCATAAGCCCCTGCCCTGTCCGGTGCCGGCCCTGCTTTGTTTCTTAAGGGGCCCGCGCCCTACAAAAAGGTAATTTAATTGAAATGTGCGGGCCCCCCGAAGTGCCCCTTCGCTACTGGATGGACAAGCACCGGCTCTGCTCGGGGCCCCCAGCCAGCTCGGGGCCCCAAGCAATTGCTTGGTTTGCCGGTCCGGTAGCGACAGGCCTGCTCATAACAGAGCAAAATACAGTCAGGGGCCAGAAATCTTTTGGATCCTGACATTGATTACACGGGTACCGCAGGGTCTGAATAGGAGGCTAAATACTATCCTACATTATTGATCTATACCATCTAGATCAGTGTTGGCGAACCTTTTTGAGCCCGAGTGCCCAAACCGTAATGCACGCCAACTTTTTCCCCCTCAAGGTGCCAGCACAGCGATTAAATCAGAATACTGAGGTTTAAATTTAGAAAACTACAACTTAGGTAGGCAGTATGTTCTCCCACATTAGGTAGGCAGTATGTTCCCCCACATTAGGTAGGCAGTATGTTCCCCCACATTAGGTTGGCAGTATGTTCTCCCACATTAGGTAGGCAGTATGTTCCCCCACATTAGGTAGGCAGTATGTTCCCCCACATTAGGTTGTAGTTCCCCCACATTAGGTTGGCAGTATGTTCCCCCCACATTAGGTAGGCAGTATGTTCCCCCACATTAGGTAGGCAGTGTAATTCCCCCACATTAGGTAGGCAGTGTAATTCCCCCACATTAGGTTGGCAGTATAGTTCCCCCACATTAGGTTGTAGTTCCCCCACATTGAGTTGGCAGTATAGTTCCCCCACATTAGGTTGTAGTTCCTCCAACATTAGGTAGGCAGAATAGTTCCCCCACATTAGGTGTAGTTCCGCCACACAAGGTTGGCAGTATGTGTCAGGATCCGGGTACTGAGAGGATACTGGTGGTGGATCCTCTGTCTCAGTGGAGTGATGACGTGGGCCGTACCAGGGGAACGGAGTCTAAGGGGTTACTGGTATTCACCAGAGCCCGCCGCAAAGCGGGATGGACTTGCTGCGGCAGGTAACCCCCAGGTCGTTCCACCCGATAGCGACTCAACCCCGACTGACTGCTGAGATAGGCGCGGTACAAGGGATTAGGCAAGAGCAAGGTCGGACGTAGCAGAAGGTCAGGGCAGGCAGCAAGGATCGTAGTCAGGGGCAACGGCAGGAGGTCTGGAACACTGGCTTGGGACATACAATTGAAATGTGCGGGCCCCCCGAAGTGCCCCTTCGCTACTGGATGGACAAGCACCGGCTCTGCTCGGGGCCCCCAGCCAGCTCGGGGCCCCAAGCAATTGCTTGGTTTGCCGGTCCGGTAGCGACAGGCCTGCTCATAACAGAGCAAAATACAGTCAGGGGCCAGAAATCTTTTGGATCCTGACATTGATTACACGGGTACCGCAGGGTCTGAATAGGAGGCTAAATACTATCCTACATTATTGATCTATACCATCTAGATCAGTGTTGGCGAACCTTTTTGAGCCCGAGTGCCCAAACCGTAATGCACGCCAACTTTTTCCCCCTCAAGGTGCCAGCACAGCGATTAAATCAGAATACTGAGGTTTAAATTTAGAAAACTACAACTTAGGTAGGCAGTATGTTCTCCCACATTAGGTAGGCAGTATGTTCCCCCACATTAGGTAGGCAGTATGTTCCCCCACATTAGGTTGGCAGTATGTTCTCCCACATTAGGTAGGCAGTATGTTCCCCCACATTAGGTAGGCAGTATGTTCCCCCACATTAGGTTGTAGTTCCCCCACATTAGGTTGGCAGTATGTTCCCCCCACATTAGGTAGGCAGTATGTTCCCCCACATTAGGTAGGCAGTGTAATTCCCCCACATTAGGTAGGCAGTGTAATTCCCCCACATTAGGTTGGCAGTATAGTTCCCCCACATTAGGTTGTAGTTCCCCCACATTGAGTTGGGAGTATAGTTCCCCCACATTAGGTTGTAGTTCCTCCAACATTAGGTAGGCAGAATAGTTCCCCCACATTAGGTGTAGTTCCGCCACACAAGGTTGGCAGTATGTGTCAGGATCCGGGTACTGAGAGGATACTGGTGGTGGATCCTCTGTCTCAGTGGGGTGATGACGTGGGCCATACCAGGGGAACGGAGTCTAAGGGGTTACTGGTATTCACCAGAGCCCGCCGCAAAGCGGGATGGACTTGCTGCGGCAGGTAACCCCCAGGTCGTTCCACCCGATAGCGACTCAACCCCGACTGACTGCTGAGATAGGCGCGGTACAAGGGATTAGGCAAGAGCAAGGTCGGACGTAGCAGAAGGTCAGGGCAGGCAGCAAGGATCGTAGTCAGGGGCAACGGCAGGAGGTCTGGAACACTGGCTTGGGACATACAATTGAAATGTGCGGGCCCCCCGAAGTGCCCCTTCGCAACTGGATGGACAAGCACCGGCTCTGCTCGGGGCCCCCAGCCAGCTCGGGGCCCCAAGCAATTGCTTGGTTTGCCGGTCCGGTAGCGACAGGCCTGCTCATAACAGAGCAAAATACAGTCAGGGGCCAGAAATCTTTTGGATCCTGACATTGATTACACGGGTACCGCAGGGTCTGAATAGGAGGCTAAATACTATCCTACATTATTGATCTATACCATCTAGATCAGTGTTGGCGAACCTTTTTGAGCCCGAGTGCCCAAACCGTAATTCACGCCAACTTTTTCCCCCTCAAAGTGCCAGCACAGCGATTAAATCAGAATACTGAGGTTTAAATTTAGAAAACTACAACTTAGGTAGGCAGTATGTTCTCCCACATTAGGTAGGCAGTATGTTCCCCCACATTAGGTAGGCAGTATGTTCCCCCACATTAGGTTGGCAGTATGTTCTCCCACATTAGGTAGGCAGTATGTTCCCCCACATTAGGTAGGCAGTATGTTCCCCCACATTAGGTTGTAGTTCCCCCACATTAGGTTGGCAGTATGTTCCCCCCACATTAGGTTGGCAGTATGTTCCCCCACATTAGGTAGGCAGTGTAATTCCCCCACATTAGGTAGGCAGTGTAATTCCCCCACATTAGGTTGGCAGTATAGTTCCCCCACATTAGGTTGTAGTTCCTCCAACATTAGGTAGGCAGAATAGTTCCCCCACATTAGGTGTAGTTCCGCCACACAAGATTGGCAGTATGTGTCAGGATCCGGGTACTGAGAGGATACTGGTGGTGGATCCTCTGTCTCAGTGGGGTGATGACGTGGGCCGTACCAGGGGAACGGAGTCTAAGGGGTTACTGGTATTCACCAGAGCCCGCCGCAAAGCGGGATGGACTTGCTGCGGCAGGTAACCCCCAGGTCGTTCCACCCGATAGCGACTCAACCCCGACTGACTGCTGAGATAGGCGCGGTACAAGGGATTAGGCAAGAGCAAGGTCGGACGTAGCAGAAGGTCAGGGCAGGCAGCAAGGATCGTAGTCAGGGGCAACGGCAGGAGGTCTGGAACACTGGCTTGGGACATACAAGGAACGCTTTCACTGGCACAATGGCAACAAGATCCGGCAATACAGGGAAGGGGAAGTGAGGTAATATAGACCAGTGCACAGGTGAATTCACAAATTTGGGCCAGGCGCCAATCAGCGGCGCACTGGCCCTTTAAATCGCAGTGAGCCGGCGCGCGCGCGCCCTAGGGAGCGGGGCCGCGCGCGCCAGGACTGAACAGACGGAGGACGGGTCTGGTAAGCAGGCTGGGATGCGAACCGTGAGCGGGCGCGTCCCGCATCGCGGATCGCATCCCTGCTAGGGACACTATCGCAGCGCTAACCGAGGCGCTGACCGGGTCTGACCGGGGCGCTGCGAGCAGGTAAACGCTGCGAGCGCTCCGGGAGGAGCGGGGACCCGGAGCGCTCGGCGTAACAGTATGTTCACCCACATTAGGTTGGCAGTATGTTCACCCACATTAGGTTGGCAGTATGTTTCCCCACATTAGGTTGCAGTTCCCCCACATTAGGTTGCAGTTCCCCCACATTAGGTAGGCAGTATAGTTCCCCCACATTAGGTGGCAGTATGTTCCCCCACATTAGGTTGCAGTTCCCCCACATTAGATTGCAGTTTCCCCACATTAGGTAGGCAGTATAGTTCCCCCAAATTAGGTTGTAGTTCCCCCACATTAGGTAGGCAGTATGTTCCTCCACATTAGGTTGGCAGTATGTTCCCCTACATTAGGTTGCAGTTCTCCCTCATTAGGTTGCATTTCCCCCACATTAGGTTGCAGTTTCCCCACATTAGGTAGGCAGTATAGTTCCCCCAAATTAGGTTGTAGTTCCCCCACATTAGGATGGCAGTATGTTTCCCCACATTAGGTTGGCATTATGTTCCCCCACATTAGATTGGCAGTATGTTCCCCCACATTAAGTGCAGTATAGTTCCCCCACAGACATACAGCCTTCAGCCATATACAGTGTATGGCTGGAGGCTGTATGTCTGTGTACTGCCTCACAGTGCTCCGTCCACCACTCCTCCGGTCAGGGGTCACGATCTACTGTAGCAGTAGGTCACGGGACCGGAGGAGCGGTGGTCGGAGTACTGAAGATGACGTGCAGGTAACTTACCATGCCTGCGCATCCTCCTCGATGCTCCGCTCCTCCGTTGTTATGGGCACACGCACGGGACGTCAGTGACGTCCCTGCGTGTGCCACCTCCCGGCGGCCCCTGCATTTTTAAAGATAACGCGGGGCCGCAGAAAGGTAACCAGACATCCTTGTGTCCCGAAAAGATCTTTCGGGACACACGGATGTGCCGGTTTGCCCCGCCTGGCGAACTATGGCCGCGTGCCCACAGAGGGGGCTCGGCGTGCCATCTGTGGCACACGTGCCATAGGTTCGCCATCACTGATCTAGATAGACCTATATGCTCCTCATTTAAGAAATTGCTTTATTCACTAACTATCCATAAGTTATTGGTTATCCTCCCTTCTTTGTCCATTTTTTCCCCTTTTCTATTTTAGTTGTTTCTCATTAGTGTATATCCTGTGACATCTTATTTTTACTATGTCATTACTTCTCATTCGAACTTTGATTATATGGTCAGTGCCGGCTTCTCCAGTTTCCCTGTCTGTAAATCCTTTCTTTCCCTGATGTTCCGGTCATATTACATATTTATTAAAACAATGATATTATATCCGAACATCAGGGACAGATGGATTGGTTTTACAATAATTTCTCTTTTTTTCTTTTTATATGGGGTTTTTTGATATTGACCTTTATTTGTTTGATACACATTGGGGGAGATTTATCATTGCTTTTAGAGCATTTTTTTTTGTCTATGTTTAGGCGCAGTTCAACGAAACACTAAACCCCAGGGCCTGAGCCTGGGTAAAAAAAAACCCTATTGCTTACCCCTTAAAATATAACTTTTATTAAATGCAAATAAAAAGTCCCAAAAGTGAAGATTAAAACTGATACCAGGTGTACCTAGTGCTTATAACATCTGAGTTAAGAGAAAAGTCACCACTATTTCTCCACTGATAGCCCTGCAGTGGCTAATTGTATAGAGGGTAACACACTGGTATCGCTTAAAACACAAAACACTATTGCCGCCTCTACATGTTTCGCCGCCTCCGCGGCTTTTTCAAGAGACAATGGTGGCAATGGCAAAAAGATAGCAAAACTTTTCAGATGTCAATATCCTCTGTTCGGAATGTAATTAAGAAATGGCAGTCATCAGGAACAGTGGAAGTTAAAGCAACATCTGGAAGACCAAGAAAAATATCAGACAGAACAGCTCGCATGATTGTGAAAAAAACAATTCAAAACCCACGTTTGACTGCACAATACCTCCAGAAAGATCTGGCAGACACTGGAGTTGTGGTACACTATTCCACTATAAGGAGATACTTGTACAAATATGGTCTTCATGGAAGAGTCATCAGAAGAAAACCTCTTCTACGTCCTCACCACAAAAATCAGTGTTTGAACTTTGCAAATGAACATATAGAAAAGCTTGATGCATTTTGGAAACAAGTTGCTGTGGACCGATGAGGTTAAAATTTAACTTTTTGGCCGGAATGAGCAATGGTACGTTTGGAGAAGAAGGGGAACATAATTTAATGAAAAGAACCTCTGTCCAACTGTTAAGCAGGGGGTGGATCAATGATGCTTTGGGGTTGTATTGCAGCCAGTGGCACAGAGAACATCTCATGAGTATAAGGAAAAATGGATTCAATAAAATTTCAGCAAATTTTGGATGCTAACTTGATGCCATCTGTGAAAAAGTTGAAGTTAAAGAGAGGATGGCTTCTACAAATGGATAATGATCCTAAACACACCTCAAAATCCACGGGGGATTACATTAAGAGGCGTAAACTGAAGGTTTTGCCATGGCCTTCACAATATCCTGACCTCAACATAATTGAAAATCTATGGATAGACCTTAAAAGAGCAGTGCGTGACAGACAGCCCAGAAATCTCAAAGAACTGGAAGACTTTTGTAAGGAAGAATGGGCAAAGATACCTCAAACAAGAATTGAAAGACTCTTGGCTGGCTACAAAAAGCGTTTACAAGCTGCAATACTTGCCAAAGGGGGCAGTACAAGATATTAACTCTGCAGGGTGCCCAATGTTTTGCAGATGCCATTTTTTTAGTTTTCTGTTATTTTGAAAGTGTAAATGATGGAAATAAAATCTAACTTTTGTTGACATATTATTAGAATGTCTAATTTGTAATTTGATGCCTTTTGGAAATTTTTCCATCTTTATATATATAGATGCGCTGGCGGGGTGTATATATATATATATATATATATATATATATATATATGCGCTGGCGGGGGTCATATGTTTATTAATGCGCCGGCAGGGGGTATATATACATAAATGCGCTGGCGGGGGTCATATCTTTATTAATGCACTGTGGTGGGCATATTATAAATGCACTGGGGGGCTAGATAAATAGGCTTTATGCCCCCCCCCCCTGCAGCGCTATATATCTTTACCCCCACAGCGCTTTTAATATACATATGGCCCCCACTGCCACTCACAATGTTCAATTTAAAAACCCCATTGGGAGCCCTGATTGGCTCCTCAGTACCGGCCATTCAGGGCTCCCCGTGGGGGATTTAAAAATGAAAGTTAAAACGCGCGATACATCGCAGGGTTGCGGACCATGCCGCCTGCTCCCCTGCTTAATAACTTCTGATCGCATCGGGTCTCAGAAGTGAGACCCGGTGCGATCAATCCCTCAGCTCCTGTACTACAACCCTCATCATGGAACAGACTCTGTTCCATGATGGGGGTAGTAGTACAAACACTAATGTAGCCTCCCCAGCTGTTTGCAGACTCTTGCAGCCAGGGAACTACTACTCCCATCATGAAAAACAAGTCTGTTCCATGATGGGAGTAGTAGTCCCTTAGCATTGCAGGAGTCTGCTGATGTCACCTCTTCTGAGCATGCTCAGAAGTGATAACAGATATTATAAACCAGGTGCAAACGGATGACATAAAGGCTCATCCGTTTGCCATGGACTTCAATGATAAAAATAACGGCCGTTAATTTACCCGTTTCTTGTGACGGAAAAAAAATTAGTGCATGTCCCGTTATTTCTTCTGTCACAAATAACGTCTGTTATTCACAATGGGCTATAACGGGTCATAACGGATAATCAAAAAATCCCATAGACTTTAATGGAATTTTGTAACGGACGTTTACAACAGATCTTTTGACAGCACAACTTTTTTTTTTTTTTATATAATTGTTTATTTTCACAATTTTGAAAATTTCCATAACAAAGGGAAACAGTTATACAAAAATCATATCAACAGGAAAATAACAGTAAAAAATAAGGAAAATAAATAAAAAAGGAGAAGGAAGAGTATTGAGGGGAAAGAATAAGAGGTATTGAGTAGTAGACCACAGGGGGGCCTCATCATCACGTGTCCAACCGTCAAATCTCAGTAAAAAGGAAGTCTCAGGTTTATTAATAAGTCAAGCGGCATGGAAAAGATTATTCTGAATTAAGAACAGTAATGAAAGGCAAAAATAAGGAGGCAATTGTAAATTACATAAATTGAGTGATATCATCACCATTGAAAGTAGTTGCTTTTGATGGTTTTGGGGATTATAAAGCAAACCATCAGGTGAGATCAAAGTGAGACATTGGAAAACAGTCGAGAATGTTCGACATGTATAGTCAGAAAATATGATAAATAGAAAGGATCACAAGACAGATGAGGAATGGTTAGAGGGAGATACAAACAATAGAGGCGAGTCAAGAGAAGGAAAGAGAAAAGAATAGGCCCGCGCAGGCGCGAGCCCCAGCTCCCATATCTCACAGTATTGTTTCCGATTCCAAGAATTTATCCCAAGACTCCCAAATTTCATAAAACTTTGGTAAGAGATTATCTGTCGCCGCTGAGAGATATTCCATTGTTCTGATTAACGATATTTTGTTCTTCAGATGTTGTAAGGTAGGTATATCCGTAGAATTCCAACGTTGAGCAATTAAGCCCTTGGCTGCAATTAAAATATAATGAAATAGTCTAGTTTAATTTCTCTGCATGTCCTTGGAAGGGAGGTTGAGGAGGTATGTTAAAGGGTGGAAAGGAATGAATCTATTAATAACTGACCGTACTAAAGATTGTACTTCTAGCCAAAAGTGTCTAAGTGATGGACATTCCCAAAAGATATGAGGCAATGTACCTAAACTAGCTTGGCATCTCCAGCAGCTGGAGGACACATCTGGATAGAATCGATTAAGAACCACAGGGGTATGATACCAGTGGAACAGAAGTTTATATTGTGTTTCTTTATGAGCAATGCATGAAGAGGCTTTCGCTGTTTGTGTCCAGATCGTCCTCCAGGTGACAGGAGAAATAGGGGTTCCCAAGTAAGCCTCCCATTTTGCCATATAGGAATGTTGCATAGTAGTCGTATCTGTAGGCGTATTTAAGATGGTATAAATTTCCGATATCAGGCCCCGTGTCGATGTACCCCTTTTGCACAAAAGCTCAAATGGAGTAGGACGGGGGAAAGGGCTGTCCAGTCTAGGGACTATTAACTTAGTTAGTGCAATGTGGTAGAAGTCACCCAGTTCAGCGGGTAGATCAAACTGTTGTTGTAGGATATGGAATGGTATAATCTGTCGTTCAATAGGATCTATTATATCTGCAAGATGAAAAATGTGTGGGATTACCCAGGGTGTTATGATCTCCGGGATAGTGTTATCTGGAATAGAGGGGTTAAATAGAAGAGGAGAAAGGTGAGATGGGGAGGATTTTAAAGTGTAAACGTCAGAGAGGTTTTTTTCCAAAGGGTTACAGTAAATCTCATTGGGCCTAATAAATGGTTTGGTAAGATAGTAGAAGGCGAGGACCAAATTAAGGAACATGGTTGAGCAGGGGCTATCCACTGTTTTTCAATATCCGTCCATTTATTATATGCTAAGAATTGGGTCCAAGATGGAATACGTCTGAGGTGGACAGCATGTTAATATTTGAAAATATCAGGCATGGCTAAGCCTCCGTGCATTTTCCCTGCAGTAAGGACCGAAAGTGGTATCCTGTGTCTGCCACCCTTCCAAATGAATTTAAGTAAGGACGTTTGAAATTTCTTCAATGCTCTATTAGGTATTAAGACAGGTAGGGTTTCTAAAAGGTAGAGAAATTTAGGTAGGATGGACATTTTGATGGCAGTGATCCTACCAATGAGTGACAGAGGCAGTGAGATCCATCTGGCTAATAATGATTCCATTTCATTAAAGAAATGTGGAAATTTATGTTTATATAAAGTAGTGTAGGTAGGGGTGAGACAGATACCTAAATAGGTAAGGGATGAATCTTGCCATCTATACGGAAAGTTGGCTTTTAAGATGTTAAGTGATGAGTCGGGTAGGTTAATGGGCATAGCTTCTGTTTTACTGTTATTAATTTTATAACCTGACATTCGTCCGTACCTGTCCAGTATCGAATGAAGAGAAGGAAGTGAAGTTAATGGTCTAGTAAGGGTCAGCAATACATCATCTGCGAATAGCGAGACTTTGTATTCTTTACGATTCACTACAACACCCGAGATATCTGGACAAGCACGAATTCGAATAGCCAAAGGCTCAATACATAGTGTTACGCCGAGCGCTCCGGGTCCCCGCTCCTCCCCGGAGCGCTCGCTACACTCTCTCCGCTGCAGCGCTCCGGTCAGATCCACTGACCCGGGGCGCTGCGATTCTGCTTCCAGCTGGGATGCGATTCGCGATGCGGGTAGCGCCCGCTCGCGATGCGCACCCCGGCTCCCGTACCTGACTCGCTCTCCCTCGGTCCTGTCCCGGCGCGCGCGGCCCCGCTCCCTAGGGCGCGCGCGCGCCGGGTCTTTGCGATTTAAAGGGCCACTGCGCCGCTGATTGGCGCAGTGATTCCAATTAGTGTCTTCACCTGTGCACTTCCCTATATCACCTCACTTCCCCTGCACTTCCCTGCCGGATCTTGTTGCCATTGTGCCAGTGAAAGCGTTCCTTGTGTGTTCCTAGCCTGTGTTCCAGACCTTCTGCCGTTGCCCCTGACTACGATCCTTGCTGCCTGCCCCGACCTTCTGCTACGTCCGACCTTGCTTCTGCCTACTCCCTTGTACCGCGCCTATCTTCAGCAGCCAGAGAGGTGAGCCGTTGCTAGTGGATACGACCTGGTCACTACCGCCGCAGCAAGACCATCCCGCTTTGCGGCGGGCTCTGGTGAAAACCAGTAGTGGCTTAGAACCGGTCCACTAGCACGGTCCACGCCAATCCCTCTCTGGCACAGAGGATCCACTACCTGCCAGCCGGCATCGTGACAGTAGATCCGGCCATGGATCCCGCTGAAGTTCCTCTGCCAGTTGTCGCTGACCTCACCACGGTGGTCGCCCAGCAGTCACAACAGATAGCGCAACAAGGCCAACAGCTGTCTCAACTGACCGTTATGCTACAACAGTTACTACCACAGCTTCAGCAGTCATCTCCTCCGCCAGCTCCTGCACCTCCTCCGCAGCGAGTGGCCGCTCCTGGGATACGCTTATCCTTGCCGGATAAATTTGATGGGGACTCTAAGTTTTGCCGTGGCTTTCTTTCCCAATGTTCCCTGCATCTGGAGATGATGTCGGACCTGTTTCCCACTGAAAGGTCTAAGGTGGCTTTCGTAGTCAGCCTTCTGTCCGGAAAAGCCCTGTCATGGGCCACACCGCTCTGGGACCGCAATGACCCCGTCACTGCCTCTGTACACTCCTTCTTCTCGGAAATCCGAAGTGTCTTTGAGGAACCTGCCCGAGCCTCTTCTGCTGAGACTGCCCTGTTGAACCTGGTCCAGGGTAATTCTTCCGTTGGCGAGTATGCCGTACAATTCCGTACTCTTGCTTCAGAATTGTCCTGGAATAATGAGGCCCTCTGCGCGACCTTCAAAAAAGGCCTATCCAGCAACATTAAAGATGTTCTGGCCGCACGAGAAATTCCTGCTAATCTACATGAACTTATTCACCTAGCCACTCGCATTGACATGCGTTTTTCCGAAAGGCGTCAGGAACTCCGCAAAGATATGGACTCTGTTCGCACGAGGCGTTTTTTCTCCTCGGCTCCTCTCTCCTCTGGTCCCCTGCAATCTGTTCCTGTGCCTCCCGCCGTGGAGGCTATGCAGGTCGACCGGTCTCGCCTGACACCTCAAGAGAGGACACGACGCCGTATGGAGAACCTCTGCCTGTACTGTGCTAGTACCGAACACTTCCTGAGGGATTGTCCTATCCGTCCTCCCCGCCTGGAAAGACGTACGCTGACTCCGCACAAAGGTGAGACAGTCCTTGATGTCTACTCTGCTTCTCCACGTCTTACTGTGCCTGTGCGGATGTCTGCCTCTGCCTTCTCCTTCTCTACAGTGGCCTTCTTGGACTCTGGATCTGCAGGAAATTTTATTTTGGCCTCTCTCGTCAACAGGTTCAACATCCCCGTGACCAGTCTCGCCAGACCCCTCTACATCAATTGTGTAAATAATGAAAGATTGGACTGTACCATACGTTTCCGCACGGAGCCCCTTCTTATGAGCATCGGATCTCATCATGAGAGGATTGAACTTTTGGTCCTCCCCAATTGCACCTCGGAAATTCTCCTTGGACTTCCCTGGCTTCAACTTCATTCCCCAACCCTGGATTGGTCCACTGGGGAGATCAAGAGTTGGGGGTCCTCTTGTTCCAAGAACTGTCTAAAACCGGTTCCCAGTAACCCTTGCCGTAACTCTGTGGTTCCTCCAGTAACCGGTCTCCCTAAGGCCTATATGGACTTCGCGGATGTTTTCTGCAAAAAACAAGCTGAGTCTCTACCTCCTCACAGGCCTTATGATTGCCCTATCGACCTCCTCCCGGGCACTACTCCACCCCGGGGCAGAATTTATCCTCTCTCTGCCCCAGAGACTCTTGCCATGTCCGAATACGTCCAGGAGAATCTTAAAAAGGGCTTTATCCGTAAATCCTCCTCTCCTGCCGGAGCCGGATTTTTCTTTGTGTCCAAAAAAGATGGCTCCCTACGTCCTTGCATTGACTACCGCGGTCTTAATAAAATCACGGTTAAGAACCGCTACCCCTTACCCCTCATCTCTGAACTCTTTGATCGCCTCCAAGGTGCCCACATCTTTACTAAATTGGACTTAAGAGGCGCCTATAACCTCATCCGCATCAGAGAGGGGGACGAGTGGAAAACGGCATTTAACACCAGAGATGGACACTTTGAGTATCTGGTCATGCCCTTTGGCCTGTGCAACGCCCCTGCCGTCTTCCAAGACTTTGTCAATGAAATTTTTCGTGATCTGTTATACTCTTGTGTTGTTGTATATCTGGACGATATCCTAATTTTTTCTGCCAATCTAGAAGAACACCGCCAGCATGTCCGTATGGTTCTTCAGAGACTTCGTGACAACCAACTCTATGCCAAAATTGAGAAATGTCTGTTTGAATGCCAATCTCTTCCTTTTCTAGGATATTTGGTCTCTGGCCAGGGACTACAGATGGATCCAGACAAACTTTCTGCCGTCTTAGATTGGCCACGCCCCTCCGGACTCCGTGCTATCCAACGCTTTTTGGGGTTCGCCAATTATTACAGGCAATTTATTCCACATTTTTCTACCATTGTGGCTCCTATCGTGGCTTTAACCAAAAAAAATGCTGATCCCAAGTCCTGGCCTCCTCAAGCAGAAGACGCCTTTAAACGACTCAAGTCTGCCTTTTCTTCGGCTCCCGTCCTCTCCAGACCTGACCCTTCCAAACCCTTCCTATTGGAGGTTGATGCCTCCTCAGTGGGAGCTGGAGCTGTTCTTCTACAAAAAAATTCTTCCGGGCATGCTGTCACTTGTGGTTTTTTCTCTAGGACCTTCTCTCCAGCGGAGAGGAACTACTCCATCGGGGATCGAGAGCTTCTAGCCATTAAATTAGCACTTGAGGAATGGAGGCATCTGTTGGAGGGATCAAGTTCTCCTGTTATTATCTACACCGACCACAAGAACCTCTCCTACCTCCAGTCTGCCCAACGGCTGAATCCTCGCCAGGCCCGGTGGTCTCTGTTCTTTGCCCGATTTAATTTTGAGATTCACTTTCGTCCTGCCGATAAGAACATTAGGGCCGATGCTCTCTCTCGTTCCTCGGATGCCTCAGAAGTTGAACTCTCTCCGCAACACATCATTCCACCTGACTGCCTGATCTCCACTTCTCCTGCCTCCATCAGGCAGACTCCTCCAGGAAAGACCTTTGTTTCTCCTCGCCAACGCCTCGGAATCCTCAAATGGGGTCACTCCTCCCATCTCGCAGGTCATGCGGGTATCAAGAAATCTGTGCAACTCATCTCCCGCTTCTATTGGTGGCCGACTCTGGAGACGGATGTTGTGGACTTTGTGCGAGCCTGCACTATCTGTGCCCGGGATAAGACTCCTCGCCAGAAGCCCGCTGGTTTTCTTCATCCTCTGCCTGTCCCCGAACAGCCTTGGTCTCTGATTGGTATGGATTTTATTACTGATTTACCCCCTTCCCGTGGCAACACTGTTATTTGGGTGGTCGTTGATCGATTCTCCAAAATGGCACATTTCATCCCTCTTCCTGGTCTTCCTTCTGCGCCTCAGTTGGCTAAACAATTTTTTGTACACATTTTTCGTCTTCACGGGTTGCCTACGCAGATTGTCTCGGATAGAGGCGTCCAATTCGTGTCTAAATTCTGGAGGGCTCTCTGTAAACAACTCAAGATTAAATTAAATTTTTCTTCTGCATATCATCCCCAGTCCAATGGACAAGTAGAAAGAATTAACCAGATCTTGGGTGATTATTTGCGACATTTTGTTTCCTCCCGCCAGGATGACTGGGCAGATCTCCTCCCATGGGCCGAATTCTCGTATAACTTCAGGGTCTCTGAGTCTTCCTCCAAATCCCCATTTTTCGTGGTGTACGGCCGTCACCCTCTTCCCCCCCTCCCTACTCCCTTGCCCTCTGGTCTGCCCGCTGTGGATGAAATTTCTCGTGACCTTTCCATCATATGGAGAGAGACCCAAAATTCTCTCTTACAGGCTTCATCACGCATGAAGAAGTTCGCGGATAAGAAAAGAAGAGCCCCTCCCGTTTTTTCCCCTGGAGACAAGGTATGGCTCTCCGCTAAATATGTCCGCTTCCGTGTCCCTAGCTACAAGTTGGGCCCACGCTATCTTGGTCCTTTCAAAATTTTGTGTCAAATTAATCCTGTCTCTTACAAACTTCTTCTTCCTCCTTCTCTTCGTATCCCTAATGCCTTTCACGTCTCTCTTCTTAAACCACTCATCCTCAACCGTTTTTCTCCCAAATCTGTTCCTCCCACTCCTGTTTCCGGCTCCTCGGACATCTTCTCTGTCAAAGAGATCTTAGCCTCTAAAAAGGTCAGAGGGAAAACTTTTTTTCTAGTGGACTGGGAGGGTTGTGGTCCTGAAGAGAGATCCTGGGAACCTGAGGACAACATCCTAGATAAAAGTCTGCTCCTCAGGTTCTCAGGCCCTAAAAAGAGGGGGAGACCCAAGGGGGGGGGGGTACTGTTACGCCGAGCGCTCCGGGTCCCCGCTCCTCCCCGGAGCGCTCGCTACACTCTCTCCGCTGCAGCGCTCCGGTCAGATCCACTGACCCGGGGCGCTGCGATTCTGCTTCCAGCCGGGATGCGATTCGCGATGCGGGTAGCGCCCGCTCGCGATGCGCACCCCGGCTCCCGTACCTGACTCGCTCTCCCTCGGTCCTGTCCCGGCGCGCGCGGCCCCGCTCCCTAGGGCGCGCGCGCGCCGGGTCTTTGCGATTTAAAGGGCCACTGCGCCGCTGATTGGCGCAGTGATTCCAATTAGTGTCTTCACCTGTGCACTTCCCTATATCACCTCACTTCCCCTGCACTTCCCTGCCGGATCTTGTTGCCATTGTGCCAGTGAAAGCGTTCCTTGTGTGTTCCTAGCCTGTGTTCCAGACCTTCTGCCGTTGCCCCTGACTACGATCCTTGCTGCCTGCCCCGACCTTCTGCTACGTCCGACCTTGCTTCTGCCTACTCCCTTGTACCGCGCCTATCTTCAGCAGCCAGAGAGGTGAGCCGTTGCTAGTGGATACGACCTGGTCACTACCGCCGCAGCAAGACCATCCCGCTTTGCGGCGGGCTCTGGTGAAAACCAGTAGTGGCTTAGAACCGGTCCACTAGCACGGTCCACGCCAATCCCTCTCTGGCACAGAGGATCCACTACCTGCCAGCCGGCATCGTGACACATAGGACAAAAAGCAACGGAGAAAGGGGACAGCCCTGTCGAGTTCCATTACTTATGTGGAGTTTCGGGGAGGTAGCATGGGGCAATTTAATTTGGGCTGAGGGGCCGAAACCTTTTCTCCTCTTATTCCTCTACAGTAAATCAATTTTTATACATAAATGTTGAATATTATTTGGGAACAATCAAACTCAGAAAAAAAAATCTAGATTGTTTGTGTTTTTGCTGAAAAAAAAGATGAATAAAAAGTAAAAAATGGATGAAAAAATATATGTTTTGAATAAGTAACTGAGGAATTTAAGGGGTTAAACCTGGTTGGGCCACTGACCTTAGTGTTGAAAAACGAAAGGGTAAGGGCCCCTCCATAATACCCAACTGTATCCAGCCTGGTCTAAACAGTGGATTGGCAAGAAAATAGGTGCCAACCTTGCCAACTATATACCTTTTCTGCATTTTGAATGAGTAACTGGTGATTTCAAGGGGTAAAACGCTGTTGGGCCACTGAATTAAGGGTATAAATGTAAAGGCCCCTGCATAATACCAAGCTTTATCTAGCCTGGCCCAAACTGTGGATTGGCACTAAAACAAGTGCCAACCTTGCCAACTATATATATTTTCAGTATTTTGAATAAGTAACAGAGGAATTTATGGGGTAAAACGCGGTTGGCCCACTGACTTAAAAGTGGAAATATAGGGGGAGATTTATCAATACCTGTGCAGAGGAAAAGATGTCCAGTTGCCCATAGCAACCAATCAGATTGCTTCTTATTATTATGCTGAGGCCTTGTTAAAAATGAAAGAAGAAATCTGATTGGTTGCCATGAGCAACTGGACAACTTTTCCTCTGCACAGGTTTTGATAAATCTCCCCCATAAAGAGTAAGGACCCTTCCATAATACCCAACTGTATCCGGCCTGGCCCAAACATTGGATTGGCAATAAAACAGGTGCCAACCTTGCCAGCTACATACATTTTCTGCATTTTGAATAAGTAACTGGTGATTTCAAGGGGTAAACGCCGTTGGGCCATTGACCTAAGGGTTGAAATATAAAGAGTAAGGGCCCCTCCATAATACCCAACTGTATCTAGCCTGGTCCAAACAGTGGATTGGCATTAAAACAGGGGCCAACCTTGCCAACTATACACATTTTCTACATTTTGAATAAGTAACTGAGGAATTTAAGGGGTTAAACGCTGTTGAACCTCTAACCTAAGGGTGGAAATATAAAGAGTAAATTCCTCAAGTAACTGAGGAATTTAAGGGGTTATAATACGCAACTACTTCCAGACTGGCCCAAAAAGGGGATTGGCAAGAAAACAGGTACCACCCTTGCCAACTACATACATTTTCATTATTTTGAATAAGTATCTGAGGAATTTAAGGGGTTAAACGGCGTTGGGCCACTAGCCTTAGGGTGGAAATATAAAGAGTAAGTGCCCCTCCATAATACCCAACTGTATCCCACCTGACCCAAACAGTGGATTGGTAGGAAAATAGGTGCAAACCTTGCAGTTGCTTATGTGTATTGGGAATAAGTAACTGGTGATTTTAAGGGGTTAAACACCATTGGGGCTCTAGTATATATACAGGAAAAAGTGAATTCACTGAAAGCATTTTCTGTAATAACAAATAAGTTAAGTTAACCATTTTCCCTTAGTCTGTCTTTGAGGATGCATACTGCTGCATGAAATGTGTGCGAGTTTTTCATTTGGAAGCCCAGATCCTGGATCTAGAGGAGCAACTGGCAACACTGAGAAGCATTGACAACTTGGAGAGGAGTCTCCTGCTCACTGAGCAAGCACTCTCGGGGGGTAGAGGTGGGGGAGGATAGTGGGATGGAGGTGCAGGACAGTCAGGCAGATAGCTGGGTTACAGTTAGAAGACGGGGTAGAGGGAAAAGTGTCAGGGAGGCTAGTCCTGAACTGGCACACCCCAAAAAGTTTGCCATGTTGGCAGATGAGGGGGGATGCCATTTCAGAGCTAGCAGTACTGCAGCAAGACACTGCCTCTGACCGCCAGGGAGGGGGGGGGGGGGTGTCTGCTCCAGTAAGGAGGGAGGGAGGAGTGCAGGGCAGGCCAGAGAGGTACTGGTAGTGGGGGACTCTATTATTAGGGGGACAGACAGGGCAATCTGTCACAAAGACCGGGATCACATAACAGTGTGTTGTCTTCCTGGCGCTTGAGTTCAGCACATCGCGGATCAGGTTGACAGGTTGCGGGTGGGGCTGGAGAAGACCCAGCGGTCATGGTACATATTGGCACCAATGTCAAAGTAAGAGGTAGGTGGAGTGTCCTTAAAAATGATTTTAGGGATTTAGGCTGCAAGCAGGGACTTCCAAGGTAATATTTTCTTAATATTACCGGTACCACGAGCCACACCAGAGAGGCAGCAGGAGATTAGGGAGGTAAACAAGTGGCTCAGAAGCTGGTGTAGGAAGGAGGGGTTTGGGTTAATGGAGAACTGAGCCGACTTCTCTGCCAGATACCAGCTCTACCGTAGGGACGGACTACACCTCAATGGGGAGGGTGCAGCTGTGCTTGGGGAGAAGATGGCTAGAAGGGTGGAGGAGTGTTTAAACTAGGGACTGGGGGGGGGGGGGGGGGGGAAACCTACAACATAGAGGGGGAAGATAGTGTAGATAGAGGGGGGACTTATTAATGTACTTGGGGGTGGAGCGGTGGGAGGGGTCAGAATAGTTAATAGGGATAGGCTTCATAGGAAGAAAAAACATACACCTTTCAATTGCATGTTGACTAATGCCAATTAAACTGATGAACTGGAGTGGTTGATGTCTGAGGAGGATTATGACATAGTGGGTATAACAGAGACTTGGTTGGACGATAGCTGTGACTGGATGGTCAACATACAGGGTTATAGTCTATTCAGGAAGTATCGGACAAAACGGAAAGGGAGAAGAGTTTGTCTTTATGTAAAGTCAAGTATGCAGGCCGCACTGCGGGAGGATATACGGGACGGAAACAATAGTGTGGAGACATTATGGGTAGAAATATATGGAGATAAAAATAATAAAATTCTGATAGAGGTTTGCTATAAGCCACCAAACATAATGGAAGACCTGAAGATCAATTACTGAGGCAAATAAACAAGGCAGCAAATCAAAATGATGTGATAATAATGGGGGACTTGAACTATCCTGATATAATCTGGGAGACTGACACCTGTGAATCTCATAAAGGAAACAGGTTTCTGACTATAACTAAAGACAATTATCTGTACCAAATGGTGCAGGGCCCGACCAGAGGGGGCGCCCTACTAGAGTTAATATTAACCAACAGACCTGACAGAGTAACTAATGTGCAAGTAGAAGGACACCTAGGGATTAGTGATCATAATATAATACATTATAACTTGTTCTGCAATAAGGGAATCTCTCGAGGGGCCACGAAAACAATGAACTTTAGGAAGTTAAAGTTTGATCAACTCAGAGAAGCCCTTAACAATATAAAATGGGATAATGTCCTCAAAAACAAGAATACTAACGCTAAATGGGAGACTTTTAAGAATATTTAAAATTCTCACAGTAAGAGTTACCGTATTTATCGGCGTATAACACGCACTTTTTAGGCTAAAATTTTTGCCTAAAGTCTACCTGCGTGTTATATGCCGATAAGCCGCTGCAGTTCAATGATTTAAAGCGGGCGCTTTAAATCAATGAACTGCAGCGGCTTTGCAGGTGCAGAGACCTGCCGTCGCTTCCGGCTTCTCTGCCCCTGCCTGTCCTGGGGTCTAGAGCCCTGCTGCCGCCGCTTCTCTCCCCCTGCTATCGGTGCCGCTGCCCGTTCTCTCCCCCTGGCTATCGGTGCCCGTTCTCCCCCCCTGGCAATGGGTGCCGCTGCCCCTTCTCTCCCGCTGGCTATCGGCGCCGCTGCCCCATTGCCGGCGCCGCTTCTCTAAACCCTGGCTATCGGCGCCGGCAATGGGGCGCCGGCACCGATAGCCAGGGGGAGAGAACGAGCAGTGGCGCAGATAGCCAGCGGGAGAGAAGCGGCGGCAGCGGCACCCATTGCCAGGGGGAGAGAACGGGCACCGATAGCCAGGGGGAGAGAACGGGCAGCGGCACCGATAGCAGGGGGAGAGAAGTGGCGGCAGCAGGGCTCTAGACCCCAGGAAAGGCAGGGGGAGAGAAGCGGGCAGCGACGGCCTCTCTCCCCCTGCCTTTCCTGGGGCTGTATCGGGGTATACGCATGCACACACACGCACCCTCATTTTACCAAGGATATTTGGGTAAAAAAAATTTTTTTATCCAAATATCCTTGGTAAAATGAGATGCGTGTTATAGGCCGGTGCGTGGTATACCCCAATAAATACAGTATATACCTTATGGGAATAAAAGGGTCAGAAATAAAAGAAAAACCAATGTGTATGAATGAAAATGTTTAGGGGGCAATAAATGACAAAACTAAAGCAGGACGGCAGTGAAGAAGCATTAAAAAGCTAAAAAGAATAAAGTAAAATATGTAAAAAATTAAAAAAAAAGATAAAAGCCGCAAAAATAGAGACAGAAAGACTCATTGCCAAAGAGAGTAAAACTAACCCCAAAATGTTCTTTAACTATATAAATAGCAAAAAGGTCAAAAATGAAAGTGTTGGCCCTTTAAAAAATGATGAGGAAGAAATTATAAACGGGGATCAGGAAAAAGCAAATATATTAAACAAATTCTTTTCCACTGTATTCACCGAGGAAAATGAAATGCCAGGTGAAATACAGTGTGATAAGGTAAACTCCCCAGTACAGGTCACCTCTCTAACCCAGGAAGAAGTACAGTGCTGCCTACAAAAAATCTAAATAGACAAATCACCTGATCCAGATGGCATTCACCCCCGTGTTCTAAAGGAATTAAGTAATGTTATAGACAGACCTCTATTTTTAATATTCAAGGACTCTATAGTGACAGGGTCTTTTACCCAGGACTGGCGCATGGCAAATGTGGTGTTAATATTAAAAAAGGTTCAAAAGGTGACCCCGGGAATTATAGACCTATTAGTTTAACCTCTGTTGTATGTAAATTGTTTGAGGGTTTTCTGAGAGATGCTATTTTGGAGTATCCTGATAAAAATAAATGTATGACCCATATCAGCATGGATTTATGAGGGATCGGTCCTGTCAAACTAACCTGATCAGCTTTTATGAGGAGGTGAGCTCCTGACTGGACCAGGGGCAATTGCTGGATGTCATAGATCTGGATTATTCCAAAGCATTTGATACGGTGCCACATAAAAGGATGGTGCATAAAATTAGAAGGATTGGGCTGGGGGAGAATGTGTGCAAGTGGGTAAGTAACTGGCTCTGATAGGAAACAGAGGGTGGTTATTAATGGTACTTATTCTGATTGGGTGACTGTTACTAGTGGAGTACCACAGGGGGTACCACAGGGCTCAGTCTTGTGTCCTGTTCTATTTAATATATTCATTAATGACCTTGTAGAGCAGTGGTTCTTAACCTTGTTGGAGGTACTGAACCCCACAAGTTTCATATGAGCATTCACTGAACCCCTCTTAATTGGAAAAATAAAATATGATTTTTTCAAATTCAAAACATAGGAGGTATATATTTAAGTATATATTTATACATAGGTGCACAAAATGAACAAAACCATTAAGAACAAAGAACAAAACCATGAAAACATGATTTTCACACAAAAACATTATGAATATTTACTGCAAGTGTGACTTCTGCTGTTGTCTTTCAGAGACCAGTTCAGAAATGCGCGGCTTTACCTTGGCAAGTGCCACTCTCATGTCATTAGGCAGACAGTGTTCCCCCACATTAGGCAGGCAGTGTTCATCCACATTAGGCAGGCAGTGTTCCCCCACATTAGGTAGGCAGAGTTCCCCCACATTAGACAGGCAGTGTTCCCCCACATTAGGCAGGCAGTGTTCCCCCACATTATGCAGGCCAGTGGTCTTCAACCTGCAGACCTCCTAGATGTTGCAAAACTGTCCGGGCATGCTGGGAGTTGTAGTTTTGCAACATCTGGAGGTCCGCAGGTTGAAGACCACTGATGTAGGCAGTGTTCCCCCACAGACATACAGCCTCCAGCCATATACAGTGTATGGCTGGAGGCTGTATGCCTGTGTACTGCCCCACTTCAGTTCTCCGACCACCGCTCCGGCTATAGCAGTAGGTCCCGGGATCGGTGGTTGGAGCACCGAAGATGACGTGCCGCTGGTCACTTACCAAGCTGGCCAGCGCGCCTCTTCTTCCTTCTCTATCCTCCGGTCCTCGGCACTTGTGTTTCCATGGGTGCATGCACGGGACATCAGTGATGTCTCGGCGGCCCTGCGTTTTTAAACTTAACGCGGGGCCGCAGGGAGTTAATAGTGTTGGGGGGAATTGCCCCGTCGCTACAGGACGGGCAAACACCGACTCAGCTCTGGGCCCCAAGCAATTGCTTGGTTTGCCTGTCCTGTTGCGACCTCCCCTGCCGAACCCCCGGGACTGACTCACCGAACCCCTAGGGTTCGATCGAACCCAGGTTAAGAACCACTGTTGTAGAGGGTTTGAATAGTAAAGTAGCAATCTTTGCAGATGACACTAAACTCTGTAAAGCGATAAGCACTATAGAGGACAGTGCACTGTTACAAATGGATCTGGATAGGTTGGAGGTTTGGGCTGGGAAGTGGCAGATGAGGTTCTACACTGATAAATGTAAGGTAATGCACATGGAAAGGAAAAATCCGGGCTGGGATTATGTATTAAATGGGAGAACACTTGGGACGACTGACATGGAAAAGGACTTAGGGGTCTTAGTTAATAGTAAATTTAGCTGTAGTTACCAGTGTCGGGCAGCTGGTGCCAAGGCAAATAAAATCATGGGGTGCATCAATAGGGGCATTGATGCCCACGACAAGGAAATAATTCTACCACTGTACAAAACACTAGTCAAACCACACATAGAATACTGTGTACAGTACTGGGCACCAGTGTACAAGAAAGATATAGGGGAGCTGGAGAGGGTTCAAAGACGGGCAACCAGAGTAAACTGGGAATGGGAGGACTACAGTACCCAGAAAGATGATCAGAATTAGGGTTATTTAGTTTAGTAAAAAGAAGGCTTAGGGGCGACCTAATAACTATGTAAAAATATATCAGGGGACCGTAGATCTTTCCCATGATCTATTTATACCCAGGACTGTATCTATAACAAGGGGGCATCCTCTATGACTTGAAGAACGAAGGTTTCTACACCAGCACAGATGGGAGCTCTTTACTGTAAGAGCAGTGAGACTGTGGAACTCTCTGCCAGAGGAGGTGGTCATGGTGAACTCTGTAAAAGAGTTCAAAAGGGGTCTTGATGCATTTTTGGAGAGTAATAACATTACAGGTTATGGATACTAGATTTATAGGGACAGAAGGTTGATCCATGGATTTATTATGACCCCCGTCATCATCACCATGTCATTTTCACCCCCGTCATCATCACCCTCGTCATCATCCCCCCCTTCATCATCAACGCCTGTCAATCCCTTCAATGACTCAGTAGTCTTCAACCTATGGACCTCCAGATGTTGAAAAACTACAACTCCCAGCATGCCCGGACAGCCGATGGCTGGACCGCAGGTTGGAGGTCCGCAGGTTGAAGACCACTGAAAGTGATTGACAGGCGGAGACAAAAAATCTTGCTGAAAAACTCGACTTATACTCGAGTATATACGGTACTTAAATTTTAACTTCCCAATCGTCTGATCAGCAGCACAATGATGGGGATTTACATCGCAGAACATAGGGTGGGATCAAGAATTAGCAGAATCAATAATAGATCTGACAAATGAAAAATTATCAGAAGAGGAATTATCCATCTTGTAATGTTTAAAGAAAATAATGGGAGTGCTCCATGAAACACTCTGGTATATATGGTCTAGAAGTACTGAGCCACGCTCAGCGTTGTAAGTGGATAAGGCTCTGGTAGATTGCACCTTAAATTCAGAAGGCTCAATTTTAGCCACGTAGTAGGCATTACGGATACAGTCACAGATCCAACATGCTAGTGTGGGCTTGGAGGATTTCTTCCCCCTTTTTGAGCCATGGTACAGAACAAAAAGGTTTTCATCTTTCCTAAAAGAACTAGTTCTTACATTTTAGATGTGAAAAGCTTTCACCAAATACAGATTATTTAGATGGCTTTCTTCACCGGCCGAAGTATCAGGCGTATATTTCAGTAGACAGATTAACTGATTTTGATTAGAAAACTAAGGAACCTTCGAAGGATCTCAGTAAGACTCTATCAGGCAAGAAGGTAGTATAAGGCTTGAAACAAGAAAACGCCTGAAGTTCTCCAATTCTTTTATCTGTTGTGACTGCAAGAAGAGAACTCACTTTCATAGAAAGGTATTTCAAGTCCACCTCTTGCAAAGGCTCAAAGGGGGGGAAGACACAGATGCTTAAAGGGGTACTCCGCCCCTAGACATCTTATCCCCTATCCAAAGGATAGGGGATAAGATGTCAGATCGCCGTGGTCCCGCTGCTGGGGAGCCCTGGGATCCCCGCTGCGGCACCCCGCTATCATTACAACACAGAGCGAGTTCGCTCTGTGCGTAATGACGGGTGATACGGGGGACGGAGCAGTGTCACATCATGGCTCCGCCCCTCGTGACATCACAGCCCGTCCCCTTAATGCAAGTCTATGGGAGGGGGCGTGACAACCACCATGCCCCCTCTCATAGACTTGTATTGAAAGGGGCGGGCCTTGATGTCACGAGGGGCGGAGCCGTGACGTAACGATGCTCCGGACCCTGTATTGCCCGTCATTACGTGCAGAGCGAACTCGATCTGTGCTGTAATGATAGCGCAGTGCCACAGCGGGGATCCCAGGGCTCCCCAGCAGCGGGACCTCGGCGATCTGATATCTTATCCCCTATCCTTTGGAAAGGGGATAAGATGTCTGGGGGTGGAGTACCCCTTTAAGAACCAGACCAATGTCCCACATAGAAACAGGCTTGATAACTCTAGGATGTAACCTAGTGATGGCCTTGACAAAGCTTTTGACTTCAGGAATTTGGAACAGCCTTTGTCCCAAAAAAGCTGACATTGCAGCGATCTGTACCTTCAGAGTACTAGGTGACAATCCTCTGTCAAAGCCATCCTGCAAGAATTCTAAAATCTGTGCAGTTGTAGGAGCAGTAACAACAATCTGCTTGGCAGCACATCATCTGAAAAAGATGTTTCTGATTCTGGCGTATGACTTATTGGTAGCTTCCCTTCTAGAGTGAAAGAGTGTATCCACTATATACGGTCAGAAAAGCCCTTGGCCTTTATTATGGACCTGTCAACCTCCAAGCCATCAGGTTGAGAGACGCCAGATTGTGGCAAAGCTGAGTGCCCTGAGACACCAGGTCTTCCTCAGAGGGAGTTTCCAGAACACTCCCTGGCTCATTATCATGAGCTGAGAGAACCAGGATCTCTTGGACCAAAGAGGAATTACCGCCTGATTCTGTTTGATTTTCATTAATACCCTCGGTATCATTGAAGTCGGTGGAAAGATGTAAGCCAGTCTGAAGTTCCAGGGGTTGGACATCGCGTCCATTGCCAACAGCTGGTCCTCTGAATATAGGGAGCAAAAGTGGATTAGCTTGGTGTTGTACTTGGTCGCCATCAGGTCGATCTCCGGAAGTCCCCAAAGCTAACAAAGCTGTTGAAAATTTTTTGGGCATAGAGACAATTCCCTGTCTGCTCAGGCGATCCGCCAATGTGTTCTCGACACCTCTGATGTGGACAGCGGATAACCTCATTATTCTGGACTCTGCCCAATTGAAGATCCTTCCCATTTCCTGAAGAAGTGTACAGGATCTGGTACATCCCTGTTTAAAACACCAGGGCCATGTTGTCCGACCTGATCCGGACTGTTTTCCTCAAGAGGAGAGGTTTGATATGTCTCAGAGCATAGAGTATTGCTCTAAACTCATTGGTGTTGGAGGAAAGACTCATCTCCTCCGGATTCCAACTCCCGTAAATCGTGGCTTCCAACATGTGGGCTCTCCATCCTGAGCCAGAGGCATCTGTGGTAACAACTGTCCAATTTGGCTCTACAAGAGGCATTCCATCTTGCATGTCGGCCCACCAATGGAGAGATTGTCTGGTGTTGGATGAAAGAACATGAAGGGAGTCCAAATCCGAGAGAGTCCGATTCCAAAGGTGCAGGATCTCTGATTGGAGGGGCCTTATGTGTCACAAAACCCAAGGGACAGCCTCTGCTGCAGAGGACAAGAGAACTAGGAAACTAATAAGGGCCCTGAGAGAAACTCTGCGAGGTGTTCTGAGGAAACTATATCCACCTCAGGATATGGTCCTTCCAGACCACAGAGAGGTGTAGCTTTATTTCTGCAGAATTGAAGCCTAGAAATTGCTTGGTTGTTGCTGGGGTCAAATCTGATTGGTCCCAATTGACCAACAAACCCAAGCTCTGTAATAAGTCCTGGGTAAACCTGACCAGTCCAGTAGTATCGACTCCGATCTGGTTATTAACAGCCAATCGTCCAGATACGGGATAATTCTTATCCCCTACGATCTAAGAACCGCCGTCATGGAAGACACCACTTTGGTGACTACATACGGAGCAGATATGATTCCAAAGTGGAGAACTTTGAATTGAAGATGAAAAAGAATCCCTCGGATTCTCACTGCAATCCTCAGAAATTTCCGATGCTCTGGATGGATAGGGATATGAAAGTGGGCATCATTCAGATCTAGGGATGCCATAAACTTCCCTTCGGATAGTAGAGGTTTGACCGATCTTATGGTCTCCATTAGGGATAAGCTAAATCAAATCTGAGGAATCCGAATCCGTTATAAATTTCAGGAAAAATTTGATTAGCAACAAATGCCAATATGGCCGATTCGATTGTGCGCATCGCTTAATTAAACTCCATTTAGTGCGGTCCAGGCTCCAGGGCATCTAAAATGGCGGGACTGAGAGCAATGTGTTGCTCAGAAAAGCTTTTGTCCAGCCTAGAAGCACTGATAGGGCAGGGAGTAAGATTGAGAGAGAGAGTGCAATTTTGGGTGTAGTACAGCCAGCCAGTTAGGGTGAGCAGAGCACTAAAAAAAATATTGTCCTCTATTAAGTGTAACCTGTGCATACATCTAAGTGGTGTACCATTTTGTTCCTGTTAAAGTCTTAAGGGCCTAGAAAAATACTGTTTTAAGAGTATTGGAGCGCATTGTCCTCCCCTCATAAGTGCATACCACATACGTACATCTAAGTAGTGTACTATTTTGTTCCTGTTAAAGTCTTAAGGGCCTAGATACTGTGAAAGGCCAGCCAAAAGTAAACACCTGATGGTGTTGTAGATAAATACTGTTTTAAGCATACTGTAGTGCATTGTCCTCCCCTCATAAGTGCATACCACATGCATACATCTAAGTGGTGTACCATTTTATTCCTGTTAAAGTCTTAAGGGCCTAGATACTGTGAAAGGCCAGCCAAAAGTATACACCTGCTGGTGTTGTAGACAAATACTGTTTTAAGCATACTGGAGCACATTGTCCTCCTCTCATAAGTGCATACCACATACGTACATCTAAGTAGTGTACTATTTTGTTCCTGTTAAAGTCTTAAGGGCCTAGATACTGCGAAAGGCCAGCCAAAAGTATGCACCTGCTGGTGTTGTAGACAAATACTGTTTTAAGCATAGTGGAGTGTATTGTACTCCCCTCATATACGCACTAAGTATGTCAGGCAGAGAAGTGCCAGGATGTGCACAGAGGAGTGGCAGAGGCCTAAATTCATCAGGCAGTGTTCGCAGTAGACTAGGGGCGAGTGGCAGCAGGAGTCGCAACAAGAGGCCTGAGTCATCCACTTCATCACAAGTGACATCTGACACCCGCAGTCAACAGTCGGTGGGTTCCTCAGACACAACCCTCAGTTGGCATGGCCCGGGAGTAGTCCCTGTCCTCCCATTGCCTCTGTCCTATGCTGTTCTCTCCCCCACAGAAGTATCTTATGCTGTGGGTTCAGCTCCACTGTTTAGTGAGGACAATCTACTAGAGGACAGTCAGCAGCTACTGCCCAGCAGAAAAGTGGAGGAGACATCCGCCACTTCCTCCGCTAGGTGGCGTGGGGGTGGTGTTGCAAGCATTCAGGCTCCTGAAGCAGACAATTTTGAGGAACCTGAGGAGGACATCAGTGATGTACAGACACAACTCGATGATGATGAAGCCGATCGCACTTGGGAGCCGGGTGCAGAAGGGGCTTCATCATCATCAGGAGAAGAAGGTTGCAGGTTGCAGTGAGGTAGCAGCTGAGCCAGCAAGGTGGTAGCATGGCTAGCAGTCAGCATGGTGACAGAAGTGGAAAGTCTGAAGCCAAACGTGCCCGGGGTAGACCACCTGCTTCGCAGCAGCCTACCTTCCCGGGAGGTAGTGGAAAAGGGAGTTGGCGGCAGTAGCAGTCAATCAGTGCGGACTGTTGGTGGGAAAATCAGCTACTCGGCGGTGTAACAGTTTTTCATCAAGCACCCGGAGAATGTTAACCTGGCCACATGCAAGATGTATCGGCAGAAGGTGAAGCGAGGCCAAGGTCCCAATGTTGGCACCACGGCCCTGCGTTAACATATGCAGCATCACCATAAAGCGGCCTGGGAGAACTGTGGCTCTGATGTGGTGGTCCAGCTTGCTGTATCACCCAGTGGCACGCTACTCCCTTTATCAGCCAGCCAAGGCTCCACCACCTCACTAGAAGGGAGATGTGTGTCATACCCCTCTTCTGTCGCTCCAGATGCCCCTGCTCCTCCTACTTTGAGTCAATCATTCCGCCAGCAATCCATCAGCGAAGCCATGTCCAAGAGACAACAGTATGCATCCACTTATCCAATGGCGCAGAAGCTGAATGTGCTCCTGTCCAAGTTGCTGGTGCTGCAGTCCCTCCATTTTCAAGTGGTGGACTCTGCACCTTTCAGAGAACTGATGGCTTGTGCCGAGCCGAGGTGGAGAGTTCCAAGCCATCATTTCTTAACAAAGAAGGCAGTACCAGACCAGCACAATTTTGTGGAACAGAAGGTGGGTCAATCCTTGAGCCTGTCGGTGTCTACCAAAGTGCACAGCAGCACCAACATGTGGAGCTGTAACTACGGTCAGGGACAATACATGTCCTTTACGGCCCACTGGGTGAATGTGGATCCTGTACAACCACAACAGCAACTTGGACAGGTCATGCCGCTTCTGCCTCCACGCTCTCAGGCCGTTGGTCCTGCGACAGTGTGCGACTCCGCCTCCTCATCCACCCCCATGTCCTCAGCCTCCACTGGACAGACAAGTCTCAGTGCCCCTCCAGCATACTATGTGTGCAGGGAAAGGCGGTGTCACACAGTTCTTCACATGGTTTGCCTTGGCGAACGGAGTCACACAGGGGAGGAACTGCTAAAAGTCATTCATCAAGAAATCGAATCATGGCTTACTCCACGAAAACTGGAAATGGGATCCATGGTGACCGACAACGGGGAAAACATCTTGTCTGCGCTGCGAAAAGAAAGCCTGAGACATGCACCCTGCATGGCACATGTGTTCAATCTGGTTGTCAAGAGGTTCCTGAAGTGTTCCCCCCCATCTGCAAGACGTCCTAACAATGGGAAGGAAACTTTGCATGCACTTCAGCCATTCGTACACCGCAAAGCACACCCTCCTTTAGCTGTCGCATCAGAGCGGCTTCCCCAACATAGTCTGATTTGCAACGTTTCCACACATTAGAATTCTACCCTCCATTTGTTGGACCGACTATACAAACAGAGAAAAGCCATCGCCGATTTCTTGATGATCCAAGCGGATAGGGGGACTCCCCTGTGTAACTTCAATGTGAACCAGTGGCAGCTCATACGTGACACCTGCCATTTGCTCAGGCCCTTTGAGGAAGCCACATTATTAGTCAGTTGCCAGGATTACAGGATGAACAACGACATTCCACTGCTTCATCTACTACAACACGTGTTGGAAACATTGGCTGATCAGGACACTGGAGACATGGCGCCTACATCTCATGGCCACATGAGCCCTGTGGGGGCTGATCTGGAGGAGGAGGGGGAGGGGCACAGTGGAGCATAGTTTAGGTTTCGCGAGATGGGTGGTTTTTCTAGTCATCTGACAGGAGAGGAGGAGCAGGAGCAGCTAGAGGAGCTAGAGGGTTATGAGGAAGGTGAGACAGAGGACCCAGACACACAGTGGCAGTATGCAGTGGAGATGGAGGCAGGGAGTCCCTCCGAGTAACTTGCACAAATGGCACTATGCATGTTCGTTTGCTTGTGTTGTGACCGCCGAATTGTCACCATTCGGCAGCGGGGTGACTTCTGGTTCTCCACCTTAATAGACCCTCACTACCGGCACAAAATGGGGGCCTTTTTTACACACACTGAGAAGGAGGACAAGCTTACCTACTAAAGAGACATCCTACGTAGTCAATTGGCCGATGCCTATATGCGCCATTATTCATCCTCTCACAGGTCTGACTCAGGGGGCCCTCTCCGCTCACCTTCCACTGCCATGGCTGCTGGGGAGGGGGTGGGGTGGCAGGAGCAGAACCAGCTCCATCAGCAGCAGCCTGAGTCTACAGTCGCTGATGAGTTACGTTCTTCACCCACATAGTGAAGCAACTCATCAGTAGCAGGTAGACCTGGAGCAGGATCTGAACCAGCAGGTGGTGGCATACTTTGACATGCCCATGCCAACACTCCTTGAAGATCCGCTGGACTTCTGGGCAACCAAAATTGATTTGTGGCTGCAACTAGCAGAGTTTGCCCTGGAAAAGCTGTCCTGCCCGGACAGTAGTGTGCCATTAGAGCAGGTGTTTAGTGCAGGTGTTGGGGCCATAGTAACCCCAAGGAGAACTTGTCTGTCCACGAAAAATGTGGAGAGACTGACCTTTGTGAAGATGAATCAGGCATGGATCAGCCAGGATTTCCACCCACCAATACCTGATGCATCAGAGTAGATTGACCACACCACGACTTCATAAATATGGATAGAGCTAAAAATATTTAAGGCGCTGCTCCCCAGTTATAGAAATTCCTCCTCATCAGACCACAAGTAGGTATATGGGATATGCATTACGTAAAACGTAACTTTTAATAATATTCTTATAATAAAATATATGGACCCAAAATTTTTTGGAAATCAAACAAAAGGAAAGGTGTGCAAAAAATACCATGTGCCACCTACACCACCAAGTATTGATGTGATGCAAAGACCTCTAAAAGGTGGAAGGGAACAACGTATGGCCCATTGTAACCGGTGGGGGTAAAAACTTCCCCTGTAAGGCCCTACTCTCGCATTATTAATTCCCTTCTTGGCAGGTGTTACTCGCCCTAAAAAGAGCAGCCCCACACAGGAACAAGGTTTTTAGGTGGATCACATTAATACTTGGTGGTGTAGGTGGCACATGGTGCTTCTTGCAAACCTTTCCTTTTGTTTGATTTAAAAAAATTGTTTTGGGTCCATATATTTTATCCTAAGCATATTGTTAAAAGTTAAGTTTTACGTAATGCATATCCTCAATACTTACTTGTGCACACAAACACTTTTACAAAAGAGACCGTTTTCTTCTGCCTACCTGCCTCAGCTACTATTCTGATCCTGTCACACGCCTGACGCCACACACCTGATGCCAAGTTCTCCTTTTTTCACCCATCTTCGTCACCAAGTACTGGTATTGCCACCCACCACACCACTCTGTCACCGGGTCACTTTCAGGATTCCTGATGCTGCTGCCACCTCCAGGCTGTCTCATTCTGCCACCATATGTTCTCCTCATGCTGATGCCACCTCCAGGCTGTCTCATTCTGCCACCAAATGTTCTCTTCATGCTGATGACAGCTCCAGGCTGTCTCATTCTGCCACCATATGTTCTCCTCATGCTGATGTCAGCTCCAAGCTGTCTCATACTGCCACTATATGTTCTCCTCATGCTGTGTCATTCAGCCACTATATGTTCTCCTCATGTTGCTGCAAACTCCAGGCTGTGTCATTCAGCCACTATATGCTGCCGCCAACTCCAGGCTGTGTCATTCAGCCACTATGTGGTCTCCTCATACTGCCGCCAACTCCAGGCTCTGTCATTCAGCCACTATATGGTCTCCTCATGCTTCTGCCACCTCCAGGCTGTGTCATTCAGCCTATATATAGTCTCCTCATGCTGCTGCCACCTCCACGCTGTGTCATTCAGGCACTATATGGTCTTCTCATGCTTCTGCCACCTCCAGGCTGTGTCATTCAGCCACTTTATGTTCTCTTCATGCTGCCGCAAACTCCAGGGTGAGTCATTCAGCCACTATATGCTGCCGCCACCTCCAGGCAGTGTCATTCAGCCACTATGTGGTCTCCTCATGCTGCCGCCAACTCCAGGCTGTGCCATTCAACCACTATATGGTCTCCTCATGCTGCCGCTACCTCCACGCTGTGTCATTCAGCCACTATATGGTCTCCTCATGCTGCCGCCACCTCCACGCTGTATCATTCAGCCACTATATGGTCTCCTCATACTGATGCCACCTCCAGGCCCTGTCATTGTGTCGCTCCGCGACAGTGATTCTAATAGCAATGCCTCTGATCTGCATGTCATACTGAATAACAGTATTATTTCACTAAACCAGCACACTCCATATGCGTGTTACAGCAAGGCAAAGTATTCTACACCCCTATTGAGACTCTCTGTAGGCCAGAAATAGCTGTTTTTAATAGTGATTTGCCGTGAATAAATTCGGACAGAATTTGGGGGGGGAAATTCAGCAAATTGCTCATCTCTAGTCTCCATCTTGAACTTTCTTTTTATAAAGTGGCGGTTCAAATATATTCAGCCAATAATAAGGCAATGTTTCCCTGAAGGCTTGGGTACAAGGAAAACCGGGGAGTATACGCCTCTGCCTTCTTCTGAGGAGGGAACAGGCTCCAGTGCAGCCAAAGAAATTAGCTCTAGAATTGAGCTTTCTAGCAAAACTTGCTTTGGTTTCTGTAAGGTGGTGGACACAAGAAATCTCTCTTGAGGAGACACGATAAGGGGAAGAGAGTATCCGTTCTCTATTATCTCGAGAACCCAAGGATCTTTTATCCTTTGTGCCCCCATGCAGGAAAAAACAAAGATAGGCGTCCGCCTACTGGAGTATTGACCCTGTCAAAAACTTTGCTTCTTTTGATCAGAAGCACCTTTAGCCTGACCCCCTCTCCTGGAGGTCCTAGACCCCTTCCAAGGCTAGAATATCTATTCAGCCTACCTCTCCTGCTTGGAGGAGAGTTCTTATGAGAGTATCTCTTAGAAGCACTTGGGGTTAAGGGTAAAGACTTTCCCTTCCTGTCAAAGAGTTCTTCCACGATGGAATCCAGTTCCGGCCCGAAAAGCTTGCCAGGAGAGTAATTAATGTTACAAAGTTGAAATTTAGATGTACTGTCTGCTGGCGATGGGCCACACCTAGAGCGCTCTTCTGCCCGCTGTGGATAAATGTTACGCCGAGCGCTCCGGGTCCCCGTTCCTCCCCGGAGCGCTCGCCTCATCTTCGTTGTTGCAGCGCCCCGGTCAGATCCACTGACCGGGTGCGCTGCGGTCCCGCCTTCAGCCGGGATGCGATTCGCGATGCGGATAGCGCCCGCTCGCGATGCGCACCCCGGCCCCCGTACCTGACTCGCTCGCCCTCGGTCCTGTCCCGGCGCGCGCGGCCCCGCTCCCTAGGGCGCGCGCGCGCCGGGTCTCTGCGATTTAAAGGGCCAGTGCACCAATGATGGTGCCTGGCCCAATCTTCCCAATTAGCTTAATTGCTCCCTGGCTATATCTAGTCTCCTCCCTTGCACTCCCTTGCCGGATCTTGTTGCACTTGTGCCTAGTGAAAGCGTTCCCTTGTCTGTTCCTAGTCCGTGTTCCTGACCTCCTGCCGTTGCCCCTGACTACGATCCTTGCCGCCTGCCCCCGACCTTCTGCTACGTCCGACCTTGCTTCTGCCTACTCCCTTGTACCGCGCCTATCTTCAGCATCTTCAGCAGCCAGAGAGGTGAGCCGTTGCTAGTGGATACGACCTGGTCACTACCGCCGCAGCAAGACCATCCCGCTTTGCGGCGGGCTCTGGTGAAAACCTGTAGTGGCTTAGAACCGGTCCACTAGCGCGGTCCTCGCCATCCCTCTCTGGCACAGAGGATCCACCACCTGCCAGCCGGCATCGTGACAGTAGATCCGGCCATGGATCCCGCTGAAGTTCCTCTGCCAGTTGTCGTTGACCTCACCACGGTGGCCGCCCAGCAAGCCCGACAGATCGCCCTTCTAACCCGTCAGCTGTCGGAAATGTCCACCATTTCGCACCAACTTCAGTCGCAACTTCTCCAGCAATCTTCTCCTCCGCCAGCTCCTGCACCTCCTCCGCAGCGAGTGGCCACTCCTAGCCTCCGCCTGTCCTTGCCGGACAAATTTAATGGGGACTCTAAGTATTGCCGTGGCTTTCTTTCGCAATGTTCCCAGCACTTGGAGATGATGTCGGACCAGTTTCCTACTGAAAGGTCTAAGGTGGCTTTCGTGTTCTGCCTTCTGTCTGGAAAAGCCCTGTCATGGGCCGCACCGCTCTGGGACCGCAATGACCCCGTCACTGCCTCTGTACACTCCTTCTTCTCGGAAATTCGAAGTGTCTTTGAGGAACCTGCCCGAGCTTCTTCAGCCGAGATTGCCCTGCTGAACCTGGCCCAGGGTGTTTCTTCCGTTGGCGAGTACGCCATTCAGTTCCGTGCTCTTGCTTACGAGTTGTCCTGGAATAGTGAGATTCTCTGCGCGACCTTTAAAAAAGGCCTATCCAGCAACATTAAAGATGTTCTGGCCGCACGAGAGACTCCTGCTGACCTACATGAACTCATTCATCTAGCCACTCGCATTGACATGCGTTCTTCCGGATGGCGTCTGGAGCTCCGCCTGGATATGGACTTTGTTCGCACGAAGCGTTTTTTCTCTCCGGCTCCTCTCTCCTCTGGTCCTCTGCAATCTGTTCCTGTGCTTCCCGCCGCGGAGGCTATGCAAGTTGACCGGTCTTGCTTGACACCTCAAGAGAGGACACGACGCCGCATGGAGAATCTTTGCCTGTACTATGTCGGTACCGAACACTTCCTGAAGGATTGTCCTATCCGTCCTCCCCGCCTGGAAAGACGTACGCTGACTCCGCACGAAGGTGACACAGTTCTTGATGTCAACTCTGCTTCTCCACGCCTTACTGTGCCTGTGCGGATATCTGCCTCTACCTTCTCCTTCTCTACTATGCTCTTCTTGGATTCCGGATCTGCAGGAAAATTTTTTTTGGCCTCTCTCATCAACAGGTTCTACGTTCCTGTGACCAGTCTCGCCAGACCCCTCTACATCTATTGTTTTTACAATAAAAGATTGGACTGTCTCATACGTTTCCACACAGAACCCCTCCTAATTTGCATCGGACCTCATCACGGAAAAATTGAGTTTTTTTTCCTCAGGTTCTTTGGCCCCAAGAAGAGGGGGAGACCCAAGGGGGGGGGTACTGTTACGCCGAGCGCTCCGGGTCCCCGTTCCTCCCCGGAGCGCTCGCCTCATCTTCGTTGTTGCAGCGCCCCGGTCAGATCCACTGACCGGGTGCGCTGCGGTCCCGCCTTCAGCCGGGATGCGATTCGCGATGCGGATAGCGCCCGCTCGCGATGCGCACCCCGGCCCCCGTACCTGACTCGCTCGCCCTCGGTCCTGTCCCGGCGCGCGCGGCCCCGCTCCCTAGGGCGCGCGCGCGCCGGGTCTCTGCGATTTAAAGGGCCAGTGCACCAATGATGGTGCCTGGCCCAATCTTCCCAATTAGCTTAATTGGTTCCCACCTGCTCCCTGGCTATATCTAGTCTCCTCCCTTGCACTCCCTTGCCGGATCTTGTTGCACTTGTGCCTAGTGAAAGCGTTCCCTTGTCTGTTCCTAGTCCGTGTTCCTGACCTCCTGCCGTTGCCCCTGACTACGATCCTTGCCGCCTGCCCCCGACCTTCTGCTACGTCCGACCTTGCTTCTGCCTACTCCCTTGTACCGCGCCTATCTTCAGCATCTTCAGCAGCCAGAGAGGTGAGCCGTTGCTAGTGGATACGACCTGGTCACTACCGCCGCAGCAAGACCATCCCGCTTTGCGGCGGGCTCTGGTGAAAACCTGTAGTGGCTTAGAACCGGTCCACTAGCGCGGTCCTCGCCATCCCTCTCTGGCACAGAGGATCCACCACCTGCCAGCCGGCATCGTGACAATAAAGCCATAGTTTTGGCGCAAAGTTTTAGTTGTTGTGATGGGGCGTTACAAAGGAAATCTGCTAAGTTAATTTTCCCAAAGGAAGCAAGAAGATCCTCTCTGGAGATACCAGAACTAATATCTTCTTGCAAATTATTAACATTTCCTTAGGGATAAGGCAACGTTATTTGAGTAAATAGCCACAGAGCTCCGACTGGAACCAGATATATAAGTGCGTTTAAAAGCCACCTCCATTCTACAATCCATAGGATCACGAAGATTAGACCCGTCTTCAGAGGGAAGGATAGTACTTTAGACATCTTTGCAATCGCCATGTTGACTTTAGGTGGATTAGCCCGAGGCTTAGGCTGGGACTTTTGAATGGGAAACATCATTTTGTATCTTTTAGAAGTTACCCAAGCTTTTTCCGGTCTTTCCCACTCTGCCGACATAAGGGCGGAAAGAATATAATCCATCTGGAAGGCTTTAAGTCCTCTAGATGTAGAAGGGGCATCCGCTTTAGAGGTTGGCTGGCTCTCAGCCTGCACAAATGTAATCAATTTTTGAGACTTATCCTGGGGAAAATAAAATCTTGATACAGACCATATACTAGGAATCACACCGCCATATCCCTGCTGGGAGCATCATATACTGTATGCCCAGCTGTCACGATGCCGGCTGGCAGGAGGTGGATCCTCTGTACCAGAGAGGGATTGGCGTGGACCGTGCTAGTGGACCGGTTCTAAGTTACTACTGGTGTTCACCAGAGCCCGCCGCAAAGCGGGATGGTCTTGCTGCGGCGGTAGTAACCAGGTCGTATCCACTAGCAACGGCTCAACCTCTCTGACTGCTGAAGATAGGCGCGGTACAAGGGAGTAGACAAAAGCAAGGTCGGACGTAGCAGAAGGTCGGGGCAGGCAGCAAGGATCGTAGTCAGGGGCAACGGCAGGAGGTCTGGAACACAGGCTAGGAACACACAAGGGAACGCTTTCACTAGGCACAAGGGCAAAAAGATCCGGCGAGGGAGTGCAGGGGAAGTGAGGTATACATAGGGAGTGCACAGGTGAACACACTAATTGGAACCACTGCGCCAATCAGTGGCGCAGTGGCCCTTTAAATCGCAGAGACCCGGCGCGCGCGCGCCCTAGGGAGCGGGGCCGCGCGCGCCGGGACAGGACCGACGGAGAGCGAGTCAGGTACGGAAGCCGGGGTGCGCATCGCGAGCGGGCGCCACCCGCATCGCGAATCGCATCCCGGCTGGAGGCGGTATCGCAGCGCACCCGGTCAGTGGATCTGACCGGGGTGCTGCCGTAGTGAGAATGTTGCGAGCGCTCCGGGGAGGAGCGGGGACCCGGAGCGCTCGGCGTAACAGTACCCCCCCCCTTGGGTCTCCCCCTCTTCTTGGAGCCTGAGAACCTGAGGACCAGACTTTTATCTAGGATATTGTCCTCAGGTTCCCAGGATCTCTCTTCAGGACCACAGCCCTCCCAGTCAACCAAAAAAAAGTTTTTTCCTCTGACCTTTTTGGAGGCCAGTATCTCCTTTACGGGAAAGATGTCCGAAGAACCGGAGACAGGAGTGGGAGAAATAAGTTTAGGAGAGAAACGGTTGATGATGAGTGGTTTAAGAAGAGAGACATGGAAGGCATTAGGAATACGAAGAGAAGGAGGAAGAAGAAGTTTGTAAGAGACAGGATTAATTTGGCACAAGATTTTGAAAGGACCAAGATAGCGTGGTCCCAATTTGTAGCTGGGAACACGGAAGCGGACATATTTAGCGGAGAGCCATACCTTGTCTCCGGGAGAAAAAATGGGGGGAGCTCTTCTTTTCTTATCGGCAAACTTTTTCATGCGCGAAGAAGCCTGTAAGAGAGAATTTTGGGTCTCTTTCCATATGGTGGAAAGATCACGAGTTATTTCATCCACAGCGGGCAAACCAGAGGGCAAGGGAGTAGGGAGGGGGGGAAGAGGGTGACGGCCGTACACCACGAAAAATGGGGATTTGGAAGAAGATTCAGAGACTCTGAAGTTGTACGAGAATTCGGCCCATGGTAGAAGATCTGCCCAGTCATCCTGGCGGGAGGAAACAAAATGCCGTAAATAATCACCCAGGACCTGGTTAATTCTTTCTACTTGCCCATTGGATTGAGGATGATAAGCAGAAGAAAAGTTTAATTTAATCTTGAGTTGTTTACAGAGAGCCCTCCAGAATTTTGACACGAATTGGACGCCTCTATCCGAGACGATCTGCGTGGGCAACCCGTGAAGACGAAAAATGTGTACAAAAAATTGTTTTGCCAACTGAGGCGCTGAAGGAAGTCCAGGAAGAGGAATAAAATGTGCCATCTTAGAAAATCGATCAACGACCACCCAAACAACAGTGTTGCCACGGGATGGGGGTAAGTCTGTAATAAAGTCCATACCAATCAGAGACCAAGGCTGTTCGGGGACAGGCAGAGGATGAAGGAGACCAGCGGGCTTCTGGCGAGGAGTCTTATCCCGGGCACAGATAGTGCAGGCCCGCACAAAATCAACAACATCCGTCTCCAGAGTCGGCCACCAATAGAAACGAGAGATGAGTTGCAAGGATTTCTTGATGCCCGCATGGCCTGCGAGATGGGAGGAGTGACCCCATTTGAGGATTCCGAGGCGTTGGCGTGGAGAGACGAAGGTCTTCCCTGGAGGAGTTTGCCTGATGGAGGCTGGAGAGGTGGAGATCAGGCAGTCAGGAGGAATGATGTGTTGCGGAGAGAGCTCTACTTCCGAGGCATCCGAGGAACGAGAGAGAGCATCGGCCCTAATGTTCTTGTCGGCAGGGCGAAAGTGAATTTCAAAATTAAACCGGGCAAAGAACAGAGACCACCTGGCCTGGCGAGGGTTCAGCCGTTGGGCAGACTGGAGATAGGAGAGATTCTTGTGATCGGTGTAAATAATAACTGGAAATTTTGATCCCTCCAGCAGATGCCTCCATTCCTCAAGTGCTAATTTAATGGCCAGTAGCTCTCGATCCCCGATGGAGTAGTTCCTCTCCGCCGGAGAGAAGGTCCTAGAAAAAAAACCACAAGTAACAGCATGCCCAGAAGAATTTTTTTGTAGAAGAACCGCTCCAGCTCCCACTGAGGAGGCATCAACCTCCAATAGGAAGGGTTTAGATGGGTCAGGTCTGGAGAGCACGGGAGCAGAAGAAAAGGCAGACTTGAGCCGTTTAAAGGCGTCTTCCGCTTGAGGAGGCCATGACTTAGGATTGGCATTCTTCTTGGTTAAAGCCACGATAGGAGCCACAATGGTGGAAAAATGTGGAATAAATTGTCTGTAATAATTGGCGAACCCCAAAAAACTTTGGATAGCACGGAGTCCGGAGGGGCGTGGCCAATCTAAGACGGCAGAGAGTTTGTCTGGGTCTATTTGTAGTCCCTGGCCAGAGACCAAGTATCCTAGGAAAGGAAGAGATTGACATTCAAACAGACATTTCTCCATTTTGGCATAAAGTTGATTGTCACGAAGTCTCTGAAGAACCATGCGGACATGCTGGCGGTGTTCTTCTAGGTTGGCAGAAAAAATCAGAATATCGTCCAGCTACACAACAACACAGGAATATAAAAGATCACGAAAAATTTCATTAACAAAGTCTTGGAAGACGGCAGGGGCGTTGCACTATCTGTTGTGACTGCTGGGCGACTACCGTGGTGAGGTCGGCGACAACTGGCAGAGGAACTTCAGCGGGATCCATGGCCGGATCTACTGTCCCGATGCCGGCTGGCAGGAGGTGGATCCTCTGTACCAGAGAGGGATTGGCGTGGACCGTGCTAGTGGACCGGTTCTAAGTTACTACTGGTGTTCACCAGAGCCCGCCGCAAAGCGGGATGGTCTTGCTGCGGCGGTAGTAACCAGGTCGTATCCACTAGCAACGGCTCAACCTCTCTGACTGCTGAAGATAGGCGCGGTACAAGGGAGTAGACAAAAACAAGGTCGGACGTAGCAGAAGGTCGGGGCAGGCAGCAAGGATCGTAGTCAGGGGCAACGGCAGGAGGTCTGGAACACAGGCTAGGAACACACAAGGGAACGCTTTCACTAGGCACAAGGGCAACAAGATCCGGCGAGGGAGTGCAGGGGAAGTGAGGTATACATAGGGAGTGCACAGGTGAACACACTAATTGGAACCACTGCGCCAATCAGTGGCGCAGTGGCCCTTTAAATCGCAGAGACCCGGCGCGCGCGCGCCCTAGGGAGCGGGGCCGCGCGCGCCGGGACAGGACCGACGGAGAGCGAGTCAGGTACGGAAGCCGGGGTGCGCATCGCGAGCGGGCGCCACCCGCATCGCGAATCGCATCCCGGCTGGAGGCGGTATCGCAGTGCACCCGGTCAGTGGATCTGACCGGGGTGCTGCCGTAGCGAGAATGTTGCGAGCGCTCCGGGGAGGAGCGGGGACCCGGAGCGCTCGGCGTAACACCAGCCAGACCATAAACTAGGAATCATACCGCCATATCTCTGCTGAGAGCGACATATACTTTATGTCCAGTCAGACCATATACTAGGAATCATACCGCCAAATCCCTGCTGGGAGCATCATATACTGTATGTCCAGCCAGACCATATACTAGGAATCATACGGCCATATCCCTGCTGAGAGCGTCATATACTGTATGTCCAGCCAGACTATATACTAGGAATCATACCGCCATATCCCTGCTTAGAGCGTCATATACTGCATGCCCAGCCAGATCATATACTAGGAATCATACCGCCATATCCCTGCTGAGAGCGTCATTTGTGGTCGTAGCTCCTGCCCGAGAAGCGTACCTACCTACCCTACTACTGCTGAATACCAACCCCTAACTAACCAAAGAGTCTGAGGTGTGCCATAACTGCTGCGTATAGAATATGCCTGGAAAAAGAGGGCAAAACCCTATAATATTATCAAGTACATTTACAAACCAACGTTTTGAAAGCGTTAGCCGTCCCTTTTCAACATGTAATTATATAATCCCTACAATGCTATTGTAACTACGGTCAATGCTCTGCATGTGATTCCCCTAACCTTAGGAAATCAAGACAACTGAAAGCCAGCGTGTTCTAATGATGAGCTGTCCTGGTGTACCGACGGGGAACTACCTAAGCGACAGCTAACCAACTAAATAGGTCAGCTGACGGCTGCTGGATGGCTGGCAACCTCCCTCTTTGTACACTCTACATGGTAGATTGATGCCATGGAATGGAAAGCAAACAATGGCGCCCTGTTAGAGGAAAACCATGCGATGACATGCTGGATACCTGACAGATATGTTTTGAAAGTATTATGCTGGATGCAAGGAAAAGTGGCAAAACCCGATGAATGCAAATAGAATAAAATGGCATTGGGACATCTACTAAATATCAATGAAAATGTCACGTAGTATTCTAGGCTACGTGTTGGAAGTACGCTGTGAGCTATGGGCGTGAAAAGCCTAGACTGAGAACAACCCTATGCCCGTATATACAACTCCGAGTGCTAACAATGTGTAAACACAAGACTAAGTAATCACCAACTTAAACCTCTGTAAGGTTACCACTGCAACCAACCTATGAATATGAACGGCAATGCAACCCCTTATGCAGCAAGGTGATGATGAGACGGTGATGATGAGACTCACCCAACATGTGACTACTATCATCGTCGATCAGAGCCAGGACAAACCAAACCAACCACACCGAACCAAGCTATATCTTCAACGCTAAGCAAACGTAAGGACACGTGATGAGGTTACCGCCGACCTGCAGTCATGTCAGGTCGCAACTGAACTGACCTATAGACGTGATAGGCCGAACCATGAAAGACTCAACTAAATCTGCAAGTAACAGTATGACCGTCACCCTGAACCAAACAGATCGTGACCATGAGAAACCTATAGACGTGGCAATTAAGAATGAAAACATCATGCTATCCCTGTAGCATACCCGATTGCCGAAGGAACACAATGTATACCAAGACATTATCGCCACCCTTATTCTGGTCGGGTTGAGTCCAGACTAACCTGTAGACGTGACTGATCTAGACCAACTATATGAGTGTATGTATAAGCTTTGAGCGTGTGTACCGAAGAAACTATGAACGTGTGGCTAAAATGAACTGCATGAGTGAGCATATATACTGAATAAACTATTTGACCAGATGCGCGGAACCACTAATCCGCGCATATGCCTAGTACCACTATACTACTGCGTGAAACACTGACATATGAAGCAACACCTGAATTTATTCATTTATTCATTTATTCAGTGTATCTCGTATGAGCGTGTACATAGAATGATCCCTATGGGTGAGTGTACAACATGGCTCCTACAAGAGCGTGTGTAGGATGAACCCTGGAAGCGTGTACAAGCGTGTATGCAGCGTAAACCTACGAGCAAGGGTACGGTATGGATGCTATAATCGTATGCACTGCATAACCTACAAGAGCGTAAACCGAAAAACCCAACAATCGCGTGTACAAAACAAATCCTACAAGCGAGTATACAGTATAAATTATGCGACCGAGTGTACAGTATAAATGCTACAAGCGAATGTATAGTATGACCCTAACGTGTGTAAAGTAAGAATCCAACAGGTGTGAGTACAGCATATCCTACCAGTGAGCGTATTGCAGAAAAAACCCTACAGGTGAGTACAGCATGAATTCTACGAGTATGTACGCAGCACAATCCTACATGCATGTTAAAGCGTGTGTATGGTATGAGTGCTACAAGCATGTACCCTACAACATGCACAAGCGTGAGTGCAGAATGAATCCTACAAGCAAGTGTACAGTATGAAACCTAAAGGCGGATATACCATATAATCCTACAAGCGAGTGTACAGTGTGAATCCGATAAGTGGGTGTACGGCATAATTCTAGAAGTGTGTGTACTGTATGAACCCTACAAGCGCGTGTGCAGTATGAACCCTATAAGCGTGTGTACGATATGACCCTACAAGCGTGTGTACAGTGTAAACTCTACAAACGTGTAGATAGTATGACCCTGCTAGCATATGTACAGGATGCGCCCAACAAGTACAGAATGAATCCTGTTAGTGTGTGTATAGTATAAATCCGACAAGCGTATGGACAATAAGAAACTGATGAACCTACAAACATTTACCAGCGTGTGTACCGTATGAAAGTTACCAACATGAATCCTGCGAACGTGCATGAGCGTGAGTACAATATAAGTCCTACGAGCAAGTGTACGGTTAAAAGTCCTACAAGTGTACCGCATAAATTCTACAAGCTTGTGTACAGTATAAACCCTACAAGTGTGTACACAGTATGACTCTACAAGTGTGGTATACAATATAACCCTACGAACGTATATTCTACAAGTACCGCATGAATCCTATGAGTGTGTGAACAGTGTAAAACCTACAAGCATATGAATAATGAGAATCTATAGCGTGTGTGCAGCATATTTCCCACGAGCGTGTGTACTGCAGAATCCTACAGACGTATGTAAAGCATAAATCCCACAAGCGGGGTGTACCGCGGGATCCTACAAACGTATATGCAGCACGGATCCTACCAGCGTGTATACGGCACAAAACCAACCATCGTATGTGCAGCATAAATCCTACAAACGTATGTACAGCATAAATCCCACAAGCGGGGTGTACCGCGGGATCCTACAAACGTATGTGCCGCACGGATCCTACCAGCGTGTATACGGCGCAAAACCAACCAGCGTATGTGCAGCATAAATCCTAAAAACGTGTGTACGGGATAAATCCTACCAGCGTGTGTACGACATAAATCCTACAAGCGTGTGCGCAGTATGAATCCTACAAAGTGTGTACGGCATAAATCCTACAAGCGTGTGTGCAGCATGAATCCTACAAACGTGTGTACGGCATAAATCCTACAAGCGTGTGTGCAGCATGAATCCTACAAACGTGTGTACGGCATAAATCCTACCAGCGTGTGTAGAGCATAAATCCTATAACGTATGTACAGAATAAATCATACGAACGTGTGTATGACATGGGTCCTACCAGGATGTGTACGGCATGAATCCTATCCGCGTGCGTACAGCATGACTATTATAAATGCGTGTATGGTATAAATGTGTGTACGACAACTATGAGGGCATGTATCTGGAACAAGAATAAGACAAATGTGTGGAACAAATTACAATAGCGAACAAATGATATGAGTATGTACTAACCAACTATATGCACGGACCACATGTTATGTAAATTAACTTATAAGAGTGTGAACACAGACAAATATATGAGCGTATGCGCGGAACGATGAAACGTGTGCCTGGCACAACTACAAGACCGTCTATGTATAGGAACGTGCATGAAATGACTATAAAGCGTATACATTTTATAAATTATTATTATTATTTTTTTTTTTTTATGTAGCGAAAAGCATGAAAATGAATTTGATAGTAAAGTAACAGGCAACAGCTAAACAATACACCTTTCCCGTATATTAGGGATAGAACCCCCACCTGAAGCGTAGCTCCAAGTCGGATGACTATACCTGGCTGCTGACAACTTGCAACACACCGAGGGATACAAGTAACTGCGGGGGAGAGGGGGGAGAAGGAAGAAGGAGACAGTATTAACACTGCTAAGCATGCCCCCATCCACCCCTGCAGTGTAATGGAGCACAGTATAAATGAGACCTGCAGCTCCGCAACAGCCGAACCGCCGGGAAACACTGAAGTATAAATATAAATAAAAAGAACACTGTGAGGAAGTTAGTTTAGGAGACACAGGATGGAGGCGAGCGCAGCTGACCGACCAGACCGGCAGCTGCGCGGGGGGGAGCACGAGCCCACACGGTGGAGCGGAGCGGCGAGCCCGACTGGGCGGAAGGGCGCGCAAGCCCCGCAGAGACGCTGGAGACACATAAAGACCTTCCAGCAGTACAGCCCCCCACGGCATATGGAGCGCACAAAGTGAGCCTCCTGCACCTGCCACGGAAGGCAGCACTGGAGAGAGGAGCAGACACCTACCGGCAGGGTGTAACCACTTGCCCAAGACGGCAAGTCTGACATGACAACGCACGTGACGTAATAACCAGGGGCCGGGCTGACCAAGGGTTCCCCTGAACTCCGGCTTACCTCCGGAGTCGGGGAACAGTCAGCGTTACCCCCGGTCAGCCGCGGCCACTTACCACTACCATGCCGGCTGGAACGACCTTCCGGTCAGCTGACCCGTGCGGTCAGCTGACCCGTGCAGTCAGGTGACCGACGTGGACGTAACGCTATGCCCTGTTGACATCCCGTGACGGACCCTCGACCGAAAAACCCACGGCGTCCGAATGTGAGGCGGCCGTGAGTTTTTAAAAGCAGCCCGCTCCTCCCACAAATACAGGCCAGCTGCGCAGGCCTTACCACATATTGTATGTCCAGCCAGACTTTAAACTAGGAATCATACCGCCATATCCCTGCTGAGAGCGTCATATACTGTATGCTCAGCCAGACCATATACTAGGAATAATACCGCCATATCACTGTTGAGAGCATCATATACTGTATGCCCAGCCAGACCATATACTAGGAATAATACCGCCATATCCCTGCTGAGAGCGTCATATACTGTATGGCCAGCCAGACCATATAATAGGAATCATATCGCCATATCCCTGCTGAGAGCGTCATATACTGTATGCCCAGCCAGACCATATACTAGGAATCATACCGCCATATCCCTGCTGAGAGCGTCATATACTGTATGTCCAGCCAGACCATATACTAGGAATCATACCGCCATATCCCTGCTGAGAGCGTCATATACTGTATGCCCAGCCAGACCATATACTAGGAATAATTCCGCCATATCCCTGCTGAGAGCATCATATACTGTATGCCCAGCCAGACCATATACTAGGAATCACACCGCCATATCCCTGCTGAGAGCGTCATATACTGTTTGTCCAGCCAGACCATATACTAGGAATCATACCGCCATATCCCTGCTGAGAGCGTCATATACTGTATGCTCAGCCAGACCATATACTAGGAATAATACCGCCATATCACTGTTGAGAGCATCATATACTGTATGCCCAGCCAGACCATATACTAGGAATAATACCGCCATATCCCTGCTGAGAGCGTCATATACTGTATGGCCAGCCAGACCATATAATAGGAATCATATCGCCATATCCCTGCTGAGAGCGTCATATACTGTATGCCCAGCCAGACCATATACTAGGAATCATACCGCCATATCCCTGCTGAGAGCGTCATATACTGTATGTCCAGCCAGACCATATACTAGGAATCATACCGCCATATCCCTGCTGAGAGCGTCATATACTGTATGCCCAGCCAGACCATATACTAGGAATAATACCGCCATATCCCTGCTGAGAGCATCATATACTGTATGCCCAGCCAGACCATATACTAGGAATCACACCGCCATATCCCTGCTGAGAGCGTCATATACTGTTTGTCCAGCCAGACCATATACTAGGAATCATACCGCCATATCCCTGCTGAGAGCGTCATATACTGTATGCTCAGCCAGACCATATACTAGGAATAATACCGCCATATCACTGTTGAGAGCATCATATACTGTATGCCCAGCCAGACCATATACTAGGAATAATACCGCCATATCCCTGCTGAGAGCGTCATATACTGTATGGCCAGCCAGACCATATAATAGGAATCATATCGCCATATCCCTGCTGAGAGCGTCATATACTGTATGCCCAGCCAGACCATATACTAGGAATCATACCGCCATATCCCTGCTGAGAGCGTCATATACTGTATGTCCAGCCAGACCATATACTAGGAATCATACCGCCATATCCCTGCTGAGAGCGTCATATACTGTATGCCCAGCCAGACCATATACTAGGAATAATACCGCCATATCCCTGCTGAGAGCATCATATACTGTATGCCCAGCCAGACCATATACTAGGAATCACACCGCCATATCCCTGCTGAGAGCGTCATATACTGTTTGTCCAGCCAGACCATATACTAGGAATCATACCGCCATATCCCTGCTGAGAGCGTCATATACTGTATGTCCAGCCAGAGTATATACTAGGAATCATACTGCCATATCCCTGCTGAGAGCGTTATATACTTTATGTCCAGCCAGACTATATACAGTGACCCCTCGACCTACGATGCCCCCAACATAATTTCAACATGGAATCATATCGCCATATTCCTGCTGAGAGCGTCATATACTGTATGCCCAGCCAGACCATATAATAGGAATAATACCGCCATATCCCTGCTGAGAGCATCAAATACTGTATGCCCAGCCAGACCATATACTAGGAATAATACCGCCATATCCCTGCTGAGAGCATCATAATCTGTATGCCCAGCCAGACCATATACAGTGGTCCCTCAACATACGATGGTAATTCGTTCCAAACGAGCCATCGTTTGTCGAATCCATCGTATGTTGAGGGATTCGTGCAATGTAAAGTATAGGAAGCTGTACTCACCTGTCCCCGCCGCTCGAGATGGTGATCCCGGCCTCCGCCGGGCTCTCCGCTGTCTTCTCCGGTCCTCTGCTGTCTTCTCCGGTCCTCTGCTGTCTTCTCCGGTCCTCTTCTGTCTTCTCCGGTCCTCTGCTGTCTTCTCCGGTCCTCTTCTGTCTTCTCCGGTCCTCCGCTGTCTTCTCCGGTCCTCTTCTGTCTTCTCCGGTCCTCCGCTGTCTTCTCCGGTCCTCTGCTGTCTTCTCCGGTCCTCTTCTGTCTTCTCCGGTCCTCTGCTGTCTACTCCGGTCCTCCGCTGTCTTCTCCGGTCCTCTTCTGTCTTCCGCAAGGCCTTACTGAGCCTGCGTAGCGACGTCATTACGCCGCAGCGTACGCCATTCCTATTGGATGACGTGCGCAGCAGCGTATTGACGTCACCGGAGAGGGCCGAGAAGACACCGGAAGACCAGCGCTGGACCTGGAGGGCACCCCGGAGCACGGTGGAGGGGTAAGTAATACTTATCGCACCACACGGGGAACAATAAGCTACTATCCGAAAGCAGCTTAAGCATTTGGCGCAGCCGGATAGCACTTAATGCGCTGGCCCCGACATAAAAAAGCATTGTATGTCGATTTCATCATATGTCGGGGCCATCGTAGGTCGGGGGGTCACTGTACTAGGAATAATACCGCCATATCCCTGCTGAGAGCGTCATATACTGTATGTCCAGCCAGATTATATACTAGGAATCTTACTGCCATATCCCTGCTGAGAGCGAGCATCATATACTGTATGCCCACCCAGACCATATACTAGGAATAATACCGCCATATCCCTGCTGAGAGTGTCATATACTGTATGTCCAGCCAGACCATATACTAGGAATCATACTGCCATATCCCTGCTGAGAGTGTCATATACTGTATGTCCAGCCAGACCATATACTAGGAATCATACCGCCATATCCCTGCTGAGAGCGTTATATACTTTATGTCCAGCCAGACCATATACTAGGAATCATACCGCCATATCCCTGCTGAGAGCGTCATATACTGTATGTCGAGCCAGACCATATACTAGGAATCATACCGCCATATCCCTGCTGAGAGCGTCATATACTGTATGCCCAGCCAGACCATATACCAGGAATAATACCGCCATATCCCTGCTGAGAGCGTTATATACTTTATGTCCAGCCAGACCATATACTAGGAATCATACCGCCATATCCCTGCTGAGAGCGTTATATACTTTATGTCCAGCCAGACCATATACTAGGAATCAGACCGCCATATCCCTGCTGAGAGCGTCATATACTGTATGTCGAGCCAGACCATATACTAGGAATCATACCGCCATATCCCTGCTGAGAGCGTCATATACTGTATGCCCAGCCAGACCAAATACCAGGAATAATACCGCCATATCCCTGCTGAGAGCGTTATATACTTTATGTCCAGCCAGACCATATACTAGGAATCATACCGCCATATCCCTGCTGAGAGCGTCATATACTGTATGTCCAGCCAGACCATACACTAGGAATAATGTGCAAGGACTGTACACAAACTTGGTTCGCAGACATTCTCACAGCCCTATCTCTCCAAGGATGTTAAGTAGTATATGGTCTGACTGGGCATACAGTATATGATGCTCTCAGCAGGAATATGGCGGTATGATTCATAGTATATGGTCTGGCTGAGCATACAGTATATGACAATCTCAGCAGGGATATGGCGGTATGATTCCTAGTATATGGTCTAGCTGGGCATACAGTATATGACGCTCTCAGCAGGGATATGGCAGTATGATTCCTAGTATATGGTCTGGCTGGGCATACAGTATATGACGCTCGCTCTCAGCAGGGATATGGCAGTATTATTCCTAGTATATGGTCTGGCTGGGCATACAGTATATGACGCTCTCAGCAGGGATATGGCAGTATGATTCCTAGTATATGGTCTGGCTGGGCATACAGTATATGACGCTCGCTCTCAGCAGGGATATGGCAGTATTATTCATAGTATATGGTCTGGCTGAGCATACAGTATATGATGCTCTCAGCAGGGATATGGCGGTATGATTCCTAGTATATGGTCTGGCTGAGCATACAGTATATGACAATCTCAGCAGGGATATGGCGGTATGATTCCTAGTATATGGTCTAGCTGGGCATACAGTATATGACGCTCTCAGCAGGGATATGGCAGTATGATTCCTAGTATATGGTCTGGCTGGGCATACAGTATATGACGCTCGCTCTCAGCAGGGATATGGCAGTATTATTCATAGTATATGGTCTGGCTGGGCATACAGTATATGACTCTCTCAGCAGGGATATGGCAGTATGATTCCTAGTATATGGTCTGGCTGGGCATACAGTATATGACGCTCTCAGCAGGGATATGGCAGTATGATTCCTAGTATATGGTCTGGCTGGGCATACAGTATATGACGCTCGCTCTCAGCAGGGATATGGCAGTATTATTCATAGTATATGGTCTGGCTGAGCATACAGTATATGATGCTCTCAGCAGGGATATGGCGGTATGATTCCTAGTATATGGTCTGGCTGAGCATACAGTATATGACCCTCTCAGCAGGGATATGGCGGTATGATTCCTAGTATATGGTCTGGCTGGACATACAGTAAATGACGCTCTCAGCAGTGATATGGCGGTGTGATTCCTAGTATATGGTCTGGCTGGGCATACAGTATATGACACTCAGCAGGGATATGGCGGTATGATTCCTTGTATATGGTCTGGCTGGGCATACAGTATATGATGCTCTCAGCAGGGATATGGCGGTGTGATTCCTAGTATATGGTCTGGCTGGGCATACAGTATATGACGCTCTCAGCAGGGATATGGCGGTATGATTCCTAGTATATGGTCTGGCTGGGCATACAGTATATGACGCTCTCAGCAGTGATATGGCGGTATTATTCCTAGTATATGGACTGGCTGGGCATACAGTATATAATGCTCTCAGCAGGGATATGGCTGTATGATTCCTAGTATATGGTCTGGCTGGGCATACAGAATATAATGCTCTCAGTAGTGATATGGCGGTATTATTCCTAGTATATGGTCTGGCTGGGCATACAGTATATGACGCTCTCAGCAGGGATATGGCGGTATGATTCCTAGTATATGGTCTGGCTGGGCATACAGTATATGATGCTCTTAGCAAGGATATGGCGGTATGATTCATAGTATATGGTCTGGCTGGGCATACAGTATATGACGCTCTCAGCAGGGATATGGCGGTATGATTCCTTCTATATGATCTGGCTGGGAATACAGTATATGAAGCTCTCAGCAGGGATATGGCGGTGTGATTCCTAGTATATGGTCTGGCTGAGCATACAGTATATGACGCTCTCAGCAGAGATATGGCGGTATGATTCCTAGTATATGGTCTGGCTGGGCATACAGTATATGACGCTCTCAGCAGTGATATGGCGGTATTATTCCTGGTATATGGTCTGGCTGGGCATACAGTATATGACGCTCTCAGCAGGGATATGGCGGTATGATTCCTAGTATATGGTCTGGCTGGGCATACAATATATAATGCTCTCAGCAGTGATATGGCGGTATGATTCCTAGTATATGGTCTGGCTGGGCATACAGTATATGACGCTCTCAGCAGGGATATGGCGGTATGATTCCTAGTATATGGTCTGGCTGGGCATACAGTATATGATGCTCTCAGCAAGGATATGGCGGTATGATTCATAGTATATGGTCTGGCTGAGCATACAGTATATGACACTCTCAGCAGGGATATGGTGGTATTATTCCTAGTACATGGTCTGGCTGGGCATACAGTATATGATGCTCTCAGCAGGGATATGGCGGTATGATTTATAGTATATGGTCTGGCTGAGCATACAGTATATGACACTCTCAGCAGGGATATGGCGGTATTATTCCTAGTATATGGTCTGGCTGGGCATACAGTATATGACGCTCTCAGCAGGGATATGGCGGTATGATTCCTTCTATATGATCTGGCTGGGAATACAGTATATGACGCTCTCAGCAGGGATATGGCGGTGTGATTCCTAGTATATGGTCTGGCTGAGCATACAGTATATGACGCTCTCAGCAGAGATATGGCGGTATGATTCCTAGTATATGGTCTGGCTGGGCATACAGTATATGACGCTCTCAGCAGTGATATGGTGGTATTATTCCTGGTATATGGTCTGGCTGGGCATATAGTATATGACACTCTCAGCAGGGACATGGCGGAATGATTCCTTGTATATGGTCTGGCTGGGCATACAGTATATGATGCTCTCAGCAGGGATATGGCGGTATGATTCCTAGTATATGGTCTGGCTGGGCATACAGTATATGAGGCTCTCAGCAGGGATATGGCGGTGTTATTCCTAGTATATGGTCTGGCTGGGCATACAGTATATGACACTCTCAGCAGGGATATGGCGGTATGATTCCTTGTATATGGTCTGGCTGGGCATACAGTATATGATGCTCTCAGCAGGGATATGGCGGTGTGATTCCTAGTATATGGTCTGGCTGGGCATACAGTATATGACGCTCTCAGCAGGGATATGGCGGTATGATTCCTAGTATATGGTCTGGCTGGGCATACAGTATATGACGCTCTCAGCAGTGATATGGCGGTATTATTCCTAGTATATGGTCTGGCTGGGCATACACTATGTAATGCTCTCAGCAGGGATATGGCGGTATGATTAAAAGTATATGGTCTGGCTGGGCATACAGAATATAATGCTCTCAGTAGTGATATGGCGGTATTATTCCTAGTATATGGTCTGGCTGGGCATACAGTATATGACGCTCTCAGCAGCGATATGGCGGTATGATTCCTAGTATATGGTCTGGCTGGGCATACAGTATATGATGCTCTCAGCAGGGACATGGCGGCATGATTCCTAGTATATGGTCTGGCTGAGCATACAGTATATGACACTCTCAGCAGGGATATGGCGGTAATATTCCTAGTATATGATCTGGCTGGGCATACAGTATATGATGCTCTCAGCAGGGATATGGCGGTATGATTCCTAGTATATGGTCTGACTGGGCATACAGTATATGACGCTCTCAGCAGAGATATGGCGGTATGATTCCTAGTATATGGTCTGGCTGGGCATACAGTATATGATGCTCTCAGCAGGGATATGGCGGTATGATTCCTAGTATATGGTCTGGCTGGGTATACAGTATATGACGCTCACAGCAGTGATATGGCGGTATTATTCCAGGTATATGGTCTGGCTGGGCATACAGTATATGACGCTCTCAGCAGGGATATGGCGGTATGATTCCTAGTATATGGTCTGGCTGGGTATACAGTATATGACGCTCTCAGCAGTGATATGGCGGTATTATTCCTGGTATATGGTCTGGCTGGGCATACAGTATATGACGCTCTCAGCAGGGATATGGCGGTATGATTCCTAGTATATGGTCTGGCTGGGCAAAAATAATATAACACTCTCAGCAGGGATATGGCGGTATGATTCCTAGTATATGGTCTGGCTGGGCATACAATATATAATGCTCTCAGCAGTAATATGGCAGTATTATTTCTAGTATATGGTCTGGCTGGGCATACAGTATATGACGCTCTCAGCAGGGATATGGCAGTATGATTCTTAGTATATGGTCTGGCTGGGCATACAGTATATGACGCTCTCAGCAGGGATATGGCGGTATGATTAATAGTATATGGTCTGGCTGAGCATACAGTATATGACACTCTCAGCAGGGATATGGTGGTATTATTCCTTGTATATGGTCTGGCTGGGCATACAGTATATGACACTCTCAGCAGGGACATGGCGGAATGATTCCTTGTATATAGTCTGGCTGGGCATACAGTATATGACGCTCTCAGCAGGGATATGGCGGTATGATTCCTAGTATATGGTCTGGCTGGGCATACAGTATATGACACTCTCAGCAGGGATATGGCGGTATGATTCCTTGTATATGGTCTGGCTGGGCATACAGTATATGATGCTCTCAGCAGGGAGATGGCGGTGTGATTCCTAGTATATGGTCTGGCTGGGCATACAGTATATGACGCTCTCAGCAGGGATATGGCGGTATGATTCCTAGTATATGGTCTGGCTGGGCATACTGTATATGACGCTCTCAGCAGTGATATGGCGGTATTATTCCTAGTATATGGTCTGGCTGGGCATACACTATATAATGCTCTCAGCAGGGATATGGCGGTATGATTCAAAGTATATGGTCTGGCTGGGCATACAGAATATAATGCTCTCAGTAGTGATATGGCGGTATTATTCCTAGTATATGGTCTGGCTGGGCATACAGTATATGACGCTCTCAGCAGGGATATGGCGGTATGATTCCTAGTATATGGTCTGGCTGGGCATACAGTATATGATGCTCTCAGCAGGGACATGGCGGCATGATTCCTAGTATATGGTCTGGCTGAGCATACAGTATATGACACTCTCAGCAGGGATATGGCGGTAATATTCCTAGTATATGATCTGGCTGGGCATACAGTATATGACGCTCTCAGCAGGGATATGGCGGTATGATTCCTAGTATATGGTCTGACTGGGCATACAGTATATGACGCTCTCAGCAGAGATATGGCGGTATGATTCCTAGTATATGGTCTGGCTGGGCATACAGTATATGATGCTCTCAGCAGGGATATGGCGGTATGATTCCTAGTATATGGTCTGGCTGGGTATACAGTATATGACGCTCGCAGCAGTGATATGGCGGTATTATTCCAGGTATATGGTCTGGCTGGGCATACAGTATATGACGCTCTCAGCAGGGATATGGCGGTATGATTCCTAGTATATGGTCTGGCTGGGCATACAGGATATGACACTCTCAGCAGGGATATGGCGGTATGATTCCTAGTATATGGTCTGGCTGGGCATACAGTATATGACGCTTTCAGCAGGGATATGGCGGCATGATTCCTAGTATATGGTCTGGCTGAGCATACAGTATATGACACTCTCAGCAGGGATATGGCGGTAATATTCCTAGTATATGATCTGGCTGGGCATACAGTATATGACGCTCTCAGCAGGGATATGGCGGTATGATTCCTAGTATATGGTCTGACTGGGCATACAGTATATGACGCTCTCAGCAGAGATATGGCGGTATGATTCCTAGTATATGGTCTGGCTGGGCATACAGTATATGATGCTCTCAGCAGGGATATGGCGGTATGATTCCTAGTATATGGTCTGGCTGGGTATACAGTATATGACGCTCGCAGCAGTGATATGGCGGTATTATTCCAGGTATATGGTCTGGCTGGGCATACAGTATATGACGCTCTCAGCAGGGATATGGCGGTATGATTCCTAGTATATGGTCTGGCTGGGCATACAGGATATGACGCTCTCAGCAGGGATATGGCGGTATGATTCCTAGTATATGGTCTGGCTGGGCATACAGTATATGACGCTTTCAGCAGGGATATGGCGGTATTATTCCTAGTATATGGTCTGTCTGAGCATATAGTATATGATGCTCTCAGCAGGGATATGGCGGTATGATTCCTAGTATATGGTCTGGCTGGTCATACAGGATATGACACTCTCAGCAGGGATATGTCGGTATGATTCCTAGTATATGGTCTAGCTGAGCATACAGTATATGACGCTCTCAGCAGGGATATGGGGGTATGATTCCTTGTATATAGTCTGGCTGGGCATACAGTATATGACGCTCTCAGCAGGGATATGGCGGTATTATTCCTAGTATATGGTCTGGCTGGGCATACAGTATATGACACTCTCAGCAGGGATTTTGCGGTATGATTCCTAGTATATGGTCTGGCTGGGCATACAGTATATGACACTCTCAGCAGGGAGATGGCGGTATGATTCCTAGTATATGGTCTGGCTGGGCATACAGTATATGACACTCTCAGCAGGGATATTGCGGTATGATTCCTAGTATATGGTCTGGCTGGGCATTCAGTATATGATGCTCTCAGCAGGGAGATGGCGGTATGATTCCTAGTATATGGTCTGGCTAGGCATACAGTATATGACGCTCTCAGCACTCAGCAGGGATATGGCGGTATGATTCCTAGTATATGGTATGGCTGGGCATACAGGATATGACACTCTCAGCAGGGATATGGCGGTATGATTCCTAGTATATGGTCTGGCTGGGCATACAGTATATGACGCTTTCAGCAGGGATATGGCGGCATGATTCCTAGTATATGGTCTGGCTGAGCATACAGTATATGACACTCTCAGCAGGGATATGGCGGTAATATTCCTAGTATATGATCTGGCTGGGCATACAGTATATGACGCTCTCAGCAGGGATATGGCGGTATGATTCCTAGTATATGGTCTGACTGGGCATACAGTATATGACGCTCTCAGCAGAGATATGGCGGTATGATTCCTAGTATATGGTCTGGCTGGGCATACAGTATATGATGCTCTCAGCAGGGATATGGCGGTATGATTCCTAGTATATGGTCTGGCTGGGTATACAGTATATGACGCTCGCAGCAGTGATATGGCGGTATTATTCCAGGTATATGGTCTGGCTGGGCATACAGTATATGACGCTCTCAGCAGGGATATGGCGGTATGATTCCTAGTATATGGTCTGGCTGGGCATACAGGATATGACGCTCTCAGCAGGGATATGGCGGTATGATTCCTAGTATATGGTCTGGCTGGGCATACAGTATATGACGCTTTCAGCAGGGATATGGCGGTATTATTCCTAGTATATGGTCTGTCTGAGCATATAGTATATGATGCTCTCAGCAGGGATATGGCGGTATGATTCCTAGTATATGGTCTGGCTGGTCATACAGGATATGACACTCTCAGCAGGGATATGTCGGTATGATTCCTAGTATATGGTCTAGCTGAGCATACAGTATATGACGCTCTCAGCAGGGATATGGGGGTATGATTCCTTGTATATGGTCTGGCTGGGCATACAGTATATGACGCTCTCAGCAGGGATATGGCGGTATTATTCCTAGTATATGGTCTGGCTGGGCATACAGTATATGACACTCTCAGCAGGGATTTTGCGGTATGATTCCTAGTATATGGTCTGGCTGGGCATACAGTATATGACACTCTCAGCAGGGAGATGGCGGTATGATTCCTAGTATATGGTCTGGCTGGGCATACAGTATATGACACTCTCAGCAGGGATATTGCGGTATGATTCCTAGTATATGGTCTGGCTGGGCATTCAGTATATGATGCTCTCAGCAGGGAGATGGCGGTATGATTCCTAGTATATGGTCTGGCTAGGCATACAGTATATGACGCTCTCAGCACTCAGCAGGGATATGGCGGTATGATTCCTAGTATATGGTATGGCTGGGCATACAGTATATGACGCTCTCAGCAGGGATATGGCAGTATGATTCCTAGTATATGTCTGGCTGGACATACAGTATATGACGCTCTCAGCAGGGATATGGCGGTATTATTCCTAGTATATGGTCTGGCTGGGCATACAGTATATGACGCTCTCAGCAGGGATATGGCGGTATGATTCCTAGTATATGGTCTGGCTGGGCATACAGTATATGACACTCTCAGCAGGGATATGGCGGTATGATTCCTAGTATATGGTCTAGCTGGGCATACAGTATATGACGCTCTCAGCAGGGATATGGCGGTATGATTCCTAGTATATGGTCTAGCTGGGCATACAGTATATGACACTCTCAGCAGGGATATGGCGGTATGATTCCTAGTATATGGTCTGGCTGGGCATACAGTATATGACGCTCTCAGCAGGGATATGGCGGTATTATTCCTAGTATATGGTCTGGCTGGGCATACAGTATATGACGCTCTCAGCAGGGATATTGCGGTATTATTCCTAGTATATGGTCTGGCTGGGCATTCAGTATATGACGCTCTCAGCAGGGATATGGCGGTATGATTCCTAGTATATGGTCTGGCTGGGCATACAGTATATGACACTCTCAGCAGGGATATTGCGGTATGATTCCTAGTATATGGTCTGGCTGGGCATTCAGTATATGATGCTCTCAGCAGGGAGATGGCGGTATGATTCCTAGTATATGGTCTGGCTAGGCATACAGTATATGACGCTCTCAGCAGGGATATGGCGGTATGATTCCTAGTATATGGTATGGCTGGGCATACAGTATATGACGCTCTCAGCAGGGATATGGCGGTATGATTCCTAGTATATGGTCTGGCTGGACATACAGTATATGACGCTCTCAGCAGGGATATGGCGGTATTATTCCTAGTATATGGTCTGGCTGGGCATACAGTATATGACGCTCTCAGCAGGGATATGGCGGTATGATTCCTAGTATATGGTCTGGCTGGGCATACAGTATATGACACTCTCAGCAGGGATATGGCGGTATGATTCCTAGTATATGGTCTGGCTGGGCATACAGTATATGATGCTCTCAGCAGGGATATGGCGGTATTATTCCTAGTATATGGTCTGGCTGGGCATACAGTATATGACGCTCTCAGCAGGGATATGGCGGTATGATTCCTAGTATATGGTCTAGCTGGGCATACAGTATATGACACTCTCAGCAGGGATATGGCGGTATGATTCCTAGTATATGGTCTGGCTGGGCATACAGTATATGACGCTCTCAGCAGGGATATGGCGGTATTATTCCTAGTATATGGTTTGGCTGGGCATACAGTATATGACGCTCTCAGCAGGGATATGGCGGTATGATTCCTAGTATATGGTCTAGCTGGGCATACAGTATATGACACTCTCAGCAGGGATATGGCGGTATGATTCCTAGTATATGGTCTGGCTGGGCATACAGTATATGACGCTCTCAGCAGGGATATGGCGGTATTATTCCTAGTATATGGTCTGGCTGGGCATACAGTATATGACGCTCTCAGCAGGGATATGGCGGTATGATTACTAGTATATGGTCTGGCTGGGCATTTTTCTCAGCAGAAATATGGCGGTATGATTCCTAGTATGTGATCTGGCTGGGCATACAGTATATGACGCATTCAGCAGAAATATGGCGGAATGATTCCTAGTATATGGTCTGGCTGGGCATACAGTATATGACGCTCTCAGCAGGGATATGGCGGTATTATTCCTAGTATATGGTCTGGCTGGGCATACAGTATGTGACGCTCTCAGCAGGGATATGGCGGTATGATTCCTAGTATATGGTCTGGCTGGGCATACAGTATATGACACTCTCAGCAGGGATATGGCGGTTTGATTCCTAGTATATGGTCTGGCTGGGCATACAGTATATGATGCTCTCAGCAGGGATATGGCGGTATTATTCCTAGTATATGGTCTGGCTGGGCATACAGTATATGACACTTTCAGCAGGGATATGGCGGTATGATTCCTAGTATATGGTCTGGCTGGGCATACAGTATATGACGCTCTCAGCAGGGATATGGCGGTATTATTCCTAGTATATGGTCTGGCTGGGCATACAGTATATGACGCTCTCAGCAGGGATATGACGGTATGATTCCTAGTATATGGTCTGGCTGGGCATACAGTATATGACACTCTCAGCAGGGATATGGCGGTATGATTCCTAGTATATGGTCTGGCTGGGCATACAGTATATGACGCTCTCAGCAGGGATATGGCGGTATGATTCCTAGTATATGGTCTGGCTGGGCATACAGTATATGACGCTCTCAGCAGGGATATGGCGGTATGATTACTAGTATATGGTCTGGCTGGGCATTTTTCTCAGCAGAAATATGGCGGTATGATTCCTAGTATGTGATGTGGCTGGGCATACAGTATATGACGCTTTCAGCAGAAATATGGCGGAATGATTCCTAGTATATGGTCTGGCTGGGCATACAGTATATGACGCTCTCAGCAGGGATATGGCGGTATTATTCCTAGTATATGGTCTGGCTGGGCATACAGTATATGACGCTCTCAGCAGGGATATGGCGGTATGATTCCTAGTATATGGTCTGGCTGGGCATACAGTATATGACACTCTCAGCAGGGATATGGCGGTATGATTCCTAGTATATGGTCTGGCTGGGCATACAGTATATGACGCTCTCAGCAGGGATATGGCGGTATGATTCCTAGTATATGGTCTGGCTGGGCATACAGTATATGACGCTCTCAGCAGGGATATGGCGGTATGATTACTAGTATATGGTCTGGCTGGGCATTTTTCTCAGCAGAAATATGGCGGTATGATTCCTAGTATGTGATGTGGCTGGGCATACAGTATATGACGCTTTCAGCAGAAATATGGCGGAATGATTCCTAATATATGGTCTGGCTGGGCATACAGTATATGACGCTCTCAGCAGGGATATGGCGGTATTATTCCTAGTATATGGTCTGGCTGGACATACAGTATGTGACGCTTTCAGCAGGGATATGGCGTTATGATTCCTAGTATGTGATGTGGCTATGCATACAGTATATGACGCTTTCAGCAGAAATATGGCGGTATGATTCCTAGTATGTGATGTGGCTGGGCATACAGTATATGACGCTCTCAGCAGGGATATGGCGGTATTATTCCTAGTATATGGTCTGGCTGGGCATACAGTATATGACGCTTTCAGCAGAAATATGGCGGTATGATTCCTAGTATGTGATCTGGCTGGGCATACAGTATATGACGCTCTCAGCAGAAATATGGCGGTATGATTCCTAGTATGTGATCTGGCTGGGCATACAGTATATGACGCTCTCAGCAGAAATATGGCGGTATGATTCCTAGTATGTGATGTGGCTGGGCATACAGTATATGACGCTTTCAGCAGAAATATGGCGGTGTGATTCCTCCGCTGTGCTCGATCTTTATCTGCAAATTTTAATTGTCCAGATATTGAGGACGGTTTTTATGTTTTCATAAGAATTGATTCAATAAAGTTAATTATTTGTTATTACAGGAAATGGTTTCCTGTATATATACTAGAGACCCAATGGTGTTTAACCCCTTAAAATCATCAGTTACTTATTCATAATACACATAAGCAGGTGGCACCTGTTTTCCTACCAATCCACTGTTTGGGTCACGTGAGAAATAGTTGGGTATTATGCAGGGGCCATTAATCTTTATATTTACACCCTTAGGTTAATGGCCCAATGGCATTTAACCCTTTAAATTCCTCAGTTACTTATTCAAAATAATAATTAAAAAAATGATATAGTTGGCAACTGTTTTCTGGCCAATCCACAGTTTGGGCCAGGGTGGATACAGTTGGGTATTATGGAGGGGCCCTTGCTCTTTCTATCTACACCCTTAGGTTAGTGGCCCAATGGCGTTTAACCCCTAAAATTCCTGTTACTTATTCAAAATGCAGAAAATGTACATAGTTGGCAAGGTTGTCATCTGTTTTCTTGCCAATCCAATGTTTGGGCCAGGCCGGATACAGTTGGGTATTATGGAGGGGCCCTTACCCTTTATATTTGAACACTTAATTCAGTGGCCCAAACACGTTTAACTCCTTAAATTCATCAGTTACTTATTGAGTATCATGAACAAGTGGCTTGTGGATATACCACCTCAAGTAATTTGGACTTCTAGAAAACAGGCATTTATAGAGAAGACATCTGTACACATGGATATAGTATTAATGCACATATTATACAATAAACAGGGAGAGGTGGGGGGAGGAAGACTGGGGAAGGAGGGTATGGGGAAGTATGCAGTGGGAAGGTTTTACATGGGCACTACACAGGAGTTGCCGTTATGCGTCTAGTTTTTTTTTTTCTGAATTTGATTGTTCCTAAATAATATTCAACATTTATGTATAAAAAGAACAGGTTTACTGCAGAGGAATAAGAGGAGAAAAGGTTTATTTGTCATCGTCATCTATAAGAAAATGCTCGAATAAGAAACCGACTTCAGTGAATAAGAAGCTGCCGCATAAGAGACCAACTTCAGTGAATAAGAAGCTGCCAAATAAGAAACCTACTTCAGTGAATAAGAAGCTGCCGAATAAGAAACCTACTTCAGTGAATAAGAAGCTGCCGAATAAGAAACCTACTTCAGTGAATAAGAAGCTGCCGAATAAGAAACCTACTTCAGTGAATAAGAAGCTGCCGAATAAGAAACCAACTTCAGTGAATAAGAAGCTGCCGCATAAGAGACCAACTTCAGTGAATAAGAAGCTGCCGAATAAGAAACCAACTTCAGTGAATAAGAAGCTGCCGAATAAGAAACCAACTTCAATGAATAAGAGGTTGCCGAATAAGAAACCCACTTCAGTGAATAAGAAGCTGCCGAATAAGAAACCTACTTCAGTGAATAAGAAGCTGCCGAATTAGAAACCAACTTCATTGAATAAGAAGCTGCCGAATAAGAAACCTACTTCAGTGAATAAGAAGCTGCCAAATTAGAAACCAACTTCATTGAATAAGAAGCTGACGAATAAGAAACCTACTTCAGTGAATAAGAAGCTGCCGAATTAGAAACCAACTTCATTGAATAAGAAGCTGCCGAATAAGAAACCTACTTCAGTGAATAAGAAGCTGCCAAATTAGAAACCAACTTCATTGAATAAGAAGCTGACGAATAAGAAACCTACTTCAGTGAATAAGAAGCTGCTGAATAAGAAACCAACTTCAGTGAATAAGAGGCTGCCGAATAAGAAACCAACTTCAGTGAATAAGAGGCTGCCGAATAAGAAACCAACTTCAGTGAATAAGAGGCTGCCGAATAAGAAACCAACTTCAGTGAATAAGAAGCTGCCGAATAAGAAACCTACTTCAGTGAATAAGAAGCTGCCGAATAAGAAACCAACTTCAGTGAATAAAAAGCTGCCGAATAAGAAACCAACTTCAATGAATAAGAGGCTGCCGAATAAGAAACCAACTTCAGTGAATAAGAAGCTGCCGAATAAGAAACCCACTTCAGTGAATAAGAAGCTGCCGAATAAGAAACCTACTTCAGTGAATAAGAAGCTGCCGAATAAGAAACCTACTTCAGTGAATAAGAAGCTGCCAAATTAGAAACCAACTTCATTGAATAAGAAGCTGACGAATAAGAAACCTACTTCAGTGAATAAGAAGCTGCTGAATAAGAAACCAACTTCAGTGAATAAGAGGCTGCCGAATAAGAAAACAACTTCAGTGAATAAGAGGCTGCCGAATAAGAAACCTATTTCAGTGAATAAAAAGCTGCCGAATAAGAAACCAACTTCAGTGAATAAGAGGCTGCCGAATAAGAAACCTACTTCAGTGAATAAGAGGCTGCCGAATAAGAAACCTACTTCAGTGAATAAGAAGCTGCCGAATAAGAAACCAACTGCAGGCTCGTGACGTCGACAGCAAGTTTTCATAGTGTCATGTGACTCGGGGAAGAAGCCGGTCATGTGTTGCACCAGCGGGGGCGGGGTTTAGTTATGTGACGTCAGATGGTGTACGCGGAAGTGTCGGAGTGATGGCGGCGGAGCAACGTTGGGCGAGGAGCTCCGGGGCGGCCCGGGACGTGGACCCTATGGACCGATTCATCTGTCCCATCTGCCTGGAGGTGTATCTGGACCCGGTGCGGGTCACCTGCGGGCACACGTAAGTCCCCGCCTAGTCAGCTGACGCGCTGTTACAATGTATCATTGTCTGGATGATGTGTATCCTCCCCCCAGTGGGTATATGTGTCAGGGCATTCTGGGAGTTGTAGTGTCCAGAGGAAGCGCCCTGTTACCGTCATCTGTTATTTCCCGGATTCATGTTTTAAGTTCCTGGGCGTGCTGCTGTAGACCAATGTAAGGAAGGTGGGGGTGTTGGAGTAACTGCAGTCCTATGTAAGAAGAGTGGAGAGGAGCAATTTCAGTCTCATATGGGGTGTAGTGGGGGGGAGCTGCAGTCCCATGTAAGATGATTGGGGGAGGAGCTTGTTCTTACAATAACTAGTAAGGATAAAGACAAACACAATCATTCTCCCCAATGATCAGCCATGCCACCCCTGCTTTGCTTTATTTATATGACCCTTTTGGCCCCCAACTTCTGTGAACCCCACAGACCAAGGAAGAGGCTCCAACATGGCTGTCATGGCAGTGTTTCCCAACCAGTGTGCCTCCAGTTGTTGCAAAACTACAACTCCCAGCATGCCCGGACAGCCTTCGGCTGTCCGGGCATGTTGGGAGTTGTAGTTTTGCAACAGCTGGAGGCCCCCTGGTTAAGAAACACTGGTGTAACTGATGGAAACAAGGGGACAATAGATAAAGTGGCTTTGTTACACTAGGGGCAGTACTGAGCGCTGTGCTGTAATGTGGATGTTATCAGTATACAGTCATGGCCGTAAATATTGGCACCCCGGAAATTTTTCAAGAAAATGAAGTATTTCTCACAGAAAAGGATTGCAGTAACATATGTTTTGCTATACACATGTTTATTCCCTTTGTGTGTATTGGAACTAAACCAAAAAGGAAGGAAAAAAAGCTAATTGGACATAATGTCACAACAAACTCCAAAAATGGGCTGGACAAAATTATTGTCACCCTTAACTTAATATTTGGTTGCACACCCTTTGGAAAAAATAACTGAAATCAGTCGCTTCCTATAACCATCAATAAGCTTCTTACACCTCTCAGCCGGAATGTTGGACCACTCTTCCTTTGCAAACTGCTCCAGGTCTTTCTTATTGGAAAGGCGCCTTTTCCCAACAGCAATTTTAAGATCTCTCCACAGGTGTTCAATGGGATTTAGATCTGGACTCATCGCTGCCACTTCAGAACTCTCCAGCACTTTGTTGCCATCCATTTCTGGGTGCTTTTTGACGTATGTTTGGGGTCATTGTCCTGCTGGAAGACCCAAGATCTCGGATGCAAACCCAGCTTTCTGACACTGGGCTGTACAGTGCGACCCAAAATCTGTTTGTAATCCTCAGATTTCATGATGCCTTGCACACATTCAAGGCACCCAGTGCCAGAGGCAGCAAGACAACCCCAAAACATCATTGAACCTCCACCATATTTCACTGTATATACTGTGTTCTTTTCTTTGTAGGCCTCATTCCCTTTTCAATAAACAGTAGAATGATGTGCTTTACCAGAAAGCTCTATCTTGGTCTCATCTGTCCACAGGTTGTTTTCCCAGAAGGATTTTGGCTTACTCAAGTTCATTTTGGCAAAATGTAGTCTTGCTTTTTTATGTCTCTGTGTCAGCAGTGGGGTCCTCCAGGGTCTCCTGCCATAGCGTTTCATTTCATTTAAATGTCGACAGATAGTTCGAGCTGACACTGATGCTCCCTGAGCCTGCAGGACAGCTTGAATATCTTTGGAACTTGTTTGGGGCTGCTTATCCACCATCTGGACTATCCTGTGTTGACACCTTTCATCAATTTTTCTCTTCTGTCCAGGCCAAGGGAGATTAGCTACAGTGCCATGGGTTGCAAACTTCTTGATAATGTTGCGCACTGTGGACAAAGGCAAATCTAGATCTCTGAAGATGGACTTGTAACATTAAGATTGTTGATACCTTTCCACAATTTTGGTTCTCAAGTCCTCAGACAGTTCTCGTCTCCTCTTTCTGTTGTCCATGCTTAGTGTGGCACACACAGACACACAATGCAAAGACGAAGTGAACTTCTCTCCTTTTTATCTACTTCCAGGTGTGATTTTTATATTGCCCACATCTGTTACTTGCCCCAGGTGAGTTTAAAGAAGCATCAAATGCATGAAACAATCTTATTTATCCACAATTTTGAAAGGGTGCCAATAATTTTGTCCAGCCCATTTTTGGAGTTTGGTGACATTATGTCCAATTTGCTTTTTTCCTCCCTTTTTTGGTTTAGTTCCAATACACACAAAGGGAATAAACATGTGTATCGCAAAACATGTGTTACTGCAATCCTTTTCTGTGAGAAATACTTCATTTTCTTGAAAAATTTCAGGGGTGCCAACATTTACGGCCATGACGTTAAGGATCATGTTATGAACTATTTGTTCCTAGAACCTTGGGAAGTCCTCTTCATTAGCATAGGGAATGGTTACGCACACTAAGGAAACATTTTAACCCCTTAAGGACTCAGCCTATTTGGACCTTAAGGACTAAGAACATTTTATTTTTACGTTTTCGTTTTTTCCTCCTCCCCTTCAAAAAATCATCTCTTTTATATTTTCATCCACAGACTAGTATGAGGGCTTGTTTTTTGCGCGACCAGTTGTCCGTTGTAATGCCATCACTCACTTTACCATAAAATGTATGGCGCAACCAAAAAAAAAGCTATTTGGGTGGGGAAATGTAAAAAGAAAACCGCAATTTTGCAAATTTTGGAAGGTTTTGTTTTCACGCCATACAATTTATGGTAAAAATGACGTGTTTTTTATTCTCTGGATCAATACGATTAAAATGATACCCATGATAACATACTTTTCTATTACTGTTGCAAAATCGCAAACTTTTTAACCAAATTAGTATGTTTAAAATCCCCCTATTTTGAAGACCTATAACTTTTTAATTTTTGCGTATAAGCGGTGGTATGAGGGCTCATTTTTTGCGCCGTGATCTGTACTTTTTATTAATGGCATGTTTGCTTATAAAAAACTTTTATTACATTTTTATAAATTTTTTTTGGAATAAAATGTTATAAAAAAGCAGCTATTTTGGACTTTTTTTTTCCGTTCACGCCGTTCACCGTACGGGATCATTTACATTTTATTTTAATAGTTCGGATATTTACGCACGCGGCGATACCAAATATGTATATAAAATAATTTTTTTACACTTTTTGGGGGTAAAATAGGGAAAATGGGACAATTTACGTTTTTATTGGGGGAGGGGGTTTTTCACTTTTTTTTTTTCACTTACTTTTATTTTTACACTCTTATAGTCCCCATAGGGGACTATTTATAGCAACCATTTGATTGCTAATCCTGTTCAGTGCTATGTATAGGACATAGCACTGATCAGGGTTATCGGTCATCTTCTGCTCTGGTCTGCGGGAAGGCAGATCAGAGCAGAAGACTCCCGGAAGGCAGCGGAGCCAGGTGAGGGGACCTCCGTCTGCAGTGCATGATGGTCTGATCGCTGCGGGCGATCTGATCATCCTGTTAAGTGATCAGTGATCATCCTGTGTATTGATCACGGCATCTGAGGGGTTAATGGCGGACATCCGCGGGATCGCGGGTGTCTGCCATTACCGGCGGGTCCCTGGCTGCGATCCACAGCCGGGACCTGCCGCGCATGATGCCGTCATCACTCCGATGCCCGCGGTTATTCTCAGGACATAAATGTACGTCCTGGTGCGTTAAGTACCACATCACCAGGACGTACATTTACGTCCTGCGTCGTTAAAGGGGGTACTCCGCTGGAAAACATTTTTTTTCCCTAAATCAACTTTAATAGAAGTAGTTTACAAATATCTATAACAACAAAGGCACGTACGTGCACTCACCGCTCAGCGGAGACAACTCGGCAAGGGGGTCAGAGTTGTCTCCGCTGAGCGGTGAGTGCACGTACGTGCCTTTGTTGTTATAGATATTGATACTTTTACCCTTTTCGCATGTGCACCCCGCAGGAGACTCACTTTGGGCCACCGATATCTCGAAGTACCTCCGTTCCAGGTACAGTAACACTTTAGTGTGCTCTCTCCTTTCTCGCTCTTTTGGATTGTAATTTACTAATATGTTTAACTTTCTCGCACCAGTTGATTTAGAATTTTTTTTTTTTACTCCCCTTAAAGTTAAATATCTTCATTAGTGATATTGCAGAAGGTCTCGATGGTTCGGTATTGGTCTTTTTGCTGATGACACAAAGATATGTAACAGGGTTGATGTTCCTGGAGGGATACGCCAAATGGAAAAGGATTTAGGCAAACTAGAAGAATGGTCAGAACTCTGGCAACTGAAATTTAATGTGGACAAGTGCAAGATAATGCACCTGTGGCATAAAAACCCTCAGGCAGAATATAGAATATTTGATACAGTCCTGACCTCAGTATCAGAGGAGAGGGATTTAGGAGTAATTATTTCAGAAGCAGGAAACACTAGCAGAATGCTTGGATGTATAGGGAGAGGTATAAGCAGTTGAAAGAGAGAAATGCTCATGCCACTGTACAGATCACTGGTGGGACCTCACTTGGAGTATTGTGCACAGTACTGGAGGCCGTATCTCCAAAAGGATATAGATACTCTAGAGAGAGTTCAGAGAAGAGCTACTAAACTAGTACATGGATTGCAGGATAAAACTTACCAGGAAAGGCTAAAGGACCTTAACATGTATAGAAGAAAGAGACAGAGGGGATATGATAGACTTTTAAATACATAAAGGGAATCAACACGGTAAAGGAGAAGATATTTAAAAGATATTTAAAAGAAAAACTACCACTGGAGGACATAGTTTTAAATTAGACGGCAAAGGTTTCTGCAGTAATATCAGGAAGTATCACTTTACTGAGAGAGTAGTGGATGCAGGGAATAGCCTTCCTGCAGAAGTGGTAGTTACAAATACAGTGAAGGAGTTTAAGCATGCATGGGATAAGCATAAGGCTATCCTTCATATAAGATAGGACCAGGGACTGTTCATAGGATTCAGATTATTGGGCAGACTAGATGGGCCAAATGGTTCTTATCTGCCGACACATTCTATGCTTCTATGTAAAGGGAACACATTTGAAGTATTGAGTATTGAGCAGAGAAATAAAATACTGCATGTCTGATTTAATTTTTTTCCTACGCCTTACTCCTCTAAAATACGTGACGGTCGAAGAACCTTATTCAAATCACTCAGACCCAGGGGTGTCAGATGTGCTAAGGGTCCAGTCGGCTTTATTTTGTGCCTGACAGAAACTGAAAAAGACGGTGCACCATGACAGTGTGAACAAGCCCTAACTGCTACGTGGACAGTACTGTATTATTACTTCCTCGTGGGTTCTCAGTTGGCTTTTCTTGAACCCTAAAAAGCTTATATCTCTTTCAGAGACCACAGATGACCCCTAACCTGTGTCTGTCTCCTTAGAATGAGCAGTCTGCAGCCTGTGGCTCCCTCATACTAGGAGTTGTAGCCTGATGACTGCTGGGGATCCATGAAGCACTTGTTTTGTAGCTTTGTCTCCTTGCGTCTCTCAGCTCTTCTCTTATCTCTCTGCAGATTTTGCTCCACCTGTCTCCAGCAGTGCATGAAGCAGAAAAGTCCCATCTGTGCCGTGTGTCGTTCTGCCCTTAGCCCCAGCAGGAAAGCCTCTGACCTGGAGCGACAAATGCGAGACATCCTTGCCACATGTAAAGGTTGTCATTTACAAGTGAGTGAATATGGACTGAGGGGGACACACGTTCTCCACCCATTTTTTACGTGCAGTAACTTAACTGGGCAGTAACCAGACCTTATACAGTGACCCCCCCCCCCGACCCACGATGGCCCTGACATACGAAAATTTCAACATGCGATGACCTCTCAGAGGCCTTCGCATGTTGAAGGCAGCATCAACATAACATACAATGCTTTTCTATGTCGGGGCCATCACATAAACGGCTATCCGGCAGCGCAGACTGCTTCAGCTGCCACCGGATAGCCGTTTACGGTGCCCTGTGTGCTCCAGTGTTGGTCTCCTACCTGTCCTCGGGGCTCCGGAGCATTCTCTTCGGGATCCCCTCCATCGCCGGCGCTCTCCATCGTCATCATCACATCGCCACGCATGCCGTCCCATCATCCAATAGGAGCGGCGTGCGTAGTAACGTGATGACGGCGACGTGAGAGCGACATTCCCAGCCAGCAGAGACGTTCTGGAGCGGCGGGGACATCACGGGGACACAGCAACAGCGATGGAGGGCAACATCCAGGGCAATGGTGACGATCCGGAGCGGCGGGGACAGATGAGTACAACTTCCTATTCTTTACAGTGCACGGATCCCTCAACATTCGATGGTTTCAACAAACGATGTTTCATTTGGAACGGATTACCATCGTATGTTGAGGGACCACTGTAGTGTATACTCCAGTCCCACTCAGAGCTGCAATGCCAGTTCTGTAGGTTCTTGTTGGCTCACAAGACTTCCCTTTCGTTTACTTTTCAGTTAATTGTACAGTGGTCCCTCAAGTTACAATATTAATTGGTTCCAGGACGACCATTGTATGTTGAAAGCATTGTATGTTGAGACCATAACTCTACGGAAACCTGGTAATTGGTTCTAAAGGCACCAAAATGTCATCCAAGAATAGGAAAAAGTGAAAATTAAAGAAAAATAAGTAGATGGCTAATACAGATATAGCAAATCTTTACATATAAAAGTAAGAAAGATCTGCTGGGAGCTGTAATCACTGTCTATGTCAGTGTTTCCCAAGCAGGGAGCCTCCAGCTATTGCAGAACTACAACTTCCAGCATGCCCGGACAGCCAAAGGCTGTCCTGGCATGATGGGAGTTGTAGTTTTGCAACAGCTGGGGGCACCCTGCTTGGGAAACACTGGTCTATGTAGAGGACAGGAGCTTCTTCAGGGTCCTGTACAGTACAGGCAATGTCCTAAAAAAGTAACATGGAGTCGCCCTCACCTGGTGTCCAGAGGAGCAGATAACCCTGGTACAGGTAAAGTGTACAGAACATGTAATACCACCCTGTACTGTAGGGGACGCTACCAGACATCAGTCAGTGCATGCACTTCAGTAATACAGGGGTTTTACCAGTGAATGCCCATTCTGATTGGTCAGATCTTCCTGTCATTGACACGTTTCACAGATCTGGACTGTCTCTACATTGTATGTTGAGTCTGGTTTCAACTTAAAATGGTCCAGAAAAGACCATTGTATGTTGAGGGCATTGTAAGTTGAGGGATCACTGTATATTCTGCTGTACATTATTGTGTTAGTTGTAGTTTTACATAATTAAAAACTGGCAAGTATTAAGGTTATTGTTGAACGGCTCCATTAAAGGGGTACTCCTGTAAAAAACTTTTTATTTTATTTTATTTTTTTTAAATCAAGTGGTGCCAGAAAGTTAAACAGATTTGTAAATTACTTCTATTAAAAAATCTTAATCCTTCCTGTACTTATTAGCTGCTGAATACTACAGCGGAAATTCGTTTCTTTTTGAAACACAGAACTGTCTGCTGACATAATGAGCACAGTGCTCTCTGCTGACATCTCTGTCCATTTTAGGAACTGTCCATAAGGACATATGTTTGTTATGGGGATTTCCTTTTACGCTGGACAGTTCCTAAAATGGACAGAGATGTCAGCAGAGAGCACTGTGCTCATGATGTCAGCACAGAGCTCTGTGTTTCAAACGGAAAAGAATTTCCACTGTAGTATTCAGCAGCTAATAAGTACAGGAGGGATTAAGATTTTTTTTATAGAAGTAATTTACAAATCTACATTCAATCAAAAAAGCGCACCCGGCACTGCCCGGCTCAAGCACCTATGCTCTTCAGACGCTCACCTTATAGCAGATCTTAATAAAGTTTTGCTGGTTGTGCTCACTGCAATATAGTCACCGGCATATATACAACTTCATCCACAACGAGAAAAGAAGTGCAGGGCACTCACCATTTGATGCTTTTAGTGTTCTTTATTCGGTAGATCTTGTTACATCAGTGCGGTCAGACGCTCAACAGGGGTGTATTTCGGGGCATCAAAATGCACCCCTGTTGAGCGTCTGACCGCACTGATGTAACAAGATCTACCAAATAAAGAACACTAAAGCATCAAATGGTGAGTGCCCTGCACTTCTTTTCTCATTGGGGATGAAGTAATTTACAAATCTGTTTAACTTTCTGGCACCAGTTGATTTAAAAAAAAAAGTGTTTCACCGGAGTACCCCTTTAATTCCTGGACAGAATAATCAACCATTTCTGGCAGTAGAGAAGCACAGCGACATCTCTGCTCATACTCGGTGCTGTCGGCCCTTGAGGTAAGTCCTGTTATCGGTACTGAGAAAGTTCTGGACTTTCCACTCAGTTTTGTTTCTTTGAATCAGTCTTGGGGATTTCCAGCCATGCAGTTCTCATATACGTGTCTGCTGAGAGATCTTTCCTAATGGGTAACCTCATCCTTTTCTTCACAGATGGCTCTGTCAAACATGCGTGGCCACTCTGCCACCTGTTCCAAGTACGAGAGCTATGTCATGGAGGGCATAAAGTCAGTGAAGAAGGAGCAGTCACAGGTTGCCAGGTAAGGGTCCTAAGCAACTTAACGCAAGCTTCAATGGACTTTATAGTGAAAAAGAATCTCAAGGACCAGTCTGGGTTTTGCAGATGTCAGGAGAGCGTTACCGGCCTGACTGCATTGTGCCAACTTTGGTGGAGAAGGGGTACTGCTATGGTGGTGTTTTTGGTGGTTGGCCTAGGCCTATTAGTTCCATTACTGGTGAATCTTAAAGGAGTTGGGCACCTTAATGTATTATTACATCCTCTGAAGTTGGATTAGGGAAGAATTCTGGAGAAAAAAAAACTTCTCTGTTAATATTAGCACTGGAGTCAACCTTAGGAATAAGAGTAGGCACAGTTCTTAAAGGGGTTATTCACCATTAAGTGATTTTAGTCCTTACCTGGCAGACAGTAATGGGCATGCTTAGGAAGGATCTGCACTTGTCTTGGGGCTAAATGGCTATGTTGTGAGATTACCATAACACTGTGGCTAGCTGTTTGTGAACTTGTATTTCCTGTTTGACTTATGTTTTTTTTATTACAAATCCCACAATTCCATTTTCCTTCCTCCCACACATCAGCCACCCCACCCATTGAAACCAAAACACCTGTGGTTTTCAATCAGGGTGCCTACAGCTGTTGCATTAATTGCAGATTGATCCCTCCACCCATTGAAGCAGACAGGCTCCCTGTCATCAGCTGACTAGTGAGTCAGGTCTCGGCCGCATTGCAAGCTGGGAAAGATCTGAGACAGCAGTCATTTTGTATGCTGGTAAACATAAATATTGGGGTGAAAATCACAGAAGAATTGTGAGAAAACCATCACACACAGGTACAGACAATATATTATGAACTACACTAACTTCACAGCCCCTGTAGCACAGTCAAATAAAAAACATTCCTGGAATACCCCTTTAATTGCACACCATTTGGGACAAACTTCAAGAAGGGTTCATTTGAGGAGAGAGCCTGCAATTTTCTGAACTTCTTCACAAATTCGTGAAGGCGTCTAGGATTAATGTTTGGTCTTCCTGAAACAAAGCAAAAGTAGCTGTTTGTGGTTCTTTTGAGTTGCCATCAATTCTTATTGTAGACCGCTCCATCTATGTAACCATCTGAATGTAAATTGAATTGAGGACTCCAGGATGTAGGGTCTTCCTGCTCAATAGGTCTGCCCGAGAATTCCTTGCTCCCCGGATGTTAACAGCTTTCCAATAAAATAACCTGGATTAGTTCAGGGGTACAGTGCTGCAGGTGTCTTCACTTTTGTCCAGGTAAAGAACTGAGACAAGATTATCCGGCTGGACTAAGACGTACCTACCTTTTTAGATGAGGGTTGAAGTGTAACAGAGCTATATGGATAGCTTTCATGGACTGTCTGGTATCAAGGTTCTTGTCCAGTAACCACCATTTCAGCCTCCTGTGGGCTGGTGCAGACATTTTCACTGGAGAAGATAGACTGATGAGGCTCCTGTCTCCGGCCTATAGACTTTCCTGCTGGAGGTGCCGGATATTCATTCATACCCACGGACCAGCTTATAGAGAGGCTGTAAGCAGGCATAAAGAATTACAGGGAGCATATCAGATGGTTATCTTGGCCTTGATATTTAGCTTCTTTTCTTTAAAAAAAAAAGGGAGTATTTAATAAAGGCCTAGAAAAGACTAACACATAGTACAGCTGAAGTCTGAATTTTTTTTAGTTTAACAAGAATTCAAGCTTTTGGAGCTAAGTTATGGTTGCCTGAAAGTCAGCAATGGGACCACAGGGTACAACATCCCTTTATTAAAACGTCAGTATTTTATAGCACTCTATAGGTCACTTATTTTTATGGATGCCAAAAATGTTTTGTTTTTTTTTGTTATAGAGACACACACACTGCTCAAAAAAATAAAGGGAACACTAATATAACACATCCTAGATCTGAATGAATCACCGTGTTGGGCTGTAAGCACAACCCCCCCCCCCCCCCCCCCACCTGTGGACGTCGGGCCCTCATACCACCCTCATGGAGTTTGTTTCTGACAGTTTGAGTGGACACTTGCACATTTGTGGCCTGCTGGAGGTCATTTTACAGGGCTCTGGCAGTGCTCCTCCTTGCACAAAGCGGAGGTAGCGGTTCTGCTGCTGGATTGTTGCCCTCCTATGGCCTCCTCCATGTCCCCTGGTAGCCCCTCCATGCTTTACGCTGACACACAGCAAACCTTCTTGCCACAGCTCGCATTGATGTGCTATCCTGGATGAGCTGCACTACATGAGCCACTTGTGTGGGTTGTAGACTCCGTCTCATGCTACCACTAGAGTGAAAGCACCGCCAGCATTCAAAAGTGACCAAAATATCAGCCACGAAGCATAGGAACTGAGAAGTGGTCTGTGGTCACCACCTGCAGAACCACTCCTTTATTGGAGTGACTTGCTAATTGCCTATAATTTCCGCCTGTTGTCTGTTCCATTTGCACAACAGCATGTGAAATTGATTGTCAATCAGTGTTGCTTCCTGAGTGGACAGTGTGATTTCACAGAAGTGTCATTGACTTTGAGTTACATTGTGTTGTTTAAGTGTCCCCTTTATTTTTTTTGAGCAGTGTATATATGTATTACTGTTTGCACAATTACTCATAGTCTTACATAGAGCACAATAATTTTGCAAAAACATAGCTGTTTGAAGTTGTATCAAGCTTGAGAAAAGTGATTCCTTCCCCCCCCCCCCCACAATCTCCTGTAAAGATCACCGACTCTTCTCTGGAGTGGCACTTCATGACCCCCACCCGAAGCGGGAACCGCCACGCCCCCTCCATATATCTCTATGGGAGGGCTGTTCGGCTATTTTCTGCTCTCCAATAGATATATACGGAAGGAGCATGACTGCCCCACTTTGGGCAGGGGAAAGCCGAGGATCCATACACGAGATCAAGGGGGCCCCAGCACTCGGACCCCCATCATCTAAAACTTATCCCCTATCTATTGATAGGAAAAAGGTTTTTATCCACTAAATATGTCCTTTAAGATGTACGGTTTTCAGGGCTTATCCTGGGGGGTCCACAGTGCCAGGGAAGCAGAAGAACAATATGGTGCTTAGCGACATGCCTAATATCACTGCATCATGGGACTCGGTGATCAGGCCAGGATGGCTGCTGTTATCTAACAGCAGCCATCTCAGTATATTGCCCAGTGGGATCCTGAGACGACTCCCCCTAACCCCCACCCCCACCCTTCAGCGATCGCCGTGATTGGCTGATCAATTCTGACCAGTGAATAACGCCATTTCCGGGCCATTCGGGTCTCTGTTGACCCTCACGATCACCGTGATTGGTCGGCTGGGACCTGCCAACCAATCAGGGCTCCTGCTGCAAGGCACTTGTCCTACCCCTAGTCCAGAGGGCAGAGTGGGTGCACATCGGTCTGGTAGGGGTACCTAATGGGGGTGCACGTTGGGCGGCAGCGTCTTCTTCACTGGGACTGGCGGCATGGTCCTGACCAGCGGCAGTAGGAGTGGAAGGCTGTGTGCCTCTTGCTGTTGCATAAGTGCAACTCCTAGCATGCTGAGAGTTGTAGTTATGCAATAGCTGGAGGCACACAACTACAACTCCCAGAATGCCCTTTGGCTGTCCGTGCATGTTTTGGAGTTGTAGTTATGCAATAGCTAGTGGCACTTTTTTCCCTCTAGCTGTTGCATAACTACAACTGCCAGAATGCACCGACAGCCAAAGGGCATGCTGTGAGTTATAGTTGTGTGTCTCCTGCTGTTGCATAACTACAGCTCCTAACATGCCCTTCGGCTGTCTGTGCATGCTGGGAATTGTAGTTATACAACAGCTGCACACAATTTGATAGCAAAGAAGTGTCTCCAGCTGTTGCATGAGTACAACTCCCTGCATGCACGGACAGTCAAAAAACATGCTGTGTGTTGTAGTTATGCAACAGGTGAATGTACATAACTACAACTCCCAGTTATGCAACAGCTAGAGCACACGGGCGGGTTTACAGAAATGTTCCCTCTCAGAGTTTGAGTTGTGGAAAACCCACCGTGGCTTAAACCTTTAGCGGGAAACTCGACCATGTGTACGTATTATAAAAACACCACACTACACCTACACAAAATATACGCACTGCCTTAGAGAGTCCCCCATTTCCCCCCCCCCCCAATAAAAATTTTAAAAAAAACTGCTTGTACAGCACTGTTTACTAAATAGAGCCTCCAGCTGTTGCAAAACTAAAACTCCCAGTATGCCCGTCAGCCTATGTTTGTCCAGGCATGCTGGGTGTTGTAAATTTGCAACAGCTGTAGGCACACGGTTTGGGAAACACTGCCGTAGGGTATTTTTGGTGGTGGAGGCAAACGCCATGTTTCCATCCGAGTCCGCCCCTATGCAAATCTTTACCTCTTGTAAAAATTAAAAAAATCAGGGCTACAACAACATGTTAGTGTAAAAAGTGGAGATTTTGACACTTCACCTCCACTTTGCTGCTTTTCCTCTGAAACACTTAAAGGGTTAACAAACTTTCTGAATGTCCTTTTAAATACTTTGAGTGGTGGGGTTTTTATAGGGGATTTTAAAGGCCCCTCAAATCCACTTCAACCTGAACTGGTTCCTAAAAAATTTAAGATTTTAAAATTTAGGTGAAAATTGAATCAATATGTCATTTATTTGGCATGACCGTTTTCCTTTCAAGCAGAGCGTTTTCAAATTTAGAAAAATTTAATGAAAAAACACTATTAGAATGATAAGTAAAAGCTTCTGAGTTATTTATCTTTAATTTTTTTTTAAATCAACTGGTGCCAGAAAGTTACAGATTTGTAAATTACTTCTACTAAAAATTCTTAATCCTTCCAGTACTTATTAGCGGCTGTATACTACAGAGGAAATTATTTTCTTTTGTGACTTTTCCGTCTGACCACAGTGCTCTCTGCTGACTTCTCTGTCCATTTTAGGAACTGTCCAGAGCAGCATATGTTTGCTATGGGGATTTTCTCCTGACAGAAAATAATTTCCTCTGTACTATACAGCCGCTAATAAGTACTGGAAGGATTAAGATTTTTTTTTAAATATAAGTAATGTACAAATCTGTTTTAACTTTCTGGCACCAGTTGATTTAAAAAAAATAAAAAAAAGTTTTCCACTGGAGTACCCTTTAAGGCCAAAACAGGCTTCATCCTTAAGGGGTTATAAAGCACGCTCAGCTTCTGAGTGCACTTCATAGACTCTGAGCGCACTCATTAGTGTTCGCCTGTGAGAGCTCTGATGTCCTTTTCTAACGGTGGTGCAAACAGTCACTGGCTATTAAAGGGGTGCTCCGGTGGAAAACTATTCTCAAATCAACTTGTGCCAGAAAGTTATACAGATTTGTAAATTACTTATATTTAAAAATCTTAATCCTTCCAGTACTTATCAGCTGCTGTATACTACAGAGGAAGTTGAGTTGGTCTTTTCTGTCTGACCACAGTGCTGTCTGCTGCCACCTCTGTCTTTCAGGAACTGTCCAGAGCAGGAGATGTTTGCTTCTACTCCGAATAGTTTCTGACACAGACAGAGGTGGCAGCAGAGAGCACTGTGGTCAGACAGAAAATAACTATACAACTTCATCTAGAGCATACAGCAGCTGATAAGTACTGAAAGAATTAAGATTTTTTAATAGTAGTAATTTACAAATCTGTTTAACTTTCTGGCACCAGTTGATATGAATTATTTTTTTCTCCACAGGAGTACCCCTTCAATTGCCAGTGAGTGTTAGCACCACAGTTAGTAAAGGACAACAGTGATCACACAGGCGATCAGTTATTGTAGGCCTCCATGCTGTCCATATTAAAGGGGTATTTCGGCTTTAGATATTTTATCCCCTATCCAAAGGATAGGGGATAAGATGTCTGATCGTGGGGGGCCCGCCGCATTATACGCAGGGCTTCGTCTCCAGGCTCGGAAACCCGGAAGTTTCTGGGACTGGAGATGTGATGTAACGCCACGCCCTTCATGACATCACGTCACACCCTCTCATGATGTCACGTCAAGCCCCCTCCATTCATGTCTCCGGGACTGGAGACGTGACGTAACACCACTCCTTCATTGCCCGGGCGGTGTGTTTGGGATCATTGTCATGCTGCGTTTCATCTTTAATGCCCTTGCTTGATAGGAGGTTTTCACTCAAAATCTCACTATACATGGCCCCATTCATTCTTTTCTTTACACGGATTAGTCGTCCTGGTCCCTTAGCAGAAAAACAGCCTCAAAGCATGACTTTTCCACCCCCCATGCTTCACAGTAGGTATGGTGTTCTTTGGATGCAACTCAGCATTCTTTCTCCTCGAAACACGACGAGTTGTGTATATGCCAAAAAGTTCTTCTGGGTTTCATCTGACCAGATGACCTTCTCCCAATCCTCTTATAGATCATCCAAATGCTCTCTAGCAGACTTCAGACGGGCCCGGACATGTACTGGCTTAAGCAGGGGGACACATCTGGCACTGCATGATTTGAGTCCCTGGCGGCGTAGTGTGTTACTGATGGTAGCCTTTGTTACTTTGGTCCCAGCTCTCTGCAGGTCATTCACTAGGTCCCCCCATTAACCAGCCCCCCCCCCCCCCCCCCCGTGTGGTTCTGGGATTTTTGTGATAATTTTGACACCACGGGGTGAGATCTTGCATGGAGCCCCAGATCGAGGGAGATTATCAGTGGTCTTGTATGTCTTCCATTTTCTAATAGTTGCTCCCACAGTTGATTTCTTCACACTAAACTGCTTGCCTATTGCAGATTCAGTCTTCCCAGCCTGGTGCAGGTCTACAATTTTGTTTCTGGTGTCCTTCGACAGCTCTTTGGTCTTGGCCATAGTGGAGTTTGGAGTGACTGTTTGAGGTTGTGGACAGGTGTCTTTTATACTAAGACACCTGTCCTGGTGCCATTAATACAGGTAACAAGTGGAGGACAGAGGAGACTCTTAAAGAAGTTGTTACAGGGAGGGGTGTGAGAGACAGAAATCTTGCTTGCTTTTAGGTGACCAAATATTTTCCACCGTAATTTGAAAATAGATTATTTTAAAATCAGACATTGTGATTATTTTTTTTTCTCATAGTTGAGGTATACCTATGATGAAAATTACAGGCCTCTATCATCTTTTTAAGTGGGAGAATTGGTGGCAGACTTCATACTATTTTTGCCCTACTGTAGGCCCCAAAAGCACATCTGCCCCATAAGATTATATTATAAATCGTGTTATAATTGGCATATGGGGCCTTGTTGCAGATTTTGCATCGGTCCCAGAAGCTACGAGCTACGCCTCTGCATAGAACTTTCGTAGCTTCTCTCATAATCTCATCTCTAGAAAATTGAATTGGCACAGAACAGTCAGTAGGGAAAGGCTGAATTCAGCTGATACACAGGGACGACTTATGCATAGAACACTTTTTAGCAGGAGGAAGTTGATTTGCTTGACATGTACTAGAATAAGATGCATAGGTATAAGGGACTGAATTAGAGAGAGCACATGTGCTCCTCCAGTGAGATACATACTGTAATGGCGAAGAGATCTGGCTGCTTGACACATCGGAGGCCAAACGTGTAAAATCTCCCAGCCATTTTACTGTGACCCCAACTCCTCAGCTCCACTGAAATCAGGGCACACCCCTGGCGAATGCATGTGATAGCACGGACCTACGTAATGTTGCACATCTGGCGCCGACCATAACCAGGAAGGAACACCCGTCCCTTGCACAGAATATTGACGTCCGAAGCATCAGGTGGGCAGACAAAAGGATGCGCCGAGCTAAGCTTTGCCAATGCCGAAACTAACAGTAAGCACTCTGACCAAGTGTGTCAGAGACTCTCCCATTAACACAGCAGCAATACTAGAGTACATAGTTAAGGACACCCCCCTAACTAAAAGTACACACCACTTTCTGAAACAATACAGCTAAGGCTGGGTTCACACCACGTTTTTGCAATACAGTTCCCATATTGGGTTTTTAATTTAAAAAAAAAAAAGTTCCTCAAAACCTGACTAAACTGTATCAGAAAGTGTGTATACATTTTAATCTGTATATGGTTGAAAACTGTATGCGGTTTGAAAAATGATGTCCGGTTGCATCTGTTTTTTTAAGAAAAAAAAGTATACGTAGGCACATACGGTTCCCATTGACTCCCATGTTAAAAAATAAATAAAAATGTATACGTTTCAATACGGTTTTTCACCCGGACCAAAAACTGTGGTAGGCTACGATTTTGGGTATGGGAAAAAAAACTGACAAAACCGTACAGGATGCAAAATGGACACAACTGGATGCATCTTTTGGCATACGGTTTTCATTGGAGAGTCAATGCATACAGTTTTCAAAACAGTTCCGTACGGTTTTCAAATTGAAAACGTATACGGGAACTGTATTGCAAAAATGTGGTGTGAACCCAGCCTTAGGACTAGCTTCAGGAACAATCCAACTGACTCCGTTCTCAAAGTCCCTAAAGGTATGATTGGGGGAGTTTGGTGTGGAAGCCATTGATTGGCCCTGATATATCCCTGACCTCAACCCCATCTATCACTGTAGGATGAAGGTGGTGCAGTTACCCATAGCAACCAATCAGATTGCTTCTTTAACCTCTTAAGGACCAATGACGTTGTGGAACGTCATGGCACCCTGGGCTTTAAGGACCAATGACGTTCCACAACGTCATGGCATTTTCTGGTCCCTGCCGCTCGCCGGGCAGAGATCGGAACCGGATGCCTGCTGAAATCCTTCAGCAGGCATCCAGAGCAAACGCAGAGGGGGGCCATGTAAATCTCCCTTGCGATCTGCAGCGATACCGGGCTGATCGGGTCTCTGGGACCCAACCGCCCGATAATTTTGCATGATCCCGGCTGTCACAGACAGCCAGGACCATGCTAAAGTATAGGAGCGAGGTTGCAAGCCTGCCACCTCCTCCGATCCCCTGCGATTCTTCGGTTAGTTAACTGACCAATCGCAAGGGGGGGGGGGCGGTTACTTCCTCCCGCCCTGCCCGGCCCCTGGAAGTCCGAAGAGGACGGGAGGAAGACCGGAGGACGCGGCGGGGGACGGGGGAGTGCTGGGGACCGGCCCCGGTACTTACCTCGTCCCTGAAGACCCGGATCCCGGCGATGAAGACGGCGGCAGCGACAGGTGAGTAGATCTTCAGCCGCGGTCGGGCCCTTTACAGCAATGCACGTCGCTGTAAAGCGACATGCATTGCTGTATTGGGACCCTGTATACTACAATTCCCAGCATGCCTGGACAGTTTTGGCATACTGGGAGTTGTAGTTTTGCAACATCTGGAAGGGCACAGATTGCAGACCACTAATACAGTGGTTCCCAAACTGTAGTCCTCCAGATGTTGCAAAACTACAACTCCAAGCATGCTGGGAGTTGTAGTTCGGCAACATCTGGCTCTAAAGATGTTGCCGAACTACTACTTCCAGCATGCCTGAGAATGTTTGGGAGTAGTGGTTTTGCAACAACTGGAGGCACACTGGTTGGGAAACCTTGTCTGTTTCCTAACTCAGTGTTTCCCAACCCGTGTGCCTCCAGCTGTTGCAAAAGTATAACTACCAGCATGCACTGATAGACTGTGCATGCTGGGAGTTGAAGTTTTGCAACAGCTGGAGGTTCTCCCCCCCCCCCCCCCCCCCCCATTCACATGGGCAGGGGGCTTACAGTGAGTATCAGGCTGCAAGTTTGCGATGCAGCAAATTTGGCGCGGCAGCTCAAACTCGCAGCGGGAAACTCGCTGTAACCCCCCGCCCGTGTGACTGTCCCCTAAAAACACTACACTACACTACACTAACACAAAATAAAATAAAAAGTAAAAAACACTACATATACACATACCCCTACAGAGCCCCCCTCCCCAATAAAAATGAAAAACGTCTGGTACGCCACTGTTTTCAAAATGGAGCCTCCAGCTGTTGCAAAACAACAACTCCCAGTATTGCCGGACAGCCTTTGACAACAGCTGGAGGCACCTTGTTTGGGAATCACTGGCATAGAATACCCCTATGCAAATCCCTAATTCAGGCCTCAAGTGCGCATGGCGCTCTCACTTTGGAGCCCTGTCGTATTTCAAGGCAACAGTTTAGGGTCACATATGGGGTATCGCCGTACTCGGGAGAAATTGCCTAACAAATTTTGGGGGGCTTTTTCTCCTTTCACCCCTTATGAAAAGGTGAAGTTGGGGTCTACACCAGCATGTTGGTGTAAAAAAAAAAAATTTTTTTACACTAACATGCTGGTGTTGCCCCATACTTTTCATTTTGACAAGAGGTAAAAGGGAAAAACGCCCCCCAAAATTTGTAATGCAATCTCTCTAACTTCTCCCGACTACGGAGATACCCCATATGTGGGGGCAAAGTGCTCTGGGGGCGCACAACAATGCCCAGAAGGGAGAGTGCGCCATGTACATTTGAGGTGATTTGCACAGGGGTGGCTGATTGTTACAGCGGTTTTGACAAACGCAAAAAAAAAAAACCCACATGTGACCCCATTTCGGAAACTACACCCCTCACGGAATGTAATGAGGGGTGCAGTGAGAATTTACTCCCCACTGGTGTCTGACAGATCTTTGGAACAGTGGTCCGTGAAAATGAAAAATTTTGTACAGCCCACTGTTCCAAAGATCTGACAGACACCAGTGGGGGGGGGGGTAAATGCTCACTGTACCCCTTGTTACATTCTTCAAGGGGTCTAGTTCCCAAAATGGTATGCCACGTGGGGGTTATTTTGCTGTCCTGTCACCATAGGGGCTTCCTAAATGTGACATGCCCCCCGAGCAAAATTTGCTCTCAAAAAGCCAAATATGACTCCTTCTCTTCTGAGCATTGTAGTTCGCCCATAGTGTGCTTCAGGTCAACTTATGGGGTACCTCCATACTCAGAAGAGATGGGGTTACAAACTTTGGGGGGTATTTTTTGCTATTAACCCTTGCAAAAATGTGAAATTTGGGGGGGAAACACATTTTAGTGAATGTTTTTTTTGTTTTTTTTTACGTATGCAAAAGTCGTGAAACCCCTGTGGGGTATTAAGGCTCACTTTATTCCTTGTTACGTTCCTCAAGGGGTCTAGTTTCAAAAATGGTATGCCATGTGGGTATTTTTTTGCTGTCCTGACACCATAGGGGCTTCCTAAATGCTACATGCCCCCGAGCAAAATTTGCTCTCAAAAAGCCAAATATCACTCCTCTTCTGAGCATTGTAGTTCGTCCGTAGTGCACTTCAGGTCAACTTATGGGGTACCTCCATACTCAGAAGAGATGGGGTTACAAATTTTGGGGGGTATTTTCTGCTATTAACCCTTGCATAAATGTGAAATTTGGGAGGAAACACATTTTAAAAAAATGTTTACATATGCAAAAGTCGTGAAACACCTGTGGGGTATTAAGGCTCACTTTATTCCTTGTTACCTTCCTCAAGGGGTCTAGTTTTCAAAATGGTATGCCATGTGGTTTTTTTTTTTCCTGTTCTGGCACCATAGGGGCTTCCTAAATGCAACATGCCCCCCCCCCCCCAAAAAAAACCATTTCAGAAAAACGTACTCTCCAAAATCCCCTTGTCGCTTCTTCGCTTCTGATCCCTCTACTGCGCCCGCCGAACACTTTACATAGACATATGAGGTATGTGCTTACTCGAGAGAAATTGGGCTACAAATATAAGTATACATTTTCTCCTTTTACCCCTTGTAAAAATTCAAAAATTGGGTCTACAAGAACATGCAAGTGTAAAAAATGAAGATTGTGAATTTTCTCCTTCACTTTGCTGCTATTGCTGTGAGACACCTAAAGGGTTAAAATGCTGACTGAATGTCATTTTGAATACTTTGGGGGGGTGCAGTTTTTATAATGGGGTCATTTGTGGGGTATTTCTAAGATGAAGACCCTTCAAATCCACTTCAAACCTGAACTGGTCCCTGAAAAATTGTGATTTTGGAAATTTTGTGAAAAATTGGAAAATTGCTGCTGAACTTTGAAGCCCTCTGATGTCTTCCAAAAGTAAACACTTGTCAATTTTATGATGCAAACATAAAGTGGACATATTGTATATGTGAACACAAAAAAAAAATTATTCGTAATATCCATTTTCCTTACAAGCAGAGAGCTTCAAAGTTAGAAAAATGCAAAATTTTCAATTTTTTTCATAAAATTTGGGAATTTTTCACTAAGAAATGATGCAAGTATCGACAAAATTTTACCAATAACATAAAGTAGAATATGTCACGAAAAAACAATCTCGGAATCAGAATGAAAGGTAAAAGCATCCCAGAGTTATTAATGCTTAAAGTGACAGTGGTCAGATGTTCAAAAAACGCTCTGGTCCTAAGGTGTAAAATGGCCTGGTCCTTAAGGGGTTAATATATATATATATATATATATATATATATATATATATATATATATATATATATATATATATATATATATATATATAAATAAAAAAAAAATTTTATTTTTTTTTAAGACCTCTGAAAACTGTAAGAAGCAATCAGATTGGTTGCTATGGGCAATTGCACCACTTTTCTCTACACAGGTTTTGACAAATCTCCCCCATTGTGAGCCAGGCCCTCTCATCCAACATCAGAGTCCGACCCCTCCCAAATGCTCTTCTGGATGAATGGGCAAAGATTCCCACAGACACCTCCAAAATCTTGTAGAAATTGTTCCCAGAAGAGTGAAAGCTGGGCACGATCGCGTACATTTATGAAAACCTGTCCAGAGGGAAAGTTACTGAGTTGCCCATAGCAACCAATCAGATTGCTTCTTTCCTTTTTCACAGGCCTTTTCAAAAATGAAAGAAGTGATCTGATTGGTTGCTATGGGCAGGTTTTGATGAATCTCCCCATTTGTGTTTAGAATGGGGGTATCCTAAAAGCCCCCTAGAGGTAGAAAATGGATTGTTATGTAATGTGTATATGCAATGTATTTCTGAAGTGTTTAGCATCCTCCATGTAGCTATTTTTCTGTTTCCATTGCAGCGATGTCCCAAACCGCTTCACCTTTGTGTGTCCGTACTGTAGACAACAGAACCTGGACCAGGAGGGTTTAGTGGAACATTGCAATAAATTCCACTTCTCCGACCCCACCCCAGTGGTAAGGCCTCCTGTCACCTTATATACCCACTTCCTGTCTTCTGCCATTTTACCCCTTATTTTATATATTTATTTTTTTAGGTATGCCCTATCTGTGCCTCCATGCCCTGGGGAGACCCTGGCTATAGAAGCGCCAATTTCATGGAGCACATCCACCGCCGCCACAGGTTCTCATATGATACGTTTGTGGTTAGTAAATCTATATAATAACCCATGAAAGAAATAATGCTGTTCAGCGGCATTAATGTAAGAATGAAATATTTAAGTAAAATATTTAAAGGGAACCAATCATCAGATTTTACCCTATATAACGCTTGGCAAAGCATTATATAGGGTAAAATCTTTATTTTCACCATTCCCGGGGGGATGCTCCTGCCCCCAGGGATGGTGAAGATATGAAGTTATAAACTAGTCACCGCCGCCGCCGTAAGTAGTCACCTGGGCGGGGAGCTCTTCTCACCAACTCCTGTTCTTCGGCCGGGAGCGACGTCCCCTCCGCTTGATTGATGGTCCGCGTCATCGCTCTGCTCCGTCTGTTCAGTGAGCGGAACAATGACGCGGCCCATCAATCAAGCGGAGGGGGCGTCGCTCCCGGCCGAAGAACGGGAGTACGTGAGTGAAGCTCCCCGCCCAGGTGACTACTTACGGCGGCGGCGGTGAAAAGTTTATAACTTCATATCTTCACCATCCATGGGGGCAGGAGCGTCCCCGGGGATGGTGAGGACAACAATTTTACCCTATAGAACACTTTGCCAAGCATTATATAGGGTAAAATCTGATTGGTTCCCTTTAAGTAATTGCTAAGAATATATGCAATATATGCAATGTATGCAGAAACTTTATTTATACCACTTACGTGGCTCCTATACAGGAGGCACAACTAACAGATGTAGCATACATTGACATTGTCTCCTTGCAAGCACTACTGCAGTCACCAAAACCTGCTGCCAGGGGTGACTACTACTCCCATCGTGGGAAAGAGTCTTTTCCACAATGGGAGTAGTAGTAGTACCGCAGCACTGCAGGAGTCCCGGGTGGCTGTGGAGTAAAGTTTTTTTTTTTTTTTTAAAGTACCGTATTTTTCGCCCTATAGGACGCACCGGCATATAAGACGCACCCAATTTTAAAGGTGCAAAATCTAGAAAAAAAAGATTCTGCACCCAAAAGTGATCTTCAACCTGCAGACCTCCAGATGTTGCAAAACTACAACTCCCAGCATGCCCGGACAGGCGTTGGCTGTCCCGGCATGCTGGGAGTTGTAGCTTTGCAACATCTGGAGGTCCGCAGGTTGAAGACCACTGGATAGGAGGTAATACTCACGTGTCCCCGTCGCCGCATCCCCGGGGTGTCCCCGACGCTCCGGACGTCGTCTTCCACGGGATCCACGCTCTCCGTCGCTGTCATCACGTCACTAAGCACGCCGCTCCTATTGGATGACGGGACGACGTGATGACGTCTAAGGAGAGCGCCGCCATGCAGGGGATCCAGGCACAGAGCAGACACCGAGGAGGCAGGTAAGGTCCCTCCCGGTGTCCTGTAAGCTGTTCGGGACGCCGCGATTTCACCGCGGCGGTCCCGAACAGCCCGACTGAGCAGCCGGGTTACTGTCACTTTCGCTTCAGACGCGGCAGTCAGCGTTGATCGCTATGTCTGAAGAGTTAATACAGGGCATCACCGCGGGTCCCGGCCGTTGATGGCTGCAGGGACCGACCCGATAGGTGTGTATTCGCCATATAAGACGCACCAACTTTTCTCCCACCCCCTCAGTTTTATACAGAAGAAAAAGTGCATCTTCTATGGCGAAAAATACGGTAACTGTTCCAAAACAGTGCAGAATCGTGCACAAAACCATGGTAGACTTCTGTTTTTTGCACAGGAAAAAAACACCCAAAGCCGTACCAGTAAAAAAAAAAAAAAATCTTACAAAACCTGATAGATCTAGTTGTGTAAGTTTTTGTATGGTTGGTCTATGTATACAGTTTGCTATACTGTTGTATATGGTTTTCAAGTAGAAAACGTATACGGCAACTGTATAGCAAAATCGTGATGTGAATGCAGCCTTATTGAATCCCATCTAGAAAAATGGATGCCATAATTTGTTCTTCTCTGGCTCCATCTAGTGGAGCTTACTAGAATTACATCACCCCAACTCTTTTTTTTAATTTTTTATTTTTTTTTCTCATTTAGGATTACAGTGCTGATGAGGATGCCATGATGCGTGAAGCTCTGGTCCGATCTATGACAGAAAATTGAGAATAAAGTGGCGACCAAGGATTCCACATTGACTGAGTGTGTTGCTGATCCTCCTTCAGCCGGATCATTTGTGTAACCGATCGTCTGTGGAAGAGCAGAAAGTTACTGTTTTGTGTAGACATTGAACTTGGGTGTTTCTTCACTGCTCAGTGTGTCCAGGTGATATATGTCTGTGTGTCAATCGTTTTCACTGACGGTCATGAAGAATATAATTTTCACGATCACTACAGCTGATGCTTTCTCCCCCCCCATATATTGTCCTGGTATAACTGTGTACAGGTTTCTTTGTGTATTCATGTATTTTGTAGGAAGGGAGAGAGAAGTGTCTCTGTATAAAGTATACCGCTGGATTTTATAGCTGATTTCTTATTGCTTTCAGAGTTTTTTCTTTTTATTGGTTATCATTGATCATAAGCGTCAATGTGTTTTTATGCAAATCTCACATCATCCTGTTTAACTCTTCAAAGAATGTGTTTTCAAGTCTGAGTTCATCAAATGCAACCTCAGGGCAAGATATAGTCAAGGTTTTTCTTATTTTTTTTTATTTTTTCTCTCCATCACATCCACTCCTGTGGTCTATCCTGTGTTTTTTATTTTTTTTATTTTTTATACATATAATGTATGAACTGTAAATCATAGGGTTTTTATTATACTGATTTGTTGTCCCAGCTGCACAATGTCTGCATTGTACCATGCTTGAAGATGTGCACTGGGGGACTAAAACATATCCCCTATCCTCTAACTAGGGGAGAAGTGTCTGATCGCGCCGGGTCACCCTCTGAGATGAGCTTTATTGGTGGCCCATTTAGATGGGACCCTGGCTCAGCCGATGATTGGCTGAATCGGCTGTCATTGAAGCTCATCTTGAGGGTGGGGCCTGGCGCATGCCGAGAATGGGTGAGTATTTGAGCCCTGTACAGGAGATCGTTGGGGGGGGGCAGCTGTCAGACCTTCTGCAATCAGACACTTATCCCCTATCCTGTGAATAGGGGGATAAGTTATAATTCCCCGGAGTATGCCTTTAAACAGTCTTTGACTAAATAGAGAGCCACAGGTGGGGGAATGTTGCCTTAAAGATGTCTTATTACTATATGGTCACCCACTGATAGGGATGGGCACCTCCAGATGCTATCCTGGTTGGAACAACCTCTTTAAAGTGCACGTCCATTATTGCCTCTAAAACCATTGAGGGTAGGGCACAGCCCACAGAGTGATTAGCAAAACATTTGATATGGTAGATGGGTGGGATCCCTAGCACAGATACTGCATTTGGCATAGTATCCCTCTATCAAATTTTTCTAAAGAATTCTGGCCATACACATTATATTAAAATTGGCCAAAGACCCTCTATCCCCCCCTCCCCTAATTTTAGCAAGGCTGGCTGACTATTAATTATATATAAATATAGGGATCGCCTTATTCTACAGATGATGCCTGGTATTTTGGAGAGAGGGGTCTAGAGGAAGAGGGATACAGAGGATTTTGAAGGAGGAGCACAAAGGGATTGGGCACAAGAGTCTGGGGGGCACAGAGGAAGGAAGAGGAGAACAGATCTGAAGGGAGACATATAAGCCTTGAGGAGAAGCATAAAGATATATTTTATAAGGTTCTAATAGACAAGAGTCAATTAAGCCTATATTTCTTTTGTGTTGATCCAGAAGAAGGTAAAAAAAACACCCTATGAAGCTGATGCCAATTGCCCCATTACAGAGGAAATATTCCCTCCCGATTCCAATACGGCAGTCAAAATAAATCCCTGGATCTAGTTCTGTTCCTATAAAACGAATATCCATAACCTGTAATGTTATTACTGTCCAGAAACACGTCTAGGCCCCTTTTCAACTCTTTTAGTTCACCATGACCATTTCCTCTGGCAGAGAGTTCCTTTTTCTCACTGCTCTTACAGTAAAGAACCCCATGTCTGTGCTGGTGTAGAAACCTTCTTTCCTCTCCTTGTTATAGATACAGTCCTGGGTATAAATAGATCATGGGAGAGATCTCTGTACTGTCCCCTGATATATTTATACCGTACATAGTTATTACATCGCCCCTAAGCCTTCTTTTGTGCTGAACTGAATAACCTAAAGTTTAAAAATCTTTTTGGCTAATGTTGTCGTCCCCCCCCCCCCCCCCAAATTACTTTTATTACTTTAGATTGGGCACAGGAGTCTGAAGAAGTGGAAGAAGAGTATGGAGGGGGACAAAAGTATCTGGATAGGGGGACAAGTGATCTGAAGGGATTCTTTGTAGGTGGATGGACACAGGGGTCAGGCAGCAGATTTCTCCCCATTTAGAATAAATGCACTTTCGACTAGGCTGATCGTCCATGTGTATGTGGGGATCAGAAAAGAGAGCGGTCAGCTGAGCAAATGCTTGGCTTTATGTAGCTCTACGTTTTGAATATTCTTTTGTACAGTTTTATGTGTTTTTTGAGTTCTTCTGTAATAGGAGGGAGGAGTTCTTGGCTCTACCTTCAGCGTCTGAGCAGTGACTGACAAAATCCCAGTGCTCTCTTCTGCAATACGTTATCGGCTTGTGGAGATTCGCAATTCCTTCTTTATATCTGTAGCATTATAGAATCCTTTGCAATAACTTTTTGTATGGAAATCGCTCAGCATCGGGGGAGGAGCAGCAGTGCAAGCCTTGTGTGTTATGGCTGCAGCTGGTTGGTTGGTTTTATAGTCTCCCTTCTGTAGTGTCTTGCTCTATAGCAGTGGTCTTCAACCTGCTGACCTCCAGATGTTGCAAAACTACAACTCCTAGCATGCCTGGACATACACCTCTTTTATATATATATATATATATATATATATATATATATATATATATATATATATATATATATATATATATATATATATATATATATATAATCTATCTGGTTCTAGTGCAGCTCCCACAAGTTTGCCTTACACCAGTCTTTCCCAACCAGTGTGTCTCCAGCTGTTGCAAAACTACAACTCCCAGCATGCCCGGACAGCCAACGGCTGTCCGGGCATGCTGTGAGTTGTAGTTTTGCAACATCTGGAGGTCTGCAGGTTGAAGACCACTTCTCTATAGCATGATTCCTTTACTTGCCTTTTACATTGTATCTCAATACTTGGGGGGTCAGAGTTTTGCATTGGTTTTCCATGTTAAGTCTACCTTAACATATCTTGTCATGACTGATATGTGACTCTTGTCTTTATCCCCTGTGGTACCGGGTCAGTTTGCTTGCTTTGTTCTATAAGGGTACGTTCCCACACGGCGTATTTTGCTGCGTATTTGCTGCGTATTTGGTGCTGCGTATTTTCCTACCCATTGACTTCAACAGAGAAAATAAAATACGCAGCAGCAAATACGCAGCAAATACGCCGTGTGGGAACGTACCCTAAGGCTGCAACGCATCTGGCTGTCACGGTATAATAGGAGTTGTAGTTTTGCAACAGCTGGAGAGCCACTGGTTCAGGAACACTGCTGTAGGTTATGATGGGAATTGTAGTTTTGCTGGAGAATCACAGGGTAGGGAGCACTGTTTTTAAGGAGCCATATCATGCATAAAAACGTATGCCTTATCTGCAGGATAGGGAACAAGTTTTAGATCATGGGGGTCCGATCGCTGGGACCCCCGCAATCTCCTGTACGAGCCCCCTGCTCTCCCTAGGAATCGGGCATGCTGCCCCTGCATGAAGCGGCAGCCATAGCAGATAGGGGATACATTTTTATGCATGATACTTCTTCTTTTAAAGCATTACTCCAATATTTAATAATTACTAAGCGTAGGGTCACACGTGCCATATTTTACTGTTTATGTGCTGTTGCATATTTTCCTACAATAGGCAGCTGATTTTGCTACCCATTCACAATGTGAAGGAAAATATGCAGCAAAATATGGCCTTTGTGTTCCAATTTCTCATCATTTTAGATACTTTATTGCATACATCCAGGGGCTGAAAACCCATAAAAACCTTATCATTTTCATTGTCTATTGCACTGTTTTAGTGTAGAGGTTCATAGAAAGCATCCAAATGCTGGGTGATCTGTTCACACTAGGCAGCCAAAAACATGTCTTATCTTTTTCCATCTATTAACGTGAGTAGAAAAAAATGGTAGCATTAAAAATGATGTACAGTTACATTTTATGACACACACATACACACACATACACACACACACACACACACACACACACACACACACACACACACACACATACACACACACATACACACATACACACATACACACACATACACATACATACACACACATACACACACATACATACATACACACATACACACATACACACATATATATATACACACACACACACACACACACACACACATACATACACACACATACATACACACACACACACACACACACATACACATACACACATACACACATACACATACATACACACATACACATACATACACACACATACACACACATACACACACATACACACACATACACATACACACACATACATACATACACACATACACACATACACACATATATATATATACACACACACACACACACACACACACACATACATACATACATACATACACACACATACATACACACACACACACACACACACACATATACACACACACACACACACACACATACACATACACACACATATACACACACACACTTCTGTATCACTACTAGGGATCGATCGATATTGACTTTTTTTTTTAGGGCCGATAACCTGTGAACTTTCAGGCCGATAGCCTATAACTTATACCGATATTCCGGTATAAGTTATCGGCTATTTCTCCCCACCCCCCAAATATCCGTGATAAAATGTGTGTGTGTGTGCGGGTATACCGGGATAAACTGTTTCTGGCCCTGCAGAAACCGCTGCAAATCAATGATTTAAAGCGGGCGCTTTAAATCAATGAACTGCAGCGGCTTTTGCGGGGCCAGAGACAGCCGCCGCCATCACCCGCTTCTCTCCCCCAGCCTGTCCTGGGGTTCTGAATCCAACCACCGCCGCTACCCGATCCCCCTGCCTATCCTCTGGCCAGAGACTGCCGCTGCCCGCTTCTCTCCCCCTGCCAGTCCTGAGTCCAACCACCACCGCTGCTCCATTGTCTCCCCCATCCCCGGTTTCATAATTACCTGTTCCTGGGGCCCGCGCTACTTCTGGCTCCAGCGGCGTCCTGAGCTGTCACTGTGCGCACTGACTGTGACGTCGCGTTGAGAACGTCACTCGTCATTGCGCAGTGCACAGCCACAGCGCAGGACGCTGCAGGAGCCAGAAGTAGCGCGGGACCCAGAAACAGGTAATTATGAAACCGGGGATGGGGGAGGCAATGGGGCAGCGGCGGTGGTTGGACTCAGGACAGGCAGGGGGAGAGAAGCGGCCGGCAGCTGTCTCTGGCCAGAGGATAGGCAGGAGGCGGGCAGCGGCGGAGGTTGGACACAGGACCCCTGGACAGGCAGGGGGAGAGAAGCGGGTGGCGGCAGTCTCTGGCCAGAGGATAGGCAGGAGGTGGGCAGCGGCGGAGGTTGGACACAGGACCCCAGGACAGGCAGGGGGAGAGAAGCGGGTGGCGGCAGTCTCTGGCCAGAGGATAGGCAGGAGGTGGGCAGCGGCGGAGGTTGGACACAGGACCCCAGGACAGGCAGGGGGAGAGAAGCGGGTGGCCCCGCAAAAGCCGCTGCAGTTCATTGATTTAAAGTGCCCGCATTATCGGTAAGGTAATTGCCAATACAGATAACTTCCAAAATCGTGAATATCGGCCGCTAATATCGGCCAAACCGATAATCTGTCGATCCCTAATCACTACCACTGCTTACTGTGAAGGTATGAACCCTGAGAACCTCTTAAGGATTCTAAGCATATTTCAATCATTTTGGCACAGTCATCTCCTGTCTGGCACATGCAGTGTTAACAGGTGATCGCATTGATGTGTGATTAGGTAATTTTTTGTCTCCCTCTGGTGCTGTACGGTCTTTATTCCTTTCATAGAAGGCAATATACGTGCGAATTAACAAATCAATGACAATAAACATCACAGCGTGTCCTCACCGGGCACATTTGGGTTCCCCTCCCCCCCTTTTGATTTCTTGCACTGCTCCCAGGACAGATGACCCCGGGAAGCTCCTCCTTTTTTGTTATAATTGTTTATTTATGCAAATCAAAGACTCTCAATGTATCAGATAATTTACACAAATTTTTTAAAACCTTGTTTGTAATTCTGAGCAGCAATAAAGCACTTAGAGGAATTCAATGAGCCGTGTGCATTCCTTGTGTGTATGGGAGGGGTTAACATCAGCTACATACAGCAGCATCCGAGGAAACAGCAGCATAGCTTTGTTTGTAAAATTGTTAATACTCTCTTTAGTCCTTTATTTCCATGTCAAAGGTGTAAGACAGTCTTTCCCAACCAGTGTGCCTCCAGCTGTTGCAAAACTACAACTCCCAGCATGCCCGGACAGCCGAAGGCTGTCCGGGCATGCTGGGAGTTGTAGTTTTGCAACAGCTGGAGGCACACTGGTTTGGAAAGACTGGTGTAAGAAAAACTTGTGGGAGCTGCACTAGAACCAGATATAATTAAAGGGTGTATCCCGAAATTACAACCTCTCGCCTATACACAGTAGTATCTGATCATGGGGGGTCTGACTGCTGGAACCCCCTGTGTTTGAGCTGTGGATCCATTCACTCTATGAGGCTGATAGAGATAGCAGAGTTCAGCACTTGGATATCTCTGACAGTCCTATAGTGAATGGAGCAGCATTGTGCATGCTCAACTGCTGCTCCCTTAAAGGGGTACTCCGGTGGAAAACTTTTTTTTTTTTTTTTTTTTTTTTTTTTAAATCAACTGGTGCCAGAAAGGTAAATAGATTTGTAAATCACTTCTATTAAAAAAAAAAATCTTAATCCTTCCAGTACTTTTTAGGGGCTGTATACTAAAAGAGAAATCCAAAAAATAAATGCATTTCCTCTGATGTCATGACCACAGTGCTCTCTGCTGACCTCTGCTGTCCATTTTAGGAACTGTCCAGAGCAGCATATGTTTGCTATGGGGATTTTTTCCTGCTTTGGACAGCAGAGGTCAGCAGAGAGCACTGTTGTCATGACATCAGAGGAAATGCATTTCTTTTTTTGATTTCTCTTTAGTATACAGCCCCTAAAAAGTACTGGAAGGATTAACATTTTTTAATAGAAGTGATTTACAAATTTGATTAACTTTCTGGCACCAGTTGATTTAAAAAATAAAAAAAAAGTTTTCCACGGAAGTACAAAAAACACTTTTGAAAACAACTTATTTTTATTTTTTTAAATCAACTGGTTCCAGAAAGTTAAACAGATTTGTAAATGACTTCTATTTAAAAAAAATCTTAACCCTTCCAGTACTTTTAAGCAGCTGTATGCTACAGCGGAAATTCTTTTCTTCTTTAAATTTCTTTTTCGTCTTGTCCACAGTGCTCTCTGCTGACACCTCTGTCCGTGTCGGGAACTGTCCAGAGCAGCATAGGTTTGCTATGGGGATTTTCTCCTGCTCTGGACAGTTCCTGACACGGACAGAGGTATCAGCAGAGAGCACTGTGGACAAGACAAAAAAGAGATTAAAAAAGATAGAATTTCCTCTGTAGCCTACAGCTGCTAATAAGTACTGGAAGGGTAAATATTTTTTAATAGAACTCATTTACAATTCTGTTTAACTTTCTGGCACCAGTTGATTTAAAAAAATGTTTTCCACTGGAGTACCCCTTTTAAGACAGTGGAACAAGTGACCTCAATACTCATGATTGTGGGGGTCCAGCAGTCCTTTAAAGGGGTACTCATGTGGAAAACTTTTGTTTTGTAAATCAACTGTTGCCAGAAAGTTAAACAGATTTATAAATCACTTCTATTAAAAAAATCTTAATCCTTCCAGTACTTTTTAGGGGCTGTATACTAAAGATAAATCCAAAAAAGAAATGCATTTCCTCTGATGTCATGACCACAGTGCTCTCTGCTGTCCATTTTAGGAACTGTCCAGAGCAGCATATGTTTGCTATGGGGATTTTCTTCAGCTCTGGACAGTCCCTAAAATGGACAGCAGAGGTCAGCAGAGAGCACTGTGGTCATGACATCAGAGGAAAAGCATTTCTTTTTTGGATTTCTCTTTAGTATACAGCCCCCCAAAAGTACTGGAAGGATTAAGATTTTTTTAATAGAAGTGATTTACAAATCTGTTTATTTTTCTGGCACAAGTTGATTTAAATCAACGTTGAGTACGGTACCCCTTTAAATAATTTTGAGATAACCTCTTTTAAGGAGCAGCAGGCTAGCATAAACAGACTGTATTCAGCCACTCCTTGGGGTGAACTATTTCCTGACAAATATAGGAGACCATTTATATGGCTACCATTTTATAGCCCTTTTATATCATTTTATATCTTTTACAAGACTGTCAGCCTAATGGCCCAGATTTTTGTCCACACCAAATCCTGAGCAGGGGGGGGAACATCAACGATGTATATTTGCCTCTTAGAGATCTTAGAAAGCTGAATGCTAACCTCTATAGCAGCTGTAATGAGATGCACAGTTCTTATTGATCTCCCCATCTATGTCCGCTAGATTATGTATTGATTCGTCCTCAGTCCAGACGCAGCCCTCTACACCTGTCCTGTATATTGCTACCTGGCTGACAACAGGAAGCTCGTCCCCAGACCGCTCCCTCCTTACACCCTACTTTGCATCTCCTTATGCTAAAATCCATTGTGATTATCACCTCTCCATTCTCTGGATGATGTGTGAGCGGGCAGGTGCCTGGTACTTGTGGATTCACTGCGCACCTCATTAATAAATGTGTTGGGGAATGTGTCAAAGAGTTAATTTGGTTTTGTAAATGGCCAGCAACATTAAGAGTTAACCTATGACTGTTTGATCTGACACTTCCCGGATCCTGTGCGATTCCACTCAGTGTGTCAGTGGTCCGAGACCTCACAAGATCAGCACAGAATCGCCTTGTAGTGCATTGTTGTATTTGTTTTCACATTCAATTTTCTGCAACTAAGGCCAATTTAAGACAAGTGTAATATGGCGGCAAATCCTGGCCCAACAGCTGGTCTAGTGACCTGAACTGAAAGCGTCATAGATCACCAGGATGTTAGACCCAAGACATTCGCTTGAAAACTGCCTTAGTGCCGGTTCACACTACGGGTTTTCTGCCATTGAAAACTGGATTCCAACGTATACTGTTCACGGGACAGTGGACCCCATTGCTTTCTATGGCCGTACAGTCGCCTAGGGACTCCATCCAGGACATATGCGCTATTGACAGCCCCTGCCCATTCATACAGTCAGCGGCCTTAGTGGTGTCCCGCCTTAGCCCCTGATTGGCTGTGCGGGCATGTTACATCACATCCAAGTACCCAGGGGGCACTGAACAAAGGGACTGAAGCTCCGTCATACCGTCAGCAAGGAAGGCAAGAGTGTTGTTTTATAATTGGGGTCAGGGAGGTGGATGGATTTGTGTTTTTGTAATTTTTTTTTAACCCTTAGGGTATGTTCACATGGCGGAATATTCCGCACGGACATTCTGCTGTGGCAGAGACCCATTGATTTCAATGGGATTCTGCTGCACTGTGCACACTGCGGAATTTCCACGGAAGATGTTTCTGCCTGCCGGATTATTCAAATGTGCAGAATGTCCGCGTGTGTTTTCAGAGCAGATATTCCGCACATTTCTGGCCGTGTGAACCCTGCATTATGTGGTGGAATTCTCCGGCTTTCTTTCTTTTTCCTAATTTTGTGACTTTTTTCCTCTCGTAGGCCTGTATGGGTGGAAAACAAAAAGCCCAAAACAACGCATGTGTACATGTATGTGAACGTTTGTTTTCCTGTGTCCCATCCCCCTCTCCAAATTCTTTATTAGAAATCCTTGAATCACATAGTGAACATACTAATACACACTTAACATATTCATAAGAGGTTCACAAAACATGTGCAACTATATGAATGTTTTTTTTTTTTTTTAAGTGTATGTTAAAGACCATGAGGGAGATTTATCAAAACCTGTCCAAAACCTGTCCTTGCCTATAGCAACCAATCAGATCGCTTCTTTCATCTTTCTGAGGCCTTTTTAAAAATGAAAGAAGAGATCTGATTGGTTACTATGAGCAACTCAGCAGCTTTAATATTTAGTTTCTAGACAATTTTTTGCTTTGCACATGACAAAACATAAAAAAATATAGCTACATTAAAGGCTCTGTTTTTTATTGACTAATGCTAAAATATTAAAATATATATTTAAATTTAAAATTCTATATACATATGCATTGGGTATACTTTTTTTCAAGAATGACGGAAGAGTGTCTTATACACGACACTCTCGTATCTTACAAAAAAAAAGGAAATCATAAAAAAGGCGAAAGTCGTCGAGGAGTACACCAAGTCATATATTTCAATATTCTTTATCATTAATTCAAATACTAACGCTCAACAGATAGCAAAGTTGTGATGTGAACAGCCCCTTACAGATCACTACTAACTACTGTATTGTCTATGGCTTCCTGCAATACAGAGGATTCTGCACTGTTACAGCTTTTTACAATGAAAATAAATGATCACGCCCGGAGTGCAGACGACCACAGCAGCTTTTATCAATGGTTTACATAACGCCATGTGCCACCAAACCGTACCATGTGGCGCAAAATCATTAGAGGCTATAGAAAACAAACTGAAAAATGCAGGGTAAAGGCAAAGGTGTAATGACCACTCTCCACCACTAGAGCGCAGTGTTGCTTGTCACATATTATTGGAACTTCCTCTTATATGTCAAACATCAGGATGTGAGTCTCAAGGCCGAGGTATTTTTAGTTTAGGTCAGTTATTACAAATCTTATAAGAATTGTATTGTGAAATGTAAAATTAAAATAAAGTTTTGGCACTTCCAGGCCTTCCTGCCGTTTATTTGCCTTACACTTGGTGCCCTGACAACTTGATACGAGGGCCCGCAGATATATGTCCAGCATTGTATCTAATGTCCCATTAATAATAATAATAATAATAATAGAGTATAGTGCTGGCCCTAAGGACCATCCAGCATATTGGAACACATCAATGCTGCAGGCAATCAGACTAGAAAAGCTGGATTTTTCAGAGTCCATGATAAGAAAAGCAGAGCTGATTTCTTCAAAAACAGCACTACAGCTGTCCTCAGGATGTGTCTGGTATTTTTTTTTATTAAATGGAGCAAAGTTGTAATACCACACACAACCTGAGGACAGGTGTGGTGCTGTTTTTAGAACAAATTAGCTCTTTTTTTTCTATTTCTGGCTAACCCCTTTAAATGCTGGCAGGTGTGTGATGACCTCTATTTACAGTGAGTTTGAATCTGGTTAATTCTGAACACAACCACACCCTAGTTACAAGAGGGTGTGCCTACTTATGCAGCCAGGTTATATAGTGTGTTGTTTTTGTGTATCAAATGCAGGTTTTGCAATTGAATGGTTCACTTTATAAGACACACTAAAAGGGGTACTCCGCCCCTAGACATCTTATCCCCTATCCAAAGGATAGAGGATAAGATGTTAAGGGACAGAGTACCCCTTTAAAAGTGGAAAAAGTTATCACATGATTTATCTTTGTCTCATTGTTTAGTATGACAAGAACCTGGCATTGTAAATGGGTGAATACTTTTTTTTTATATCTACTATATAACACAGATCTGTAAAATTATTGTGATTGTTATACCACCATTTCACCACTAGGTGTCAGGTCACTGTGTGTTTTGCTTTGCTATACACCTACAATAGTTCCTTTGCTATTTATCTTTATAGCACATACCGTTTCTTGGTCCATATTTTCAGCCTCAAAAAGGCAGCTTTTCATTCAAAACATTTTAGTCACTTTTTCTACAATTTAAGTAATTTTTTTTTTAAACCTATTTGTAAATGTTTTTCAACCATTTATTTGGCTACTGCAAATGCTAATATGCAATTTGCAAACCAGAATTTTTTTGTGATTGAAAACTGCCCAAAGATGTTTTAAAATAAAAGAAATGGCAAAAAAAGAGGGGCCTTGACATTGATTTTTACTGGCTTTCAATGTCACTGAAATGAAATTGGGCTATGTTCCCACCCCTTTTAGGATCATTTTGGTCAGAATCTTTACCAAAACCAGAAAAAGATGCAAGTCTCTTCATTATAATACACTGCTCAAAAAATTAGAGAACACTAAGATAACACATCCTAGATCTGAATGAATGAATTAATCGTATGAAATACTTTCGTCTTTACATAGGTGAATGTGCTGACAACAAAATCACACAAAAATTATCAATGGAAATCAAATTTATCAACCCATAGAGGTCTGTATATGGAGTCACACTCAAAATCAAAGTGGAGAACAGCACTACAGGCTGATCCAACTTTCATGTAATGTCCTTAAAACAAGTCAAAATGAGGCTCAGTAGTGTGTGTGGCCTCCACGTGCCTGTATGACCTCCCTACAATGCCTGGGCATGCTCCTGATGAGGTGGTGGATGGTCTCCTGAGGGATGTCCTCCCAGACCTGGACTAAAGCATCCGCCAACTCCTGGACAGTCTGTGGTACAACGTGGCGTTGGTGGATTGAGCGAGACATGATGTCCCAGATGTGCTCAATCAGATTCAGGTCTGGGGAACAGGCGGACCAGTCCATAACATCAATGCCTTCCTCTTGCAGGAACTGCTGACACACTCCAGCCACATGAGGTCTAGCATTGTCTTGCATTAGGAGGAACCCAGGGCCAACTGCACCAGCATATGGTCTCACAAGGGGTCTGAGGATCTCATCTTGATACCTAATGGCAGTCAGGCTACCTCTGGCAAGCACATGGAGGGCTGTGCGGCCCCCCGAAGAAATGCCGCCCCACACCATTACTGACCCATCGCCAAAGTCTTCAGACTCTGTCACGTCTGTCACATGTGCTCAGTGTGAACCTGCTTTCATCTGTGAAGAGCACAGGGCGCCAGTGGCGAATTTGCCAATCTTTGTGTTCTCTGGCAAATGCCCAATGTCCTGCACGGTGTTGGGCTGTAAGCACAACCCCCACCTGTGGACGTCAGGCCCTCATACCACCCTCATGGAGTCTGTTTCTGACCGTTTGAGTGGACACATGCACATTTGTGGCCTCCTGGAGGTCATTTTGCAGGGCTCTGGCAGTGCTCCTCCTGCTCCTCCTTGCACAAAGGTGGAGGTAGCGGTCCTGCTGCTGGGTTGTTGCCTACGGCCTACTCCATGTCTCCTGATGTACTGGCCTGTCTCCTGGTAGCGCCTCCATGCTCTGGACACTACGCTGACAGACACAGCAAACCTTCTTGCCACAGCTCGCATTGATTTGCCATCCTGGATGAGCTGCACTACCTGAGACACTTGTGTGGGTTGTAGACTCCGTCTCATGCTACTACTAGAGTGAAAGCACCACCAGCATTCAAAAGTGATCAAAACATCAGCCAGGAAGCATAGGAACTGAGAAGTGGTCTGTGGTCACCACCTGCAGAACCACTCCTTTATTGGGGGTGTCTTGCTAATTGCCTATAATTTCCACCTGTTGTCTGTTCCATTTGCGCAACAGCATGTGAAATTGATTGTCAATCAGTGTTGCTTCCTGAGTGGACAGTGGGATTTCACAGAAATGTGATTGACTCGGAGTTACATTGTGTTGTTTAAGTGTTCCCTTTATTTATTTTGGAGCAGTGTATTTATCTGTGTGGATTCCACTTATGGTTTTGGTAAACAGACAAAAAATACTGACCAAAATTAATCTGGGCATGTTGGGAGTTGTAGTACCGTGGGTTGGGGTACACTGTATAGCAGTGGTAATCAACCTGCGGACCTCCAGATGTTGCAAAACTACAACTCCCAGCATGCCCGGACAGCCAACGGCTGTCCGGGCATGCTGGGAGTTGTAGTTTTGCAACATCTGGAGGTCCGCAGGTTGATTACCATTGCTGTATAGCATCTCCATGATGACATGAGTATGATGAGTAGTTTTGTTGAGCCATAGGTCATTATATTTTGCTTGGTGCCAAATGAAAAAAAAATTGACATTTTTTTTTATATAAAAAATAAAAAATTGGTCCACGGCTGCAGGTGTTTCCCTGAGAGAGTTTGATAGGACGGTCCCGGATCCTGACCCAAGCACACAAGAGGGTTGCTGTGTTGACTATTGTATATAGTTGCTCTTCTCGGTTCCCAGGCCTGGTCTGTATCACTTCTGCGGTCCTTACTATGGAGTCCTGCCTAGAGTCTAATACAGTCCTATAACCTACTCAGTGATCTTTGTATCATTTTACACCCCACTCTGTGATCTGGAATGTTCTTCTTCAACCGGATGCTCAGAGTAAACATCAGACTACTGGGCTCCATCCAGGGATCTGTACTGGCTGTATACAAGCTGTATACCCTCACAGTCATTTCCCAGCCACCCACAGACAACATGAGAGACTTTGGAAAGTTAAAAGTGAGCGGCAGGAGCCGGGATCCCCCTGGGTCTACTGTCACCTGTCCATACTGTGGTGTCCGAGGAATGCACAGGGGTCAGGTGGCATCTGGACGACACGTGTGGGCCTGTCTGAAGAGCGGCTCCCGAAAAAACCTGGACAGCTCTTCCTTACAATCCCTGCACCATGGAGAGGTTAAACCGCAGCCCCCGACACTTCAAATAGGACAGCCAATGCTCCCCAATGAGATTCCTTTAATCCAGCACCCAATAATCCAGAATCAGTACAGAGCAGACAAAATCAGAGCAGCCGATTTCCTTACTCAAAATAGGTTCACGCCAAGGCCGTGTTCACACGACGGAATTTCCAAGCAGAATTCGGTGGAAAAATTACACTCGGAAATTCTGTTGCAGCAGAGTCCCATTGTTTTCAGTGGGATTCTGCTGCACCGCACACAAGGTGGAATGTCGGCCCGTTTTTTCCGGAAGGACGTTCTGCAAGTATTCCGAAGTTAGCCTAAATCAGGGTACATGCGCACCACGTTTTTGTTATACAGTTCCCGTATACGGTTTCAAGTTAAAAACCGTATGGAACTGTATAGAAAACTGTACGCATTGACTTAACATTGTAAACTGTATGTCAAACGCATCATCCGGTTTAGTCCGTTTTGCATCTCATACGGTTTTGTCCAGTTTTTTACCCGTACCCAAAACTGTAGTCTACCACATTTTTTGGTCTGAGTGAAAAACTGTATTAAACCGTATACGTTTTTTTTTTTAAACATGGGAGTCAATGGGAACCGCACAGAACTGTGTGTGTGTACGGTTCCATCAGGTTTTCACCATACGTTTTTTTACTTTGCACAGTTTCTTTTCTTATAATTTCAATCAAACAAGTGAAACTTTATTCAAAATGGAGTGAAAAGTTAAAAACGTATAGGTTTTTTTCTTAAAAAACTGATGCAACCGGACATCATTTTTCAAACCGTATACGGTTTTCAACCTTATATGGGTTAATATTTGTACACACTTTTTGATACAGTTCAGTCAGTTTTTCATCAAAAACCTGATACAGGAACTGTATTGCAAAAACGTGGTATGCATGCACCCTAATTTGCACTCGGTTTCAAGACACGAAATCTGCCTAAAACACAAGCCTCATTGATTTCAATGGAAAATCTGCAACCATGTGAAATCGCACTTCAAGAATTGACGTTCATTCTTGGCGAGGATTCCGTGTGGAGTTGGGGGGGGGGGAATTTATCAAAACCTGTGTAGAGGAAGAGTGGTGCAAAAATGAAAGTAGCAATCTGATTGGTTGCTATGGGCAACTGCACCACTCTTCCTCTGCACAGGTTTTGACGAATCCCTTTGGGGGAGATTTATCAAAACCTGTGCAGAGGAAAAGTTGCTCAGTTGCCCATAGCAACCAATCAGCTCGCTTCTTTCATTTTTAACAAGGCCTCTGCAAAATGAAAGAAGCGATCTGATTGGTTGCTATGGGCAACTGGGCTCTTTTCCTCTGCACAGGTTTTGATAAATCTCCCCCTTTGTGCTTTGAAATTCTGCTCCAAATCTGAGGAGGATTCGTGATGAAGATTTTGGCAAGGATCTCCTCAACAATTCCTCAGAAAGGTTTTAGTCACTGTGAACATACCCTAAGGCCTCTTCTTTGCGTTATTTTTGTTGCCTTGTTCTCATTGCAAGTCATGATTTCGCTATTGCTGTGTTCCCCACGAGACTACAACTCCCAGCATGTCCAGACATCCAGGCTGTCTGGGCACGCTGGGAGTTGTAGTCTGGTAGCGGCCAGAGAGCCACAGGTTGGTGACTACTGCCTCATTGTCAGCAGTGTTTTTTTTGTTTGTTTGTTTTTTTACTTTTCTATTGCGTTTCTATCTGGGAAAAACGCCATATGTGAAACCAGGCTAGGTTTCCCCTTTTTTTTGCCAGCGTTTTTATTTATTTATTTATATTTTTCTTCGTCCAGAAAAAACGCCACTGCATTTACCAGCTTTTTTTTTTAAATTTTTCTGGTGTTTTTTTCCTTCAGCAGTTTGTCCTGTTCCCGTGTCCATCCCTTTTAACTTAAAAAATAAAATAAAAAATGCCAACTTAAAACCTACATTGCATTTTTTATGGCTGTATGTCTCTCTCCTATAGACTTCTATGGGAGAGAAACAGATTTCTATGAGGGAAAAAAAAAAAAACGCCATCGTCTCCACATGCTGTGATTTTTCAAATCGCCCTCTGAGCCAAAAAATGCCAAAAAAAACTAACAAAAAAACAAATGCCAAGTGGGTATGGCATCTCAGAAGCCCCTATTGACTTTCAGCTTATATCTGGACGCTTCTTATTTTTGTACCCCCCCCCCAAAAAAAAGGCGGCGCAGCATGTGGCATTTTGGGGGGCTTTTTGAAGAAAAACAAGTGGAAACATAGCCTAACACTTTTTAGGCTATTATCCATCCGATAGTTGAGACTATCTGATAGTCTGGCACCTGTCTGTCACGATAATGGTGGACAGGACTTCAGTATTGCAACCTGTTATATAAGGCAGTGTTTTCCAAACAGTCTGTCTCCAGCTGTAGTAAAACTACAACTCCCAGCATGCCTGGACAGCCTTCGGCTGTCCAGGCATGCTGGGAGTTGTAGTTTTACAACAGCTTGAGACAGTGTTGTGGTAAATAGCATCGGCACATCCCTCATACAGACACATGACAGACTCCGGGTGCTGACCCTGACTAGACAACATGTTGTTGTGTTGTTGTGTGTTTTCCCCATTGAACAGCACAGCGGGCTCAGCTTCATTTACCGCACAGCATTGTCCCCCAGTGTAAATAAGGAGCAGAGCACAAAGCAGCGCAACTCAGGGGTAAAGAGCTGTAAAGAGGGGACGGGGTGGGGGAGAGAAAACTCTGCAGGTTCCCGCATTGTCTCCTATGTGGAGCTGCCACAATGGAGTTTTGTGCTGGTGACAATGTGGGATAATTCCGATAGACCCCCTGTGCCCCCCACTGTAATCCCAGGCTAGGGCACGGTTATTAGTGGGGAGGGACTGAGCCATTGGTGCTGGGTGCTCAATTTCAGGTGCTGGGTTCTAATATATGGGTGCTGGGTGCTCAGGTATTGTCAGTGCTGAGGTATTGTCAGTGTTGGGTGCTCGGGTGTTAGAGTAGGATTCACAGGTATGGGTGCTGGGTGCTCAGGTATTGTCAGTGCTGGGTGCTCAGGTATTATCAGTGCTGGGTGCTCAGGTATTATCAGTGCTGGGTGCTCAGGTATTATCAGTGCTGAGGTATTATCATTGCTGGGTGCTCAGGTATTATCAGTGCTGGGTGCTCAGGTATTGTCAGTGCTGGGTGCTCAGGTATTATCAGTGCTGGGTGCTCAGGTATTATCAGTGCTGGGTGGTCAGGTATTGTCAGTGCTGGGTGCTCAGGTATTATCAGTGCTGGGTGCTCAGGTATTGTCAGTGCTGGGTGCTCAGGTATTATCAGTGCTGGGTGCTCAGGTATTATCAGTGCTGGGTGCTCAGGTATTATCAGTGCTGGGTGCTCAGGTATTATCAGTGCTGGGTGCTCAGGTATTGTCAGTGCTGGGTGCTCAGGTATTGTCAGTGCTGGGTGCTCAGGTATTATCAGTGCTGGGTGCTCAGGTATTGTCAGTGCTGGGTGCTCAGGTATTATCAGTGCTGGGTGCTGAGGTATTATCAGTGCTGGGTGCTCAGGTATTATCAGTGCTGAGGTATTATCATTGCTGGGTGCTCAGGTATTATCAGTGCTGGGTGCTGAGGTATTATCAGTGCTGGGTGCTCAGGTATTATCAGTGCTGGGTGCTCAGGTATTGTCAGTGCTGGGTGCTCAGGTATTGTCAGTGCTGGGTGCTCAGGTATTATCAGTGCTGGCTGCTTAGGTATTGTCAGTGCTGAGGTATTGTCAGTGTTGGGTGCTCAGGTGTTAGAGTAGGATTCACAGGTATGGGTGCTGGGTGCTCAGGTATTATCAGTGCTGGGTGCTCAGCTATTATCAGTGCTGGGTGCTCAGGTATTATCAGTGCTGGGTGCTCAGGTATTATCAGTGCTGGGTACTCAGGTATTATCAGTGCTGGGTGCTCAGGTATTATCAGTGCTGGGTGCTCAGCTATTATCAGTGCTGGGTGCTCAGGTATTATCAGTGCTGGGTGCTCAGGTATTATCAGTGCTGGGTGCTCAGGTATTGTCAGTGCTGGGTGCTCAGGTATTATCAGTGCTGGGTGCTCAGGTATTGTCAGTGCTGAGGTATTATCAGTGCTGGGTGCTCAGGTATTGTCAGTGCTGGGTGCTCAGGTATTGTTAGTGCTGGGTGCTCAGCTATTATCAGTGCTGGGTGCTCAGGTATTGTCAGTGCTGGGTGCTCAGGTATTATCAGTGCTGGATGCTCAGGTATTGTCAGTGCTGGGTGCTCAGGTATTGTCAGTGCTGGGTGCTCAGGTATTGTCAGTGCTGGGTGCTCAGGTATTGTCAGTGCTGGGTGCTCAGGTATTGTCAGTGCTGGGTGCTGAGGTATTATCAGTGCTGGGTGCTTAGGTATTGTCAGTGCTGAGGTATTGTCAGTGCTGGGTGCTCAGGTGTTAGAGTAGGATTCACAGGTATGGGTGCTGGGTGCTCAGGTATTGTCAGTGCTGGGTGCTCAGGTATTGTCAGTGCTGGGTGCTCAGGTATTATCATTGCTGGGTGCTCAGGTATTGTCAGTGCTGGGTGCTCAGGTATTGTCAGTGCTGGGTGCACAGGTATTGTCAGTGCTGGGTGCTCAGGTATTATCAGTGCTGGGTGGTCAGGTATTGTCAGTGCTGGGTGCTCAGGTATTATCAGTGCTGGGTGCTCAGGTATTGTCAGTGCTGGGTGTTCAGGTATTGTCAGTGCTGGGTGCTCAGGTATTGTCAGTGCTGGGTGCTCAGGTATTATCAGTGCTGGGTGCTCAGGTATTATCAGTGCTGGGTGCTCAGGTATTGTCAGTGCTGGGTGCTCAGGTATTATCAGTGCTGGGTGCTCAGGTATTGTCAGTGCTGGGTGCTCAGGTATTGTCAGTGCTGGGTGCTCAGGTATTATCAGTGCTGGGTGCTGAGGTATTATCAGTGCTGGGTGCTCAGGTATTATCAGTGCTGAGGTATTATCATTGCTGGGTGCTCAGGTATTATCAGTGCTGGGTGCTCAGGTATTATCAGTGCTGGGTGCTCAGGTATTGTCAGTGCTGGGTGCTCAGGTATTGTCAGTGCTGGGTGCTCAGGTATTATCAGTGCTGGGTGCTTAGGTATTGTCAGTGCTGAGGTATTGTCAGTGTTGGGTGCTCAGGTGTTAGAGTAGGATTCACAGGTATGGGTGCTGGGTGCTCAGGTATTGTCGGTGCTGGGTGCTCAGGTATTGTCGGTGCTGGGTGCTCAGGTATTGTCAGTGCTGGGTGCTCAGGTATTATCAGTGCTGGGTGCTCAGGTATTGTCAGTGCTGAGGTATTATCATTGCTGGGTGCTCAGGTATTGTCAGTGCTGGGTGCTCAGGTATTATCATTGCTGGGTGCTCAGGTATTATCATTGCTGGGTGCTCAGGTATTATCATTTGTGTGTGCTCAGGTATTGTCAGTGCTGGGTGCACAGGTATGGTCAGTGCTGGGTGCTCAGGTATTGTCAGTGCTGGGTGCTCAGGTATTGTCGGTGCTGGGTGCTCAGGTATTGTCAGTGCTGGGTGCTCAGGTATTATCAGTGCTGGGTGCTCAGGTATTGTCAGTGCTGGGTGCTCAGGTATTATCAGTGCTGGGTGCTCAGGTATTGTCAGTGCTGGGTGCTCAGGTATTGTCAGTGCTGGGTGCTCAGGTATTGTCAGTGCTGGGTGCTCAGGTGTTAGTGTAGGATTCACAGGTATGGGTGCTGGGTGAACAGGTATTGTCAGTGCTGGGTACTATGAGGTGTTATCAGTGTTGGGTTCTCAGGTATAGGTGCTGGTTGCTCTAGTATTATCACTGCTGGATTATTAGGTCCGGGTCCTGGGTGCTCAGATATGGGTGCTGTATTATTAGGTCGGGGTCCTGGGTGCTCAGATATGGGTGCTGTATTATTAGGTCCGGGTGCTGGGTGCTCAGATATGGGTGCTGTATTATTAGGTTGGGGTCCTGGGTGCTCATATATGGGTGCTGTATTATTAGGTCCGGGTCCTGGGTGCTCAGATATGGGTGCTGCATTATTAGGTCCGGGTGCTAGGTGCTCAGATATGGGTGCTGTATTATTAGGTTGGGGTCCTGGGTGCTCAGATATGGGTGCTGTATTATTAGGTCCGGGTGCTAGGTGCTCAGATATGGGTGCTGTATTATTAGGTTGGGGTCCTGGGTGCTCAGATATGGGTGCTGTATTATTAGGTCCGGGTCCTGGGTGCTCAGATAATGGTGCTGTATTATTAGGTCCGGGTCCTGGGTGCTCAGATATGGGTGCTGTATTATTAGGTCCGGGTCCTGGGTGCTCAGATATGGGTGCTGTATTATTAGGTCCGGGTCCTGGGTGCTCAGATATGGGTGCTGTATTATTAGGTCCGGGTCCTGGGTGCTCAGATATGGGTGCTGTATTATTAGGTCCGGGTCCTGGGTGCTCAGATATGGGTGCTGTATTATTAGGTCCGGGTCCTGGGTGCTCAGATATGGGTGCTGTATTATTAGGTCCGGGTCCTGGGTGCTCAGATATGGGTGCTGTATTATTAGGTCCGGGTGCTAGGTGCTCAGATATGGGTGCTGTATATTAGGTCCGGGTGCTGGGTGCTCAGATATGGGTGCTGTATATTAGGTCCGGGTGCTGGGTGCTCAGATATGGGTGCTGTATTATTAGGTCCGGGTGCTGGGTGCTCAGATATGGGTGCTGTATTATTAGGTCCGGGTGCTGGGTGCTCAGATATGGGTGCTGTATTATTAGGTCCGGGTGCTGGGTGCTCAGATATGGGTGCTGTATATTAGGTCCGGGTGCTGGGTGCTCAGATATGGGTGCTGTATATTAGGTCCGGGTGCTGGGTGCTCAGATATGGGTGCTGTATTATTAGGTCCGGGTGCTGGGTGCTCAGATATGGGTGCTGTATTATTAGGTCCGGGTCCTGGGTGCTCAGATATGGGTGCTGGATTATTAGGTCCGGGTGCTGGGTGCTCAGATATGGGTGCTGTATTATTAGGTCCGGGTGCTGGGTGCTCAGTGTGTTCCCCGGGTAGGGCTGTGTCCCAGTCTCTGCAGCCTCCAGCTACGTTCTTGAGTTTCTCCACTTTATTACAGGGTAGAAGTTGCACCAAAATCCACCGCTCCAGGCACCTGCTAAAAGAAGGGGGCGTGGTGTCTGTCCCGCCCCCTGCATGCTGATTGGCTGGAAGCTGACAATGCTCATTTACATGGGAGGTCCCGGGGCCGGAGGCTGCATATTAGGGGGCGCCGCGCTGTATAGGACAGTACAGAAAGCCGCATCTTCCTCCGGCACCATGCCACGATCATTCCTGGTCAAGAAACACTTCTCTGCCACCAAGAAGCCTAACTACAGCGAGTTGGAGAGCCAGACAGGTAAGGACACAAACTGCAGGGTATATATATGCATGTATATATATATATATATATATATATATATATATATATATATATATATATATATATATATAATTTGAGTCTGCTGACTAGTAATGAAGTTGCAGCAGAGTTGGTGGGTATCCTCGCACAGTGGCGTCACGTCGTCGTCTTCTCTCCGCAGTTTACATCTCCCCTTTCCTGTATGACAAGTTCTCCATCCCGGTGATCGCTCAGCCTGACCTCCTCAGCCCAGGCGCCTACTTCCCTCCTCTGGTTTGGGACACCGGGTTACTTACCACGTTCTTCACCCCTGAGCCTGACTACAGCAAGTCTCCGATCTCCACCTCCAGCGATGACTCCAAACCCCTGGACCTCACCTCCTTCTCCAGCGAGGACGATGAGGGCAAAACATCGGACCCCCCAAGCCCTGCCTCCTCCGCCACAGAAGCCGAGAAGTTCCACTGTAACCAATGCACCAAGTCTTACTCCACCTTTGCTGGACTCTCTAAGCACAAGCAGCTTCACTGTGACTCTCAGACCAGAAAGTCTTTCAGCTGCAAATACTGTGAGAAGGAATATGTCAGTTTAGGGGCCCTCAAGATGCACATCAGGAGCCACACACTACCCTGTGTCTGCAAGATCTGTGGCAAAGCCTTCTCCAGACCCTGGCTGCTGCAAGGACACATCCGAACCCACACAGGTAAGGGTCTGCTCACCCCTTCTGGATGGACTATGCTTTACGTCAGTGTTTCCCAACCAGTGTGCCTCCAGCTGTTGCAAAACTCCAACTCCCAGCATGCCCGGACAGCCGAAGGCTGTCCGGGCATGCTGGGAGTTGGAGTTTTGCAACAGCTGGAGGCACACTGGGAAACACTGCTTTTATCAGTGTTTCTGTGAGCTGAGATATATTGTTGACCCCTATGATAGATGTATAGTCCTGGCTGTCATGTGACTATGATAGAGCTAATCTCTTAGACACCTTCAGAGTAGCTGCTGTACGTGCTGGGTAGCTAGCGGCTGCTGGTAGAGTAGTGTGTTGTGTGTTGCACCTGTTGGTACAGTTGTGGCGAGGCCACGGTCCCCCCCCCCCCCCCCCCAGCTGCCACCCGGGCTCACGTTCCAAGCAACAGATCACATTCACTCCACACCTTGGTCCCCGCTCTGATTGTTATGTCTTGTACGGCTTTGATTTCACACCCTCTTCAAGTGCTAAAGACTCGATTGTGTCCGCTCAATGACTCGTAGGCCCGTTAGCATTTTATACAAAGACTGAATGACCATTTCGTTAAGGTCTTTTCTTCCTAATGGAAATCTCACGCCCCTCGTACACAACCGTGATGTGTGGATGGTGACATTTTGCGCAGAATTTAGTTTCTTTCCTCAACCACTAATTTGATTTTTTTTTTTTTTTCAGGTGAGAAGCCATTTTCCTGCACACACTGTAACCGAGCCTTTGCCGACCGCTCTAATCTCCGCGCCCACCTGCAGACCCATTCCGATGTCAAGAAATATCAGTGCAGAACCTGCTCCAGGACTTTCTCACGCATGTCCCTCCTTCATAAACACGAGGAGTCGGGCTGCTCCGGGAACCATTGATCTCTTCTTGCGCAGAAGTGACTGTTAAAGACTTACAAAGGGTTTTTGGGGGCCCCCCCTTCCCCAAAGACAAGTGCCTTGGCCAAGTGCTGCGGGTGCACTTGTGTGGTTTTGGGGGGTATCTATGACACTTATATAATGCTCTTAGGTGCTGAAAGTAGCTCACCGCATTCCAGAGCCTTACTGCGATATTACAGGACACCTGCACACTACATTGCGAGGTGACGAAAAGCAGCGATATTCCACTGTGACTGGTCATAGTCCGTAAATGCTGAAAAACTTGTGATTCGCCAAACCGGCAGGTTGTCAAAACCAAAGTCTTTCTCGATGAAAGCAGGAAAAAAAAGGGCTATTTCCTCTATTTTTATGAAGGACAAAGTCAAAGTGTTACAATGCATTCATATTTTTGTGATTGTATATAGATAATTGTATGCCGAGAAGGTGTTACTATGCAATGATGATCTCCCACTTACAGGGCAGCTGTCGGGGCCGCAGCACTCTGACGGGCAGCGTTAACAATGATCAGGAATAAGAGCGAGATGCTTGTGGTTACCAAACAACAATTGTGTTTACAGAGTTCTCGAGCACCTGTTAATGCGACTCTTAAACAACTGCCTTTCATGAGATCCCGTATTAATAGTCAGCAGTTGTCAGCCGATACAATGGCTGCCTGTGAGCGCCGGCCCACGGACAGGTGGACGCCTTAAGAAAAACCTCCTATTTATGTGCAGGAGAAAAAAAAAAGGTGTCGCTTGTTCGCGCTCTTTTTTATTTTTATTTTTTATCCATATTTTTCTACATAACCCATACAGATGAATGTTTACATTTCGATGGTACACTGGTATTTATATTTTTTTATCTTCCACTTTTTTGTACTGATGAATCTTTTATAGTTAAACACAATTTATTTGATATTAAATAAAAAACCAAAAAACTTTAATTTATAAAACTTTGCTTCCATATTTTCTTTTCCTGGTGGGGGGGGGGGGATGAGTTCGGAATGCGTTGGGTACATTGTAAAGGTCCCAGGATTGGCTCATGGATCAATGAAATATAGAACAGGGTTTCCTAATCAGGGTGCCTCCAGCTGTTGGAAAAACTACAACTCCCAGCATGACCAGACAGCCTTCGGCTGTCTGGTCATGCTGGAAGTTGTAGTTTTGCAACAGCTGGAGGCACGCTGGTTGGAAAACACTGCCGTAGAAGATTGTCTTTTTTTTTTTTGTTTTTTTTATTAGTTACATTCTCTTAAAGGGGTATTCCAGGAAAAACTTTTTTTTTTTTTTTTTTAATATATCAACTGGCTCTAGAAAGTTAAACAGATTTGTAAAAAAAAAAAAAAAAAATCTTAATCCTTTCAATAATTATCAGCTGCTGAAGTTGAGTTGTTCTTTTCTGTCTGGCAACAGTGCTCTCTGCTGACATCTCTGCTTCTCTTGGGAACTGCACAGAATAGAATAGGTTTGCTATGGGGATTTGCTTCTAAACTGGGCAGTTCCCGAGACAGGTGTCATCAGAGAGCACTTAGACAGAAAAGAACAACTCAACTTGAGAAGCTCATAAGTACTGAAAGGATTAAGATATTTTTTTTTTTTTTAATAGAAGTAATTTACAGATCTGTTTAACTTTCAGTTGATATATATATATATATACATATATATATATATATATATTTTTTTTTTTTTTTTTTCCTGGATAACCCCTTTAATCTTAAAATAGCTATCCGTTTAGCCTAGGCAAGTTTACATTCACATACGGTGGATTTACCAGCTACAAGTCCGTTTTGACTGGTGCGGTGATACTTATGAGGTATTTCAGGGATATTTTCTGTTTTCTTTCACCATAAAAGCCTTGATACATGCAACCTATTGCAGCTGTATGAAGGACATGCTGTGATTTGTAGTTCCCCAGCAGCTGCCACGACCCAGGTTTCCTCTGCCTTGCCAACAATGTAGCATAAAACAATTGAGGATATGAGGAAGTCATGCAGAACAATGTACACTTGATGCCACTAGGAAACACCTGCTATTCTCTTGTAAACTATTTCATGTGTAAGAGGCAGGTGAAGTGACCGAGCAGATTCCCAGCCTCTTATCACAAAGTAAAAGACTATAAAGATTCCAATATATTCCCAACAGTTATCAGTTAGGTCTTCACTTTTTTTTTTTTTCTTTCATGTCCTTATAAAAGTGTTTTGCAACAGCTGGAGGCACACTGCTTGGGAAACCACTTTTAAAGGCTGTCAAGGCATGCTGGGAGTTGTTGTTTTTCAACAGCTGGAGGCACACTGATTGGAAAATGCTGCCGTATAGTAGAATCTCTTTCATTATATATTGATCCTTTTGGTGCCTTCTTCAAATCTCTCATTATACTTCTTTTTGGTTCAAGTTGTAACAAATTTTTGTAACTAAGTCCATTGATAACTGACCCCCCTAGGGGTGATTATACCCTGGGACAATTGCCTGGCAATGTTGACAGTGTATTCTCTATTTGGCTAAACTGTTAACAACATCGGGACAAGCTGACCTGGGGAGGGAGAGGGGGTCAATTGCTGTGGGGCAAGTTTCTTTAAATGGATATTCTGAATAGACAGAGCTAGCAGCTATTGTATTGCTACATTTGTCAACCATCCTCCTCCTCCCAAGGAAGAACAAGGTGATGGCGGTGATTAGAATAAGATGTTCTGCAGCAGCTTTGCACTTTTCGTTTCAGCTAAGGCTGGGTTCACACTACGCTTTTGCCATACTGTTTTCAATCCGTTTTTCTAAAGAAAACCGTATGGCAAAAAAACCGATGGAACAGTATGGAAAAAAGTAAACCGTATGCGTTTTTAAACAGTATACTGTTTTTAAAAGTGCATACAGTTCCGTCAGTTTTTATAGAAAAAAACCCATACGTTTTTGAAAATTTTGTCCATTTTTAATGGGAGGGGTCTTGGGTGGGGACTTTAGGATTCAAATGCGCATGTGCAAAGTAAAAACTTATACGTGTTTCCCGTATGGAACCGTATACATGTGCGTTTCCTATTGACATCCATGTTAAAAAAAAACGTATGCGGTTGCAGTACGGTTTTTAAACCGGAGACAAAATCGTGGTCAACCACGGTTTTGACTCCGGTTTAAAAACCGTACTGCAACCGCATACGGTTTTTTTTAACATGGACATCAATGGGAAACGCACATGTATACGGTTCCATACGGGAAAAACGTATACGTTTTTACTTTGCACATGCGCATTTGAATCCTAAAGTCCCCACCCAAGACCCCTCCCATTAAAAATGGACAAAATTTTCAAAAACGTATGGTTTTTTTTTCTATGAAAACTGACGGAACTGTATGCACTTTTAAAAACAGTATACGGTTTAAAACGCATACGGTTTACTTTTTTCCATACTGTTCCATCCGTTTTTTTGCCATACGGTTTTCTTTAGAAAAACGGATTGAAAACAGTATGGCAAAAACGTAGTGTGAACCCAGCCTAAGGCAGCAGCATTTTTTTTTATCCTTGAACCTAGAGGATAAAATAGTCCTGATGGCTTTCTATATGAGGAATCCTATGGTGCCCTGCAGGGCTGCAGATGATTGGTGATCGAGGCTCATCATTCTCTGCATTTGGCCTGAGGACTCGCTGCTCTTCTATCTCCTTACAGGTTAACAGCAGAGTGTAGAAAAGTTAATTGGAGAGTGAAAATACCGTAACTTCTTATTGCCTCCAGCCGGAGATCAAGGAATTCTGAGGATGGCAAAAGGTTTTATTATGGATGGTTTTAGAAGGTATTTACTCCTTATACAGAAATAAAGCAAAGGAGAAAAGAAAACTCCACAATCTGAACAGAAAATGAAAGATTAAATAAGAAAAAAAAATGTTATTTAAACTGGGTGGGAAGAACAGCAATGTATACAAAAACTATTGTGTGTTAAATAAAGGAGCCAGGACAATAACAAGCTAAGGTTTAGGGTACAGGATAATGACATACTGACACTTGGGGTACAGGATAATGACACTGACACTTGGGGTACAGGATAATGACACTGACACTTGGGTTACAGGATAATGACACTGACACTTGGGGTACAGGATAATGACATGCTGACACTTGCGGTACAGGATAATGACATGCTGACACTTGGGGTACAGGATAATGACACTGACACTTGGGGTACAGGATAATGACACGCTGACACTTGGGGTACAGGATAATGACACTGACACTTGGGGTACAGGATAATGACACTGACACTTGGGGTACAGGATAATGACAAGCTGACACTTGGGGTACAGGATAATGACAAGCTGACACTTGGGGTACAGGATAATGACAAGCTGACACTTGGGGTACAGGATAATGACAAGCTGACACTTGGGGTACAGGATAATGACAAGCTGACACTTGGGGTACAGGATAATGACTTGCTGACACTTGGGGTACATGATAATGACATGCTGACACTTGGGGTACAGGATAATGACACGCTGACAATTGGGGTACAGGATACTGACATGCTGACACTTGGGGTACAGGATAATGACACTGACACTTGGGTTACAGGATAATGACACTGACACTTGGGGTACAGGATAATGACACTGACACTTGGGGGTACAGGATAATGACAAGCTGACACTTGGGGTACAGGATAATGACTTGCTGACACTTGGGGTACAGGATAATGACACTGACACTTGGGTTACAGGATAATGACATGCTGACACTTGGGGTACAGGATAATGACACTGACATTTGGGGTACAGGATAATGACACGCTGACACTTGGGGTACAGGATAATGACACTGACACTTGGGGTGCAGGATAATGACATGCTGACACTTGGGGTACAGGATAATGACACTGAAATTTGGGGTACAGGATAATGACATGCTGACACTTGGGGTACAGGATAATGACACTGACACTTGGGGTACAGGATAATGACACTGACACTTGGGGGTACAGGATAATGACAAGCTGACACTTGGGGTACAGGATAATGACTTGCTGACACTTGGGGTACAGGATAATGACACTGACATTTGGGTTACAGGATAATGACATGCTGACACTTGGGGTACAGGATAATGACACTGACATTTGGGGTACAGGATAATGACACGCTGACACCTGGGGTACAGGATAATGACACTGACACTTGGGGTGCAGGATAATGACATGCTGACACTTGGGGTACAGGATAAGGACACTGACACTTGGGCTACAGGATAATGACACTGACACTTGGGGTACAGGATAATGACATGCTGACACTTGGGGTACAGGATAATGACATGCTGACACTTGGGGTACAGGATGATGACACTGACACTTTGGGTACAGGATAATGACATGCTGACACTTGGAGTACAGGATAATGACACTGACACTTGGGGTACATGATAATGACACTGACACTTGGGGTACAGGATAATGACAAGCTGACACTTGGGGTACAGGATAATGACATGCTGACACTTGGAGTACAGGATAATGACACTGACACTTGGGGTACATGATAATGACACTGACACTTGGGGTACAGGATAATGACAAGCTGACACTTGGGGTACAGGATAATGACATACTGACACTTGGGGTACAGGATAATGACACTGACACTTGGGGTACAGGATAATGACATGCTGACACTTGGGGTACAGGATAATAAACTGACACTTGGGGTACAGGATAATGACACTGACACTTGGGGTACAGGATAATGACATGCTGACACTTGGGGTACAGGATAATAACATGCTGACACTTGGGGTACAGGATAATGACATGCTGACACTTGGGGTACAGGATAATGACACTTGGGGTACAAGATGATGTTGGTGGTGGGGGATGGTGGGGTTAGTGGTAGAATGGTGGTGGTTAGTGGTGCCCAGAGTTGTTGGTGGTTACAGTAGTGCTTGCAGATATTGGTGGGAGGATAGTGGGGTTGATGGTGCCCGGAGGTGTTTTGGTGGGGGTTCTTGGGTTTGTGGGGCTCAGAGGTGTTGGTGGGAGGATGGTAGGGTTAGTGGTGCCTTCAGGAGTTGGTGGGGGAATGGTGGGGTTAGTGGTTAGGCAATCCTTCAAAATAACAGACATCTAATCAGAAGAACCCAACAAACCCCATTCAAAGTCAGTGTGACCTGTGATCCATTGTTGTCCGTTGTGACACTCTGTCCAACCCTTTTATCAGCCTGTATTATTAAAGGGATATTCCGATCTTACAAAGTGACATCATTGGGATGTCATCTCTTTAGGATCTGGACCCCCACATATCTCGAGAATGAAGGGGCACCCTTATTGACTAAGGGCTTTATCCGCTTATGTATTTTTCCTGCACAGCCACACCTCAGTCACATACTATCTGGTGGGAAAGAGTTCACAGCGCTAAATTAGCCCTGGAGATCCTTATTTCTCTGGATTAGTGGGATCATAAGAATTTGGATCATAAAATAAAGTTTGATCATAAAGTGATGTCATATCCTAGGAATACAGGAATTGTCCTAAGCAGGAGAGGTTTGCTATGAGGATTTGCTTCTACTCTGGACAGTTCCTGATACAGACAAAGGTGTCAGCAGAGAGCACTGTGGTCAGACTGAAAATAACCATACAACTTCCTCTGTAATATACAGCAGCTGAAAAGTACTGGAAGGACTAAGATTTTTTTAAATAGAAGTAATTTACAAATCTGTTTAACTTTCTGGAGCCAGTTGGTATGACATTTTTTTTCCCACCGGAGTACCCCTTTAAGCTTTGCTTTTGTGCAGATCACAAGCATGTTGTACCAGTGGTATGGTGGGTGTGAGGTGCAGGGCAGATGGTATTAACCCCTTGTGTTCGTAACGCCAGGGCGTGGTTCAGCCTTAACCACCGAAGGTATACCGCTGGATCCTGGGCTAGGCACGGGGGCAATGAAGACACCGACGCAAAGTTACGGACAATAGTAGCTTTACTGGGGGTAGACAGTTGTAACAGTGTATGCAGTACAGCCAGGGCCCAATGAGGTGACCAGTGACACAGAGGCCTATCAGGCTTGCTGGGACTTGTAGTTGGACAGGAGAATTTAGTGCAGGCCACGCTGGGTAGACAGATAACTTGACTGACTTGTGACTGACAGGACGGTGACTTTATCTTACTTGCACTTGACTTGTGGCTGCAGGACTTGACTTGAGGCCTCCACTACTCTGGACACACACACTAGGCACGACTCCACTGGACCTCAGCAAGAACCAAGAGAGAGAAGCTCCACCCAGGGCTTATATAGGGGAGACTAGGAGGGAGCCCATAGGTCACTCTGGGGGTCAGCGGATCACTGATACCTCCTGGGTAACAATCACATGGTACGTTTTTATTAAAGACATAACACATCTTTTGGAAACAACTACAGGGGGCCCTGGGACACTGCCTGACAGGGCAGGAAAGGTATGGGGCAACACCATCCCGTACTGGGCCAACGCATACATATGTACAGAGCCCTGCTGAACATGAAAAATCACAGATTTCTATCTGGACTGTTTTGGATCTATTTCTAAGAAAACATGAATATATTTTGAGGGTTTCCACGCTCAGAAGTAAATTCACGTTAACTGATGTTTCCTTGTTTTTGTAATTGGCAAGTCATTATTATTTGGCATGCTCGCATTCACATGTTGATTTATTTAGGATTTTACTTCCATGCATTCCCTGCATAAAACATGAGGATCATTGGACAGATCTGCCCAGAGCTTTCAGCGGGCCTATATATTATGTAGCCAGCATTTAATGGAGAGATGTAGTGATTAAGGGACTAATCAGAAAGGAATCCAAACATGGAAAGCCGCAAACTAAAGCCTGTCATTATCTTCTCCGCCACTTTTCAGTGTGTAAGCGGGTTTTCTTAGGTCCTAGCACAAATGCCTAATAAAGTGGCACTGAGGAGAATTTTCCTCTTATGATGTTAATATGTATTGAATGTGCACAGCTTTGCTGCCATGTCCTTCTCTTGCCTAAGATATCCATATTACTTTGGACCAGTGCTTTCCAAAATGGGCAGTAGCCGCTGGTCACTGTTCTTAAGAGGCCATGGTCCGTGCTGCCTTATCTTGAACTGGCAGCCAGGGCCACAGCCACTTTAAATCAGTGAGCTGCGCTGCCTGGACATCTGACAAGTGACCTCCCGATGTCTTTCATCAGTGCCGCGCAAAAGGATGCCACTCGTCAGACCTGCCAAGCTGACAAACCTTCACCTGCACACTGAGAGACACAGGCCAGGTGAGAAGGGACATGGGGGAATTAAGGAGGGGGGTGGGGGGGAGAGTGACACTTGGGGGGGGGATCAAGAGGGAGGGGAATGAAATGGCACAGGGGGCATTCAAAGGAGGGGATGAGGTGGCACAGGGGGTGATGAAATGGTGCAGGGATAATGAAATGGCACAGGGGTCATGATGGGAGTAATGAAATGACATAGGGGTGATGAAGGGGTGATGAAATGGCAAAGGGGTAATGGAAGGGGTGATGAAGTGAGAGAATGGGTAATGAAGGGGGTGATGAAGTGGCACAGGCAGTGATGAAGGGAGGTGATAAAGTGGCACAGGCAGTGATAAAGGGGGTGATAAAGTTGCACAGGGGGTAATTAAGACGGTGATGAAGGGGCACATGGGTTGATCAAGTGGCACAAGGGGATAGCAGCCACATTTGTAATGCTGATAATGGTATCAATTGGTAGAGTTTGTCACAAAACTATGCATGTCTAAAAATGTTGTCACCAACATAAAAAGTTTGGAAAACTCTGCTGTAGATCTTAGGGCTCCTGCATGTGTCACATAGGCCAGGAAAAAAAAGCGTGGTTTTCCCATAAGAATGAATTACGGCTCAGCTTTCATTTTATCAGAACTTTGTACCATATGAAAGCTGAGCTGGGATTGGTTGATATGGGCTAAACCAACAGTGTTTGTTCTCAAACTGGTTGTTAAATCGGGGTCATGGTTTGTATGGAGCTGTAATACGGCTTCATTCGTGATGCATGTGGCCCCTACTTTGATGTGTACGCATGCTAGGCATGATCCATCGGGGAGCACTGAAGATACCTAAGTACAGCACTAAACTGGTATAAACATAACTGGAGCATGTGCCGACCCAATGCTTCACTCAGTGCTCAGTGAGGAAAGTCAGGTCCCAGAGGTCAGTACCCCCCCCCCCCCCCACTATGGTAAGGCAAATATCCCCTATCTTGTGGATAGGTAATATATTTTTATGGACTGGATTAACCCTTTAATTGACTGCATGTTGTGTTTTTTTAACAGTATTCTGCCACGTGTTGCAAGTGAATAGGTTTTTTCAATTACCATGATTTGCACTTAGCAAAATCCACCTGGCCTTATCTAAAGTGGAAAATTTTCTTCTCTGTGTGAATGTGGCTTTACACCTTTCAGTAATGTTCAGTGGATTCACTGCTATAAAATCATAATGAATAGGGACTAGATGTCAGTTCCATACGTTTTGTGTCATTCTCATGTTCTCTTGTGTAACAATACAATAAGGAATTGAGTGCACACCCACCTGGAGGGATGATGACGCCCTTTAGAATTGGCCCTTGGGTGCTGTTAGGTGCTCATTCATATCAGCAATATCCCTGGTGTTCTCTGGGTATTTGTCAGGTATGTCATTGTGAAATAGAATGGGCCCCTGTACTGTCTAATCGTAATGTAGAGCTCAGGTATTACTAAGGAGACAATTGAGCCCTGCTGATTCCTACAACATAAAAACCATCTTGGTTTTACCCATTGTTCTCTAAGCTCTCCTACTTTCATCCGCACTTGAAGCTCCCATTGTCACTTTCTTCTCAGCAGCTCATCCTTTTGTCCCCAATTCTTTTACTACCTGCTCCCTACTGGTGCAATTCAGTACACACCTGCACAGTGCCGTATTTCCTGCACACAGCCCCTACCTGGTTACAGACCTGCAGCAAGTGTATATAGAGCGGTATGATGTTATATATACTAATTGCCTCCTGATCCTCTATTACATAGAATCATTTCTGCCACAAAATCTTAGCAGACAGTCCGCAAGACAAATCTGCACCAAACTGTGCCAATTTTGGTGTGGATTTGTAGATGCGGCTTTTGGTTCTGCTCATAAGAGCAGAACCACAAAGCTGATGCACAGTAGACATCTACGGCGCCTGTTGGTCCCCATTGACTTAAAGTCAAATCAAATTTCTGTTGCGGTGTTTATTATTTCTCTGACAAATATAACGCACCATTCTACACAATTCTTTCTGGTTAATGTGAGGAAGATTCCAAGCAGATGTGAACAGAGCCTAACAAATGTTTATGTGCATCATCATAGACAACTGGATCTGTATTAGGGTGGGTTCACACTACGTTTTCTCCCATACGGGAGCGCATACGGCAGGGGGGAGCTAAAACCTCGCGCTCCCGTATGCCTTCGTATGCGCTCCCGTATGTCATTCATTTCAATGAGCCGGCCGGAGTGAAACGTTCGGTCCGGTCGGCTCATTTTTGCGCCGTATGCGCTTTTCCCCCGGACCTAAAACTGTGGTCAACCACGGTTTGAGGTCCGGTCGTAAAAGCGCATACGGCGCAAAAATGAGCCGACCAAACGTTTCACTCCGGCCGGCTCATTGAAATGAATGACATACGGGAGCGCATACGAAGGCATACGGGAGCGCGAGGTTTTAGCTCCCCCCTGCCGTATGCGCTCCCGTATGGGAGAAAACGTAGTGTGAACCCAGCCTTATTAGCATACAATATCATTATTACTATTATTATTATTATTATTAATAACAAAGATAAAATAAGAATTATGGCCCAGATTTATCAAACTGTGTGAGAGTAAAAGTGGAGTGTTTTTCCCATAGCAGCCAATCACAGATGCGCTTTCACTTTCCAGAGCTTGTTAGCTTAGCTGAGATTCATTGAATTCAACAGGATTTTGCTGCGCTGTGCAAACGGTGGAATTTCCGTGGCAGACTTTTCTGTTGCGGAAGTTTCTATTTGTGTGTTCACAGAAAGAATTAACCTGCCCATTCTTTCCGAGGACTCCGCACAGAATGTATAGCCGTCTATGAGACGGAGCATTCCGTGTTCTGCTGGCGCCCGCAGTCTGTGGCTTGTCAGCACTGAGATTTCTAGCCATTCTGAGGTGTGAACATAGCCTAAGGCAGTTTGGGTCTATTCACACGGCAGGAATTCCTCCTCAAATTAAAGCCCATAGGCTTTTTTTTTTGTGGCCCAAAAAAACGCAAGAAAAAAAAACACCAGAAAAAAACACCACAGCATTTTCCTGTGTTTGGCTTTTTTAATAGCATTTTTTCTGGCGTTTTTTGCCTTTGAGTGGAAATTGCATTTTTGGCCCCTTTGAAGTTTTTTAAAAATCAGTTGGGTACCAAAAAAAAAAAAAAGGATGCAGTAGTGATGGAAAAAATGCATTTAACAAAATTTTTATTTTTACAACAACATTTTTATTTATTTTTAAACAGGGATCAATTTATGTGGGCAGGCAGGGCACTAAAAATGTAGTCGACAATAATAAAAATGTAGTGTGTGTGTTTTTTTATTTTTTATTTTTTAAATATTTTTTAGGTGGTATTACTACTTCCAGCATGGAACACACTGTTCGATGATGGGAGTAGTAGTTCATGTACTAATAGACAGATCGCCCCGAGTGTCACTCCTGATACCCAATGCAATTGTCCATAATATAGCAGAGATGTGGAGCGGCTCTATACAGCGCTCGCATCTCTGCACTATACTCCAGGTCGGCCAGTGATGTGAATAGAAATTCACATCACTCATTCATATTTTCCGCCTAGAGTGGGGATTGGCCGGATGGTGGCAGCCAATCTCTGCTCTCAGGGGGAAATATGAATGGTGAGTGGCCGGCCGGAGTACAGAGCAGAGATGCGAGCGCAGAAGAAAACCGTTCCGCATCTCTGGATGAAGGACGATCACAGCAGGTGTCAGGAGTGACACTTGCTGTGATCTGTCCTTAACTGCAGGTACTACTACTCTAAACATGGAACACTCTCTGCTCCATAATGGGAGCTGTGGTACCTGCAATAATAGACAGATCGCAGCGACCGCAGCTGTTGCAAACTGTCTATTAATGCAGGTACTACAGCTCTCAGCATGGAGCAGAGTGTGCTCCATGTTGGGAGCAATAGTATCTGCAGTTAAGAACAGATCACAGCGGATGTCACTACTGTATAATGTATAGATGCGGCTGGCCGGCCACTCTTTTATGGTCCCCTGCACTGACGTATATATACACCTATTCATATTTCCACCAAAGAGTTGCGATTGGCTGGAACCATCTGGCCAATCACAGCTCTCTGTGGGAAATATGAATAGGTGTATATATATGGCAGGGTAGGGGACCATAGAAGAGCGGCTGGCCGCATCTATACATGATACAGGAGGATCGCCAAGTGACACCTGGGGTGATCTGTCAATTAGTACAGGTACTACTACTCCCATCATGGAGCAGTGTGTTCCATGCTGGGAGTAGTAGTACTATTTAAAAAATGTTTTTAAAGTAAAAATCACACACACACTTAATTTTTATTATTGTTGGCTACATTTTTAGTGCTCTACTTGCCCACATAAATTGATCCCTGTTTAAAAATTTATAAAAATGTAGTTATAAAAAAGATAAATTTCGTTAAATACAATTTTTTCCATCACTACTGTACCTTTTTTTAATTATTTTTTTAATGGTACCCTACGAAATTTTATTAAAAAAGGTATCTCCATAATTTTTTTGGATTGCTAAAGTCCAAAAAAGAATAAAAAACACCCAAGTTAAAACCCACATGTCGTTTTTCTTGGCGTTTTTTTTTACTCCCATAGACTTCTATAGTAGAAAATGCCACGATTTTAGGGAAAAAAACGCCATAGGCTCAACATGCTGTGACTTTGCAAAACCGCCAAGGAGCTGAAAAAAATGCCAAACTGAAAAACGCAAAGTGGAAAAACTTTGCGATTACTCATTGATTTACAGCTAACCCCTTGTCGCAGTGTTTTTTCAATGAAAAAACGCCATGGGGGCCGTTTCAGCGTTTTATGGGGGGGGAAAATGCACACAAAAAACAAGTGGAAACTTAGCCATAGACTTCTATGGGATTCCGCACTCCCAATCACACTTCTGAATTTCCGCAAGCGGAAATTCAGAAGTGTGAATGGGAGTGCGGAATCCCATAGAAGTCTATGGGATTTAATTTGAGGCGGAAATTCTGCAAGCGGAAGTTCTGGTGTGTGAAAAGACCCTTTGGATGATAGGATCTCCTGGTTCGGGTGTTGAGGATCTGGTCTGGATTGTGGGGTGACAGTGGAGTCTTCAGGTGTTGAAGGGACTTGTGAACTGTAATGTCACCTCATCTGGGCCTGACTGTAAGTGCAGGGGCTAATGTGACTTTATCTAGGCCTTACGGTAACTGTGGGGTTAATGTCACATCATCTGGTCCTGACGGTAACTACAGGGTTAATGTCACCTCATCTGATTGTATCTACAGGGGTTATTTAGAAAACAAACAGTCCCCACATTCCATTCCCAGCAGTGAGTTCCTGGCTCCAGTGATGATGGCCGCTGTCTCTGGTCTGATATTTATAGCCCATTACCAGAAATTCCCCCAGTTGTCAGTTTGAGTTATTTGACTGATTTCTTGTTGGTTTACAAGCGCCTACATCTCAGGGAACTTCTTCATGGGCCGACCTGTGCCTGTAATAAGTGCCAATCCAGCAGATCGCCACTTGTTTAAGGAGCCTTATATATGGCTCCACCGCTGCGCAGTCAAGTCCGCACCAATGATTGCTGGATCATATATGTAGCTTTTCACGTTTATCATTGTTTGCTGCACATCCCTCCCCCCCCCTCCCTTGTACATGGGAAGGGGGGGTAGGGGGTACAGAGATGACCAATGATGGTTTTTAGGTCTGCCTAAAAAACATTGCACCTTATTTGTTTGGATACAGTATTCACTACAGTGTGAGATAAATATTTCTGCTGCTTACTATTCTATATATATATATATATATATATATATATACACAGTATATATTTAAGAAAAACATACTATTCTATACATCATAATCACATATTACTCTTCTACCCGTCCAACCCCCTTCCCCCCAAGTCAGCAAGGAGAGAGAAAAATAAAAAATAAAAAAAACATAACCTATACCCATACATTCCAGGTTTTTTCCCAGTACTTTTTTGACTTCAGGGATTTATTATTTGCCTTTTTCATCTTTTTAGTTCTTTCTACTTCCCCTTCCTACATTCGAATCCATCCAGTTCCTTAAAATTAATATTCTCCCTATAAAAAAGCACTTTAAAGGGGTACTCCACCCCTAGACATCTTATTCCCTATCCAAAGTCTGATCGTGGGGGTCTCGCTGCTGAGGACCCCCGCAATATACCATGCGGCACCCACCTGTTTCTGCTCCCAAAGCGCTGGAGGGTCTGGGTCCCGACCACCGGAACGGAAGTCCGTGGCGTCACGACTCCGCCCCCTCAATGCAAGTCTATGGGAGGGGGCGTGACGGCCGTCACGCCCCCTCCCATAGACTTGCATTGAGGGGACGGGGCGTGACGTCACACGGGGGCGGAGTCGTGACTTCACGGACTTCCGTTCCGGTGGTCGGGACCCAGACCCTCCAACGCTTCCGGAGCAGAAACAGGTGGGTGCCGCATGCTATATTGTGGGGGTCCCCAACGGCGGGACCCCCGGCGATCAGACATCTTATCCCCTATCCTTTGGATAGGGGATAAGACGTCTAGGGGTGGAGTACCCCTTTAAGCAAAAAATTGGATTCATGAGATTTTAATTGGTCATAGCAACCCAATAAAATCAATTTGGGATTGTATTGTATCCTGGCCAAAAAAAAGTTTCAATTTTAGCAAAAACCTTAACCCAGAAACAATTAATCTTTTGAGCATTTCCAGAACATATGGATAAGATTTGCATTTTGATCCCCCCCCCATTTCGCACACCTGGCCTTCTATTCTTAATATATGGTGCGTTCTTCTATTGCAAGACTTTCTGGTCTTTTCTTACACCTCATTTTGGATAGATGATGTCATTTTATTTGAATCAATAAACAAGTGATTTTTTATATAGTATACCAGGAGTGGAAGAAAGACAGATAAACTATAATGGAAAGATTTGGATCTTTTCTGTGTTTTGGATCCACTCTTGGTTTTTGCCTAAAAATACCGATCAAACAGCGTTAATGCAGAAAATGGAGCCAATGATGAGGCCTCAAGTGTTGCTATAAATGTATCTTCCAGTCCTAAAGCTCTAAGAATAGACTGTGTGTAGGACCGAGGCTGCATTATTCTGGCAAGTGAATTGTGGGAAGTCCTTTGTGTTTTTTATTAGATTTTTTTCACCTTACTTGATCTTGTACATTGCAGCACAAAATGAAAACCAGATATATTTGCAAAGAAATGTGAGAGTTGGCAAACAAGAACTAATCACCAAATAATAGCCCCTCTTGTCCCGCTTCCACCGATAAGCTTCTGACGACAGCATGGAAATGACAGTGTTATTTAACTAGCCCACCACATGTAAGGCCTAGAACAAAATGAGGTCATATAACATTCAGACCACATCTAAGATGGGACTTTTATTAGTTCAGCGTGTCTGTCTAGGAGATTGTTCCAAGTACAAAAGGACTCACATTTAAATCTACTAAGAGAGTGTCGGGGAAACATCAATCTTTAGTAAGAAGGATTTCATTGACTTGGTGAGCGGATTGTACAAACAGCCTTGATGACTAAGGTAATGGATCACTGTATTAGGCAGTCCGCCATTTTGTTCTTTAATAAATGATTGGGTCAAGGCCACTATACCAGCAGTCGTTCTCTGCAGAGTCTCTTCTTTCTGGTTAATAGAGTAAATGAGTCCTGAGTAACCTATACCGTGCACACTGTATGCCCTAATGCATTGTTACTCAACCTGCAACTCTACTGCTATTGCAAAACTACAACTCCCATCAAGCTCACATAGCAGCTGTCTAAATTTCAGCTGCTGATTTGTAATTTTTTTTTTTGTGGGGTAGATAATCTTATCACCGAATTGAACCTGTTGGGGTACCACAGAAACATTAATGGTGCATTGACACGCACAGTATCCTGCGCAGGATTTTATGCTGCATTGAACACAGCTTCAAGTCCTGCACATCAAATCCTGTGCATCAATTCTGTGCATCAAATCCTGTGCATCAATTCTGTGCATCAATTCTGTGCATCAAATCCTGTGCATCAATTCTGTGCATCAATTCTGTGCATCAATTCTGTGCATCAAATCCTGTGCATCAAATCCTGTGCATCAATTCTGTGCATCAAATCCTGTGCATCAATTCTGTGCATTAATTCTGTGCATCAATTCTGTGCATCAAATCCTGTGCATCAATTCTGTGCATTAATTCTGTGCACCAATCCTGTGCATCAATTCTGTGCATCAAATCCTGTGCATCAATTCTGTGCATCAATTCTGGGCATCAAATCCTGTGCATCAATTCTGTGCATCAATTCTGTGCATCAAATCCTGTGCATCAAATCCTGTGCATCAAATCCTGTGCATCAATTCTGTGCATCAAATCCTGTGCATCAATTCTGTGCATCAAATCCTGTGCATCAATTCTGTGCATCAAATCCTGTGCATCAAATCCTGTGCATCAAATCCTGTGCATCAATTCTGTGCATCAATTCTGTGCATCAAATCCTGTGCATCAAATCCTGTGCATCAGTTCTATACATCAAATCCTGTGCATCAATTCTGTGCATCAAATCCTGTGCATCAATTCTGTGCATCAATTCTGTGCATCAAATCCTGTGCATCAATTCTGTGCATCAAATCATGTGCATCAATTCTGTGCATCAAATCCTGTGCATCAATTCTGTGCATCAAATCCTGTGCATCAAATCCTGTGCATCAATTCTGTGCATCAATTCTGTGCATCAAATCCTGTGCATCACTTCTGTGCATCAAATCCTGTGCATCAATTCTGTGCATCAAATCCTTTGCATCAAATCCTGTGCATCAATTCTGTGCATCAAATCCTGTGCATCAATTCTGTGCATCAAATCCTGTGCATCAATCCTGTGCATCAAATCCTGTGCATCAATCCTGTGCATCAATCCTGTGCATCAAATCCTGTGCATCAATTCTGTGCATCAAATCCTGTGCACCAATTCTGTGCATCCAATCCTGTGCATCCAATCCTGTGCATCAAATCCTGTGACTCAATTCTGTGCATCAATTCTGTGCATCAAATCCTGTGCATCAAATCCTGTGCATCAATTCTGTGCATCAATTCTGTGCATCAAATCCTGTGCATCAATTCTGTGCATCAAATCCTGTGCATCAATTCTGTGCATCAAATCCTGTGCATCAAATCCTGTGCATCAATTCTGTGCATCAAATCCTGTGCATCAATCCTGTGCATCAAATCCTGTGCATCAATCCTGTGCATCAATCCTGTGCATCAAATCCTGTGCATCAATTCTGTGCATCAAATCCTGTGCATCAATTCTGTGCATCAAATCCTGTGCATCAAATCCTGTGCATCAATTCTGTGCATCAATTCTGTGCATCAAATCCTGTGCATCAAATCCTGTGCATCAATTCTGTGCATCAATTCTGTGCATCAAATCCTGTGCATCAATTCTGTGCATCAATTCTGTGCATCAAATCCTGTGCATCAATCCTGTGCTTCAATCCTGTGCATCAAATCCTGTGCATCAATTCTGTGCATCAAATCCTGTGCATCAATTCTGTGCATCAAATCCTGTGCATCAAATCCTGTGCATCAATTCTGTGCATCAATTCTGTGCATCAAATCCTGTGCATCAATTCTGTGCATCAAATTCTGTGCATCAATTCTGTGCATCAAATCCTGTGCATCAAATCCTGTGCATCAAATCCTGTGCATCAATTCTGTGCATCAAATCCTGTTCATCAATTCTGTGCATCAAATCCTGTGCATCAATCCTGTGCATCAAATCCTGTGCATCAATCCTGTGCATCAATTCTGTGCATCAAATCCTGTGCATCAATTCTGTGCATCAAATCCTGTGCATCAAATCCTGTGCATCAAATCCTGTGCATCAATTCTGTGCATCAATTCTGTGCATCAAATCCTGTGCATCAAATCCTGTGCATCAATTCTGTGCATCAAATCCTGTGCATCAATTCTGTGCATCAATTCTGTGCATCAAATCATGTGCATCAATTCTGTGCATCAAATCCTGTGCATCAATTCTGTGCATCAAATCCTGTGCATCAAATCCTGTGCATCAATTCTGTGCATCAATTCTGTGCATCAAATCCTGTGCATCAATTCTGTGCATCAAATCCTGTGCATCAATTCTGTGCATCAAATCCTGTGCATCAATTCTGTGCAGGATACTGTACATGTGAATAGATCCTAAACTGGTTTAATGAGTCTGCAGACGCAGGAATCGAGATTTCCATGACAGATGTTTCCACCATGGGCACAGTGCATTACAATTCCATTGCAATCAATGGTACTCTGCTGTAGCGGAATATTCCCACAAAATTCTGTAGTGTGACAGGGTTCCTGTCACTATGTTTATAAACATAAATCTGGTGACTTGTTCCCTTTGGCCTTTTAAGGTCACAGTTGGGTTTTGGCGTATCCTATTGCATACCATTGTACAGTGGAATTGGCACCACCGGCAAACTGTATTAGAGGAGCGAAAATCAGTAGCAAACTTCTGGCTGCCATAGCACATTGTACCCCTGTGAACACAGCAGAGTCTTCATTTTCCTGTTAAGATGCCATGCTTGGTAATAATGACGGCATCTAAAGGGTTAAAGGGGTACTCCGGTGGAAAACTTTTTTTTTTTATCAACTGGTGCCAGAAAGTTAAACAAATTTGTAAATTACTTCTATTAAAAAATCTTAATCCTTCCAGTACTTATTAGCTGCTGAATACTACAGAGGAAATTCTTTTCTTTTTGGAACACAGAGCTCTCTGCTGATATTATGACCACAGTGCTCTCTGCTGACACCTCTGTCCATTTTAGGAACTGTCCAGAGTAGAAGAAAATCCCCATTGAAAATATATGCTGCTCTTTACAGTTCCTAAAATGGACAGAGATGTCAGCAGAGAGCACTGTGGTCATGATGTCAGCAGAGAGCACTGTGTTAAAAAAAGAAAAGAATTTCCTTTGTAGTATTCAGCAGCTAATAAGTACTGGAAGGTTTAAGATTTTTTTTATAGAAGTAATTTACAAATCTGTTTTACTTTCTGGCACCAGTTGATTTAAAAAAAAAAAAAAAAAAAAAGTTTTTCACCAGAGTACCCCTTTAGTCTGCCAATGACTGCAAGTGCACAGCTGTCACTCACTGCGCTCACTTCATATATACTAAATACTCAGTGGCATACATGTACACCAAGCCTGGTGCAAGGATTTTTGCCACCCAAGGCGAAAGCTAATTTTCTACCCCTTGACCCCGCCCATTGGCTCGTCCCGATGTATGGAGGCGTACGCAATGTCAGGATGTTGGACGGACCTGACCTTAGTGATCGCCCCTGTTGCACTGTGCTCTTCCAGCATGCTGAAAAATGCTGTTTATTGTAGTACGGGTGGGGTGGGGGTAGCACGTCGGGGTTTGCTTGATGGGCAGGTGCTTCAGATGGGCAGTTGTTTCGGTTGTTGGCTAACTTTATTGCAGTGGGCAGAGCGGCGCCTCCATCAAGAAGGTGCTCTAGGCGGCTGCCCATTTTGCCTGTGGGAAGAGCCAGCCCTGATGTACACCCTGGTGCGTTTGAAACCAGGCGGCAAGGGTGTACATGTACGCCCTGTGTCATCTAGCAGTTAAGGTGCCCGTTCACATAAGATTAAATTTATTATAGATTAGATTATAGATTTTTATAGATAATTATTATAGATTATAAATGATTGATTTAATCCAAAATAATTAATTGTAATTTAACAGCCGATCAAAGACAGATCATTGTCTGGAAAGAAGTAGGATGTGTGTGATATTTTTGGCTGATCAATGATCTGTGATCAGAAATCAGAAAAGAATGATGTCAGAATGTTATAAGAAAGATTGTTGCCTCGATCATGTTTGGCCAGTGTGGACAACATGGACTAAAATATGTCCGTGTGTGAGATGATTGGTCATCAGACGATTGTTTGTTCAACCATTAACCCTTCTATTTAGCCTTCTATGTGTATGGGCCCCCTTTAGTCTGAGCCATAAAGAACCAGTAAGGTTGTACACTGCCATCATAGGTTACATAAGTCAGCGTGTCAGGAAATAAGCAGTCATTCAGGTAAAATTGCTTCACACCGGACTTCATTGATGTTCCTCCATGTTGGTAGCTGAGGTAAAGTTTTCTCGGCAGGTAATTTTTTTTTTGTTATTTATTTTCCAGGTAAGCCTATGATTAGCAGCATTGACAGCAGGGGCCATTTGCTGACCACCTTGTGTGAACATCTGCAAGAGATTACGGTGTCAAGGCTAATAAATGCTGGGACTCAATCAATTTAACTCCAGGTATCCATGAGCGGCCGCTCCATGCAGGAGACTCAGCACCCCTTGGAGAGTGTTCATTAGGCCTGTTGTTTCTCATTCAGAGTCCTCTCCAAATGGAGTTTTTATTTAGCATTTCCCTTCTGTACCTTTGTTCTCCCCTTTGAAATTCAAAAGTGACTTGGATGAGGTCTATTGAGATGTGATGTGAAAAGCAGGAGTTATTTTAGCTAGTTACTGCAAATGTTATTTATGGCCCTGCCTGGTTCTTAGTGTTTCATGTCTGTGCACAAGTGCTTTTACACACTGGCCCTCAAGTAGCCGCAACCTCTTGGCATCTTTTTTTTTTAAACCAATATTTTTATATAAACACGATTCTTTTAGTCCATAGACAGATATAAGCTATGCACTCACCGTTTCTGTAGTATATATTCATTCGGGCATTCCGTTCCAGCAGGGAGACTTCATTGATGCGGGGTGCTCAGAGGCAAACAGCCGTTTCGCACAGTAGGTGTGTGCTTCTTCCGGCCTCTTTGAGGCCGGAAGAAGCACACACCTACTGTGCGAAAACGGCTGTTTGACTCTGAGCACCCCGCATCAATGAAGTCTCCCTGCTGGAACGCAATGCCCAAATGAATATATACTACAGGAATGGTGAGTGCATAGCTTATATCTGTCTATGAGTTTTTTGCATTTTTCATCTTCATTAGCTTTGCACCCCGTTCAGTAGTAATTCCACATTGTTATCCGGCTGCTGTCCTGTTTATATTTCGACTTTCCCCAGACTTTTTATGTGTATGGACTATTTTGACAGTGCCCTCTGTTTTCTTCTCTCTATTTACGATTCTTTTAGTATTGAGCAGTAATGGTCATCAGTGCTACATCATGATTTCTCCTGCTAAAAAAACAACCCACAGATTATAAAGCAAAAACATATATGTTAAAATGCTAAAAGTTTACCTGTGGAGCCATAAAGGTGGATATACACACCAGACAAAAGTTGTGGTTGAACAAATGATTGTTTGGCCATAAGATCAATGACACCGAGTAAGGACGAACTATCTTTCTAGATATATTTTATAAACATTGTTTTACAGAAAGATTGATTGTGGCTAAAAAGTTCAATGAAAATTCCAAATTTAGACTTTGTTTTAGAAAAAATGGCATTCTGCCATCAGGCACGAAAATAAAAGTTGTTTAATTTCACCCATCCAACAACTCTTTTGGGTTAAATCATCCATTTTCATCAACTTTAAGCTACCGTATATACTCGAGTATAAGCCGAGTTTTTCAGCCTGATTTTTCGAGTGAACTCTCCGCCTGTCAGTCCCTTCTCAGTGGTCTTCAACCTGTGGACCTCCAGATGTTGCAAAACTACTGTTACGCCTAGCGCTCCGGGTCCCCGCTCCTCCCCGGAGCGCGTACGGCGTCTCTCTCTCCGCAGCGCCCCGGTCGGTCCCGCTGACCGGGAGCGCTGCACTGTCATGGCCGTCGGGGATGCGATTCGCACAGCGGGACGCGCCCGCTCGCGAATCGCATCCCAGGTCACTTACCCGTTCCCGTCTCCTGCTGTCATATGCTGGCGCGCGCGGCTCCGCTCTCTAGGGCGCGCGCGCGCCAGCTCCCTGAGACTTAAAGGGCCAGTGCACCAATGATTGGTGCCTGGCCCAATTAGCTTAATTGCCTCCCACCTGCTCCCTGGCTATATCTGAGCTCCTCCCTTGCACTCCCTTGCCGGATCTTGTTGCCCTTGTGCCTAGTGAAAGCGTTTTGTGTGTCTAAAGCCTGTGTACCAGAACTTCTGCTATCCACCCTGACTACGAACCTTGCCGCCTGCCCCCGACCTTCTGCTACGTCCGACCTTGCTTCTGTCTACCCCCTTGTACCGCGCCTATCTTCAGCAGTCAGAGAGGTTGAGCCGTTGCTAGTGGATACGACCTGGTCACTACCGCCGCAGCAAGACCATCCCGCTTTGCGGCGGGCTCTGGTGAAAACCAGTAGTGACTTAGAACCGGTCCACTAGCACGGTCCACGCCAATCCCTCTCTGGCACAGAGGATCCACCTCCTGCCAGCCGGCATCGTGACAGTAGATCCGGCCATGGATCCCGCTGAAGTTCCTCTGCCAGTTGTCGCCGACCTCCCTACACTGGTCGCCCAGCAAGCCCGACAAGAGCACCAGCTGTCGTACTTGACCACCATGACACAGCAACTCCAGTCGCAGCTACAGCAGCTCCAGTCACAGCAACAGCAATTTCAGTCTCAGCTACAGCAGCAACAACCATCTCCTCCGCCAGCTCCTGCACCTCTTCCGCAGCGAGTGGCCACTCCTAGCCTCCGCCTGTCCTTGCCGGACAAATTTAATGGGGACTCTAAGTTTTGCCGTGGCTTTCTTTCGCAATGTTCCCTGCACTTGGAGATGATGTCGGACCAGTTTCCTACTGAAAGGTCTAAGGTGGCTTTCGTAGTCAGCCTTCTGTCTGGAAAAGCCCTGTCATGGGCCACACCGCTCTGGGACCGCAATGACCCCGTCACTGCCTCTGTACACTCCTTCTTCTCGGAAATTCGAAGTGTCTTTGAGGAACCTGCCCGAGCCTCTTCTGCTGAGACTGCCCTGCTGAACCTGGTCCAGGGTAATTCTTCCGTTGGCGAGTACGCCATACAATTCCGTACTCTTGCTTCAGAACTATCCTGGAATAATGAGGCCCTCTGCGCGACCTTTAAAAAAGGCCTATCCAGCAACATTAAAGATGTTCTGGCCGCACGAGAAACTCCTGCTAACCTGCATGAACTCATTCATCTAGCCACTCGCATTGACATGCGTTTTTCTGAGAGGCATCAAGAGCTCCGCCAGGAAAAAGACTTAGATCTCTGGACACCTCTCCCACAGTCTCCATTGCAATCTGCGCCTAGGCCTCCCGCCGAGGAGGCCATGCAAGTGGATCGGTCTCGCCTGACCCTGGAAGAGAGGAATCGCCGTAAGGAAGAGAATCTTTGTCTGTACTGTGCCAGTACCGAACATTTTTTGGTGGATTGCCCTATCCGTCCTCCACGTCTAGGAAACGCACGCTCGCACCCAGCTCTCGTGGGTGTGGCGTCTCTTGATGCTAAGTCGGCTTCTCCACGTCTCACGGTGCCTGTACGGATTTCTACTTCAGCCAGCTCTTCCCTCTCAGCCGTGGCCTGCCTGGACTCTGGTGCCTCTGGGAATTTTATTCGGGAGTCCTTGGTGAATAAATTCCGCATCCCGGTGACCCGTCTTGTCAAGCCACTCCACATTTCCGCGGTCAACGGAGCCAGGTTGGATTGCACCGTGCGTTATCGCACGAAGCCCCTCCTAATGTGCATCGGAAATCATCACGAAAAAATTTAGTTTTTGGTCCTCTCCAATTGCACGTCCGAAATTCTCCTGGGACTACCCTGGCTTCAACACCATTCCCCAACCCTGGATTGGTCCACAGGGGAGATCAAGAGCTGGGGTACCTCTTGCTTCAAGGACTGCCTTAAACCGGTTCCCAGTACTCCCTGCCGTGACCCTGTGGTTCCTCCTGTATCCGGTCTCCCTAAAGTCGTTATGGACTCTGCCTGCCTTAAGAAGTGCCTCTCCCCCCCTCCCAGTCCAGTCAGGCAAGCCTCGGTGCCTCCTCATGGCCCTCGTCCTGGTGTCACACTGCCCCGTGCCAGGCCTCGCCCTCTGCCCTCCCTCCCCATTCCTACTCCTGCTGTTCTGCCTTCCGTTGAGGAATCCCTCCATCCTTTCCCGGTCTCCTCATCCCAGGGGAGGCAGTTATCGGACAAAGAGAAGGGGAGACCTAAGGGGGGGGGGGGGTACTGTTACGCCTAGCGCTCCGGGTCCCCGCTCCTCCCCGGAGCGCGTACGGCGTCTCTCTCTCCGCAGCGCCCCGGTCGGTCCCGCTGACCGGGAGCGCTGCACTGTCATGGCCGTCGGGGATGCGATTCGCACAGCGGGACGCGCCCGCTCGCGAATCGCATCCCAGGTCACTTACCCGTTCCCGTCTCCTGCTGTCATATGCTGGCGCGCGCGGCTCTGCTCTCTAGGGCGCGCGCGCGCCAGCTCCCTGAGACTTAAAGGGCCAGTGCACCAATGATTGGTGCCTGGCCCAATTAGCTTAATTGCCTCCCACCTGCTCCCTGGCTATATCTGAGCTCCTCCCTTGCACTCCCTTGCCGGATCTTGTTGCCCTTGTGCCTAGTGAAAGCGTTTTGTGTGTCTAAAGCCTGTGTACCAGAACTTCTGCTATCCACCCTGACTACGAACCTTGCCGCCTGCCCCCGACCTTCTGCTACGTCCGACCTTGCTTCTGTCTACCCCCTTGTACCGCGCCTATCTTCAGCAGTCAGAGAGGTTGAGCCGTTGCTAGTGGATACGACCTGGTCACTACCGCCGCAGCAAGACCATCCCGCTTTGCGGCGGGCTCTGGTGAAAACCAGTAGTGACTTAGAACCGGTCCACTAGCACGGTCCACGCCAATCCCTCTTTGGCACAGAGGATCCACCTCCTGCCAGCCGGCATCGTGACAACTACAACTCCCAGCATGCCCAGTCAGCCATCGGCTGTCCGGGCATGCTGGGAGTTGTAGTTTTGAAACACCTGGTGGTCCGCAGGTTCAAGACCACTGCGGCCTTTGTCATCATCCAGACCCTCCTTTAGTTTTGAACTCACCTCCCCTCGGTGAGAAGGAAGGGTAAGCTGGTCCGTGCCATCTATGCTGCAGGGACCGTCCGGTGGGGAGGGTTAGTCGTTCCGGGCTGTCCATCTTCACCGGGAGGCCCTCTTCTCCGCTCCGGGCGCGGCCCCGGACTAATGATGTTGCCTTGACGATGATGCACAGGGACGTCCGTCCCTGCACATGAACGTCCCCATGCGTAGTCGTCAAGGCAACGCCACTAGTCCGGGGCCGGGCCCAGAGCGGAGAAGAGGGCCTCCCGGTGAAGATGGACAGCCCCGAACGACTAACCCTCCCCACCGGATGGTCCCTGCAGCATAAATGGCCCGGACCAGCTATAATTGGGAGTTGTATTTTTGCAACATCTGGAGGTCCACAGGTTGAAGACCATTGATGAAGAGATTGCAGGCGGTGATGATGAAGGGGGGGGGGGATTGATGACAATGGTCTGGATGATGACAGGGGGGGATGATGACAGGCGGTGATTATGACAGGCGGTGATGATGAAGGGGGGAATGATGACGGGGGTGATGATGATGTGGGTGTTAATGATGGGGGTCTGAATGATGACAGGGGGGATGATGACATGGGGGGGGGGAATGATGTGTTTCCCACCCTAGGCTTATAGTCGAGTCAATAACTTTTCCTGTGTTTTTGGGTTGAAATTAGGGGCCTCAGCTTATATTCGGGTCGGCTTATACTCGAGTATATACGGTAATGTGTAGGGGCACCTTTAGGCTCTGTTCACATTTAGGTCATGATATATGTTTATGTAGTGCCAAAACACCAATCAGGATCCTGGAATATGACCTAGTTCCAGAAACATATGCTAAGCCTTTGGATGGTGCTCTTGTGCACTGCTCTTCCTTATTGGGGGGGGGGGGGGGGGGTTGATTCTTTCTGTCCCGTCTTTATTCGTTTGATTTCTCACCTGGCATTCCTGTCTTTTGGGAGGGTGTCAATATTAGAAGTAGAGCAGGAAAAAACCCTCAGGTATGGCGCTGCAGACTCTTGTAGACAGATGAGGCGGATGCCAAAAGGTAATAGGAAAGTCCTCAGCAGGACATTTTATTAAAAAAACAATAAAATGGACAAGATAACGTGTTTCGGGAGGATCGCTCCCTTCCTAATCTGAGGAAGGGAGGGATCCTCCCGAAACGCATAATCTTGTCCATTTTATTGTTTTTTTAATAAAATGTCCTGCTGAGGACTTTCCTATTACCTTTTGGCATCCGCCTCATCTGTCTACAAGAGTCTGCAGCGCCATACCTGAGGGTTTTTTCCTGCTCTACTTCTAATATTGACTCCCAGGACGACTTGTTTCCTCCTGCAACCCATTGGCATAGCAGCGACTCGCACTACAGTACCCCGAGTATATCGTGGGTGATATGCTTTTTTGCATAGATCTCAAGGTGAGCGGCCATCTATAAGCCCTGTGGGGTTGCCCCCCCCCCCACCCACCACCCGATCTATTGAGGGTAAATACACGAGGCGCCGTCCGTTGGTCCTTTCTTTTCTTTTCTCTACAGATTTTGGTAGGGTGGGAGGGTTCTGTCTTGGATGAGGGTGTTTTGTTTTTGCAACTGTGTTTTAGAAAAGTTTTCATTAAAAGTGATCTGATTTAAAAAAAAATTATAATCCTGGCGAAAAATATACTCCATTGACTTATAATGAAGTGCATAAGATCTCTGTTGGAATCCATTATTTTGTGTTCACATTGGTAGTAATGTGAATTGTACTATTTTTATTGCAGTAAAAAATACTGTAACCTCTGATGGATTTTGAAAAATGCTTTAAACCGAGTTTAAAGGTTTTTTGGGCTTGGCTCAGCTTGCATATGTTATCAGACTGCCAGACTGCCGGTGGTGGGTTATTTGTTTGAGATGAAAAGGATCAGGCAGTTGAAATCCAACATGCCCAATCCTTCTTATCCCTGACTTCTGCCATTAGGACAGATTTGTGAGGCAACAATCCACATAAGATGATAGGCTGGTCCTGCTTATAGGTTAATTGACACTTCTCTAATGTATATGGCCAACTTGATATGGTAATGAACTGTAGCATTTGTAACCGGTTATTATGGCCTTCCTGCATTATGGTAGATCTGATGTGGGTATACAAAATCGAAGTGAATAAAGAAGGAAACCAGGTTTGTGTAGTCGTAACTTGTGATTTTTTTTTACCCTACACTGTTCGTGTTATCATTTCCATGTGCTGCCAGATGTGAGCGACACTATACTCCATTTAATGAGCCCATTACATGGCTTTGCTATTGTCTAGGAAGGGCTATTCAAACATATGCTGGATTGTTTGTGTGGTTCTTTATTTTTATAATTCGCTTCTATAATTTGCTGCCAGCACATCCCCTATTACAGAGGGTGATGTTTAGGGTGATTTTTTTTTTATCTGTCAAAACAATGCGATCAACTGATGAACAAGCTTCTGACCGTTCAATTGCTGATCACTAGGCGTATTACACAGGGGGATTATCACCTCTAGGGCCCTAAGGCTATGTTTACACTACGGAATGTCCGCTCGGAATATCTCTGTGCGGACATTGCTGGCGCTAGGACCGGATGGGAATGCACCGTCTCATTGGCGGCTATGCATTCCGTGCGGAGTCCACAGAAAGAATGGACGCGTTCATTCTTTCTGCAGACACAGAATTTGGTATTTCTGTGTTGGAAACATCTGGCACAGAAATTACACTGTGGGTACAGTGCCGCAGAATCCCATTGAAAGTAACGGGACTCTGCTGCAGCGGAATTTCCATACCAAATTCCAACGTGTAAACATAGCCTTAGACTTGCTCCAGTTTTATGAATATTCTGTTGTCTGGTGTCATGGAGACTTGCTGTGTTATTAGGATCCAGGCATGAATTTTGTTTGCAAGCTGCAAAAACATTTACCTAAATGAGCTCTTTGGGTTTTAGGCTCTGTTCACACTTGACTACAGTCTGGTCAGAAGTGAGTGGGTTTTTTTTTGTTTGTTTTTTCATCTTGCTGCTCTCATCTGATGGACTAGTGAACATAACCTAACACCATATGACACTAAGCTTCTAGGGAATTGCAAAGTGTTAAAGGGGTACTCTGGTGAAAACCTTTTTTCTTTTAAATCAACTGGTGGCAGAAAGTTAAACATATTTGTAAATTACTTCTATTAAAAAATCTTAATCCTTCCTGTACTTATTAGCTGCTGAATACTACAGAGGAAATTCTTTTCTTTTTTGAATGCTCTCTGATGACATCACGAGCACAGTTCTCTCTGCTGACGTTATTATAATAATAATAATAACACTTTATTTATTGTTGTCCTTAGTGGGATTTGAACCCAAGTCCCCAGGACTGCAAGGCAGCAGTACTAACCGCTGAGCCACCATGCTGCCCTTAGCATACATCTGCTATGCACGGTTGCTAAAATGGACAGAGATGTCAGCAGAGAGCACTGTGCTCGTGATGTCATCAGAGAGCATTCCAAAAAGAAAGGAAGTACTGGAAGGATTAAGATTCTTTAATAGAAGTAATTTACAAATATGTCTAACTTTCTGCCACCAGTTGATTTAAAAGAAAAAAGGTTTTCACCGGAGTACCCCTTTAATATTGCAGTACATTCTGAATGCACAGCGTATAGAGGTATTCTTTCATAATCTGATAGCAGATTTTCTGATGCGGAATGATGTACCTGTGAACGTACTCTTAGAATATTTTTGGAGTATCAGAGGAAGCTCAGGAGATCACAGGGAGAACATACAAACTCCATGCAGAAGTTGTCTTCGTGCTTCAAGGCAATTATACTTAACAATAAAAAAAAATATTTTAAACCCTTCATGACCCAGCGATTTTTTATTTTTGATTAACATTTTTTTTTGCTCCTTACTTTCTAAGACCTATAACTTTTTTATTTTTCCACAAAAAAAAATGTTGTATTAGGGCTTGTTTTTTTTGTGGGATAAGTTGTACTTTAAATTGGCACACTTTATTTTATGGCTCACCTCCTCATAAAAGCTGATCAGGTAAGTTTAACAGGACTGATCCCTCATAAATCCATGCTGATATGGAGTCATACATTTATTTTTATCAAGATACTCCAAAATAGCATCCCTTAGAAAACCCTAAATTGTTTGAGGGTTTTCTATGATATGTTATTTTAGAGTATCTTGATTAAAATAAATGTATGACTCCATATCAGCATGGCTTTATGAGGGATCAGTCCTGTCAAATTGATCAGCTTTTACGAGGAGGTGAGCTCCAGACTGGACCAGGGGGAATCACTGTATGTTGTATATTTAGATTTTTCCAAAGCATTTGATACGGTGCCACATAAAAGATTGGTGCATAAAATGAGAAGGATTGGGCTGGGGGAGAATGTGTGTAAGTGGGTAAGTAACTGGCTCAGTGATAGGAAACAGAGGGTGGTTATTAATGGTACTTATTCTGATTGGGTAACTGTTACTAGTGGGGTACCACAGGGGTCAATCTTGGGTCCTATTTTATTTAATATATTCATTAATGACCTTGTAGAGAGGTTGAATAGTAAAGTAGCAATCTTTGCACATGATACTAAACTCTGTGAAGTGGTTAACACAACAGAGGACAGAGAACTGTGTATAGTAGATAATACAATAGAAGACAGTGCACTGTTACAAATGGATCTGGATAGGTTGGAGGTTTGGGCTGGGAAGTGGCAGATGAGGTTCAACACTGATAAATGTAAGGTAATGCACATGGGGAGGAAAAATCCAGACTGGGATTATGTATTAAATGGGAGAACGACTGACATGGAAAAGGACTTGGGAGTCTTAGTTAACAGTAAATTTAGCTGTAGTGACCAGTGTCGGGCAGCTGCTGCCAAGGCAAATAAAATCATGGGGTGCATCAATAGGGGATAGATGCCCACGAAAAAGATATAATTCTACCGCTGTACAAATCACTAGTCAGACAACACATTGAATACTGTGTACAGTACTTGGCACCAGTGTACAAGAAACATATAGTGGAGCTGGAAAGGGTTCAAAGACGGGCAACCAGAGTAATATGGGGAAGGGGAGGACTACAGTACCCAGAAAGATTGTCAGAATTAGGGTTATTTAGTTTAGAAAAAAGAAGGCTTAGGGGCGACCTAACAACTACAGTGGGGATCAAAAGTTTGGGCACCCCAGGTTAATGTGCATAAAGAAGCCAAGGAAAGATGGAAAAATCTCCAAAAGGCATCAAATTACAGATTAGACATTCTTATAATATGTCAACAAAAGTTAGATTTTATTTCCATCATTTACACTTTCAAAATAACAGAAAACAATAAAATGGCGTCTGCAAAAGTTTGGGCACCCTGCAGAATTTATAGCATGCACTGCCCCCTTTGCAAAGCTGAGATCTGCCTGTGTCAAAGCTGAGATCTGCCTGGATTGTTCTCAATCATCATCTGGGAAGACCAGGTGATGTCAATCTCAAAGGTTTTAAATGTCCAGACTCATCTGACCTTGCCCCAACAATCAGCATCATGGGTTCTTCTAAGCAGTTGTCTAGAAATCTGAAACTGAAAATAGTTGACGCTCACAAAGCTAGAGAAGGCTATAAGAAGATAGCAAAAAGTTTTCAGATGTCAATATACTCTGTTTGGATTTTTCCATCTTTCCTTGGCTTCTTTATGCACATTAATACAAATTTTTACCTGGGGTGCCCAAATTTGTGATCCCAACTGTATGTATAAATATATCAGGGGACAATACAGAGCTCTCTCCAATGATCTATTCACACTCAGGACGGTATCTATAACAAGGAGGCATCCTTTTCTGTTAGAGGAAAGAAGGTTTCTACACCAGTACAGACGGGGTTCTTTACTGTAAGAGCAGTGAGAATATGAAAGTCTCTCCCGGAGGAGGTGGTCATGGTTACCTCGGTAAAAGAGTTCAAAAGGGGCCTGGATGCATTTTTGGAGAGTAATAACATTACAGGTTATGGATATTAGGTTTCTAGGGACAGAACGTTGATCCAGGGATTTATTCTGACTGCCATATTTGAAGTTGGAAAAGGAATTTTTACCTCTAGAATGAGGGTTTTTTGCCTTCTTCTGGATTAACTCAGTAGGGACTCATTAGGCATATGGGTTGAACTTGATGGACTCTGGTCTTTTTTCAACCTTATGAACTTTGTTACTATGTTACTGTATAATGTATTACGGAGCCAGAAAAAAAATATATGTAAATTGAAAAAAAATATGGAATTGTGCAATTTTGAGAGACCAATAATTTTTTCAGGGTTCACAATACCGTAAATCTGACATGCTATCTTTATTCTGTTGGTCAGTACGATTTCAATGATACCAAACTTGGGTAATTTTTGTTTCGTTTTAAGGTAAAAAAAAATTGAAACCTTGAAAAAGAAAAAAATAGTTTTTTTAATGCCATGTTCGGACCCCTATAATATTTTCTTCATGCTGTAGTTTTAACGGTACCCCTTTTGCCTATATATATGACTTTTTTTTATCACTTTTTATTACGTTTTTCTGGAATGTGGTGTGACTAAAAATCAGCAATTTTGTTGTTTTGAATTTTTTTTTACGCCTTTTACCTTGCAGCATCAGGAACATCATAATTTAATAGTTCATAAAATTACGTAGGCGGCAATACCAAATATGTTTATTATAATTTTTTTTTTTTTACAATGTTTTATTTGAACCATGAGAAAAGGGGGGTGATTTGAACTTTTATTAGGGTGAGGATTTTTTAATGTTTGAAAAAACTTTTTTTTTATTTTTTTTGAACACCTTTTTTGGCTTTTCTAGGGGCCTATCATAAGCCATCATTAGATGGCTTACATAGATCAATGTAATGCTATTGCTTACATTGATCTATGTTATAGGCACTAAATTGCTAAGGGCTACCAAAGGCAGCCTTAAGCAATCGGCGATCCACCAAGAGCCAGGAAGGACTGGTAAGTCCCCGCTCTTTCCAGGCAACTCTATATCGTGGACCTGCAGGTGGATCCCCTAGACCCTGTGGATAACCGGAATTTAATGTTTAAATGCTGTCATTGTTATTGATCACAGCATTTAACTATTTCATTGATGGACATCGGAGCCAGATCCGATGTCCCTCATTACCCGCAGATGTCAGCTGCTGATAGCAGCGGGGATCTGCCGATATGACGCGGACGTGACCTGCGGGCTCACGTCATATTCCCTTCCCCTGACCCATGACGTACTGGTACGTCATAAGTCGGGAAGGGGTTAAAAGAAAAGTCTCATGCCGAAATATGTGCAGCCATTATGCTCAAGCTGCCAGAATATAAAATAACAAATGGGACTCACGCTACAGACCTCCACTGCCATCTTCTTCCTGGTTTCCATGGTCACTGCGTCACATTGAGACCCAGCTAACAGCCTGCCGCATTGATATCCCGCCTTGGCAGCTGATAGGCTGAGTGTCAGTGCGATGCCGGGGCACATTGATATGGGTCTGTGGATGGAAAAATAGTTATGGCTCTTAAATGGCTGTGTCCTCAAGGCCAGAATGGGCTGTGTCCATAAGGGGTTAATGCCTCATATTTCAAAGGGCCTATGGAAAGCATCAGTCTGATTGCCATGAGACTGCTCCACTTTTCCTTTGCACCTGTTTTCATACACCTCCAGTGCCGATGTAATTGTTGTGGCTTTTTTATGCTGTTTTCATGGCTTTTGCTACGACCATACATTTTCTTTCAGTGTAGCCTTTGCTCTGCTGATTTCATTGAACAAAAATGAAAGCCAAAGAAATCATGTGTGTGAAAACAGCAATAAGAACCCCATACTATGTACAAATTAGACTTTTTATATTCTCTCTTGTACGGTCACCTGCTGTCCTGGTAGATGCATATGTTTTGGTAGGGGCTATAGACGTGTGATTCATGTTAGGTAATACCAGACTAATTGCACAGGAATTAGTTGTTTTATTTCTAATAGCAGACAGTGATCTCTGCAGCCGTCAGGATATTTAGTGGTACATTCCATCCAGCTGACTGGGATCTGTGTAGAACCGCAGTCTGTCTGCTCTCCCTCTCTTTGTAGAGGACACTGTAAAGTTTGGTGATTAACCAGTTATACTGATGTGTCCTAAATGCACCCTACTACCATCCAAATGTTCTATATCCTGCGGCTAGTATGGGTCTGGTCAATGGCGACCAGTGTGCCGCAGCTATGTATTAATTCTAAACGGGGTGTGCCACTTTGAAGGTTCATTTTTGTGAAGACCATCAAGGAGAGAGGGGGGTTCTACTTAGCCTACTTGTCAGTGAGGCCTGAACCTGAGCAATCGCACCATTGAGAACTTTATATTTATTCGTTTCAGAGTTAAATAGTTTGCAAGATTGAAAAACAGAGAAGAGTCCATCAAGTCCAACCTAAAACTCTACTGTGTTAATCCAAAGGAAGGCAAATACCCCCCATGAGACTGATGCCAATTGCACCATGACAGAAAAATTCCTTCCCGACCCCAATATGGCGATCAGAATAAATCCCTGGATCAACATTCTATCCACATAAATCTAGTATCCATAACTTGTAATGTTATATTTTAACAGAAAAACATCCAGGCCCCTTGAACTTGTTTATTGAGTCAGACCTCACAACATCATGTGGGAGTTCCATAGTCTCACTGCTCTTTCAGTAAAGAATTCCCATCTTTGATAATGGTGAAACCTTCTTTCCTCTAGACATAGAGGATGCCTCCTTGTCAAGGTTACTGGCCTAGGTATAAAAAGATCACTAGAAATCGCTAGAAAGACAACTGTCCATTCATATATTTGTACATTGTGATCAGATCGCCCCTAAGATGTCTTTTCTCCAAACTAAATAACCCCAAGCTTGATAACCTGTGATTAACTGAACAACAGTATGACACTCCCATAGTCTTGCATTGAGGGGCGGGGCTTGACTGCACGGGGGCGGGGCTATGAAGTCACAAGCTCCCGGCACCGGCTCCAGCATCGGAACAGTTTGTTCAAAAAGCTGAGCAGCGGAGTACCCATTTAAGGTCTCTGAGTCACTGGTCACCACCGTGGACCATGGCTGAACTGTATAGACTTTTCCACCTGTCTACCCTCAGTAAAGCTACCGCTGTCCGTAACTTGGCGTCGGAGTCTTTATTGCACAAGTGCCTAGTCCAGGATCCAGCGGTATACCTTCGGGTGGTTATAGGCTAAACCACGCCCTGGCGTCACGAATATAAGGGGTTTATGCCATCTGCCCCTAGGGTAAGAACATCTGCCCTGCATCACACACCCCGCCACCACAACTTTTTTTGTGAGTTATGTTTTCTAGGGGGACCATCATTTTTGTCTAGGTCAGTTTTTTTCTTTAAATGATTTTGTTGAACCACAATTCAAAACTAGCTGGTCTCGGGAGTATGTCCCGGTGTGATTAAAACTTTTTAAAATAATAGTATAGTTTTAAGGCTCACCATACATATTAGATATGTTTCTTTTGATCAGCAGAACCAGCCGACCACCTCATGTGTATTGTGACCTCCTGAATTTTTATGTGTATGGGCAGATGGAAAGGTAACAGCTATCTGATGTAGACTACTTCAAATAACACAAAAATGAAGGCATTCAGATTCCTTATGGCATCCTGCACTACACTTGCACACAGATGTTGCTGCTGGGCTTGTAGATCCTACACACTCATAGGTTGCCATAAATGGTTGACTGGCGATAAATCTGGCAAATGAGCAGGCCAAAGAAGTATTGTAATCTGTCATTTCTGAGAAACCATACTTAAAGGGGTGCTACACTGGAAATCAACTGGTGCCAGAAAGTTGAACAGATTTGTAAATTACTTCTATTAAAAAATCTGAATCCTTCCAGTACTTATCAGCTGCTGTATGCTCCAGAGAGTGTTCTTTTCTTTTTAAATTTCCTTTCTGTCTGATCACCGTGCTCTCTGCTGACACCTCTGTCCATGTCAGGAACTGTCCAGAGTAGGAGCAAATTCTCATAGCAAACCTCTCCTGCTATGGACAGTATCTAAAATGGACAGAGGTGTCAGCAGAGAGCATTGTGGTCAGACAGAAAGGAAATTCAAAAAGAACTTCCTGTCGAGGATACAGCAGCTGAGAAGTACTGGAAGGGTTAGGATTTTTTAATAGCAGTAATTTACAAATCTGTTTAACTTTCTGACACCAGTTGATATAAAATAAAAAATGTTTCCCAGGGAAGTACCCCTTTAAAGCTGACCTTTGTCAAATCCCAAATAAAATCTGGATTTGGAATTCCAGTCCGGAGCAGTCCAGGTTTCTAGTTCACGACACCAGTGCAAACAAAGGCAACGGTGGCCATCTGTCAATGGCAAGACACATGATGGACACTGTGACACCAAATTTTCTTCTGCTAATTGCCTAGAAACTGGCAAGGCCCATATGGGTGTGTAATGAAGGTGTCACCTGTGTCTGGATGGTGGACGAGGAAACTGGGACTTGCACACATTTATTGGCCGATCACCATTATATAGCCTGTTCACCATGTGTGTGTACCGTCACATATCCATGGGTCCCAATACCTCATAACAGCTTGCCCAGAATAGCCTAGATGGCATGTAATGCATTGAAATAGCCATCCTGCTTCTCTTAGTCCAATGATACACCCCCCCCCCTTCAAAATCTGTCAACTGGACAAAATGTCTTCAAGTGCATTGATGAGGCATGTCTAGTAGTCAACAATCTTTCACCAAGAGGTACACTACTCAAAAGTAGCCTCTGAGAGCATTTTAAAAGGCCAGCTGGGGAAGTATTTTTATACCCTCTTGTGGCAAGAACCAGAATCTAATCAGTCCACACCTGTAATTATTTACATATCTGCATGGCACATATCTGCATGATGAGTTCTTCAGCACTCTGACATCTCTATCTGGGTAAATTATTTTATTTTGCAATTGTGTGCATCTACATATAACGTCAGGTTTTTATATTTGGCCCACAGAGGACTATCTAGAATGGACACAAAAAATATAGCAACTGATGGCACAAGTAGCGAGAAATTACGATTTCATGAGGGAGACATATCGTACTGGTGCATCATACCTGGGCATGTTCACATACATAGTGGAATCCACCGGAGTCCCATTGTTTTCAATTAGATTCTGCTGCACCATGCACACGGTGGAGTTTTCGCGGTAGATGTTTCCGCTGCGGAAATGCTGATTCTGCTCTCATCTAAAAGAATGCTTGGAAATGAATTGCTGTCTGTAAATTTTCTGCCAGATGAACAAGGCCTTACAGTGCTTGGGACTCTCCGTCAGAGCAGTCTGCTATTGTCTTAACATCACACTTGTTACAAAAAGTGTTATGAGAGATGCTCGTGGTGTAACCCATCTGAGCGCCATGCTTTTCAGTGTTTTTACATCAGAATCTTGGCATAAATACACTGATAATGATGCCCCAAAGTGTTGGACATTCGCTGATGGTGTTATAACATTTTTTTTATAAATCTTTGTCCTTTGGGTCTCTGAAAGCTTTTTTTTTTTTTTTTTTTTTTTACACCCCACCCCTTCTGTACTAAGTTGTTGGCAATAGCATTGGGCTATGTGGGATTCACACTCGCTGTACAATGAGCCTTAAAGTGGATGTCTTGAAGACCAAACAAACTTTACCCTATAAACAAAACCGTCAAGTGATTCATTCCTGAACTCCTATTCAGTCAGAAGGAAATTTCCAAATGAGAATATTGTGGTTATATAATCATCTGAAAAGCAATCCCAGCTTGTTTGACCCATGGGGCACGACAGCATCTGGAGCGTGTGTCACAGCTGGAAATGCGTGGGAATTAATTCTAAGTGTACCTGCAAAGCATATTAAACATCCGGGACTATCTCTAAGTTGTTCCCAGAAATGCCTATTGCTTCTTAAAAAACAATGCTGTTAAATTTAAGTGTTCATGTGCAGAGATTGTGCACGAATAAGACTGAGAAAAGTTGTCAGCGCTCTTGTCATAGCTTGTCATAATGGTATATCCAGTGAATTAGCTATGACAAGAGCGCTGACAACTTAGAGATAGTTCTGGATGTTTAATATGCTTTGCAGGTACACTTAGAATTAATTCCCACGCAATTTTACCACCACTATATGGTGCAGAATTATACAGAGGTGTTTAGGGGAGAGTATCTTATTAATAATAATAATAATAATAATATGAAATCTGATAAAGCATGGATTTTGTCTGTTTTTGAACGAAGTGAAAAACCTCTGAATGTCTCCGTATGAAATAAGGTTTATGGAAGTACATAATGGACTCATATGGCCCTATTTACTATGACTGGCCTCTTAATACATTTTTAGCACATATGACCAGGGCCAGATTATCATTGGAGCTTTAGGAGCTCATGCTCACGGCCAGGAAAGAAAGGGAGCCCCGCTCCCTCTGCATAAAAACAGGGATCTCCACACAGAACATAATGGCAGTGACTGCCCGATCAGGACCTGCTTTGTACCTTCTGAATGCTGGAGGGGGTGATTTATTTGAGGACCTGTGGTGATGTCATGATCATGTGACTTGGGGGCGGAGCTAAAGTTATCAGAGCAGCCTTTAGAGCAGTGTGTATTTGGTGAGTTATTCCTGCAATCTGTTGGTGTGAAGTCACTGTATGCAGCAGTGATTCCTAACCAGGGTGCCTTCAGCTGTTGCAAAACTACAATTCCTAGCATGCTAGAGGCACCCTGGTTGGAAGACACTAATATACAGTATATACATGTGAGCTCCAGAACTGCACTCACTATTCTGCTGGACCAAGCCCCATTTTTCAAATCTGACATGTCATAATAACTTGGACAAGCTTTTTACTGAGCTAAGCGATTCTGAAATAATTTTTCCGTGACCTATTGTATTTCATATTAGTTGTAAATTTTTGTTACGTGCAAAAAAATTTAAAATTATTTTCTATGGCGTTTACTGTGCGTCAAAAATGAAGATATATTTATTCTTTAGGTGGGTACAATTATTGTGTTTATTTGCCATGTTTTAACTTTTGTAATTTTCATCCGACCGAATTGTGTGAGGGCTTATTTTGTACTTTTTATTGGTACAATGTTTGCGATAAATGCTACCTTTTGATAATTTTTATTCCCCACTTTGCACCAAAATAGCGATTCTTGGCTTTTTATTTATTTATTTATTTAAAAAAAAAAATTTTTACGATGTTTACCGAGCGGGATAATTGATATTATAATTTTTTTTTATAATTCATTTTTATATTCATTTATTTACAAACCTTTAATTTTTTATACTTTTTACCTTTAAGGCTAAGTTCATGTTGTTGTCGGGTTCTTCTATATGGAGCTCCGTCAGCAATTCTGTCTTGGCAATGGAAGTTTAGAGAAGAAAAAAATAGTGCATGCACTCTTTTTTTTCTCCGATAAACTTCTGTAAACTACCGGATCCCCGACGGGCCTCATTAAAGTCAATGGGATCCATTAGGACCTGGTGGTGACTTGGTAGAGTCAGTTGCGCTCCGTCCTGTCCTGGGTCTGTTCGGCTCCTTTTCTTGCACTGAACGAACCCAGAACGGGATGTGGCAATGTGAACTTAGCCTCATACTATGCTGCAGAACATCTGTACTGCAGCACAGCATAAATGTCATAACACTGACATTCAGCCTGTGAGATCCAGTCTATGGCTGGACCTCACATGCAGCAATACTTGGCAGACAGTAGGCCATCAACTAGCCTCCTGCTGCTATGGCAACTGCGATTGCATCTGCTGTGGCGGGAATTGCAAAATGCCATATCCACATGTCATTTTTCTATTTGGCATTTTTTTTTAATAAAAAGAATGGTGCAATCCAGCTTCCCAAAACTTCAATGTTTCATTAATCCATCAAAATAGAACAAAAAAGTGAGGTGCAGGTTAAAAGCCAAATGAAACTCCGACGTGTTTCGGTTTAAAGAAAAACCTTATTCATAGCGATGAATAAGGTTTTTCTTTAAACCGAAACGCGTCGGCGTTTCATTTGGCTTTTAACCTGCACCTCACTTTTTTTGTTCTATTTTTTGATGGATTAATGAAACATTAAAGTTTTGGGAAGTTGGATTGCACCATTCTTTTTGCTAAGATTCACTGCCTGGGACCCGGCCCATTCCTATCTCCGTGCTTCCTGGAAAACAGACTCCAAGAAGAGCTAATTGCAACACATGGTGAGCTGACTCCTTGCTTTTCTATATACTTGTATTTTTTTTTAATCCTTGTGGCGTTTTTCTGTTTTTTTGGGGCTTAGTGGCAGTTTTTAAAACAGAAAAACTGTGGTGTTTTTTATTTTTTTTATCCCATAGAATTCTATGGATGTGAGAAAACTGCATAAAAATGCCATGAGGTTTTTACCATTGGTGTTTTTGCCGGGGTTTATATTCTTTTTTTGATTAGCGATCTAAAACAGGAATGGACATAGCTGTTTTATTTTATTTCGTAGGGTATCAATAACCCCTGCAGGACTAATTTTGTCCTTAAGGACTCTTAAGATTTTTGCATTTACGTTTCTTCCTCCTTTCAAAATCCATAACTCTTATTTTTCCACCTACAGACCCATATGAGGGCTTGTTTGCGCGACCATTTGTAATGACATACATAGTAACATAGTTTGTAAGGTTGAAAAAAGACAAGAGCCCTACTATGTTGATCCAGAGGTAGACAAAAAATTGATCGAGAGGAGGGAACAATTCCTTCCTGACCCCAATATGGCATTCAGAATAAATCCCTGGATCAACGCTTTATCCCATATGCCTGGTATCCATAACCTCTAATATTATAAGACAAGACTACAACTTCCAGCGTGTCCTGACAGTGGTGATCAATAAGGGCTTCTGGTGGGGAATATGAACTTACAGAGTAGGGCTTTGATATTCTGTACATCACCGGCTGGGGAGCAGAGTGGAGCATACCGCCCACTTCCATGGCTTCTTAGGATGGCAGCGGGTCTCAGAAGTGAGACTTAGTGCTGTCGCCATTGGTCCTTCAGCCCCTGTACTACTACTCCTATCATGGAACAGAGTTTGTTCTATGATGGGAGTAGTGCTAAGAGAAATATACACCACCTAGCAAAAAACAAAAGAACAGTTGTTAACATCAATACTACACAAAATAAAATCATACATTACACATAATAAATCAATACATTACACATAAGAAAATCATACAAATTTGCAATGTTAATATCGGCCGGCTCTCACTTTCCTGCCCCGCTACCGATAATTGGTTCCTGTTTTCAAATTTAAAAAAAAGTTTTAAAACATATAAAATGAATTCCCTACAAATTCCTGCATAACTACTGCTTCATTTCTGCAGCTTTCTTTTTTGTGGTACCCATTTAAAATCCTAAAAATGCTTGCGAGAAACTACCAAAGGTACCAAATATGTAACACAAATGTATAAACAGCAGAAAAAAAACGCCACGCAAAACGCAGAAAAATTCATTAGCAGTTTTTCTGGCTTTAAAAAAAAAAAAAATGCCAGAATAAAACCTCAGTGGAATACTAGCCTTATACTTCTCCATCCTCATGGATCCTCTGGCTTGTGCCTCATTGAGTGATGTACAGAGCTCGGCTTAGCACTGTCTGGAAATTCAGAGCATGCACCTTGTGGTGCATGTGTAGTGAATGTCTGAAGCTGGTGTACTGAGCAGCTAATCTCACATCGTGTGCACCACTATTCATTTCCAATCGTACCAGCTAGTTTCGAGGTATGAAATATTTATTTTAATATGTCAATATGTCATAGGGTTAACAAATAGTAAATCTGCCTGGCTGTTTAACAAGCTAAGAAGAATATGATAATCTACTAGCTGTCACTGCTGTGAGCACTTTGTTTAGTAGATTTTTATGCACCAGAAGTGTAGACTATGCATAATGTTGTGGTGTCGGTGAGGGTAATGTGTAATTAACCGTTCGTGATGCCAGGGCAGGTTGACCTATACACCACTCAAGGTATACCAGCTTCTCCTGTGCCAGGCACAGGCCAAATAATCACTCCGACGCAAGGTTACGGATGACTGGCTTGCTTTACTGAGGTTGGAAAGATGGTACAATTCGTTACAGCTCAGATTAGCGTGAAGGAGATGCAGGGTGAACTTTAGGAAGCTTATCGGCTTTCTGGGACTTATAGTTGATTGCAGCCCATACTAAACTTTATGGACTTGGACTTGACTTGAATTAATCCCCGAACTGTAGTGCTTACTGCAAGGCTTTGACTTTCACCTGGGTACTGGTATTAACTGGTAGTAGATGCGTGGTTGCGGGACTAGGCCTCAGGCCTTCTTCAGATCGCCTCACAGACAGACTCCACACTTCACCAAACTGTACCACAGCAAGAGAGAGCACGAGCTCAAGAGAGAGAGAGAGCTGAACTCTGACCTCACTATATATGGGAGCAATTTACAGAGATCCCATTGGCCGGACGAGTCACCTGGTTTACCTCTGCATACTCCCCTAACAACAAGGTTCATGACAACTTTCTTAAAGTAACAAGTACAAAATTTCTTAAGTAACAATACATTAACCATTGTATAACATTGCATTATACTGTGCATTATAGAGAATCCTGAGGATAGTGGGCCCAAGACAGACATTGAACCAGCATCTGCCCCACAGGATGGGCAGGAGTACAGAAGAACACGTGATTCTGTACTGGGTGACCACAGTGTGAATTAACACAAAAACAGTATAATTGAGGGGTTTGGTAAAATGAGGCCTTGTTAGGCCATAAACTGCATTTATGAGGTCCAGTATTGAGGTCTGATACTTTGCAGGGCTATATAACACCTGTGTGTAGCCCCATATAGTTTGTCATATTATTTATAACAACTAGAGATGTCGCGAATTGTTCGCCGTCGAACAGTTCCCGGCGAACTTAGCATGTTCGCGTTCGCATCGCCGGGCGAACATATGTGAAGTTCAATTCGCCCCCTATACTTTAACATTGCGGTAAACTTTGACCCTGTAAGTCAGAGTCAGCAGACACATTACAGCCATTCAGCAGCAATCCCTCCCTTCCAGACCCTCCTACCTCCTGCACGGACGCCATTTTACCTTCATTCAGCATGCTGCAGGCTTAGAAAGTGGAGGGTCAGAGAAGCTGCTCCTGCTGTAATAGGGAAAGCGATAGCTAGGTTGCTGCTAGGTGGTGTATTCAGGGTCCACTTTACTCCTAAAGCACTAGTCTAACATCTGCTTTAAGGACAGCACCCAAAAAAGCCCTTTTTAGGGCTCAAATATCAGTACGTGTGTCTTGTAACAGCTGGAGGCACCCTGTTTGGGAGGGAACCGCTGGTTAAAAGGGATACTCCAGTGTAAAACTTAATTTCCTTCAAGCAAGTAACTACAGTATTAAAAGGGCTATAAGTTCAGTCCGTGTGTCTTGCAACTGCTGGAGGCACCCAGGTTGGGGACCTCTGCTTAAAAGGGGAACTCCGCTGGCAACCTTTTTTGCTCATTGTCACACTAGTGCAAATCACATTTGGTGTGACAGTTGTTCAAATAAAAAAATATATATACTTTTATTTTTTGGCTGTGAAATAAAACCAGTACTGCCTAAAGGGGGATCTAAATATGTGCTGCCTAATATGGAGAATCTATGTGCTGCCTAAAGGGGGGCTCTATGTGCTGCCTAAAGGCGGGCTCTAACTATGTGCTGCCTAACATGGGGGGATCTATGTGCTGCCTAAAGGGGGGATCTAACTATGTGATGCCTAAAGGGGGATCTAACTATGTGCTGCCTAAAGGGGGGATCTCACTATGTGATGCCTAAAGGCGGGCTCTAACTATGTGCTGCCTAACATGGGGGAATCTATGTGCTGCCTAAAGGGGGGATCTAACTATGTGATGCCTAAAGGGGGATCTAACTATGTGATGCCTAAAGGGGGCTCTATGTGCTGCCTAAAGGGAGGCTCTACCTATGTGCTGCCTAAAGGGGAGCTCTAACTATGTGCTGCCTAAAGGGGGGCTCTAACTATGTGCTGCCTAACATGGGGGAATCTATGTGCTGCCTAAAGGGGGGGGGTCTAACTATGTGATGCCTAAAGGGGGATCTAACTATGTGCTGCCTAAAGGGGGCTCTATGTGCTGCCTAAAGGGAGGCTCTACCTATGTGCTGCCTAAAGGGGGGCTCTAACTTTGTGCTGCCTAATATGGGGGAACCTATGTGCTGCCTAAAGGGGGGATCTAACTTTGTGATGCCTAAAGGGGGGCTCTATGTGCTGCCTTAAGGGGCTAAAGCACATTATTCCAAAGAATTTAGGAATAATAGGTGATTTATGCCCTTTATGGATTAAAACCAGCCTCTGCATCAACTATGTAATTTTCCATGGGAGTTTTGCCATGGATCCCCCTCCGGCACGCAACAGTCCAGGTGTTAGTCCCCTTGAAACAACGTTTAAATCACTATTGTGGCCAGAAAGAGTCCCTGTGGTTTTTAAAATTCGCGTGCCCATTGAAGTCAATGGCGGTTCGCCCAGTTTACCAGTTCGTGAATATTTGCGGAAGTTCACGTTCGCCGTTCGCGAACCGAAAATTTTATGTTCGCGACATCACTAATGACAACCGTGACCATTAATGATGGTGTGAAGGGAGGGTAGCAGAATAACCTACTTTAATAGTTAGTTATGATAACCTAGTTATCATAGTCAGTCATTTACATATAGGTGCTAAGTGGGATATATAATACTATAGGTTTATAAAGAGAACTACTCTATAAGCCTTATCACTGTCTGTCCCAGGCCTACAGCAGTTTTACTGCATATATATATATACTCAGTAACGGGACACATGTTACCCTCTGGTTTTCTGTTATAGTCTACATCAAACATAAAGTGGCTCCATGCATCCTCTGAGTTGTATAGAGCTTAAAATAAGGCACCCAGTGCAGTTACCGAAAATACCTGCTGACAACTGAGATGGTTTTATGTCATTAAAGGAAAATGATCACCCACACTAAACCCAATACATCAGGTTATAGTGTGGGTGAACAGGAGACCAATTAATCGGTTACATACATACCTGCACTTCGGAAATCTGTGCCTCCAAAGATCGGCATCCATCTTAAGTGAGATGCGCGCTGGAGGCGGGCCTGCCAGCTCAATTTGTATATTCATTTTGCAGGTTCTGTGAGCGCCGTGCCGATTGATGTGACCTACGACAATGCAAGTCATTTTTAATGATAGAGGCAGCAAAGAGTCCTCAATGCAACATACGGATAAAAGTTAATAATCGGGAGGAGGGGCATACAGAGGAGGGGAATAGGTTTATCTAAGGGTTAAGTTCAAGGAGGGTCAATGTTGGAGTAATCCTTGTATCTTTATTCATATGGCAACAAGTACCAAGGTTTTTTTTTATTTGAATTTGGCTACAAAGGGGTATTATTGACCAAACAAAGTTAGGTCTACTCTTCAACTCGGATGAACTTTCTCTATGTTTTGTAAAAACCTGAAAACCCCTTGAAAGATCTTTCTTAAATTTAACATAATAACATAAATAGGGTGGATACACAACCCTATTAAAATTGGCTGAAATCAGTCAAGAAGAAAAGGAGGATTACCCCATTGTTATGTTCTAGATAGCACTGTGCTGCGGTGTCAGATCGATTCAGTGTTGTAGGTAGCGACTGTACATTGGTTTGGTCCACAGTAAGCTAACAGACAGTTGGGAGGTAGGATAAGTTTCCACTTGGTTTTTTTCTGGCAGTTTTTGGATATCTGCCACTGCAGTTTTTGAGCGAAAGCCAGAAATGTATTCAAAAGGAACAGGACATATAAAGGAACGACTTAGACTTCACTTTCCTTATGGATCCACTTCTGACTTTGGCTCAAAAACTGGAAACTTAGCCTTAGAGGGAGAAAATCCTGTGAACAAATGATTAAAAAATGTTTGACAAAATGAACTGAAGAGTCTTAAGACGAAAGGGCAAGTAAACTTGGACTGTCATTTTCAAGGACTCACTTATCACTTATCCTGGCTTGGGCAGTGACAATCTATAAAGCGCAGGAACTTACATGACCTCTTGTAGTAGTGGATATCGGCAAAAGAGGATTCGCTGCTAGAAGCACATATGTCGCTCTTTGAAGACCATGCAGAATAAAAGACATATGGGGTATTTATGAAGCATTTTACCCTTGTTTTCTTGGTTAAAATTGTCGCAATATTTTGACACAGTGTGTTTTTTGTGACTTTTTTTTAAATTTGAAAACATTTTTTTATTATGATTTGGATGGACATGTTTAAAAGTCTGGATATTTAGTACAATTAAGTTTAAAAACCATACTTGTTTACATGTTTATCCAAATTATTACTTTAAAATTAAAAGTACAACATTTGTACGGATGCAAATGCATGAGCAGGGGCACCAATCACATCCCACCACCACATAGTAGGGACACGCCCCCTTCCCCTCATAGGATTATTAACCCTGTGAGCTAATGAAAAGATGAAAAATGAAATGTAAAATAAAGGACATTCACAATGAAGCTACTAAACTGCCCTGCAGTAACACATAAGGAATCAGCTCTGAAAGAGCTTCCTGAAACGATCACCTGAAATGTGGTTAAATTCACACATATTTTCATTTTTGAAATTTCACCAAATTTATAGCCCGACTTGCGCCCTTTTGTAAATTTGGTGCAGTGAGTTAAAAAGCCACGAATGTAAAAAGAAGTAAAAAAAAAAACACCTACCACAGCCATTATTCATAAATACCCCCCATAATATTTACGCTGGGTTTCAATGATGTAAGATTACAATGCCTATCGGGGATTAAATTTTTAAAACTATGAAAAAAGAAGTAGAGACTTCATTCTTTTCAATTAGAATGTTTTAGCTAATATAAATGTATATGTAATAAAGTACAATTTTGGATTGATAAGGATTATAGAAACAAAGTAAATATATTATTATTACCATAAAGCCTGTACTATTCATAGGTTTAGATTAGACTGATAAATAACTGAGCTCCTTACTTCATACATTACCTATCTGAATGGAGTAATGTCAACTGTTCACTGAAATACCAGTTAGTACAGGGGCACACGGGGCACTTTTACTATAGGGGGGCACATGCCTTGATGCTCGTAACACAATTCATTTTTCAATCCTGGCATTGTCCCTGCAAAAGTTGCTCAGGAATTAGGAACAGGACAAAAAGATGAAGGCGGTGACTTTGCCCCAAATTAAAAGGGGTACTCCGCCCCTAGACATCTTATCCCCTATCCAAAGGATAGGGGATAAGATGTCAGATCACCGCGGTCCCGCTGCAGGGGACCCCGGGGATCGCTGCTGCAGCACCCCGCTATCATTACTGCGCAGAGCGAGATCGCTCTGCACGTAATGACGGGCAATACAGGGGCCGGAGCATCGTTATGTCACGGCTCCGCCCCTCGTGACGTCACGGCCCACCCCCTTCAATACAAGTCTATGGGAAGGGGCGTGACAGCTGTCACGCCCCCTGCCATAGACTTGCATTAAGGGGACGGGCCGTGATGTCATGAGGGGCGGAGCCATGACGTCACGCTGCTCCGGCCCCTGTATCGCCCATCATTACGCACAGAGTGAACTCGCTCTGTGCAGTAATGATGGTGGGGTGCCGCAGCGGCGATCCCCGCGGTCCCTAGCAGCGGGACCGCGGCGATCTTACATGTTATCCCCTATCCTCTGGATAGGGGATAAGATGCCAGGGGCGGAGTACCCCTTTAACAGATTTCAGTCTAATTGAGCATCTATAGGATATGCTTTAGAAAGGAGTCTGATCCATGAAGGCCGTATCTGACACCTTACAGGACCTGCCGCTGATGTCTTGGTGCAGATACCACAGGACACCGTCACAGATCCTGGGCAGTCCATCAGAGCATACAGGGGCTGACATGGGTTTTTAATGCCATGGCTGATCTATCTTTCTTTCTCTTCTTTACAGTAATTTCTCATGTTCGTCTATACTCTCAAAGACCAATGGATAGGCTTTCACATCATCTGTGGGTGTCAGCTTTTGGATTAAACTTTGTTCTGCAGCCTTTGCAATTGGTAGTGCACCTTAGGTCCCTTATTTGCCAGAGGATTTTGTAGTTTGCTAAGCTTCAATAATTCATCCTACAGAGGTTCTGTTCATTAAAGAAGTACTCCCACCCTAGACATCTCATCCCCTATCAAAAGGATAGGGGATAAGATGTCTAATCTCGGGGGTCCTGCCGCTGGGGACCCCCGCAGTATTGCATGCGGCACCCACCTGTTTTTTGTGCGGAATCGCTGGAGGGTCTGAGTCGCGACTACGGGAACGGAAGTCTGTGACGTCAGGACACCGCCCCTGTGTGACGTCATGCACGTCCCCTCAATGCAAGTCTATGGGAGGGGACGGATAAGATGTCTAGGGTGGGAGTACCCCTTTAAGCCAAGTTTACCCCATTCAAAACCTTTGTAAGCCCAGTAACAAGCCTGGCCTCCATTCACCTGAGGCTAAACCGATAATTTATACCGGCCAGGAAGGGACTGAAAGGCCCCTCTGCCAATCTTTCTGTCACTGCACAAAAACCAAGCCAGGAAACAGGACTTAACAAGAACCCAAAGCGAACTATAATTTGCTAGGGATTTCCACCACCTTACCAGGATTCTTGGATGTACTTGTCAGGGACTCCTAGATATAGGGAAGGATTTTTTTTTTTTTTTTTTTTAGCAATCTCTGACCACTATTCTTGTCACTGTCTCACTAGATAGACACTTATACAGTAGTTATCTTGTAGGCACAAAATAAATATATGGAGTGGAAAACCCCTTCTCTCTCCTATCTGACACTTTGCAGGTGTTTCTGGATGTCCCTTGTACACCTGTATCTGTTCTTATTACCTGCCTATAATATAATTCATGGTCCGTCCCCTCGACCTCTGTATATGAGTGATAACTGTGCGGCTGGATATACAAAGACTGCATAGAGGCGGCTGTATAAGAGGAGCTTATGTTGCTGTTAATGAGGGGGATGAAAGCTTTACATGTATATCAGCGATTCTTTGAGGCTCTGAGCAGGTGCAGTGACATGAAACCCTAGCTACATGTCAACACACCTCTGAGACAAGAGATTGTATCACTTAACAGCTACATATAACCAGGGAGGTTCACAAACAGATCTGCAGGTGGAGGCATTGTTTATGTCCTATAGTTAACACGGCCGCTGCTCTGTCCGACTGTTACTCTGAGCAAATAGCCCCTTGTACGTTACTGCTACTATTTATTGATAGGGAATGTTTGCTGCGCATAATGGGCTTTATTCATCCGTAATTCTGAGGGTTGCGAAGTGTTGTTCTAAAGTTCATCAACTTCCGTCTAGATGATAAGTACAGCGGGATCCTAAACCAGCAGGGAAATAACAACCTGCGGGCTCTTTGGATTGTCCGATATAGAGTTTTATTGACTGTAAAACTTCCGAACTATGGTAGTTAACTATGGAGAAGTAGTATAATCCTTATTTGTTTAAGCAGAGCAATGTTAAGGATGTATTTTAACTTTGATGTGAAGAATGATTTTATTCCCTGACATAAACCAGACATCTTATAATGTTATTGCGAACAGCTAAAATATACCAAAACAATATGATTGAGGGGGGCCTGACTATCTTTGTCGAATTTAAAGCTTGTTCTTGCAGTCCAGTTATAGCATATAACTTCTTTTCTAGTGATGAGCGAGCTGGATCCGAACTATTGGATTTTTCCAGCTCAGTGAACAGTCGAGCTTTTACCGGTTCGGCTTGCGTGAGCCGGTAAATAGCGCAAAAAAAACAAAAAAGCATGGCTTTTTGGCAGACGGAAGAAGCAGGGCGGGCAGGGAGCGGTGAGATTATGTCAGTGACATCAGCATATCACATGATAACTCAGGTCTATCATGTGATTTGCTGCTTACTGAGGCCAATAGGACACAGCAAGGGGGGGAGGGCATCTTTACACCGATGTAGAGACGTCACCCACTGCATGCAGAGTGCCGAAACTGCTGGGAGAAAGACAGAAGAACTTGGGACAGTTAGTAATTGTTAGAAAGATAGAGGGATACAGATTAGAAAGATAGAGAAAGATAGATGCAAATTAGAAAGAGAGGCCTTGTGTGTGTGAACAGGAGTCAATCCCCATGCAAGAAACCTATAGGGCCTCCTATACAGCAGATAAGGGGACATCCTTCTCACAGCCTCTGAAGGGCTCATCTTTTGCTACCACAAATCCAAAGCCTTTTTCAAGGCTCATACCTGCAAATATCTGAATTGAATAGTGTTCATAAACCAGCTACAGTAGCCAGTGCCATGATCTGTATCTAGCCTGTAGTTCTGGTGCACTTCATATTGTTCCGCAAACACCATCAGTACTGATTGTGCTGTCATCTCTGCCAGTCAAAAAGTGTGTTGAAGTTACACCTATGTAGCCTGTAGTGTTAATACTGGTATGTTGCATTTCATATTGTTCCACAAACACCTTTGAGTACTAATTGTGCTGTCATCTCTGGCATGCAAAAGCATGTTCCTCTGACACGTATCTGGCCTGTTAACACAGTTTTGTTGAATTTACATATTTTTCTGCAAAGACACCTAATTCTTTCTAGTTGTGTACATGCAAACAAGCATTATACTAAAAACATGTGCATTCCAAACACATTAGGCTTCTAAAGCAATTGTATTTTTTAAATTTTACTTTTTTAAACTTGCCTTATGCTTACCTTGTTGTAAGATAAACGCAGTTCAAAATTGCAAAATTGCAAAAATTGCATTGAAACTTAAAGTTAACAACTAGGTTGGTGAAAAATCACCCAAAAAAGATAAAACGATCCTTTAAAAATATGTCTGGTAAAGGCATTGTCCGTCCTAGAGGGTCTGTTTTCTCGTCTCTGTGTTTGCTTCCCCCCCTACTGATACGCAGAAGGATAGCACTAGCCATGAGGAGGTTACGGTCAGCCTTTGGAGTGTGTTGCTGAGGTGGGGGAAGGGGCTGCAATGGCCGAGCATAGCATTAGTCGGACTGGGGGTAGTTATGGTGAGGATTCTGGATGGCACCATGGTGAATGTGGTGCGGGGGAATGAGGAGTCCACGATGACACATCAGAAGTACTAACTGAGAGGAGTGGTCGGGATGATGAAGAGGAGTTTAAAGAGGAGGATGTCAGCGGGCCTTCTGGTTCGAGCAGCTCAGAAGCAAGTGACGGGGACACAGGTGCTGGATCTGAAGACTTGAGAAAAAAATGTTCTAGAACAGGGACACAGTCGGGTGTTGATGTACCTAGCCATTTATGGTATTCTGCCATGTGGAAATTTTTACTATGTTACCAGATGCAGGAAAGCAGGCACTATGCGGTCCCTGTGGAGAGAAAGTGGCACAGGCAGGGTTCAAATATAGGAATTAGGCCTCTACATCAGCACCTCATGTATCACAAAGCCTGGGTAGACATGTACCCAGTCCACCAATGCCTGCTCTCTGCTGGCTACAGATAACTCTACCTCACCACTGTCTGCTGTACGTTGGCTACTACTAGAAACACTGATCCACCATCACCCTACTTCCATCCAGGCCTACATATACACAACCCATCATCTACAATAAAAGGAATAATTACATTTTTGGAGCGCTTGGAAAAATCCATGCCATCTTCTTCACTTGCTAGACTAAGAACCTGTTGCTACTCCCAAAAAAGGGCTAATTTTTTCAGCTTTTAATACAAAAGCTAATTCTTCTTCACTGTTTTAGGACACCAATTATGTTGCTACTCCCAATAAAAGGGATAATTTTTGGAATGCTTGGAAAAATCCCTGCCGTCTTCATTACTTGCTAGACTAAGAACCTGTTGCTACTCCCAAAAAAAGAGATTATTTTTGGCACACTGGGATAAAGCCACAGCGTCTTCCCATGCCTCTGTGTGCATATTAACACCGACAGGCATCTACCGACAACCAGGGCTAATTTATGCCTTAAAAATGGGTGATCTGTAATTGTAACCATGGGTTACCGCAAGTGGCCATAACTGAGCCTTAAAACACTTTAAATCTCAAAGAGTCCGGCAAACCGAACTTTTTACCGGAAAAGTTCGCTCAACTCTAGTCCTTTACCTTCAGAGTGGTGGGTGATACGTAGATTTCTGAGCTCTCACTGCTGCTGTTGAGCTCCTGACATGCCTCTCCATCGTGCACAGCTATATCTCATTCTCTCCATTTCAGAGGACAGGACCAGTACTTACAACCACATTGACTTCAATTCCCATACCTCTCGAGCTAAACACAGGACAGCACCTACTCCTTTTTGCTATGCTATCACATAGTGCTCTTGCCTAAACAGGCTGGCACTGTGTTAGGGTCTAGTTTACAGTACACTGCTATAGGTGGCATGTGTGTGTGGGGTGTATGCAGGTTATTTATGCTCTGGCTGTGCAAGTAGAAAGATAAAAAGCAACAGCATCACAGCAAGGATTGGGTTATATCACAAAAAACAGCCCTAGTCTAAGCACATAAGACAGCTACTCAAAAATCTATGGGTGTTCAGAGATAAGAGTGAAGCTTTTATTTACCTTTCAGGAACAGTGTGGACTTTCTGGAGGAGACAGACAGGCTCAGGATGCATGTACACAATCCAGACTCTCTCCTGCTTAAAGCACAAGCTAAGCCCTGTCTTCCATCCTGGTCTTTCTGCTGCTAGAAACTGACTGAGCCTAACAACAGTCAGTAGAGAGTTTGAAGGGAAGTGAGACATCTATTGTTTTTATTTATTTTATTTTTTTTGGGAAGGGGGAGGATGTTAACAAGCTGTTTATATGACAATGACTATTTTAGATAGCTCATCCAATACAAAATGTACCCAATCTGTAAAGGTGTAGTGGGCCAAGTGTAGCAGTATGGACCCAACACTGTTCCTATTATGGTTGTTTTATGGCTTTAAAAGCAATCTTAAATACTTTTTCCTATGTTTGGGTACATATTTTCCTTTTCTTTGGGACCTTTTGCTTATTGATACATGTGGGACAAAGATGTGATTTTTTTAATTGTAATTACTTGTGTTCTAATCTCATGTACTGATATACTGTACTTCTGTGACATTTACTATACAGACAGTTTATTTCTTTACATGGGCTTTACCCATCATACATCTCATTTCAAATCATAGGGACTTGACTCGTTTAGAGCAAGGTTTCCTGTGTATCTTTTTATCCTGCCAATATGAAAAATGTTTTATTTTGCAATTGTCCATGTTTTGTGTATCAGTATTGTCCATTATGTGCTTTCTCATTATTTTCATAATTATTTTATATTTCATAACACTATTATTATGCAGAGTGTGGAGATTTTAGATTGCTGTCACACATGATGGAAATTGTAGTGCTACAAGTTGGGGTCATTGGGGGAGATTTATCAAAACCTGTGCAGAGGAAGAGTGGTGCAGTTGCCCATAGCAACCAATCAGATTGCTCCTTTCATTTTCCACAGGCCTCTTTAGAGGCCTGTGGAAAATGAAAGAAGCGATCTGATTGGTTGCTATGGGCAACTGCACCACTCTTCCTCTGCACAGGTTTTGATAAATCTCCCCCATTGTGTGTACTATGATTTCTAGAAGTCTTGGTTAGGGTATTGATGCAGCAATGATGTACGCTGGGATGTTTTACTGCTAGGGACAAGTACAGAATTGTTCCCAGCATTGCAGAGAATATTTTCAGTCTCCCTTCGGTTGAGCGGGATGGAGGGCTTGAATCCAGCATTCTAACTACCTATTGAACAAGCGCCAATCCTGGGCTCAGAATATAGCGGATTTTGCTCTTTCCTTGTGGTTCCCGGCTGTCTCTCCCCTACTTGACTATTACATCAAGACCAGGGCAGAGGACTGGAAAAATTGAGCCCAGCCAGCAGCCACGAGCTGCCTGTGGTTGTGTAGTGGCTGGAAATACAACATGTAAATTAATTTCCTGCCCATGCACTTTGTCATCTTCTTACTGCAATTACTTCTTATTTACAAACAGGCGTCTTGACCACAGCTTAGGGAGCTGTCCTGAAGACGAAGAAATGGCCCTCAACGCTAGTGGAAAATTCTGTGTCTTTAGATCCAAAAATTAAATTGTAATTAGACTGAATGGGATTGCTTACCCTGGAGTTTTCCATTCCTTTATTCTGTCTAGGTGGCATGTATATTTATTCTGGCCAACTCTTTCCAATTATGTGGCAGATGCCTTCTAGTACACCCAGGAGGAAAGGGTTTTTTAATTTTTTTATTTTTATTTCATAGATTGCTGTGTTCTTGAAGTCACTTTGAGGACACTTGTCAAGATGCTCCAGAGAAAAGCAACAGAATGTACAGAGATATATCAGGATCCTGAAAGGGTATACAGTGATCCCTCAACTTACAATGGTCTTTTCTGGACCATCGTAAGTTTAAACCAGACTCAACATACAATACTACGGACAGTCCAGATCTGTGATACCTGCCAATGGCTGGAAGAACCGACCAATCAGAATGGGCATTCACTGGTAAAACCCCTGTATTACTGAAGTGTATGCACTGACTGGTGTCTGGTAGCGCCCCCTACAGTACAGGGAGGTATTACATGTTCTGTACTCTTTACCTGTACCAGGGTTAGCTGCTCCTTTGGACACCAGGTGAGGGCGACTCCATTACTTTTTTAGGACATTGTGTGTATTGTACAGGACCCGGAAGAAGCTTATGTCCTCTACATAGACCAGTGTTTCCCAAGCAGGGTGGCCCCAGCTGTTGCAAAACTACAACTCCCAGCATGCCCGGACAGCCTTTGGCTGTCCGGGCATGCTGGGAGTTGTAGTTTTGCAACAGCTGGAGGCACCCTGGTTGGGAAACACTGACATAGACAGTGACACTGACATAGACAGCTCCCAGCAGATCTTTCCTACTTTTATATGTAAGGACTTGATTTATCTATATTAGTTATCTACTTATTTTTCTTTAATTCTCACTTTTTTCCTATTTTTGGATGACATTTTGGCGCCTTTAGAACCAATTACCATGTTTCCATAGAGTTCTGGTCTCAAGATACAATGGTCTCAACATACAATGGTCGTCCCAGAACCAATTAATATTGTAACTTGAGGGAGCACTGTATTTCTAATATGCACCATCGGGATGGCTCATACAATTTCCCATTGAAAAGCATGGAAACTAGAATGTTACAGTTCCAAAATGCACCGTAACTGCAACACAACCTAATCACGTGGCTCTCCCCAAAATGTGACGAATACCAATCAGACCAAATTTTATTATTCATCAATGTAGAAATCCAGGGAATTCCAAAGTGTTTACTTACTTTTTCCTTCTGCACCATGAATGTTTACTCGACGTGCTCAATAACCAACATAGACAATACAACTGTGTCTATACAGTGGTCCCTCAAGTTACAATATTAATTGGTTCCAGGATGACCATTGTATGTTGAAACCATTGTATGTTGAGACCATAACTCTATGGAAACCTGGTAATTGGTTCTGAAACCCCAAAATGTCATCCAAAAATAGGAAAAGGTGAGGATTAAAGAACAATAAGTAGATAACTAATAGAGATAAAGCAAATCCTTACATATAAAAGTAAGAAAGATCTGCTGGGAGATGTAATCACTGTCTATGTCAGTGTTTCCCAAGCAGGGAGCCTCCAGCTATTGCAAAACTACAACTCCCAGCATGCCCGGACAGCCAAAGGCTGTCCGGGCATGCTGGGAGTTGTAGTTTTGCAACAGCTGGAGACACCCTGGTTGGGAAACAATGGTTTGTGTAGAGGACAGGAGCTTCTTCAGGGTCATACAGTACACACAGTGCTCAAAATGGAGCCGCCCTTACTTGGTGTCCAAAGGAGCAGCTACCCCTGGCACAGGTAAGGAGTAGTACAGAACTTGTAGTTCCTCCCTGTACTGTAGGGGGAGCTACCAGACACCAGTCAGTGCATGCACTTCAGTAATACAGGTGATTTACCAGTAAAATGCCCATTCTGATTGGTCAGTTCCTCCAGTTGTGACAGGTATCACAGATCTGGACTGTCTGTAGCATTGTATGTTGAGTCTGGTTTCAAGTTACAATGGTCCAGAAAAAAACATTGTAGGTTGAAGCTATTGTATGATGAGGACATTGTCAGTTCAGGGATCACTGTATTATGGTGTTAGCTATATCCTGTGTGTCTATAATTTTGACTTAGCCGTACAGTGGGTTAAACTAGCACAGATCACAATTTTTATTAGAACTTATTTATTTTTATCCTGATCTGGGATACTTAAAAAGGACCTGCAGTCAAACCCCCAATAATTTTATTGTCATTAAAGGGTATTCCAGGCCAAGACATCTTAAAGGGGTACTCCGGTGAAAACCGTTTTTCTTTTAAATCAACTGGTGGCAGAAAGTTAAACATATTTGTAAATTACTTCTATTAAAAAATCTTAATCCTTCCAGTACTTATTAGCTGCTGAATGCTACAGAGGAAATTCCTTTCTTTTTGGAACACTGATGACATCACGAACACAGTGCTCTCTGCTAACATCTCTGTCCATTTTAGCAACCGTGCATAGCAGCTGTATGCTAAGGGCAGTATGGTGGCTCAGTGAATAGCACTGCTGCCTTGCAGTGCTGGGGACTTGTGTTCAAATCCCACTAAGGACAATAATAAATAAAGTGTTATTATTATTATAATAACGTCAGCAGAGAGAACTGTGCTCGTGATGTCATCAGAGAGCTTTCCAAAAAGAAAAGAATTTCCTCTGTAGTATTCAGCAGCTAATAAGTACAGGAAGGATTAAGATTTTTTTAATAGAAATAATTTACAAATATGTTTAACTTTCTGCCACCAGTTGATTTAAAAGAAAAAAGGCCATCACCGGAGTACCCCTTTAAGCTATTTAAAGGGGTATTCCAGCCAAAGACATCTAATCCTCTATCCAAAGGATTTGGGATAAGATGTCTGATCGTGGGGGGCCCAGTTTCTATGCTGCTGCTCCAGTTTCAGAAACCTCTGTGTTTCCGGGACTGGAGACGTGATGTCACGCAACGCCCCCTTTATTCATGTCTATGGGAGGGGGCTTGGTGGCCGACACGTCACACAGATGTTTCCAAGACTGGAGCAGAAGCCCTGCAAAGAATGTGGGTGCTGCACAGAGAGCGGCACCCACTTTGGATAGGGGATTAGCTGTCTTTGGCTGGAATACCCCTTTAAATAGCTTAGGGTTCCCTGATCACACACCTTTTTTAAAATAGTTTTTTGATATGCCCTTCTGTTCCTGAGATATGAGGGTTTATATTCTGTCTGGCAATTCTGGGAATCAGTCAGATGGACGTGATCTTAATTTTAATAATTGGAGTGACTATCAGGTAATGGGTGGGATTATAAAGTCTGGGGGTGTGAATGTTTTACATACACCCCCCCCTAAAATGTATAATCCTGCCCATTATTAAAATGAATTTCACACCCATCTGACTGATTCCCTGATTTGTCAGACAAATTTTAAACCCTCATATCTCAGTAACAGAAGGACTTATCAAGAAACTATAAAAAGGTGTGTGATCAGGGCACCCTAAGCGATTGTATAATAATGCAATGTAATATTTGGTTTTATATAACTGTTTATTTTCATTAATTTGCAATGTAAAATTTGAGGGGTTGGCTACAGGTCCTCTTTAAAAAGAACTGCAGCGTAAATTTTTTTAGTCCCCCATTGCCCAAGCTACCGGTGATAGGCTGAGCGCACTGTCATGTGAGGAGCTCGGGCAGCAAGGAGAAGGCAGGGCCCGGGCTCCTTACATGACAGTGCGCTCAGCCGGTCACCGGCCAAGGCGGGACATCGTTGCGGCCCGCGATATGCTGCCCTCACTGTGATGTTTCGAGCCTAAGAAGCCAGAAACCAGCAGCATCGGAGGAACAGGACGTGGATATCTCCGCAACGGGGGAACGTAGGAAGGTGATTTAAAGTTTGTTTTAATGTTTTTACAACCCGGGCACAAGAAAAATGATGGCGCAGTTCTCCTTTAAGAGAGCAGAAGTATTAGAATGCTTTTGCTTGGGATGGAAATTCATAGGTAAATCTGCACCACATCATGAGGATTTTCTGCTGTGGATATCAGAACTGACTATGCACAGTGTATTTAAAATATTCAACACTGCAGACCCCATTGTGGATTTTGTGTTCCCTGTTAAAGTAAATTGAGAAAATCTGCAATAAGTTAGCAGCATATACCCCGCCCATATTAGCATGTTATCAAACTGCACACCAGGTCAGTTTTCATTCTGGGGTCATGAAGATTTATGTATTGTATACAAATAAGATTGTATTACAGTATGGATTTTCTACAGTATATCTGACCCTTCGTGTGAGTGCAGACCTGAGATATGGCCGCTACATGTGGTCATACTAATAGATTGATGCTGTTTTACAGAACTATAGACCTAGTAAATAATTTGTCAAATGCATCTTTTATGTAACCGTATTGATCATTGTAGAGAAATCATTTGACCAAAGGTGATTTGTCCAATAACCTCATGTGTCGTGTCCTCCCCGCAGCCAATACGATGGTCACGGAACACCTGTGTGAGTAAAATATGGGGCTGAGCACCTGCTAAGAGTTTGTCACTGACTCACCTGCTGGTGACATCCCAGACTCACCTGCTAGTGACATCCCAGACTCACCTGCTAGTGACATCCCAGACTCACCTGCTGGTGAAATCCCAGACTCACCTGCTAGTGACATCCCAGACTCACCTGCTAGTGACATCCCAGACTCACCTGCTAGTGACATCCCAGACTCACCTGCTAGTGACATCCCAGACTCACCTGCTAGTGACATCCCAGACTCACCTGCTAGTGACATCCCAGACTCACCTGCTAGTGACATCCCAGACTCACCTGCTAGTGACATCCCAGACTCACCTGCTAGTGACATCCCAGACTCACCTGCTAGTGACATCCCAGACTCACCTGCTAGTGACATCCCAGACTCACCTGCTAGTGACATCCCAGACTCACCTGCTGGTGACATCCCAGCCTCATATATATAAACTGCTGATGTCGCTACAATTGCTTTTTCTAATCTTAATTCTGTAAAACAATTGAGTTCTTTGTGTAATGTTTAACCCTCTGGAGCCCTTGTCAATGTTCAGTGTATTTATACTTCTTTGTAGATTTTTGTTTTACTTCTCTTCTGTGATAAATGCTGCGGGTGTCACCTCAGACAAAACCCAGACCAGGGAGAAGTCTTTTTTTTCCCTCCATAGTTTGATCTCCAGGAGCCTGGAACGTGCTTTTAAATCCAGAGACAACCAAATGGGGAATAAGTAGATGGACAACGGGTGTAGGAGAAGGGGGGGATAGCGTGGTTCTGTCAGGGAAATGGATGAGGCTGAAGTAGGTTCAAAGACTTCTTCTAATTTTCCTCTATTTCCTGGTGACCCCATGAGAAACATGTAGATGACTTGTCCTTCATCTCTTCAGCATCTTACTCCCCGTTCCATGGGTTCTTGAATACTGTCGGCATTTCGGATTGATGGAACATCTAAATACCATTGGCCAAATAGACAACAAATGTAAAATTATCAGCTTATGTAGGCTGGGTTCTGATACTTTGGGGAAGATTTATCAAAACCTGTGTAGAGTAAGAGTGGCGCAGTTGCCCATAGCAACCTATCAGATTGCATTCACATTATGATTTTTACATTCATTGAAGGGATGGCTTAAAATTGTATGCTAAAAAATAAAATCGAATGTGTCTAAAAATCGTATCAAAAACATTGTGATATGGTTTAATACAACTTCATAAACAGTAATGTAAAAAAAAAAAAAAAAAAATATATATATATATATATATATATATATATGTATATATGAAGAAGCTCTCAGCAGCACTCCAGTATTCAAACACAAGGTGAATTTATTCCATAAAAAAGTTGTCTTACAAAAGCGACGTTTCAACCAGCTCTGTCTGGTCTTTCTCAAGTTATATATATACTGTATTGGATTTAATCAGTTTCTTTTAAATCCCAAAAAAATTTTGGGGTAAAAAAATTTGACAAAAATGTAAACAGATTGAAATACACTGCTCAAAAAAATAAATAAAGGGAACACTTAGGCTAAGTTTCCACTTGTTATTTTTCTGGCAGTTTTTGGATATCTGCCACTGCAGTTTTTGAGCCAAAGTAAGAAGTGGATCCATAAGGGAGGAGAAGTATAATTCCTTCCTTTATATGTCCTGTTCCTTTTGAATACACTTCTGGCTTTGACTCAAAAACTGCAGTGGCAGATATCCAAAAACTGCCAGAAAAAAACCCAAGTGGAAACTTAGCCTAAGATAACACATCCTAGATCTGAATGAATGAACTAATCGTATGAAATACTTTTGTCTTTACATAATTGAATGTGCTGACAACAAAATCACACAAAAATTATCAATGGTTGGACTTGATGGACGTATGTCTTTTTTCAACTATACTAACTATGTAATGGAAATCAAATGTATCAACCCATGGAGGTCTGGATATGGAGTCACACTCAAAATCAAAGTGGAGAACCACACTACAGGCTGATCCAACTTTGATGTAATGTCCTTAAAACAAGTCAAAATGAGGCTCAGTAATGTGTGTGGCCTCCACGTGCCCGTATGACCTCCCTACAATGCCTGGGCATGCTCCTGATGAGGTGGACAGTCTGTGGTGCAACGTTGCATTGGTGGATGAAGCGAGAAATGATGTCCCAGATGTGCTCAATCGGATTCAGGTCAGGGGAACAGGCAGGCCAGTCCATAGCATCAATGCCTTCCTCTTGCAGGAACTGCTGACACACTCCAGCCACATGAGGTCTAGCATTGTCTTGCATTAGGAGGAACCCAGGGCCAACCGCACCAGCATATGGTCTCACAAGAGGTCGGAGGATCTCATCTCGGTACCCAATGGCAGCCAGGCTACCTCTGGCAAGCACATGGAGGGCTGTGCGGCTCCCAAAAAGAAATGCCACCCCACACAGTTACTGACCCACCACCAAACCGGTCATGCTGGAGGATGTTGCAGGCAGCAGAATATTCTCCACGGCGTCTCCAGACTCTGTCACGTCTGTCACATGTGCTCAGTGTTAACCTGCTTTCATCTGGGAAGAGCACAGGGCGCCAGTGGCGAATTTGCCAATCTTGGTGTTCTCTGGCAAATTCCAAACTGAAAAGTGGTCTGTGATCACCACCTGCAGAACCACTCCAATCTTGCTAATTGCCTATAATTTCCACCTGTTTTCTGTTCCATTTGCACAACAGCATGTGAAATTGATTGTCAATCAGTGTTGCTTCCTGAGTGGACAGTGTGATTTCACAGAAGTGTGATTGACTTGGAGTTACATTGGGGGAGATTTATCAAAGGATTTAGACTGTTTTTTCCTGTCTAAATTTGTCGCACAGAAATTCGCAGTCTAAATATGTGCGACTTTTCTGCGACTTTTGCTGTAGAGGATTTTTAGAACATGATGCATGCAAGTCTATTTTAGACGGAAATGCATTGGAAAATGCATTGGTGCTGAATTTATCAAGTGCAACTTTTGTGCGACAAGTCGCATCTGCCCAAAATATGCTGAAATGTCAGACCATGTTGGAGCAGGTCTAAATGCAGTTTAAGCTGTAGACCCTGAAGTCTAAGCACAGAATTTATCAAGGGCAAAAGGGCAAAACGCAGGGGCCCGCCGGGAGGTGGCGCATGCAGGTACGTCACTGACGTCCCGTGCGTGCGCCCTTAGGAGAAAAGCAGAGCGGAGCAGAACATTGAGGAGGACGCGCGCAAATTAAGTTACCAGCAGCACGTCATCTTCAGTGTTCTGACCACCGCGCCTACAGTCCCGGGACCTACTGCTATGGCCCATAGGCCATAGCAGTACTGTAGATCGTGACCCCGTACCGGTGGAGCGGTGGTCGGAACACTGAAGTAGGGCAGTAAACAGGCATACAGCCTCCAGCCATTCACTATATGGCTGAAGGCTGTATGTCTGTAGGGGAACTGTACTGCACCTAATGTGGGGGAACTATACTGCATCTAATGTGGGGGAACTATACTGCACCTAATGTGGAGAACTATACTGCACCTAATGTGGAGAACTATACTGCACCTAATGTGGGGGAACTATGCTGCACCTAATGTGGGGAGCTATACTGCACCTAATGTGGGGGAGCTATACTGCACCTAATGTGGGGGAACTATACTGCACCTAATGTGGGGATCTATACTGCACCTAATGTGGGGGAACTACTGCACCTAATGTGGGGGAACTATACTGCACCTTATGTGGGGAACTACATTGCAACTAATGTGGGGAACTATACTGCACCTAATGTGGGGAACTATACTGCACCTAATGTGGGGGAACTATACTGCATCTAATGTGGGGGAACTATACTGCACCTAATGTGGAGAACTATACTGCACCTAGTGTGGGGGACTATACTGAACCTAGTGTGGGGGACCTGTACTGCACCTAATGTGGAGAACTCTACTGCACCTAATGTGGGAAACTGTACTGCACCTCATGTGGGGGAACTGTAGTGCACCTAATGTGGGGAACTATACTGCACCTAATGTGGGGAACTATACAGCCAACCTAATGTGGGGGAACTATACAGCCAACCTAATGTGGGGGAACTATACTGCCAACCTAATGTGGGGGAACTATACTGTCAGCCTAATGTGGGGGAACTACAACCTAATGTGGGGGAACTATACTGCACCTAATGTGGGGGAACTATACTGCACATAATGTGGGGGGACTATACTGCACATAATGTGGGGAACTATACTGTACCTAATGTGGGGGAACTATACTGCCATCCTAATGTGGGGGAACTATACTGACAACCTAATGTGGGGGGACCTATATTGACAACCTAATGTGGGGGAACTACAACCTAATGTGGGGGAACTATACGGCCAGCCTAATGTGGGGGAACTACAACCTAATGTGGGGGAACTACAATGCCAACCGAATGTGGGGAACTACAACCAAATGTTTGTAGATATTTTAGATATTTCTTTTATTTGAAATTACCAAAAATGTGTAAATCTGGTTAGTGCACTATTACGATTTTTGGGCTCCACTTTTGATTTTGCCCAAGGCCACGCTAAGCCTAAAACCGGCCCTGATTACCCTGTTTGAGTATTGGGAGAGATCTATCAAACCAGACCTGTGGGGCAGGCAGAAGCCATGGGGACTGTCCTAATGACTTTTGGTTCAGGCAACATGAAAGTGATGACATGTTCTCTTTAAGGGAATCTCTGTAATCTTCAGAGACTGGTCATTCCCTGATGTTTCACTGTTCAGCATGTCATATATTATAGTGCAGGTTTTCTCATTGCCTGTCTGCTGGATGTGTCAGTTTGGTTTCCTGTAGAGAGTCAGTACTCTTCATAGATGTTATAGAGGCCGATAGTTCTCTGACCTCCTGGGGCTTACAAATGTAGCACCTTCTACTGGCGTCCAGCAGAGGAGACAGAGAAGAACCCATGTGCTTAATGGAGAATGAACCTTTGATGTGTTAAAAGGAGAGACTACTGTGGTCTTCTATTGAATGGGTTACATTGATGATTTGGTAATAAATCCACAGACGTAGGTCTTTCTAGAATGGACTCGGAGATGGAGACACTCAATATTTTTTTTAGTTTTTTACATCCACGTGATCATCAGCAATTTCCATGCAAATCCCAAGGGCATGACAAGCATTGAGAGTGCAGAGTAAATGCCTCTTAAAGTGACAGCTGATAGTAGAGGAGACCTCTCATCACGACAGGCCTTCTTAGATTAGTGTATAAGTAGAGACAAAAAAAAGACAACCGGGAGGCAGTGCCTCGTGTGTTACCCTTGGCTGGTGAGGAATCCAATACACTTACTGGGTGAATAAACCCAGGATTTTAGTGAAGATGGACGCTCAACTTATAAATGAAGAAATTGCGCATATCTCCCCTCATCCGGGGTATCAAGAGGTTAGGATCAGCTGCCAAGCCCGATGGTCACAGGAAGACATATCTTCCTGTAGAAACTGAAGCAATTTACGTAGAAGAAGACCACTATAATCCAGGCGCTGCTTTATCCAAAGATGCAAGGATGCAGGGAGGTATTGTGAAACCAGATACTTTTATTTGTATTACAGCATACAAGTTAGCAGAATCATGATGCGTTTCGGGGTCTATTGCCCCTTCCTCAGATGCTGTAATACAAAGGATCTTATCCCCTATCTATTGGATGGGGGATAAAATGTTTTTGCCCGGAATACCCCTTTAATGGAATCTCAATGGCCAATGTTGTGTTGTCAGCAGTGTGTATGGTGGCCATACATGTACAGCAGAGCCAGCAAAAGGATCAGGCAGTCGAAATTCAATATACCTGATCCTTCTTCTCTGCAATTGGGGGAGAGTTGTGGGGCCAACGTTAGATCCAGGCCCTCACGTGCCAAAATCTGCAAGTATGGGGAGATACCTACTTAATGTTAAGTGTGGTGAATGGGTGCAGGACTGTTATGCTGTGATTGACAGAAATAACAATAGGTACTAAAGAATATAACTAAAGTTTCATGAACAGAGCACCATGCGGAACCGTGCTGAGGGTTGTGGACATGATGATCTGCACTTGTTTAGTGATCTATTACACATCTCTGTATCAGCCATGGCCGCATGAATGATTGCTGGATCGCTCATGTGGGTATATGCCCCCATCATTCATCTACTGCAGTGTTTCCCAACCGGGGTGCCTCCAGCTGTTGCAAAACTACAACTCCCAGCATGCCCAGACAGCCAATACATGGATGTACTACATATGTTACATGACACCGGGCGATGTATAATAGAGCATATGTGATCATATGATCATTTAGGAAAGTGTTTCCCAATCAGGGTGCCTCCAGCTGTTGCAAAACAGAAAAGGCTGTCAAAATCCAGTCAACAAGCTAGTGTTTGCTCATTTGTGGGTTGATCGCTGGGTCTATTACACAGGGCCCTCAGTCCATAGACTGCTTGGATACCAGACTTGGATACCAGACATGTCCAGCCTCTTCTAAGGGTGCATGCACACCACGCAATACAGTTCCTGTATCAGGTTTTTGATGAAAAACGGATTCCTCAAAACCTGACTAAACTGTATCAAAAAGTGTGTACAAATTTTAACCCATATATGGTTGAAAATCGTATACTGTTTGAAAAATGATGTCCGGTTGCGTCCGTTTTTTAAGAAAAAAACGTATACGTTTTTAACTTTTCACTCCATTATGAATAAAGTTTCACTTGTTTGATTGAAATTCCAAGAAAAAAAACTGTGCAAAGTCAAAAACCGTATAGTGAAAACCTGATGGTACAGTTCTGTACGGTTCCCATTGACTCCCATGTTAAAAAAAAACTGTATATAGTTTAATACAGTTTTTTACCCGGACCAAGAAACACGGTAGACTACAGTTTTGGATACGGGTAAAAAAAACTGGACAAAACGTATGAGATGCAAAACCGACTAAACCGGATGATGCGTTTGACATACGGTTTACAATGTTAAGTCAATGCATACAGTTTTCTATACAGTTCGATACGGTTTTTAACTTGAAACCGTATACGGGAACTGTATAACAAAAACGTGGTGTGCATGTACCCTTACAGGAGACTGAAGGACCATCAAGGCAAAATCTTAAGGGCACGTTCACACGTGTGATTTCAATGTAAACTAAATGACTGAGCACAGCTTCTAATCGGCAATTACAAATCCTGCGCATATAAGGGGAGATTTATCAAAATCTGTCAAGAGGAAAAGTTGCCCAGTTGCCCATAGCAACCAATCAGATCGCTTCTTTCATTTTGAACAAAGCCTTTGAGAAATGAAAGAAGCGATCTGATTGGTTGCTATGGGCAACTCAGCAACTTTTCCCCTTCACAGGTTGTGATAAATCTCCCCCCTTATAAATCTGCGCAGGATCCTGTATGTGTGAACGTACCCTAAAGAATATTGTTTTGTACGCTGAATTTCCATTACACGCTGCTCGGATTGATGTATGTTTTAATTTTAATCATGCCAAAATATCTGTATATAAGATTAGAACTACATCCGAGACCATTCACAAAGTCTGCAGCTCCAGGAACCCTTAATTCTTCACAATGGGAATTTTGTGCTGTAAAATTCTGGACCTCAGCCTAGAAAACCATTAGAAAAAAAAAAAAAAAAGCTCCAGCCCAGCATAACATACATATGTATGGATCACCTTCTGTTTTACTGGGCTAACGGAAAGCAATGTAACGCTTGTTTCACTTTTCCCCAATAAAACGGCTCGCGTTACACTTGTGAAGAGGCTGGCGTCTTCCAAGCTAATTAATACGGGTTCCCTTCCACCTCAGAATTTTCCACGCAGGGTTATCCAGGCGACACTTTGTCTGTCGAGCCTATAAAGAGAGTGCGCAGCATTAGTCTCACTTGTTGACAATGTGCTCAAGGCACAAAAGGCCGGCTGAGGAAGAAACAGTGTGTGGAATACAGCAGAGCCTAGAGCGCTGCTACAAAGGACTTCAAGGGTCTGCGTTATGTCACCGTTCAATTAGGCTCCTGCCAACAGCACTTTGTTACAAAGACAGTTTCCATGTAGTGTTTCTAATCCACCCTTTAAAGGGGTGCTGGGGCTATTGATTGGGGGTGGAGGGGTATTGCTGCTCCCTGTTGACCCTTTCCTGGCCACTGCAGAGTTGCTAACCTGACAGTGACGTAACTGTTTACGCAATATCAAATTGGGGTGGAACGGGGTCTTACTCCTCCACGTTAACCCTTTCTTGTACGATGCAGACCCTACAATTTAGTCCGGCTAAATAGGCATATATGTGCATGAAGTGGCAAGAGTATAGTCACTTGTTATGTTCAGGCCATTAAAGTGAAAGCAAACTGCGACATACGTTGGAATCCCTTTTTTGATGGGATGCCAATGTATACCCATGATAAAGGCAATAAACGCTGTGTGAACCCAGCCGTGCGTCCCCCTCATGTGTACATTCAGCAAATTATCTGAACATACGCACATTTACAAGGGTACGTTTACAAGGGCGGATTACCTGCAGAATTTCTGCATCGTATTTGCTGCGGAAAATCCACAGCGGATTTTGCTCCCATTGACTAATGGGTCAGCAGAAAATCCACAAATTTGCAGATTTTCCTTCGGACCCATTGAAATCAATTGTAGCAAAATCTGCTGTGGATTTTCCGCAGCAAATACGTTGCTGAGAATCCGCAGGTAATCCGCCCGTGTGAACGTACCCTTAGACTATGTTTGGCCCATTCAAGTCAGTGAGCCTGCCAGGAAGACATTGGATAACAAGTTTGTATTCCTTTTTGACAGGTTGCTGACGTTTGGCACCCCCAAAATGTGGCGTGAAAGGAGCTTTACAGCTTCTAAAGTGAGTTTACAAGTAGAGTAAAGATCCTTAAATCTAGCACTGAGGTCATAGCACGAAAACCAACGTGTACCCTGGTAGGGTTAAGGTAAGTGTTATAATTTACAACACACTAAGATCCCAAAAGAAAGGGATACATTTTTCCATTTTACAAGCCCCCACCAAAAACGTAACTTTTGTAAGATATTGTAAGTTGTACAATTTATTCATGTATTCGTGTTAAAAAATACTTAAATTGCCCAAGTGTTATTTATAAGGTGCCTTGTCAACTGCAAACCCTTTATCCCCCAGTGGATACTTGTTGTATTGAAATATATTGTGCAGCAACACCTGCTTCTCTTCAGCAAATAGGATGTCGGTGGCTGCAGTCCTCAGGCAACACAAGACTTTAAAGGGGTTATCCACCATACAGTGATTTTAGTAGTACATACCTGCCAGAACTGGGTATTTCCTGTTGAATTTCGTTCTCAAAACTACACATCCCATAGTTCCACAGTTTGTAAGTATGAGGTCACTTTCCTCCCTGCCTCCACACATCAGCCACCCCACCCATTGAAACATACCTGTGATCCCTTCAATGCAATATATAAGTGTTTTCTAATCAGGGTGCCTACAGCTGTTGCAAAATTATCTCTCTCCCACCCAGCGGTCGCTCCACCCATTGAAGCAGGACAGACTCCCTCTGATCACCTGACTAGTGATGTCAGGTGTCGACGCACTGCAGCTTTGGAAATCCTGTGACATGAGTAATATTGTATACTGTTAAAAATAAATATTGGGGCAATAATCACAGAAAAATTTTGAGAAAACCGTCACATAAAGGTACAGACACTATATTATGAACTACACTAACTTTACAGCCCCTGTACTCATAGTCAAATAAATAAAAAAAATCCTGGAATACCCCTTTAAAACTTAAACACACATAGCCCCCTGACATGTTTCACTCAAAGAGCATCCTCAGAGGTCTAGGCTGACATTCCAACACAGAACAATTGCACAGTTAGGCTGTGTTCACAAATAGTTTTTTGTGTATTTTAACCCCTTAAGGACCAAGCGTTTTTCCATTTTTGCACTTTTGTTTTTTCCACCTTACATTTTAAAAATCATAACCCTTTCAATTTTGCACAAAAAAATCCATATGATGGCTTATTTTTTGCACCACCAATTCTACTTTGTAATTACATCAATCATTTTACCCAAAAATCTACATTGAAACAAAAAAAAAAATAAAATAAATCATTGTGCAACAAAATTGAAGAAAAAAAGCAATTTTCTTTGTAAATTTTAGGGGCTTTCGTTTCTACGTAGTACATTTTTCGGTAAAAATTACACCTTATCTTTATTCTGTAGGTCCATACGATTAAAATGATACCCTACTTATATAGGTTTGATTTTGTCGTACTTCTGGAAAAAATCATAACTACATGCAGGAAAATTAATACGTTTAAAATTGTCATCTTCTGACCCCTATAACGTTTTTATTTTTCTGCATACGGTGGGGTGTGAGGGCTCATTTTTGATGATCTGAAGTTGTTATTGGTATATTTTTTGTTTTGATCTGACTTTTTGCTCGCTTTTTATTCATTTTTTTATGGGATAAAAACTGACCAACACTTTATTTACATCGTTTTCTTTTTTAAATGGGAAAAGGGGGGTGATTCAGACTTTTTTTTTTTGCCTTTTTTTTTTGCAATGTTATAGCCCCCATAAGGGATTCAATACACTGATCAATGTCATTGTATTGCATCAGTGTTATCGGCAGTCGATTGCTCAAGCCCGGACTTCAGGCTTGGAGTAATCAATCGCCGATCGGACGCACAGGAGGAAGGTAAGGCACCCACCTGCTGCGTTTTAGCTGATTGAAACATCGCGTTTTCACCGCGGTGGTCCCGATCAGCCCGACTGAGCTGCCAGGAAGCTTTCACTTTCACTTTAGTCCCGGCGATCAACTTTGATCATTGTGTCTAAAGAGTTAATGCCGGACATCTGCCTGAACGGCGATGTCCGGCATTAGCCACAAATCCTGCCTGCTGATAGCAGCCGGGACCATGCGGGTATGATGCGAGCTCAGCTCCTGAGCTCGCTTCATAACCCTGCTGTGCCGCAGCACCATTTATAAACAACGTTTTGCTGCAAGTTTTTTTTTAAAGGGGTACTCCGCTGGAAAACTTTTTTTTGGTGCCAGAAAGTTAAACAGATTTGTAAATTACTTCTATTTAAAAATATTAATCCTTCCAATACTTATCAGCTGCTATTTGCTCCACAGGAAGTTCTTTTCTTTTTGGATTTCCTTTCTGCCTGACCACAGTGCTCTCTGCTGACACCTCTGTCCAAGTCAGGAACTGTCCAGAGCAGGATAGCTTTGCTATGGGGGATTTGTTCCTGTTCTTGACAGTTCCTAAAATGGACAGAGGTGTCAGCAGAGAGCACTGTTGATTTAAAGAAAAGTGTTTTTCAGTGGAGTACCCCTTTAAAAGATATAACGCTTGTATTATGCTGCTGGTGTATTTTGAAACACAATGTTCGCTTTTATGCTTCCAAATACACCAATGTAAAGTCAATATTTTATGGAATCTAATGGAAAAACCCTGCAGTTTATATTGTTTTTCGTTGTTTGTTTATACCCGTAATTATTATTATTGCTGTAAAAGAAAAAGAAAAAGGTGAGTTATTTTGGATATAATTCAGCAGCTTTACGTGCATATTACAAGCATATTATGGCATGTAATGTGATGCTTAAATGCATCAAATTATGAAAGATTTGCAAACAAAGATCTGGTTTCCACAGAAAACAACCAGTAAAGTTGCCGAAAAAGCCAAAAAAGATGTGCAAAAAAAACTTTCAAAAAAGAGGTGGAAAAAAACGTTGAACATTAGCTTGCACATACAATTTTTGGATTTTTGAGCCTATAAATACATTATGTAAACACAGCTTAATATGGAATCTTGCAAGACCAATGTATTTTTCTCATCAATATTACCAATTGGTAGTTCCCCATTTATGGTTGGAGCTACCGTATATTCTGTATTTTATATACAGTGGTCCCTCAACATACGATGGTAATCCGATCCAAATGGACCATCGTTTGTTGAAACCATCGTATGTTGAGGGATCCGTGCAATGTAAAGTATAGGACAGTGGTCTACAACCATGGACCTCCAGATGTTGCAAAATTACAACACCCAGCATGCCCAGACAGCCAACGGCTGTCCGGGCATGCTGGGAGTTGTAGTTTTGCAACATCTGGAGGTCCGCAGGTTGAAGACCACTGGTATTGGAGGTTATACTCACGTGTCCCCGCCGCTCCGGACCATCACCACTGCCCTGGATGTCACCCTCCATCGCTGTCGCCGCGTCCCCGACGTTCCGGCAAGGCCCCTGCTTCCCCGGCATCCTCGCTCTCCGTCGCCGCCATCACGTCGTTACGTACGCCGCTCCTATTGGATGACGGGACGTCGTGCGCAGCGACGTGATGACGACGATGGAGAGCGCTGACGATGAAGAGGATCCCGAAGAGGACGCGCCAGAGCCCTGAGGACAGGTAAGTGATTGTCAGCGGACCACACAGGACACCGTAAACGGCTATCCGGCAGTAGCTGGAGCAGTCTGTGCTGCCGGATAGCCGTTTATGCGATGGCCCCGACATACAAAAGCATCGTATGTTGATGCTGCCTTCAAGATGTGATGGCCTCTGAGAGGCCATCGTATGTTGAAATGATCATATGTCGGGGCCATCGTAGATTGGGGGGTCACTGTACTGTGAAATAATCCATAATATTTGATGCAGGAGCAGGTCCCATCATATATGATGCCACTTAGACTTGTAACTACAACTACAACTTATTTTAATGGTCGCAAACTACATAAAGTTAATTCTTTGCAGCCGTACATTGTCATGATGCGTGAATTCAGCCCTAAAGAATCCCTTATGTGTACATCAAATTCAGAATGCTAAATTGTCATTGGCTGGTATTCCATTGGAAGTGTTCATGGTGATTACTGGTTTCTAGACGGTCAGATTGGATCTTGCGGCTGTTTTCCGTTTGCCTGAAATCAGCGGTACTGTCATCAGAACTAGCTCATGTGTCCTTTTCCTTAGACTGTTCGATGCCCCTGTCTTCTTTGTATGTCTGGAGTGTCTGAGTGGGTTTCCATCCATCAGGTCTCATGACCCCATCACTCATTTGTTATGGACACACACTTTGGGATCAGCCCTTCTTTAGGTGGGAGAAGTCTCCGTCTGATCTGTGATATGTGGAATAGTCGTGTGTTTGTCATTAGTGTAAAGGAGATAAATCACTGTATCTGGATACTTTGTTTCACATACATGGAGCACACAGCACGTGTTTTTGGGAGATGTCACGTATTCCATATGTGGCGCTGTCATTTATTACAGTTAGAGCATCGCTGCTGTGTCTGAGGTGTAAATCGTTCTGATGGAGATTTATAACATGGAATATGGGGATGCTTTGGGAATGTTTCTTCACTCCAGTAAACACCAGTATAAAGTGTAGGCATTAACACAAGGATATACCTCCGCGTCTTCAACATTTACAGGCACAGACATTAGGATAGGAAAACAAATCACAACCACTTAACACTAATAGTGTCCACAAGATAAGTGTCTGATCAATGTGGGGGACTCCCTCATTTACGATAAGGATTATCCCATGTCCCCCTAGTCGAATGGGGCGATGGCTGAGTAAGCATGTTGCAACTTCATTCACTTTCTATAGAACTACTGAACTATCTCCATTAGTTCCATAGAATGTGAATGGAGCAGCAGCAAGACACACACATAACTGTTGCTCCATTTTCTAAGGAGGGCATGGTACACCCATTCTCCTGAGTCACAGAAATCAGACCCCCAATGATCAGATACTTCCTGAGGACAGGTGGAAAACCCATATACTGTAAGGGTAAGTTCACACGTATTATATGTAGTGCAGAAAATCTGCAGCATATATCGTAAGTGGAAACATACCCTAAGGTGCGTTTAAATTTGCCGCAATTGAAAGATTCGAAAAAGCAATAAGGTTTGGAGATAAGGACTTACAGCTTCAAAGGAAGGAGTCCGATTGGATCATGCAGTTGAATGCTACTGGTCCCATTGGTCTTAACCTCTTCAGGACACAGGGCGTATGGATATGCCCTGCATTCCGAGTCCTTAAGGAAATCCGGTCCCCACCGCTAGCCGGTTGGGGACCGGAGCCAGATGCCTGCTTAAATCATGCAGCAGGCGATCGGAGAAAATCGCATGTCAATTCAGACATGCGATTTTCTCCAATTCCGGGCTGATCGGGTCTCTGGTGACCCGATCACCCGGAAAATAGGGCTGATCCGAGTTGTCAGCAACAGCCCCGATCAGCCTAAGGGATAGGAGTGAGGTCGCAGAGCTGCGATCTCCTTCTATCCCCTGCTATTAGTCAGAACGGAGTTCTGACCAATGGCAGCGCAGGACAGGGGGTTGCCATGGCAATCCCCCGTTCTGCCCGCCCCTGGATGTCGAGGGGATCTGGGAAGAAGATGGAGGCCGTACCTGCAGGAGAAGATGCCTGGGGACCTGGGATCTTCGCTGGAGCCTGCTGGATCCTTGCTCAGGTAGGGAATCGAAGGCTGTCTGGGCATACTGGGAGTTGTAGTTTTGCAACATCTGAAGGGTCACAGTTTGGAGACCACTGTTACAGTGGTGCCCAAATGGTAGCCCTCCAGATGTTGCCAAACTACAACTCTCAGCATGCCTCGACTGCCCAGGCATGCTGGGAGTTGTAGTTCTGTAACATCTGTCCCTTCAGATTTAGCAATTTTCATGAATTTTTTGAAAATTGCTGCTCTAATTTGAAGCTCTCTAATTTTTTCAAAAACCAAAAATATGTCCATTTTATGATGACAACATAAAGTGGACATATTGTATTTGTGAATAAAAATAAAATTTATTGTGAATATCCATTTTCCTTACAAGCAGAGAGCTTCAAAATTAGAAAAATGCAACATTTTCAACATTTTCATGAAATTTGGGGATTTTTCACCCAAAAAGGATGCAATTAACGCCTAAAATTTACCACCAAAATAAAGTAGAATATGTCACGAAAAAACAATCTCAGAATCAAAATATTCAGTAGAAGTGTTTTCGCGTTATTAATTCGTAAAGTGACGGTGGTCAGAATTGCGAAAAAGGGCTCAGTCCTTAAGGTGAAAAAGGGCTGTGTCCTTAAGGGGTTAATGACCGTAATGAGATGAGTGTATTTTTTATAAATATGATTCCTTCCTTTGCGTCTCTTAATTGTTAGAGAGAAGTTGTTTTTAAATGAATTTGTACACGTTTTTTGTTATTTTTTGGCACTATGTTTTGGGTGTATTGGTATTTTGTGTACAGGTGTCTATGGAGACGCTTCCGTTTTGTTACCTGTTTAAACACACCCTCTAACCCTGACGTCAGTAGGGGCCTGTGAAGCACGTGAGAGCGCGAAGCGGACCCGCTAGCCCGAGAGCGTCTCTGTTTGTTTTGTCCCCCCAGCACGCCTGTACCTGTGTCCGGCCAGAGAGGCCACGTTGTCAATGATCTTCAATAAAGATACAAGAAGTTCAAGTTCACCTGTTGCGGTGAGTGCGCTGGTTTTTCCTTTCTCATGTGCTACCCTAAGGGTATGTTTACACTATGGAAATTCCACAATGGATCCATGTGAGGCTATCCTGCAGCTGTCAGTGTGTGTGAATCTGTGGAGCTTCAGTCTGTGAGAATCTGTGGAGCTTTCACTTTCTGTGCAGCTGGCAATCAAGCACTTCCTGAATTTGGTCTCCTGCCAGGACAGGAGACCAAACTCACTGTATTAATTGTGGCAGGAACCAGAACAAAGCCACCTAGTGGCTGTTTTATATATTACATTTTAAAAATATTTATGTTGATAATTTTAAAAGCAAGTAAATGGGAAAGTGTCTGCTAATTACACAAGGAACACTATATTAAAAGTTTTATTTATGACAGGTACTCTTTAAATTTGAAAGATGTTAATAACTGTACTTTTATTTTTTCTTAGATGGTGTTTATTTCTCTCTGCACTGCAGTACTCCTACCATAAAACAGATTCTATTCCATGATGGCAGTAGAAGTACAGGGGGCTGAGGGACCGATGGCACCGGGTCTTACTTCTGAGAGTTATAAGCCAGGGAACCAGGTGGCATGGCTCGCAGCTCCCCAGCAATGTTCAGAATCCGAAAGCCCTGTTCTGTAAATTCATGTTCCCCGGCAGACTCCCTCATTGGTCGCCCTGAGTGACCAATGAGAGCTTCTGGTGAAGAATATGAATTCACAGCACTGTGAGTTTATATTCCCCGCAGGATGCCCTCATTGTCAATCGGTGACGACCAATTAGGGCTTTTAGCAAGGAATATGAACTTACAGAACAGTAGTTTTATTCCCATCATCCCCCGCTCCTCGTTCCCTCCAGCCGCTCGCCCGTACAGAGCTGCAGTCACCGCGGCTGTAAGCCCCTCAACCCCGCTCAATTCTGCATCACTCCCCGCTACCTTCAGCCGCATGTACAGACAAGACTACAACTCCCAGCATGTCCTCACTGCATATTTTTTTTATATAGTACAGAGATTTAGCATATACTTTTGTATACATCCACATGAATGCAAATCTTGAATATGTGAAAAAGATTTTAACTACTTTTCTTACACAATATATGTGTATATGACTATATCCTGTGTGTATCGTCGGCCTCAGATGTAGCTTTTTGTTGGCGGACTCCATTGATTTGTACTTTCTGGCATCGCAGGTGTGTGACACCCAACAGGTTGGTTTTCTTCAGTCTTTACTGAACTGAGGCCGGTGCAGGAAAAGCTTACGCCTTATAAATACTGCAGAGAAGTCTGTTCTTGCCATTACCAGAATTTTAATGCAAGAAAGTGTTAATCCATAAATCCAGCAATAAAGAGAACTGATGTTCCAGGCACATTAGGTCCTGACTGCAGTCTTGGTGTAAGATGCAATGTAACCGACAACTCACTTTCATTTTATTGTACAAATCAGCTGTACAATATGACACGTAATATTTCCTGTGCTGTGGATCCCAGTGTGTAGTGGTGAGGAGCGAGGAAGTTTCGTCTTCCAGAGGCTTGCTTCACGCCTGTGAAATGAGCAATAAGAAATGCTATACTGTGCAGTGGTTCGCTGGTGGGGCCATGTAATCCTTCATGGAGCACATCCCCCCACCTGCTCATTGGCTGGGTGGATCCTACAGCTGACCAAGATGGCTTACTCCTTTACTGTCTCAATGCATTTCACTTCTAATACATTGGGGCATTGGATCTCGTAGATCGGCACTTGTTTACAGATCACACTGCTCGAGCATCGAGGGGGGGGGGGCATCACGAACGATTTGGTGCATTTATAGAGATTTTTGTCTAAATTATTAGCACTTATTGGCTTTTTTACTTTACACCAAAGTTTAGCTTCTCAATTTTGGCCTATGTTGTTGCAGTTTAAGCCATATCTCTTTCAGTAAATGCACATACACCCTTATTAGAACATATGTAAAAAATGTCTAAAACATGTGCTCCAGTTATTTAACGCAAATTGTTCCACAGTTCTAGCGCATTTGGGAAAGCAAATCTGTCTTGAGGTTGGTAAATCTTTGACTCACCCTTTTTTATTTATTTTATTGAATGGTTCTATTCAGTCATTCTCTAGCCATCACTGTTGTGATCTACAAGATCAGCACTCATTTAAAGGGTACCTTTCATCAAAAAAACTTTTGATATATTATAGTTTAATGTATTATAGTCCTAAATTTCAGACTGCAGCCGGGACACAGACAAACTCAGCACTGCTCACTGCCAGGGAGTTTGCCTGTGTCCTGGCTGCAGTCTGAGATTTGGGACTCCTGCATGAGTCTGAAATCTATAAAAAAAAGGACTGGTAGGGAGACCCCTAGTGGTCATTTTTTCAAAGTGGAAAATTAAATAGAAAGAAGCATATTTTTTTAATAACATGCAATTGGAAAGTTATTCTGCATACATTAAACTATAATATATCAAAAGTTTTTTTGATGAAAGGTACCCTTTAATACTATCCTACAGCCCCTACCCCTGAACAGGACATTTGCCTTGTTAAGCAGTGATGGGGATGCACTGCCTTCAGGAGTCTAGGAAAGTGGTAAGTTTTATTATTTTTATGTTTTTATACATATCCTCTGTTTAGGATCCATGGCTTTTTTCAGCATCAAATAAAAAACTGATCTTCCAATTGTGTTTTTCTTTAAAGAAGTTGGTCAGCATGCATAATGTATGGGGGAAGTGAAGTTTTGTTGCAGGAAGTTTGGTCTGGATATGGGGTCTCTTTAAATAGGTGGTTGGGGAGGTTTTATTCTAGTTCTTTTCCTCTTTTCCTAGAGCTAAGTACCGATGTTATATCCTCAATGTTATTGGTGCACCATGGCATCTGCCAGTAGCTTGAGAGCCATGTGTAGGGAACCTAGGAGGTGTTATCGGCTGTGGAGACACTGGTTGGGGAACACTGATGGTATATGGTCATATAACCCCTGTGGTGCTCCTGTTGGTAATTTAAGTAAAGCATTCCCTGTAATGTAGTAAAGGGACGGGTTAATAGTCCTAAGCGGCTCCAGCTGTATTCTTTTACCTTGGTGCCTTCCAGCCTTCCACAAGCTGTGTTATAATCCCTTGTCCCTATCTGGATATATTATGCAAGGCTAGGAGCTGCGTGAAAGATTTATATACAGGTTATGGTGTTTTGACAACGTACAACTCTCTTCTGAACCCTACCAGTGCATTGCTGGTGACCTGTGTGCAAATGGTACCTGACACTTTGTTTTTCCCTTGTGGGTTTAAGAATGCTGCACATTTCTGAGCAATCCTGCTGGTCATGAACAGATCCACATGCATATTGACTTAGCCAGAGCAGTATGGACTTTTCTTCTATTTTTGGTTCATTGGCTCATCACCATCAGTGGTTCATAAAGAGGTTTTTAATGCATATTTTAATGTTTGCTCTGAATGAATAGGAGCCCCCCAGATCCGTTACATTTTACCATCGCTTATCAGACAATTAAGACGTTCTTTCCTTTCTAGGACTATGGGCACTGTAATCTGTGCTTTTGTCAGTCCATAAGCAGAGGTTGGTGGAGAAGCACATGTGCGTAACTGCTGCTCCATTCAGAGGGGAGACTTGGGACTTCTGATCTTGAATTGGTGGTCGGACTACCAGCAGTCATACACTTATTTCCTATCCGGTGGATTAGTGTGTCTGCAGCTTCTATGCAGATCTAAGTGTCTCCATGGTTACATGCAAACAAACTCAATCTAGGCTGATCCAGCAACAACTTTGGGCTATGAAATTACATGTTCCTAAATAGTTTTTCATAGGGAATGTGCATCTTTCCTAAAACAGACAGGTCAGGAGAGGCCACAGGTCCTTTTTACAATCCAGTTTACTGCAATGTTAAAGGGATACTCTGCCCCTAGACATCTTATCCCCTATTGAAAGGATAGGGGATAAGATGTCAGATCGCAGGGGTCCTGCCGCTGGGGATCAGCTGTTGCGGCTTCCTGCAGCGCTGGAGGCTCTCATCCTAACGCCTCACGACCACGGTGACGTGAGATCGTGACGTCACGACTCCGCCCCCGTGTGACATCACGCCCCGCCCCCTCAATGCAAGTCTATGGGAGGGGGCGTGACGGCTGTCACGCCCCCTCCCATAGACTTGCATTGAGGGGCAGAGCGTGACGTCACACAGGGCAGAGTCATGACGTCACGATCTCACGTCTCTGTGGTCGGGAGCTGAAGCCTCCAGAGTTTCCGGAAGCCGCAACAGGTGGGTGCTGCCGCCGAGATCCCGGGGGTCCCCAGCGGCGGGACCCCTGCGATTTGACATCTTATACCCTATCCTTTGGATAGGGGATAAGATGTCTAGGGGCGGAGTATCCCTTTAAATGGTAAATGTATCCAAATTAGCAAATTAAATGTTAAAAAAAAGAATACAAGGTCCTCTTTTGTTAACTCTGTGAGATTTCATCTATTTGCATCCCCGTCAACAACTCTCAAGCTGCTGAGATTCTGAAAGACTGGAAACCTGCTGCAAGAATTGATATTCATAGCCAAAGGTCTTAGGGCAAGAATGAAATTGACTTCCTGTTACTTGTAAGTCATTGCTAGGTGAGGTGTCTGTAATGGGCAGTCATAGATTTTCCCCCTTAGAATCCAGACTTCAGCATATACAAGGTGCCCCATCCCACCAGGATGACGAGAAATACCACCCAGCCTGGGTCTCTGTAGATGTAAAGGCAACAAATTCAAGGCTCAATAAACCATAAGTAGAAACACAGTCGCCTCTTTAAAAGCATGAATGGACTGTCTGAGTACTTTGCTGGTACTGTACAATTATGAATGGAGCAAGAGCATGAAAAAGTGAATGGAGCAAGAGCGGCCCGCAGCTTCAGCAGGCCCAATACAGAACTACGTTCTCCATCATCCTATCATTACTGGGCTGCACCTGCGGGGCCTGATGGTTTTCTACAATGACGCAGACAGCAGTCCCATCAGCTGAGAGAAGGGGGTCACACTGAGATCTTCACCCCCAGAACCTGTGAACAGGACACTACTCACTATCTATTCCTCCATTCAGGGCTTTCTGCAAGGTGGGAGGCCCAGTCCTGTAACATTTCCACACTCTAATATTATCCTGGGAGGAAGGGAGGTAATGGAGCAGTATGAAGGAAGGCCCAGCCAATAAACTGCTAAAGGAGTCCCCCAAATGTATTATTATTATTTCTGAAAAAGAACTGGTTCTCGTCCAGCTCAGATTGAAAACACACACTGTCTCCCTCCGCCAACCAGGAAAACCTAATATAGACATTAGCCTAAACTGTTTTTCTAATCCCTGATGTAGCAGCTTCTTAGTGTCCTATGGATGCGGAGTAGCGGGTCTGAAAAATGTGTAATGTGAGAGCCGGCAACTTTATATTCCCCTAGATGTGCCAAAACCTGCTCTGCATTTTCTAAATTTATATCTGACATTAGGATTATGTAAATGTATAAGGTGGTGGGGGTCTTATCTGATGCCAATGACTGCAGAAACTGAAAAGATGGAAAGATCCCTATTAGACTATGTTCACACTATATTTAAATTAACAAGTTTGGATGTTTGTAGCCATAAGCCCGCACTGATTTCATGAGGCAGGTAGAATATCTTTTTGGCTTCTGCAGGCTAGTACACCTTTTTTTTTGCAATATATTAAAGTGTAGCAAATTAGTTTTTCTGCATTGCATTCCCCTTTTTGGCTACACAGTGGAAAGTGTCCGGGTTATACATTGGAGACTTACCATATTTTTCGCCGTATAAGATGCACTTTTTCTTCCCCAAAACTGGGGGGAAAAAGTCGGTGCGTCTTATACGGCGAATACACCCCTATCGCGGCGGTCCCTGCGGCCATCAACGGCCGGGACCCGCGGCTAATATAGGACATCATCGATCGCGGTGATGCCTGGATTAACCCTTCAGACGTGGCGATCAAAGCTGACCGCCACCTCTGAAGGGAAAGTGACACTAAACCGGCTGTTCAGTCGGGCTGTTCGGGACCGCCGCGATTTCACTGACTAGCCGGGTTAGTGCTTACAGGACACCGGGAGGGACCTTACCTGCCTCCTCAGTGTCTTCTCCATTCAGGGATCCCCTGTATGGCCGGCGCTCTCCTTCCTCGTCATCACGTACGTGCGTCGGCGTGCGTAACGACGTGATGACGGCGACGGAGAGTGAGAATACAGCAGAGACGTTCCGGAGTGACGGGGACACGGCGACAGCGATGGAGCGACATCCAGGGCAGCGGTGACGGGTCCTTAGCGGCAGGGACACGCGAGTATTACCTCCTATGCAGTGGTCTTCAATCTGCGGACCTCCAGATGTTGCAAAACTACAACTCCCAGCATGCCCGGACAGCCAACGGCTGTCCGGGCATGCTGGGAGTTGTAGTTTTGCAACGTCTGGAGTTCCACAGGTTGAAGACCACTATTGGGTTCAAAATCTTTAATTTTTTTGATTTTGCACCTAAAAATTGGGTGCGTCTTATACGCCGGTGCGTCCTATAGGGCGAAAAATACGGTATGTCTGCAGCACTCTTCATGTATACCTTCAATATATGAAATAAATGCAGTGTGGACATACTGTAGCTTTAGTCAGACTATAAAAACGATAGTTTGGGTGTTTTTCCTCAGTAGTAGTTATTCTTGTATATTTGCGCTCATTGATGTAGATGGTGATTTAGAGCCACTTAATAATCCTATGACCACCCTAAACAGGAAGTGTTATCATGTGCAGTCATTGACATGCACCCATGCCTTAAAAAATTCATGGCCTATCATCAGTATAATTGATTGCCTATCATCAGTATGAGATTGGTGGGGGCCTGGCATCACCACCAATCTGTGACACTTGTGCAGCCTCATCCGTGTTTTGAAAAGCTGGAGCACTGCCGAATTTTCCCATTAATATGAATGCGCTGCAATACCTTGCACTAGTATAAGCCAAGGTAAGGCTGCAGTGCTCACACAGAACTACGGCCCCAACAAAGAGCTGATTAGCATGGGTGCCAGGAATTGGACCCCTGCTGATCATAAATAGGTCATTAATTATTAAAGCTTAGATAAACCCTTTAATATCCTTTAGTGATTCCCAACCAGTGGCTCAGGCGTCACAGAATTGATCAGGGTGCTCCTCCTGTCGGCCAATGGAAAGTGTGTGTGGCCATTAGGTTCCACACTCCCTGCAACCAGGGATGCCACATTGTTGGTTCCATGGTTGATACTTAGGTTGGCATCCAAGTGGATGCTAGGAGCACTGTGGTTGTTCTTCCTGAGCTTCGATGATTGGGGACTCCAAACTGGAACCTGGCAGGTGCCTTTTGGCCCAGAGGCCAAGGGTATGGTGTGTTGGGGGCCTCTCTCCTTTTGAGAAGGAAGGATAGACCGCATCTTTGTGCACTTTTTGTTTTTTTTTGCACTTGGGTGATAGAGCATGTTCCTTGACTCTAAAAAAAAAAAAAAAAAGTCAATCTCAAGCTTGAGCTTTGTTGCTCACCATAGAAGCCCTTAGTTATGACCATATGTACTAGTTATGATGTAATATTCACACTATTATTAACCTCTGAATATTGCCAGTTTGCATGGTATAAGACCGGTTTCTCAGATTTTAATATGAAAATATCTGCAAATGTTTGCAATTTAATGATTGTATATTGTTAGCAATTGAATGTGACTCCTAAGTAAAAAAACAAACAAAAAAAAAACACTACGGTCCTTTGTTTTAAAGGAAACAACAAAGTGATCTTTATAGTAAATCAAATGGGAATTATATTGGAGCAAAAAGAGACCTTGTAGCACAGTGAATGGTGCGAAAACTTAAGTGAAGCCGAGCATAAAGGGAGGGTTATTCCGCTGACAATCTTGTGCTTGAGGGGTCTGCTAGACACTCCCCTAATGTATGTGGTTAGGAAGAGAAGGATTTGTATTATAAGGGTACGGTCACATATACAGGCTATGCTGCATACTTTCTGCAGCGGATTGTGAACCCATTGAAGCTAATGGGTAGCAAATCAGCTGCACAAAACATGCAGCAGATCCTGAATGTGTGAACGTAATCTAATGTATTAAATTATGTGTTCTTTATGGAGACAAGTGATGCTCTAGGTACCTAGTCTAAATATCATTATATCACTATGCAAAAGGCCTTGACCATTTGTCCTATCAAATACAAAAAGAGGTAAACACTGAACAGACAATTTTTGGCGTAATCTATAGACCCCCCAACACCACTGAGGAGATATAAGGTCGGCTGCATACACAAAAAAAGAGGGCTGCCTGGATGGGTACAGTGGTAATAATGGGAGATTTTAGCCATCCAGATATAGATTGGGGTCGGGGTTCAGCTAAAACTGCAAAGGGGAAACCATTTCTAAATCTATTGCAGGATAATTATATGGCCCAGTTTGTGGAGGACCCAACAAGAAGTGATGTTCTGTTGGATCTGGTCATTTCTTACAATGAGGAGCTGGTTGGGAATGTGACTGTGTGCAGACACCTTGTTAATAGCGACCACAATATAGTTACTTTTGGCTTTAGAAAAGTGTATAAAACAAAAAGCATGTTGGTGGGAAACAAAACACGTAACCCCCTGCGATCAGATGCTTATCATAATTTTTTAAGTGCTGGAATACCCATTTAAGGACTTCTCGGGACAGGCGATAAATCTTAGATTTTATGGGATTCACTATAGTTCAAGAATGTTATCATTTATTATTAATATTGACAGTAGTCAAAAGTCTGAAAAAGTATTAGGCCAGGCTCACATTCGGTGTTTACATTGGTATACTAACAAGACAGTATGCCAAAGTACAATGACTAATACATAAATTTAGGTGCACTACTGTGGTAGATGTAGACAGTAACATATGACTAACACTCAAACTGATGTTAAAATTGAGACATTAGCCAGTATATCCTTATATGAAAGACATACCTGAGCCCGCACACCAACGCCAAGGTTTCTCAAGTAACACAGGACCTAACACTAAACCTACCTGTGCTGTATGGGCAATACCAGGGGCCAGTGGGCAGTTACAGCGGCATTAGGGCCGACTCACAGTCTGCCCCCAGTTCCCTACAGTGTGGCTAAGCCCACATACAGTGGGAGGAGGGAGAAAGGCTATGAGCCCCACCCAAGTAGGCTGATCACAGGTGACAGGTGCACCAAAATGCTGCCTATAAGAGTGATTAAGGCGCGTTAGATTTGGAGTTTATACAAGTACAAGATTTGAACAACAAGAAAAAAAACATGGTGTCAAATGGCAGGAAATGCTCAACCCCAAATGGAGTTGTGCATTTATGCTGGAGAAGCACATTTTAATGACTGAATGTGAGTACCACAAAGTGACAGAAAGCTTGAAAGTGGATTGGAAGTAGTTTATAGTTGACTATGTTTGGTGCACTGTGCTGAATAGGCACGGCTTGGGTACGTGGCAGCCTATGGCTCCATACTGTTCTGCAGGGTACTAACAATCGGGGACAGTGCCTTAGCCTGTCCTGTCTGAACAGTAATGCAGAATAGCATTTCTCGTGGGGAACATTTGTCTTCTACTGTGCTCTTTATGTAAATAATAATTCATCATTGTATGAGTGTTCGGCAGCATTCTGTTTCAATCCTCCGTCTTTAAGTTCCTTGCTAGCTCACAGTAAATGGAAACATTTTCCAGACTATATTAAAGCCTGGTATTGCAGCTTTTTAATCTTTTAAAAACAATCAAATATAGTGCTATAAATAATAATAATAATAATAATAATAAGTGACAGCTGACACTGGTGTATTAGAGAAAACTGAGACGCTGTAACAAATCCTGCATCTCTGGAGCACATTTCCTACCTGCTGGATATAAAGACAAATGTTACCATACATTGTCAACAAGCAGAGTTTAATAGTGAAGAATGGAAACACATTACAACGTTTTCATTAAACTATAATTGTTATATGCACAAATCCCCTTTAAGGTTCCTCCATGAAGACTGCAGTTTTAACCACATGTGTATGTGTTGGGCTCAGGCATACCAATTTCATGACTGGCACCAGCCGACTTACATGCATATTTCTCTTTGCAAAAGCCTCTGGAGAATTTAAGTCATTTTCTTTAGTAGAGGTCTGCATCACATTACCAATGCAAATACCTCCCGGGCCCCCCTGGACAAAGTTGTTAAGTGTAATGGAGACAGTCTTAATCGCTCTCCTTCCACCTTCAAGATAAAACAAACCCTTTAAAGGGGAGCGCCAAAGAGCAGCGTCACATCTCCCAAGACATTTGATCCGATTGTTTCAGGGGATGCCTCCTGCTTTGTGTCACTGAGCCTATGATAAGAGCCGGGCCTTCATGTCTTCCCAAGTCCATGCACTTTCCTCCATATGGACTGCATTTCATCCTGTAATGACTGGTAGCAATTACAAGCGATTCAACATGCAAACACTTAAATAAACATTTTTTTTACCGTCAAGAAATGTAATATTCAGATCGTTTACATTCGTCTTAAATTATAAACTGGACTCATAAATTGTGCATTAAAATATAAAGGAAAGTTCCTAGTCAAAATTAACCGATTAGTAGCCAGAAGGTATTGGTGGATTCTGGGTGAGGGACCGTCGTACCCCCTGCATTGTGGGACCAGATGGAATTAATTGTTTTGGAAAGGATTTCTGTGGCTGTGGGGGAGATCTTTTTCCTGGCATCTTATAAGTCAAAGTACAGTGAGATTGATTGTTCTTTCAAAGGTCTCAGACTATGGACCGTATGGATAATGTTAGAGACATTACTAGTCTCTACTTTGCCTAGATAATTGCGTATATCAGCCAAGGTTCACTGTATAATGTCACATGTAATCGATTCAGAAAACTTTCATTATTTGATACCCACCATTATAAAAGAAATAGTGAATAATAGGATTTTTTTTTTAGAATTGTTAGATACCTATTGCGGTGTCAGTTCATAACACCATCAACATAATAGTGAGTACAGCTCTGGAGTATAATTCAGGATGAAACTTAGAATCAGTACAGGATAAGTAATGTAATGGGATGTATGTACACAATGACTCCACCAGCAGAATAGTGAGTAAAGCTCTGAAATAAAATGTAGGATGTAGCTCAGGATCCGTACAATAGGGCTGTATTTTCCACAAGGCACCCATCAACCTGTGCCTAGGGCAGCATTGTTGAGGGGGCCAAGACAGCATGTGAGTACATTCCTGTCTGGTTGAGTCCCTGTATGTCCTCTGGGCTCTCCTGCAGTGTTCCCCCATAATGTGTATAGGTTGTATATTAAGTGTAAAGGACCTTTGAAGTGGGTCACATGATTGTTAGCCACATGATAATGTTGTCACATGTTTAAGCCATATGTTTGTTACTCAGAGAGCACCAGGTGACCCGCAGTTGGCCAATGGGCTCCTTGCTCAGCCCCCCTTTATAAGAGGGGGAGGTACTGCAATCTGTTTTTTTTCTCTCTTGTGTTTCACTTTCTGCTGAGGTCAAGTCCATCCAGACATCTCAGGGTCAGTGTCCAGCACATCTGGACGCCTCAACCTAAATTACAGCCACAAGTCAGTAAGTCAAGTCATCTTTATCTGCTGTCATCATCTTAAGTCAAGTCAATTGTAGTCAGCGTGGCCTGCACCTAGAGTCTCTTAAGTCACTGCACATCCCAGCAAGCTGTGAGGTCCCCTGTGTTACTGGTCACCTCTCTTGGATCCTGGCTAAACTGTATAGACTGTAACACCCCTGTTTAACCTCTGTAAAAGCTATCGTTAACTTTAAACTGGCCTTGGACTGATATTTGCCCCTGCCTAACCTAGGACTAGCGGTACTACCTCCGGGTGGTTACATAGGCAAACCACACCCTGGCGTCATGTACAGAAGGGGTTAATACCATCTACCCCTGGGCGACACCATTTGCCCCTTACACCTCACATCACACCCGTGGCTCACCACATATGTTTGTAACAGCTCTATATAAAAAAAAGAACTATTGTATGTGAAATGACCCTAAGGGTTCATTCCCACACGGCGTATTTGCTGCGTACTTGCTGCTGCGTATTTTATTTTCTCTGTTGAAGTCAATGGGTAGGAAGATACGCAGCATCAAATACGCAGCAAAATACGCCATGTGGGAACGTACCCTAAAGGGATATATTCAGTCAAGGTACCTAGAAAAGCCCAAGTTGTAAAAACAACTCTGGCTGCACTCACTATTCTGCTGGTGAAGTCATTGCATTACTTATCCTGTACTGATCCTGAGTTACATCCTGTATTACACCCCAAAGCTGCACTCACTATTTTGCTGCTGTGATCTCTATGCACATATATTACATTGCTTATCCTGTATTCATCCTGAGTTACATCCTGTATTATAATCCAGAGCTGTACTCACTATTCTGCTGGTGGAATAATTGTGTACACACATTACATTACTTATCCTGTACTGATCCTGAGTTATATTCTGTAATATACTCCAGAGCTTTACTTACTATTCTGCTGGTGAAGTCGCTGTGTATATACATTACATTTCTTATCCTGTACTGATCCTGAGTTATATCCTGTAGATCTTTTATTTAAAAATATAAAACATTACAATAATTATAAACGACACCATAGCAATAATACAAACAACATACAATATATACAAGTAATGAGTCCATATAAGTCCTTAAATGTCCATCAAAATATTTCCTGGTCCAGCCACTTTCTCACCAAACACACCACTATGAAAACAACCCCACAAATGTAAACTACTAAACACTACCTAATAATAATAATAATAACAAAGAATAATCCTAATAATTATAACCTTAAAGGAGAACTCCGGAATATAAAAATTGTCCCCCATACTGCCGGCAGTAAAAAAAATAAAGATGTACATACCTTCCTCCTCTCCCCCGGGGCCTCCGGTAACCGTCTCCGATCTCCGGCGCGATCCTTTTCCTGGTTGCCGGTGGTCAGAGAATCATACTGCGCTCAGCCAATCACCAGCCGCAGCGAAGTCCGACTCGGCCGGCGATAGGCTGAGTGGCAGTGTGAGAACGCTTCAGGACACAAAATCTTCACTACACCGGCACCTGCTGCCGGGGCTGAAAATGTCACACTGCCGCTCAGCCTATCACTGGCCAAGTCGGGACTTCACTGCGGCTGGTGATTGGCTGTGAAGACTTTCCGACCACCGGCAACCAGGAAGAGGATCGCGGCAGAGACCGGAGACGGTTACCGGATGCCCCGGGGGAGCGGAGGAAGGTTTGTACATCTTTATTTTTTTACTGCCGGCAGTATGGGGGACAAGTTTTATATTCCGGAGATCTCCTTCAATATTAATAATTAAACTAAAAACCCCTGACCCGGTTGCATTTTTCTCACCCAAAATAAATAAATAATTAATTTGATACAATTTTTTTTTAATTTTTTTTTTTATTTAAGTTTTTTTGGCCCTGATGATAACAGACGTCCATGAACCAGTCCAGGATTTTTTGTATATATAGGGTCCTATAGAAACCCCCCTCCCCCCTTTTTCCCACCACCCAACCTAAATTAAGCCCCAACACAATGTGATAAACCAACCCCTAGAAAAAAATAATATGCTAAAATGCAAACATTAAATATATAAACACTAAATATTTAAAAATTACACAAACAGAAATATATATATATATATATATATATATATATATATACAGCAACAGGAGAATACAGCAGCACACTGCTAGCACAAAGATATAGATGAAACATGAGTATATAGATAGAACATGAAAAGCTATACAGCTGTAATGTAATAAATGAAGATATGAAACTATGAAATTATGAGGTACTTAGCTTGCAAATTTGGCACCAAATAGCGAGGACCGTCCCACCACGGTAAGGTGACCTCATCCTGGGACGGACCCTACACTGTGAATATGCCTCTGTGTGAACAGTACAGCAGGCATGCAAGGTCTGAAACATCCAAGGCACCTAATATACACCTAATAGAGGTGGGTGGGGTGCAGGAGCCAACATGGAGGTACCCACTCCCCCGTATGTGTAATACAACCAAAGAATGAGTTGGCCAGCACTATTAATTCCAAACTATTGTAAAAACCTGGCTTGCAGGTGCAGGCTGCTGGGCTAAATATACCTCAACAGGAGAATACAGCAGCACACTGCTAGCACAAAGATATAGATGAAACATGAGTATATAGATAAAACATGAATATATAGATAGAACATGAAAAGCTATACAGCTGTAATGCAATAAATGAAGATATGAAACTATAAAATTATGAGATACTAAGCTTGCAAATTTTGCGCCAAATAGCGTGGACCGTCCCACCACGGTAAGGTGACCTCATTCTGGGACGGATCCTACACTGTGAATATGCCTCTGTGTGAACAGTACAGCAGGCATGCAAGGTCTGAAACATCCAAGGCACCTAATATACACCTAATAGAGGTGGGTGGGGTGCAGGAGCCAACATGGAGGTAGCCACTCCCCCGTATGTGTAATACAACCAAAGAATGAGTTGGCCAGTACTATTGATTCCAAACTATTTTAAAAACCTGGCTTGCAGGTGCAGGCTGCTGGGCTTAATATACAGCAACAGGAGAATACAGCAGCACACTGCTAGCACAAAGATATAGATGAAACATGAGTATATAGATAAAACATGAATATATAGATAGAACATGAAAAGCTATACAGCTGTAATGCAATAAATGAAGATATGAAACTATAAAATTATGAGATACTAAGCTTGCAAATTTGGCGCCAAATAGCGTGGACCGTCCCACCACGGTAAGGTGACCTCATTCTGGGACGGACCCTACACTGTGAATATACCTCTGTGTGAACAGTACAGCAGGCATGCAAGGTCTGAAACATCCAAGGCACCTAATATACACCTAATAGAGGTGGGTGGGGTGCAGGAGCCAACATGGAGGTAGCCACTCCCCAGTATGTGTAATACAACCAAAGAATGAGTTGGCCAGCACTATTAATTCCAAACTATTGTAAAAACCTGGCTTGCAGGTGCAGGCTGCTGGGCTAAATATACAGCAACAGGAGAATACAGCAGCACACTGCTAGCACAAAGATATAGATGAAACATGAGTATGTAGATGAAGCATGAGTATATAGATAGAACATGAAAAGCTATACAGCTGTAATGCAATAAATGAAGATATGAAACTATGAAATTATGAGGTATTTAGCTTGCAAATTTGGCGCCAAATAGAGTGGACCGTCCCACCACGGTAAGGTGACCTCATTCTGGGACGGACCCTACACTGTGAATATGCCTCTGGGTGAACAGTACAGCAGGCATGCAAGGTCTGAAACATCCAAGGCACCTAATATACACCTAATAGAGGTGGGTGGGGTGCAGGAGCCAACATGGAGGTAGCCACTCCCCAGTATGTGTAATACAACCAAAGAATGAGTTGGCCAGCACTATTAATTCCAAACTATTTTAAAAACCTGGCTTGCAGGTGCAGGCTGCTGGGCTAAATATACAGCAACAGGAGAATACAGCAGCACACTGCTAGCACAAAGATATAGATGAAACATGAGTATATAGATAAAGCATGAATATATAGATAGAACATGAAAAGCTATATAGCTGTAATGCAATAAATGAAGATATGAAACTATAAAATTATGAGATACTAAGCTTGCAAATTTGGCGCCAAATAGCGTGGACCGTCCCACCACGGTAAGGTGACCTCATTCTGGGACGGACCCTACACTGTGAATATACCTCTGTGTGAACAGTACAGCAGGCATGCAAGGTCTGAAACATCCAAGGCACCTAATATACACCTAATAGAGGTGGGTGGGGTGCAGGAGCCAACATGGAGGTAGCCACTCCCCCGTATGTGTAATACAACCAAAGAATGAGTTGGCCAGCACTATTAATTCCAAACTATTTTAAAAACCTGGCTTGCAGGTGCAGGCTGCTGGGCTAAATATACAGCAACAGGAGAATACAGCAGCACACTGCTAGCACAAAGATATAGATGAAACATGAGTATATAGATAAAACATGAGTATATAGATAGAACATGAAAAGCTATACAGCTGTAATGCAATAAATGAAGATATGAAACTATGAAATCATGAGGTACTTAGCTTGCAAATGTGGCGCCATTTATTGCATTACAGCTGTATAGCTTTTCATTTTCTATCTCTATACTCATGTTTTATCTATATACTCATGTTTCATCTATATCTTTGTGCTAGCAGTGTGCTGCTGTATTCTCCTGTTGCTGTATATTTAGCCCAGCAGCCTGCACCTGCAAGCCTGGTTATTTATAAATATATATGTATATATATATATATATATATATATATATATATATATATATATAAATAGTACAAACTATACAAACCAAACAACAAACAGCAATGACGCTTTCCAGCCACACAAAGCCCAAGTTCAGCGCTTGCAAGCCCAATATTACCATATACCTACAGCACAAAACAAAAAGACTAATGTGTCAGCATCAGCCCACCACCAGGGAAGGAGACAACAGGCTAAGGCACTTTAAAGGCAGAGCCCCTCCACAGACTAGAAGCCCTGCCAGCACCCAGCCTCTCGTACTCCAGAGAACGCACCTTCCCCAGGTCACCCAGTATGTTCCTAACCACCTCACCCACAGGGAGGATTTTTATGCTGCGTCGACACTAAACACCTTGTGTTCCACATGTAGTACCTGACCACTGAGCTAACTAGGAATAAAGTGCACTGATCCCAGCCTCCAAGGTTTCTTAATGCCCCATAGACCCATTCCGCATAGGAGAGACAGGCCAGCCTAGGCCAACCGATGGAAGCGCCCACCCTGTTGTAAACCTCTGTGCTAAAGGGACAATGAAGCAGAAAATGCTCCATGCTTTCCAGCATGCCTCCACACTCTTCACAGGGACATCCCCGGTCCTCAGAGCTCCTGCACTTCAGATTGTCCCTCACACACAGTTTCCCATGGAAGCAGCGCCAAGTCAAGTCCCAAAACTTCACGGGGATCCTGATAGAATTCAAAAGCCCTAAACCCGCCTCCAGATCCCGACTTGGGCAATCCTTGAGCGCCAATGGCCTCTGTAAATGAGAAGACAGAACCCTCTTGTCAAGGAATTTCCTCAACAGAGTCCTAATGTCCCACATCCCCAGACCCCACCGACAAATAACCTTCAGAACCGGGGTAGCATAAGCCGGGAGATGCCCGTGTGGTGTGCGAAGATCCTTCACTTGACCTCCTGTCTCCCATTCCTGGAAGAAAGGCCAAAACCATCCCCTACAGGAAGCTACCCACGGAGGAGACCTCTCTTTCCAGAGGTTTGCAATATTGGTCTTAAGAAAGGTATTCACTAGGAATACCACAGGGTTGACCATACACAACCCCCTAATCTCCTCGTATGGTAAGTAACTTCCCTCTTCACTAGGTTCAGTCTATTCCCCCATAACATTTGGAAGAACAAACTGTAGACCCGGGTCCAGAAAAGTTCTGGCAACATGCATACACTGCCCAGATATATCAACAAAGGGGGCAGGAATGTTTTGATAAGGTTAACCCTTTCCCTGAGGGTCAAAGACCAACCCTTCCACTGATCCACCCTCTGAGCGGCGATCTTAAGCCTGCTGTCCCAATTTTGTTTGGGGTAATCCCCTTGGCCAAATTCGATGCTGAGGACTTTTGCAGATTCCTGGGACTCTGGAAGGGCGTCCGGGAGATAAAAACCAGGATCTCCCCCTCCCAGCCAGAGACTCTCACACTTATCCCGGTTGATCGTGGACCCAGATGCCTCCGAGTAGCAGTCCACAATCAACGGTCCACAATCAATGCTCCTAAGGAAAGGATTAATTGCAAACACGTACAGCAACGGGCTTAAAGGACAACTCTGATGGATGCCAGACCCAACCTCAAAAAGATCGGCCAAACCAACCATTCACAAGCGGGAAACTCTCTGCCCCTTCATACAAGGTCTTAAACCAATCAACAAATCCCCCTGGCAGGCCATATCTCAGAAGAACAGACCAGAGGTACTCATGGTTAACCCGATCAAATGCTTTTTCCTGATCCAAGGACAGCAAGTACCCCTTCCAGTGGCCAACCCTACCCTGCTCCACAGCCTCTCGGACACTGACCAGCAATAAATGTACTGTGGCCCGGAACTGAGCAATGCTGAGCCCCGAAAAGAGCGGGGTACAAACTCCACCATTCGATTATACAGGTTAAAACTGTAACTTTCTTGACATTGTTTTGGCGAGACACAGCCTGAATGGCAAAGTATCGTTCTTTACCAGCTCATAATTAGACCAGAAGAGTTCAAGCCCCTCTGGCCCAACAAAGCTGATATTAAACTCGGGGGTACCATAAGGATGTATCAAGGCATAGATGTCAGCTGCCTTAAAGCCCAACTTCAGCAGAAGCTCAACAACTTTAGATCTTGGAGGACATTTATCACTGCCTCTCCACCTCAGCCAGACCACATTCCTTCGAAGACCACCTGGCCCGGCTGTTGGGAGGGACCACACAGTATCTCCCCCCTCTTTCTTCTTGGAAGGCTGAAAGACCATGTCTCTCTATCCAGAAGGATAGATCAACCTCCCTACCCTCTACATTGATTGATCTCTCCCCTATCTTTAAAGCTCCCAGGAGATGCTTCTGCAAATTGCTCTCTCCAGAGCCAGAGGACGAGGAAGGTGCCACCCTTTCCCCAGCGGTGACATTTGCGTAGCTGCGTACCGGTGCTGCAACCACTGGGGGTGCAACTGGACAAGGCACTACATCCCCACCACTAATCTGCACCCCTTCACCACCCTCCTCCACATAATCCATACTCAAACCATTATTACCTGTTTTAGCTGATGTGCCCCCCATACCTCCACCCATGCTACAGCCCATACAACCATTTAAAGCCCCAGACAGATTTTTATAAACAGATACATTATTCATCCCATTCACTCCTTCATTCACTCCTGCATTAACTTTATCATTCATACTGGCTGGACAGGTGTGTTCTGGGGCAGATTTTGTACTCTCAGTATCACTGGATAACAGAGCTGGAGCCACCTACACAGGACAGGTCACCGGTCTCTTATACAACGATCGGGAAGCTAGCCTAGCCTGTTTAGAAGCAGCCCCAGCCCTATTTTTACCGGTACCCTCTGTTTCATCTGTACTAGAATGTCCAGCTACTGAGCTCCACTGATCAGGATAAGCGGCGCCAATGCAAAATAAAGGTTTTAGTCCAGTAATTTTTCTGGGAGGCGAAGGCATCTTAGCCCCGGTAGCTCCATCACCCCGACACCGCTGCTGCAAAGGAACAGCGGCTCCAACGCTCAGAGCCACCGGAGCTCCCACAGCCAACTCTGGCACAAAGCTGCCCCCTCCTCCCATTAGGGAGCAACCCAATGTGCCAGAGCCATCCTTGCCCATTGCTTGGCCAATATCTCTGTCCGAACCTCCCAGCTGATACTTGTCTGCTCCACCACTGTTACTGCAAACAGCGACGGAGCTCACCGCCACACTAGACTCCATAATCTCCCCACTCACCTGCACTGAGTTCACAGCAAAACTCAGACCGGGTTGAGAAATGGGGTTCACACAGTGAGGCTGAGCTGAGAAATGGGGTTCACATGGGGGCTCAGGGAGGGGGTATAAACAAATCTTACCTGCTCCTGGAGTTTGTTCTTCTTTGGGTTCTTTTTCCTTCCCCCAGGTGCCTCCTCTGGTAAATCATCTCGAAACGTGAAGTCCTGGAGGCGACCTGGGGACTCCAAGAGCAGGATCTAGGCAAACAGCGCCCCTCCCTGGTGACTGGTGCTGCTCTCATCCCCCCGAACCACCAGAGCCGCAGCCAGATGACATTGCCACTTGCCCTGCAGGGAGCCCACTGTATGGGGTCAGATGTTGTAGACCCCCAGGTGGATTCGGCTCAACATTATCGCCCTCCGCAGTGACTCCTTCTTCCTCCACCAGTGGTTGAAGCCCCCTCAGCTGTCTCTGCTTTTCTTTTTCTATTGTTTTAAAGCGATCATCATTTAATAACTTCTCTTTGAATGGCCCGCTGTTCTCCAGAATAAATTATCTTCTTTTCTGTAGATTCCTGATGTCAGCTTGAAGTTTTTTTTCTTTGCTGACAACTCAGCCTTTTGGCACTTGGGCGCAGTGTCCAACAAAGCTTTGACTTTGCGTACCTACTCCTGGAGCTTATATGAGGTGTTCCTTGCATCCGCATACCAATGGAGGTATTCCGCAACCCGGGAGCCTGAAACTACCTATAACTCCCGGGTTGCGGAATACCTCCATTGGTATGAGGATGCAAGGAACATGCTCCAGGAGTAGGTACGCAAAGTCAAAGCTTTGTTGGACACTGCGCCCAAGCACCAAAAGGCTGAGTTGTCAGCAAAGAAAAAAAACTAGGCATTCCCCACTGCTCCTCAATCCGGTGACCTCTGATACACTTCATGATGGCAGTTCATCAACAGCTGGTCAGTGGCTTCCCCTGCTCCCCGTGGACCTGGTTCGGGGGGCAGGTGTTGGGGTTCTCCTCTCCTTGCTCATACCGCTCTCCCTCTGGGGAAGGAAGAACGGTGTCCGGCATGGATGAAACGACAGAGCTCAGAGCACACACACCAAACCATTCACCAAACGACTCACTCCGCACTCCTCAGACTCACAGGAAGATGCTCTCTCTAGTGGCCAGACTCAAGAGCTGGACTCACTATTCTGCTGGTGGAATCAGTGTGTACATACATTACATTACTTATACAGTACTGACCCTAAGTTACATCCTGTATTATACCCCAGAGCTTCACTCACTATTCTGCTGGTGGGATCACTGTGTACATACATTACATTACTTATCCTGTACTGATCCTGAGTTACATCCTGCATTATACTCCAGAGCTGCATTCACTATTCTGCTGTGCATAGGTCTGAATTCTCCCTGCATCCCTTGCTTGTTTAGTGTCTGCCTTTTACTCTGTATTGTTGCTGTACCACCAGACATTATACAATGACCATCTACACATCTTTTTATGTATCATGACGGGGGGATGAGAGGGTTATACAAAGTATACAGGGCATGTATAAAAATTAATGACAACTAGTTAGATTTTTCTTGTACTCTTTCTCTGTTTGTTTCCATGTATTATCTGGCAGGGACAGTCTCTATTGTTTACAGATTTTTGTACAACCCCAGCTGTGGCTTTCATATATTAATGTGATGTTTTTGTATCTGGACACACATGGTGTAAGTGACATGTGAAATTATGCACATAACTATTCTCAACACTAAGCACTGATAGCATCTGTGTTGCTTTAGCATTAGCCTTGCCATCCCCATACTGATCCTATCTATAGAAACATTCTACAATCTTTTTCCCATCACGTAAAATAAATATGGGAAGTAATGTAAGGCATGTTAGTTTAAATACATTCCTGGTATACTTTTCCTGTGGGGTATGCCAGCTTGAGAAGGGGGGGGGGGGGTTGCTTTCAGCCTCTGCCCATGATTTGATAAATATTGTAGGGCAACCGCAGCATGTCACTGCAGGAACACTGGTGTGTCAGTAAGGGTATTTCTTCAAATGCTGTTTTTATGTGGCATGTCTGCTCTTTGCTAAGTGTTCAGTCCCGTACTGCTTCATTTGTGATTTTGCTGGTAAAATTGGGCATCCAATGGCCATCGTGTGCTGGTATGGTAATGTCCATATGCAGCATTCTCAGTGAAGGGTTGTACCCTAAGGCTGACCATAAAGTTTTTCCCATTGGTTGGCCATTAACTGGTCATGATATGCTTTTCAGTCCAGAATACAGTACAAAATCATCAGTCTCACACACAAAGCTCTCCACAATGCTGCACCTCCCTACATCTCCTCTCACATCTCTGTCTACCATCCTACACGTTCTCTCCGATCTGCTAATGACCTCACACTAACATCTTCTATAATCCGAACGTCTCACTCCCGTCTCCAAGACTTCACTCGTGCTGCACCGGTTCTCTGGAATGCTATCCCTCAATCCCTCAGACTCAACAACAACATCCATAGTTTCAAACGTGGCCTAAAAACACATCTCTTCAGACAGGCCTATAACAGTCTCTAATTGGCCTCAACATATCCCCAACATATCCTCAACATATCCCCGACATATCCTCAACATATCCCCAACATATCCCCAACATAGCCTCAACATATCCTCAACATATCCTCAACATATCCTCAACATATCCCCAACATATCCCCAACATATCTCCAACATAGCCTCAACATATCCTCAACATATCCCCAACATATCCCCAACATATCCCCAACATATCCCCAACATATCCCCACACCTCTTGTTTGAATAGTTATTGTGTAATTTTATGTCTGATACTTGTCTTTGTTTGTACCCCATAATTGTAAGCGCTGCAGAATCTGTAGGCGCTATATAAATAAATAAATAAAATAAAAATAAAATCTGTCAAACATTTCTTGCATTTTTTTGTGATCATACACCATTTGAAACACAAACTCTTTCCCAAACATATGCTCCCCTCCTGACAACAACATCCCTACCTACATAATACACTGGGAGACAGATTTATGGTTGACCCTCTCCCCTGATCAGTACGATTGCCTGCTTCTTTTTACTTACAAATTTTCTATTTTCCAGTTATCGGGATGCTGGATACAAATCATTGAACCACTGGTACAGAGACCCCTTTTGGCTTCACAGGATCTTTTATTTGTGTTGTGTTGTGTTGGTGTTGAGGTTTTGAAAGTTCTACAGTCATGTACATCATCTGGGACTGCCCAAAAGTCCTCAGCTTCTGGGAAGAAGTGTGGTAGATCACTTCTAAAAATCATGGATTATCCTCTTGCTTGCTCTGTTCCTTCTCCATATCAGCAACATTTTTGTGTTGTTCGGCATCTCAATAATGTGGGTCAACCTAAATTCCAGCTCTGTAGCTGCATTGGGGTCTCCTCCTCTCCACATTGGAAATCGATGATAATCATAGGTTTCTTACAAGCAACCAATTTTATAACCGGTACAACACTTCTCTGCTGGACCTTACATGTGTCTATAATAATGGCCAGAAGTTCAACTGGTCGAGCAGACGGTTATTCTGATGGATGGATTCCATCTTTGGCCAGATTAAGGGCTCTTCGGGGAAGCTTTCTTTTCCTCTTTTGGCAAAAAAAATACAGGCCATAAATCCATCCCCAAGTTAACAATGAACTGAGAATTGGATGTGGTGCTGTGTCAGTGCAGGGGTGGATTGAGGAAAACTTGGAAATCGTCTATGAGTTAAACCTATGGGACTTATTTTTGTCTGTGAATTTTTCTTTTTTTTAATCTTTTGTGTCATAAAAGCTCAGAAAACCCTTTTGCTTATTCTGCCTAGTTTTATAGAATTATAATCAACATCTTAAATTGTTAAATAGTGACCTTGGGGGCTATAACAATATAGACAGATGGGGCCCTTATTTTAGAGCACCCTGCCTAGTAGGGTTTTGGACCTTCTTTGGCATTGTGACATCGATTTTGCTAGGTGAATGGAATTGTTTTGCAGGGATATTGGCCCAATCAGATAGGATTGCTTCTTTCAGTTCTTGTAGTACATTAGATGGAGTTTCTGACATGTTCTCAATAGCCCGTTCTACCTCATTCCAGAGATGTGTAAAGGATTAAAATCTGGGACTATCATAACCAGGAAAGCAAAGGAAACTTGCTGTCATGTTCCCGAGAGCCAAGCCATGACTGTGGGTTTGGAGATGTTAGTTGGACACTAGTGTTGTATTCATACTCACTTTACTCTGCCTGTTTATCAAAATGATTCCTGACATCCTCCTTGACAACTTTCATCAAGCTATTTTGATCCATAGGATTCCCTTTTGCTGGATGGTTTTCCATTGAATTCTACAAATACAGTGCACATTGCTACATAAAAAACACCACAAGGTTGGCAACTAAATACTGGCCCCGTCTGTGCTACATTATAGATGTTCTGGAAGCTATATCTTTTTGCAAGTAGAACTGTGGGTCTTGAATAATTTGTACAGATTTCCAACATAGGCTCTGAAGCCATAAATGTTGTATGTATTCTGTCTTGCTTTCTTTTCCAGATACATGGCAAATTAGGAGTTAAATGTAAAGAAAACACAATGCTATTTCAGTGGTTCACCTGTTTAGTGCTGCCTGGTATTTCCCCTCTGAAACAGACCTGGAATTCCACTCACTGCTCTGAAGAGGTGTTTGGGAGAGGTGGAGAGACCAGCAGAAGGAAATGAGTTTTATGTCCCCTCTGTTCTCTGTTATAACAATAAGAACCCCCACATTGAGTCGGCTCCTTGCTGCAAGAGCTGCTTTTCTTAATGCGCAGCAAACGAAAGAAAAATGTCTTTTTGGGGGCTTTGGTTTTCCTGTATGGGGCTAACTAGACCACATACGTTACAATGGAGGAACCGCAGCTTCCTGAGCATTGGAGCGTGCCTTACATTCATACCTCCATAGAGTCACCACACCGCACATAGACACACAGCCGCTATACAACTGGATGCTATTTATAGGCTTTATATTCTCAGCCATACAGTACTTTATTTGTACACTGGTTGGTAGCACTGGGTGCTTCATATGTTATTACAGGTCAACTCCAAGCTCCACAGCATGCACAACAGTGACATGGGTTGCTCACAAGAGCTTACAATCTTTGAAGAAATAGGGGAAATACAAATAAGTGAGGGCCCTGCTCACAAGAGCTTACAGTCTACAAGAAAATAGAGGGACCCAAGTGAGTCCCTGGGCACAAGAGTTTACAATCTATAAGGATTTAGTAGGGCAGTAAGAGGAGCTGTGCTTATAAGAGCTTATGGTCTTTGGGGAAATAGGGGTGCACATACATTGTTACCACCTTATTCTACCTTATTCAGACATGTGCGACTCTCGCTCTGATGCCTCTCTTGTTTCCCACACTACACGGCTGCCTGTTATTGTCAATGACCACTGGTTGATGCCTCATTACCATTGTAGTGACGTCCTTGGAAGTACTGACGCAACGCAGAGTCGCACGTTACCAGGCACATTACCAGCGTGAATACCGTGTGAGGTTGGCTATTATTATATTCCGGGAAATGTTTCTAGAACTGCTATTATGGAAAACCACATCACTATTCGGCATGCACTTTCCTGACCATGTCTCCTTCTTTGAAGTCGGAAGAAATAAATATAAAGGAAAATAAAATGCACAGGGGAAGACGGTATGCACAATGTTACTGAGAGCTAGAGAAATGCTATGGAAAACCTGAAGTAACACAGAGGGGGACACAATTATAATATATGGACCAGACTAAAAATAGTTCTGGACATCAGTTTTGCAGATTTTCTCTTGTATCTCACATTTTCTTTAGTTTTAAGTATGAGACAAAGCAGCCACTTTCCATTTCTTTTTAGAGGGAATGGATATAGTGAAGGGGTTCCCCTCTTTACACCCCCATATATGAGCTCTCACTCTGTCAGACCTGCCCCCCCCATTTACTAAAGTTGAGCGGTCCCCACTCTTATTGTCTCTGTAAATCTTATAGGTTGGGGGTGGGGGTAATGGTGCTGTGCCCCTCTGGCATTGATCTCTCACACAGTAAGTGATAAAACATTAGACTATGGATGTCATGGCAGGGGTCTCATGTGAGGATCACCTTGGTGTTACAGCTGGATAACAGGATTATAAGAGCCAGCAGGTGAGTAAGAGGCTTTATGTTAATGGTCGGCCCTCCAGGCACCTATCAGTCACTTCATAAGGTGGTGTGACATCCCCTGCCCCAATGTACAGCACCCATTCACTGGTGCAATCTGTCACAGGTCAGGTGTTTTCTGTCCCAGTTTCCTCTATATCTAGTCTTATGTACAGCATTAGTGAGACTTCTTGTGTTTTTCTCGCAACAATTTTCGACACTCTAAGGTAATACAGATGACCAAAAGGGACATTATTGAACATATTACCATAAGAAACCTGCTGCCTACAATTAGCTGAATAGTATTATAAATCACGGGATTAATTCATGAAAAATAGGGTAAAACTAGAAAAGCTTGGCTATAGATTAAAAAAAAAAAACTCCTAGGTGTAAATGTGCCTCCAGGCTCTACAATGCTGATATACATCAACATGCTGGCAGAAAGGCACGCTGGTGTATAGAATAGTACATAGTTCTCACTGCAGATCCTTGCACTTTAATGGAACAACCGTTGTCTAGCGACAAAATGTAATCCATTTTCTGGAAATACTTTTTTTTTTTTTTTTTTTTTGCGGGACTCAAAAGCCCGGTCCGCAGTGCTTTTGAGAGATGGGAGTATGTGTTGGGAAATGACCAAAACATAAGTCACCTGGGCATGTATGGTTGGTGGACCTGCCACAAGTACACCTTGATATACATTTGTATACCTTTTTGCCAGTGTCCTGGGGTATGCTAGTTATGTAGAGCTTTACAATGTTGTGAACCATTCCTAAAAGGGCTGTCCTGAAAATATTGATGGAATGAAACACATTTGCAGGGAGGAAGGGTCCAGAATTCCTCCTCAGAAGTTTTGCAAATCATATTTGCAGCTACAAGAAATGTTTGGTGGAGGTGATCGCTGCCAAAGGGGACCTATAGGTTAAAGGAGTACTGTGGCCAAAACAATCTGATTGGTTGCTATAGTTGCAACTGCACTGGTTGGATGGTCCAACTGCTGGGAACCCCACATTCTCCTGGATGGGCCACTGCAAGGAGCGCCTGCTACAGATGGCACATGCTCTATACATTCTTTATGAAAGAGCCGGAGAGATCGAATACTGTACTCGGACATCTTCCTCGCTCCCATAGAAATGCATGAAGCCCATGCCGTCTGTAGCACACATTCCCTGCAGAGAGCCAGGGCCCATTCAGGAGATTACAGGGAGTCCCAGCGGCGGACCACCTGCAATAAAACACTTATCCCCTATCCTGTGCATAGGGGATGAATTGATTTTCGGCAGACCACCCCTTTAATATTATTTGTTGCCTAAAGTAGCGTAAAGGAAACCGGAGAGTCATTTGCCATTAATTTATCCCATGTAGAAGATAAGTAAAGAATGGAAATATAAATATTAAGCAGAGATAAACAATCTTCAAAACAAAGGAACTCGTAAAAAAATCACTGTATGGGGAGCTAAGTGTATACAGCAATTACCTGTAAAACACATCACATTTGATAGAGGGTGACAGGCGCAAAGGCAGCAGCTACTTGTTTCAAAATAGAGTAAATGACAATTGGGGTCAGAAAAATAATTGGGGAAAAAATAAAAGCCTTAGAGGCATCACATACACAGAGGACAAATATTATGGTATATATTTAATGTGAGACAGGAATGTAATGGTCATCAGGGATTGATATATTTACCCAAGGTACCTGACGTATGCGGATGCTTGGTTTCAGGTAGTGCATATCTAATCTATGGAGAGCTGGGTGAGATATAGGAAATCCAGACATAGTTAAATCCCTGGCAAAACCTAGCTAGCTAGGGACTTTGATAAGTCCTGTTATTGGGCCTAGATTTTTATAGAATGAATGGTAGGTTTAGTAGTGGAGCCTTTCACCCCTTTCTTAAAGGGGTACTTCACCCCTAGACATCTTATCCCCTATCGAAAGGACAGGGGATAAGATGTCAGATCGCTGGGGACCCCTGGGATCTCGGCTGCAGGACCCGCCTGTTGCGGCTTCTGGCAGCGCTGGAGGCTCTCATCCTAACGCCTCACGGCTGTCACACCCCCTCCCATAGACTTGAATTGAGGGGCGGGGCGTGGTGTCACACGGGGGCGGAGTCGTGACATCACGATCTCACGTCACCGTTTCCGGAAGCCGCAACAGGTGTGTCCTGCAGCCGAGATCCCGGGGGTCCCCAGCGGCGGGACCCCCGCGATCTGACATCTTATCCCCTATCCTTTCGATAGGGGATAAGATGTCTAGGGGCGGAGTACTCCTTTAAGCCACTCCAGGTTTTCAAACTATAAAACTGGTTGAGAGTCAGTCTGCAAGTGAGGCTGTAAGAGTTTGAATCCAGAGGTTTGGATCCTCAAAAATAGGACATTGTAACCTGTTTTACGAACACATAGACACCTGCATAGACAAAGGGGTTTGCTGTATAGTCAGTGCTGGACAAGCTGGATTTATTTTGTGTTTTTTTTTTCTTCTATGCCCACGTGTAGAGGCCATAAAAACAGGTTAAATTTTCCTCTGTGTCTTTGTCTCTGACTGCTATTTTCCATGATTTGCCAGGCTCTATGGAGCTAATCTCCCATAGATTAGGAAGATGGAGCTGAAGTCTATCAGGGTAGGCTCACTCGAATCTAGATTCAGCACTGAGACATCATGAGGGAATGGCATGTGGTAATTTATCCCAATGGTCCCAGATCCTGTGAAATGTATTTTCCTATTGTTTATGTTTATATATCCGGCCAAGACATGTTTATAGCCCATCTCTATTCTCTTAAAGTGGGAGTCCTGGAGGCCATCGAATATCTAGTTTCCAATTTCCGAGCTTGGAACAAGACCTTATTGACTAACATCCTATGAGATACTGTAGTAAACTGTGTAGGATCAATATATAGTAAACATGTCTTGGGGTCATCTGGCACTGGGGAACCCATGATGTCATTGAAGGATTTAAGCACTTGAACCCAGTAACCTCTAAACCTCAGCAAATCAAGAAAGTTGCGTCTACCAAAAATATTTTGGACACACAAATTTGTAAATTCTGTCCGGAAATAATGTAGCTTACGTGTAGTGTATGGAGGCTACATATTTGAGTCATACATTCTGAATGATTAGGACAAAGAAGGTTTAGCCAAGGCCAGATTCCAGTGTTTATCTAAAAGTCCTTTACATTCAACTCCCCCTAATGCCTAGTGATGCCCAAACTCCACTGGAAGCGAAGTGGGATCAGTAACAGGATCACCTGCAGGATTTAGCAACTTGGAGGGGGGGGGGCGCAGTATCCACCTGAGCTATAGGTGCGAGTAATGTTCCACACCTGTCTCCCTGCCCTGTGTTTAGGTTTTGGTTTGGGCAGCTTCCCCTGAGACTGATGGCTCCCATAGGGCCCATGATTACCTAACACTGCTCATATGCTTCTGTGGCCCACATTACTTGCCCTTGTAAGATGCAAGCTACCTTAAAGGGACAGAGGGGACACAAGTACCAAGTCACTCATTGCTTTTGGGGGAAATTACACGTGTATGTGGCTTGTGAGTTGTTACACCCCCCCCCCCTTCTGTTTCAGTGCTGGGGGTGTGGGGGCACTATTTGAGGATCTAATTACAGTGGTCCCTCAACATACGATGGTAATCCGTTCCAAATGAACCATCGTTTGTTGAAACCATCGTATGTTGAGGGATCCGTGCAATTTAAAGTATAGGACAGTGGTCTACAACCTGCGGACCTCCAGATGTTGCAAAACTACAACGCCCAGCATGCCCGGACAGCCAACGGCCCCCCCGCCGCTCCGAACCATCACCGCTGCCCTGTATTTCGCCTTCCATCGCTGTCGCCGCATCCCCGGGGTGTCCCCGACGCTCCGGCAAGGCCTCTGCTTCCCTGGCATCCTCGCTCTCCGTCGCCGCCATCACGTCGCTACGCACGCCGCTCCTATAGGAAGAGGGGACGGCGTGCGCAGCAACGTGATGACGACGATGGAGAGCGCCGACGATGCAGGGGATCCCGAAGAGGACGCGCCGGAGCCCCGAGGACAGGTAAGTGATCGTCAGCGGACCACACGGGGCACCATAAACGGCTATCCGGTGGCAGCTGAAGCAGTCTGCGCTGCTGGATAGCCGTTTATGCAATAGCCCCGACATACAAAAGCATCGTATGTTGAAATGATCGTATATCGGGGCCATCGTAGGTCAGGGGTCACTGTATTGGGGCTATCGACTGTGAGACAGCACTATTAGGGGCTCTTAGAAAACTGATTTCTGTGTCACTTTTTTCTTGGTGCAAGTTTGCGACCTAACAGGCATGATTGCGCCTGAAAATGCGCCAAAACAAAAGTCGCAAATGATGAATTGCATACCAAGGCATGATTGTAACTGAAATCACGACTAACAAAGTGAAATCAGTGATTTTTGTTCTAAACCATTTGGCGCAAACATTTGTCACAAAAAATGACATAAAGGAAAAATTGCGACAAATCACAGACAAAAAAAACAGGGTAAAAAGCTTCCTACATACCCCCCATTGTCTCTAGCCCCCTTTTTAAAGTATATATGTAATGTACCCCCTGGAGTAGTTTGTGGCAGGTATGATGGACATTCAGTGATGCCTATCTTAGAAAGGAGATCGAACAGCAAGTTCTTCTCTGGGTTTGGTAAAACTTCAGTGAATCTTAGGAAAGAGCTTTTTCCTCTTCTCCATTACAGAACGTGAAAGTACATACTCCCGCAGAGCTGCTTCGTGCCAATGTTTCCTCATAGAAGTCTTGAGGCGGAGGTTGGGACAGAGCACACGTTTGGGGAGTTGTCTTGTCCTTAGAACATTGGAGTTATACGAGATCTCTTTATAGAGTCTTCTGTAGGGATCTATTCATTGCTCTTTCTCTATGTATTTCGTTTGCATCTTTTTTTTATAGGTTTAGCTTCTCTTGATTCATTGTGGATGTTTTCACTCCACAACCAGAAATAACTTTGTATTCAAATTTCAGGAGATGGGGTCATTCTGGGGAGGGGGAAAGTGGGAAATGTTCCTGTACTTGGAGAACAAATCATTTGTTCTTTCTACAGTCCTGGCTAAAAACTGTGATCTTCTTCCAGATCTGAGCTGGACAAATCGTACCAATTCATCATGCTGATTGTTAGTGTATAGATGTAATTGCATTAACCCTCACAGCGCCCTGAGAAGCTGCTTATCTGAGGGGGATGTAAAATGGTCCCATATGAGTCAACAAATCGTATTCCCTTCCCCTTTGAAGGTCTGTTTACTTGATGCGGAAATAGTTTTGGTGGCACAGATTGCCTTCAGCTGAGAGGGCGCCATTGGTTTATTTGGGAGAAGTGAAATCCTCTTACCTGCAATCTTTAGCAGACTCCTGGGAAGCTCTCTTGGAGGGGTAATTCTTGGGCTCTTATTCAGATCATCTGGATCATAACATCCCACACTGCTTCCTGCTAATCTCATGAATTAACTGCGGCTCCCTATCCAAGCATCAGCTAGAGGTGGATGGATTGATTCAGGTTGAGTTCTTAAAGGGGTACTCCGGTGAAAACCTTTTTTCTTTTAAATCAACTGGTGGCTGAAAGTTAAACATATTTGTAAGTGACTTCAATTAAAAAATCTTAATTCTTACAGTACTTATTAGCTGCTGAAGGCTACAGAGGAAATTCCTTTCTTTTTGGAATACTGATGACATCACGAACACAGTGCTCTCTGCTGACATCTCTGTCCATTTTAGCAACCGTGCATAGCAGATGTATGCTAAGGGCAGCATGGTGGCTCAGTGGTTAGCACTGCTGCCTTGCAGTGCTGGGGACTTGGGTTCAAATCCCACTAAGGACAACAATAAATAAAGCGTTATTATTATTATAATAACGTCAGCAGAGAGAACTGTGCTCGTGATGTCATCAGAGAGCATTCCAAAAAGAAAATAATTTCCTCTGTAGTATTCAGCAGCTAATAAGTACAGGAAGGATTAAGATTTTTTAATAGAAGTAATTTACAAATATGTTGTTTAACTTTCTGCCACCAGTTGATTTAAAAGAAAAAAGGTTTTCACCAGAGTACCCCTTTAAAATCCCCAAAGGGAATGTTTTGCTTTATGTGTGTGTGTTTGTCAGATGTAGGAAACTTCTATCTGCTGTTTTAATTGCTAATATAATGTTTTAATTGCTCAGTAATTTAAAAGCTTTGCTTGCGGTCAGTGAACAGAAACCTATATTCTCATTTACTTTCATGTTGATTCTGAAAACCCTTAGGGTACGTTTACATGTGCGTATTTTGTATTTTGCGTATTTGGAGGCAATGGATAGAAAATCAGCAGCAGAAAATCTCCACCAAAATATTCACGTGTGAACATACCAAAACAGATCTAATGCTGCTTACAGGCTAAGGCTTTATTCACACCTGGATTGGAGAGAATGCTTGTCCATCAACGGCGTTGTCTAAAAATCATCCTTATACCACACATCTTTCTGTGTAAATAGGGATGTGCCCTGACAATAAGAAAAGTGTATGGCTGCCCTAAAAATACATTGATCATGTGGTCACACATAGGGGGAGATTTATCAAGAAATGTCTATTTTAGATCAAATTTTCACCATTTTTTTTTTTGTCTATACTTTGACTAGCGTGCGCCTAATTCATCAATAATGTGCAGCGTAATGATGAATAAGGTGCAGCTCTCCTTTAGCATGAAAAGTTGTCTAAACGTACACCTTTTCTAAAAAAGAGTCAGACCAACAACAAGAGGCCTGGGTTCTCAACCCGTGGTACACGTACCCATAGGGGTACGCCATGGGTTGAGCGTTGGTATGCGAAAGCGCCAACAAATACTGGCCATGCACTGGCAGCTGTTGCAAAACTACAATTCTCAGCATGCAGTGACAGAAGGGCATGCTGGGACTTGTAGTTATGCAACAGCTGGAGGAACACTACTATAACTTTCAGCATGCCCTTTGGCTGTCCGTGCATGCTGGGAGTTATAGTTTTGCAACAGCTGGAGGCACACGGGTTGGGAAACACTGAGTTAGAAAACAGATAATGTTTCCCAGACAGTGTGCCTCCAGTTGTTGCAAAACTACAACTCCCAACATGCCCAGACAGCCGAAGGGCATGCTGGGAGCTGTAGTTTTGCAACAACTGGAGGAGAACAGATTGGGGACCACTGTGTAGTAGTCTCCAAACTGTGGCCCTCCAGATGTTGCAAAACTTCAACTCCAAGCATGCCCAGACTGCCCAAATGCTGGGAGTTGTAGTTCGGCAACATCTGCAGGGCCAGATGTTACAGAACTACAACTCCCAGCATGCCTGGACTGTCTGGGCATGCTGAGAGTTCTAGTTTTGCAACATCTGGAAGAGCACAGATTGGAGACCACTGAACAGTGGTCTCTAAACTGTGGCCCTCCAGATGTTGCAAAACTACAACTCCCTGCATGTCCAGACAGCCAAAGGCTTTCTGGGAATGCTGGAAGTTGTAGTTTTAAAACTCCTAGAATCAGCAGCCAAGTTTAGTGACGATCTTCACTGCTGCCTCTGATGCTGACGCCAACGCTGCCTCCTCCACTTGCCTGACGCCTCCACGTGTGCCTGCCACCGGTCCCCACTGCCGTGCTGGTCCCCCCGCAGGTATGTGCCACGGTCCCCCCGCAGCTCTCGGGGTCCCCTTCACCCGCTCTGCCCGACGTCTAGGGGAGGGCAGAGCGGGGGATCTGAACTTTCACCCTGCGTCAGCTGAGACACTGTGATTGGTCCACAGGGACCAATCACAGTGATCGCTGACCAGGACCATCCACAGATGGTCCTGTGTAGGGAACGACCGATTATCGGTTTGGCCGATATTATCGGCCGATATTCACGATTTTGGACATTATAATAGCTGATAACTTATACCGGAATATCGGTGTAAGTTATTGGCTATCGGCCTGAAAGGTCACAGATTATCAGTATCGGCCCTAAAAAAACTATATCTGTCGATCCCTAGTCCTGGGGGGCTAGCAGAAGTTGTCCCCCGCTGGTAACAGCAGGACTTCTGCCAGTTAACTCGTGCGATGCCGCACATCGCCGGGTTAACTGAATGCCGTCTATAGACGGCGGAATGCGCGAAGGACCCGTTCGCCGTCTATAGACGGGATTCTGCGGGAAGGGGTTAAAGGTTGAATTGTGGAAGGTAGAAATTATTCTCACGCCTACTGGTAGGTGGTGTAGCTTTGCACCAAAAAATTTACCTTTGTGCACAAAATAGCGACTTTGGACAAAAGTCGTATATGATAAATACGTGACCACTGCATGGTCAAAAAGAAAAAGTTCTACGGGTAGGCAAAAAGAGTGAAACTGTCTATATCAAAAGGCGCATAAAAGTCTCAAAATATGCTGCTTGCGCCTGAACATAGACAACAAAAATGCTCTAAAAGCAATGATAAATCTCCTCCATAGTGTCTACTGTCGCATATTTAGGGATATCGGGGGAGATTTATAAAACTGTGCGAGAGAAACAAAAGAGTGATTTTCCCACATCAACCAATCACAGCTCAACTAAGTAGCTGAGGTAAAATGAAACCTGAGCTGTGATTGGTTGCTGTGGGAAAATCTGGGTTCACATCATGTTTTCTCCCATACGGGAGCACATACGGCAGGGGGGAGCTAAAACCTCAAGCTCCCGTATGCCTTTCTATGTGCTCCTGTATGTAATTCATTTCAATGAGCCGGCCGGAGTGAAACGTTCGGTCTGGTCGGCTCATTTTTGCGCCGTATGCGCTTTTACAACCAGACCCAAAACCGTGGTTGACCACCGTTTTAGGTCCGGGGAAAAAGCACATACGGCGCAAAAATGCCGACGCCAACGTGATGTGAACCATCCCTTACACAGTTTGATAAATCTGGGCCATTAAGTTTTACAGCAATTTGCACAATCGTGATGCAAATTGTGGTAAAATTTTGCTATTTTTACCATGGTCTCGGAAAATAGAGGTAAAATTGCCGCGGTGCCACTAATCAAAACACAACGTGTGAACTCAGTTGTGTATTGACAATTGTCAGTCTGTCTAAAGGGTCCTTTAAATGAGATTTCTGCCTGGCTCAGAAACTTTTGTAGTAGAAAATGTGAAAAAGCCTGGTGATAACGGATGCTTTCCGACATCAATTGGGTTTAATTGATGTACAAAAATATGTGAACACTGCCTTAGAAAATTGCAGAACATTTCATGGGACAATCTTCATTTACATAAAACTCATGATGGAGAGGAGTAGAGATCAGCTCCATAGCTTTTGATGTATCAGTGAGTTGGCTGTAGACACCATACATCTTGTACTCTTCCAGATGGTATGAGCCTTAAAGGGGTACTCCGCCCCTAGACATCTTATCACCTATCCAAAAGACAGGGGATAAGATGTCAGATCGCCGGGGTCCCGCTGCTGGGGACCCCG